>NC_089841.1:28531235-29152274 GCF_035609145.1 Eleutherodactylus coqui
CGTGTACATTACACACATACAGCTCTGCTACATCCACAATACACATACAGTACAGGAGCGTGTACATTACACACATACAGCTCTGCTACATCCACAATACACATACAGTACAGGAGCGTGTACATTACACACATACAGCTCTGCTACATCCACAATACACATACAGTATAGGAGCGTGTACATTACACACATACAGCTCTGCTACATCCACAATACACATACAGTACAGGAGCGTGTACATTACACACATACAGCTCTGCTACATCCACAATACACACAGTACAGGAGCGTGTACATTACACACATATAGCTCTGCTACATCCACAATACACATACAGTACAGGAGCGTGTACATTACACACATACAGCTCTGCTACATCCACAATACACATACAGTACAGGAGCGTGTACATTACACACATACAGCTCTGCTACATGCACAATACACATACAGTACAGGAGCGTGTACATTACACACATACAGCTCTACTACATCCACAACACACATACAGTACAGGAGCATGTACGTTACACACATACAGCTCTGCTACATCCACAATACACATACAGTACAGGAGCGTGTACATCACACACATACAGCTCTGCTACATCCACAGTACACATACTGTACAGGAGCGTGTACATTACACACATACAGCTCTGCTACATCCACAATACACATACAGTACAGGAGCGTGTACATTACACACATACAGCTCTGCTACATCCACAATATACATACAGTACAGGAGCGTGTACATTACACACATACAGCTCTACTACATCCACAATACAAATACAGTACAGGAGCGTGTACATTACACACATACAGCTCTGCTACATCCACAATACACATACAGTACAGGAGCGTGTACATTACACACATACAGCTCTGCTACATCCACAATACACATACAGTACAGGAGCATGTACATTACACACTTACAGCTCTGCTACATCCACAATACACATACAGTACAGGAGCGTGTACATTACACACATACAGCTCTGCTACATCCACAATACACATACAGTACAGGAGCGTGTACATTACACACATACAGCTCTGCTACATCCACAATACACATACAGTACAGGAGCCTGTACATTACACACATACAGCTCTGCTACATCCACAATACACATACAGTACAGGAGCGTGTACATTACACACATACAGCTCTGCTACATCCACAATACACATACAGTACAGGAGCGTGTACATTACACACATACAGCTCTGCTACATCCACAATACACATACAGTACAGGAGCGTGTACATTACACACACATACAGCTCTGCTACATCCACAGAACACATACAGTACAGGAGCGCGTACATTACACACATACAGCTCTGCTACACCCACAATACACATACAGTACAGTAGCGTGTACATTACACACATACAGCTCTGCTACATCCACAATACACATACAGTACAGGAGCGTGTACATTACACACATACAGCTCTGCTACATCCACAATACACATAGAGTACAGGAGCGTGTACATTACACACATACAGCTCTGCTACATCCACAATACACATACAGTACAGGAGCATGTACATTACACACATACAGCTCTGCTACATCCACAATACACTTACAGTACAGGAGCGAGTACATTACACACATACAGCTCTGCTACATCCACAATACACATACAGTACAGGAGCGTGTACATTACACATACTGCTCTGCTACATCCACCATACACATACAGTACTGGAGGTTGTACATTACACACATACAGCTCTGCTACATCCACAATATACATACAGTACAGGAGCGTGTACATTACACACATACAGCTCTGCTACATCCACAATACACATACAGTACAGGAGTGTGTACATTACACACATACAGCTCTGCTACATCCACAATACAGATACAGTACAGGAGCGTGTACATTACACACATACAGCTCTGCTACATCCACAATACACATACAGTACAGGAGCGTGTACATTACACACATACAGCTCCGCTACATCCACAATACACATACAGTACAGGAGCGTGTACATTACACACATACAGCTCTGCTACATCCACAATACACATACAGTACAGGAGCGTGTACATTACACACATACAGCTCCGCTACATCCACAATACACATACAGTACAGGAGCGTGTACATTACACACATACAGCTCTGCTACATCCACAATACACATACAGTACAGGAGCGTGTACATTACATACATACAGCTCTGCTACATCCACAATACACATACAGTACAGGAGCGTGTACATTACACATACAGCTCTGCTACATCCACAATACACATACAGTACAGGAGCGTGTACATTACACACATACAGCTCTGCTACATCCACAATACACATACAGTACAGGAGCGTGTACATTACACACATACAGCTCTGCTACATCCACAGTACACATACAGTACAGGAGCGTGTACATTACACACATACAGCTCTGCTACATCCACAACACACATACAGTACAGGAGCGTGTACATTACACATACAGCTCTGCTACATCCACAATACACATACAGTACAGGAGCGTGTACATTACACACATACAGCTCTGCTACATCCACAATACACATACAGTACAGGAGCGTGTACATTACACACATACAGCTCTGCTACATCCACAATACACATACAGTACAGGAGCGTGTACATTACACATATATACAGCTCTGCTACATCCACAATACACATACAGTACAGGAGCGTGTACATTACACACATACAGCTCTGCTACATCCACAATACACATACAGTACAGGAGCGTGCACATTACACACATACAGCTCTGCTACATCCACAATACACATACAGTACAGGAGCGTGTACATTACACACATACAGCTCTGCTACATCCACAATACACATACAGTACAGGAGCATGTACATTACACACATACAGCTCTGCTACATCCACAATATACATACAGTACAGGAGCGTGTACATTACACACATACAGCTCTGCTACATCCACAATACACATACAGTACAGGAGCGTGTACATTACACACATATAGCTCTGCTACATCCACAATACACATACAGTACAGGAGCGTGTACATTACACACATACAGCTCTGCTACATCCACAATACACATACAGTACAGGAGCGTGTACATTACACACATACAGCTCTGCTACATCCACAATACACATACAGTACAGGAGCGTGCACATTACACACATACAGCTCTGCTACATCCACCATACACATACAGTACAGGAGCGTGTACATTACATATACAGCTCTGCTACATCCACAATACACATACAGTACAGGAGCGTGTACATTACACACATACAGCTCTGCTACATCCACAATACACATACAGTACAGGAGCGTGTACATTACACACATACAGCTCTGCTACATCCACAATACACATACAGTACAGGAGCATGTACATTACACACATACAGCTCTGCTACATCCACAATACACATACAGTACAGGAGCGTGTACATTACACATACAGCTCTGCTACATCCACAATACACATACAGTACAGGAGCGTGTACATTACACACATACAGCTCTGCTACATCCACAATACACATACAGTACAGGAGCGTGTACATTACACATACAGCTCTGCTACATCCACAATACACATACAGTACAGGAGCGTGTACATTACACACATACAGCTCTGCTACATCCACAATACACATGCAGTACAGGAGCGTGTACATTACACACATACAGCTCTGCTACATCCACAATACACATACAGTACAGGAGCGTGTACATTACACACATACAGCTCTGCTACATCCACAATACACATACAGTACAGGAGCGTGTACATTACACTCATACAGCTCTGCTACATCCACAATACACATACAGTACAGGAGCGTGTACATTACACACATACAGCTCTGCTACATCCACAATACACATACAGGAAAGAAGCGTGTACATTACACACATACAGCTCTGCTACATCCACAATACACATACAGTACAGGAGCATGTACATTACACACATACAGCTCTGCTACATCCACAATACACATACAGTACAGGAGCGTGTACATTACACACATACAGCTCTGCTACATCCACAATACACATACAGTACAGGAGCGTGTACATTACACATACAGCTCTGCTACATCCACAATACACATACAGTACAGGAGCGTGTACATTACACATACAGCTCTACTACATCCACAATACACATACAGTACAGGAGCGTGTACATTACACACATACAGCTCTGCTACATCCACAATACACATACAGTACAGGAGCGTGCACATTACACACATACAGCTCTGCTACATCCACAATACACATACAGTACAGGAGCGTGCACATTACACACATACAGCTCTGCTACATCCACAATACACATACAGTACAGGAGCATGTACATTACACATACAGCTCTGCTACATCCACCATACACATACAGTACAGGAGCGTGTACACTACACACATACAGCTCTGCTACATCCACAATACACATACAGTACAGGAGCGTGTACATTACACACATACAGCTCTGCTACATCCACAATACACATACAGTACAGGAGCGTGTACATTACACACATACAGCTCCGCTACATCCACAATACACATACAGTACAGGAGCGTGTACATTACACACATACAGCTCTGCTACATCCACAATACACATACAGTACAGGAGCGTGTACATTACACACATACAGCTCCGCTACATCCACAATACACATACAGTACAGGAGCGTGTACATTACACACATACAGCTCTGCTACATCCACAATACACATACAGTACAGGGGCGTGTACATTACATACATACAGCTCTGCTACATCCACAATACACATACAGTACAGGAGCGTGTACATTACACATACAGCTCTGCTACATCCACAATACACATACAGTACCGAAGCGTGTACATTACACATACAGCTCTGCTACATCCACAATACACATACAGTACAGGAGCGTGTACATTACACACATACAGCTCTGCTACATCCACAATACATATACAGTACAGGAGCGTGTACATTACACACATACAGCTCTGCTACATCCACAGTACACATACAGTACAGGAGCGTGTACATTACACACATACAGCTCTGCTACATCCACAACACACATACAGTACAGGAGCGTGTACATTACACATACAGCTCTGCTACATCCACAATACACATACAGTACAGGAGCGTGTACATTACACACATACAGCTCTGCTACATCCACAATACACATACAGTACAGGAGCGTGTACATTACACACATACAGCTCTGCTACATCCACAATACACATACAGTACAGGAGCGTGTACATTACACACATACAGCTCTGCTACATCCACAATACACATACAGTACAGGAGCGTGTACATTACACACATACAGCTCTACTAATCCACAATACACATACAGTACAGGAGCGTGTACATTACACACATACAGCTCTGCTACATCCATCATACACATACAGTACAGGAGCGTGTACATTACACACATACAGCTCTGCTACATCCACAATACACATACAGTACAGGAGCGTGTACATTACACACATACAGCTCTGCTACATCCACAATACACATACAGTACAGGAGCGTGTACATTACACACATACAGCTCTGCTACATCCACAATACACATACAGTACAGGAGCGTGTACATTACACACATACAGCTCTGCTACATCCACAATACACGTACAGTACAGGAGCGTGTACATGACACACATACAGCTCTGCTACATCCACAATACACATACAGTACAGGAGCGTGCACATTACACACATACAGCTCTGCTACATCCACCATACACATACATTACAGGAGCGTGAACATTACACACATAGAGCTCTGCTACATCCACAATATACATACAGTACAGGAGCGTGTACATTACACACATACAGCTCTGCTACATCCACAATACACATACAGTACAGGAGCGTGTACATTACACATACAGCTCTGCTACATCCACAATACACATACAGTACAGGAGCGTGTACATTACACACATACAGCTCTGCTACATCCACAATACACATACAGTACAGGAGCGTGTACATTACACACATACAGCTCTGCTACATCCACAATACACATACAGTACAGGAGCGTGTACATTACACACATACAGCTCTGCTACATCCACAATACACATACAGTACAAGAGGGTGTACATTACACACATACAGCTCTGCCACATCCACAATACACATACAGTACAGGAGCGTGTACATTACACACATACAGCTCTGCTACATCCACAATACACATACAGTACAGGAGCGTGTACATTACACACATACAGCTCTGCTACATCCACAATACACATACAGTACAGGAGCGTGTACATTACACACATACAGCTCTGCTACATCCACAATACACATACAGTACAGGAGCGTGTACATTACACACATACAGCTCTGCTACATCCACAATACACATACAGTACAGGAGTGTGTACATTACACACATACAGCTCTGCTACATCCACAATATACATACAGTACAGGAGTGTGTACATTACACACATACAGCTCTGCTACATCCACAATACACATACAGTACAGGAGCGTGTACATTACACACATACAGCTCTGCTACATCCACAATACACATACAGTACAGGAGCGTGTACATTACACACATACAGCTCTGCTACATCCACAATACACATACAGTACAGGAGCGTGTACATTACACACATACAGCTCTGCTACATCCACAATACACATACAGTACAGGAGCGTGTACATTACACACATACAGCTCTGCTACATCCACAATACACATACAGTACAGGAGCGTGTACATTACACACATACAGCTCTGCTACATCCACAATACACATACAGTATAGGAGCGTGTACATTACACACATACAGCTCTGCTACATCCACAATACACATACAGTACAGGAGCGTGTACATTACACACATACAGCTCTGCTACATCCACAATACACATACAGTACAGGAGCGTGTACATTACACACATACAGCTCTGCTACATCCACAATACACATACAGTACAGGAGCGTGTACATTACACACATACAGCTCTGCTACATCCACAATACACATACAGTATAGGAGCGTGTACATTACACACATACAGCTCTGCTACATCCACAATACACATACAGTACAGGAGCGTGTACATTACACACATACAGCTCTGCTACATCCACAATACACACAGTACAGGAGCGTGTACATTACACACATATAGCTCTGCTACATCCACAATACACATACAGTACAGGAGCGTGTACATTACACACATACAGCTCTGCTACATCCACAATACACATACAGTACAGGAGCGTGTACATTACACACATACAGCTCTGCTACATGCACAATACACATACAGTACAGGAGCGTGTACATTACACACATACAGCTCTACTACATCCACAACACACATACAGTACAGGAGCATGTACGTTACACACATACAGCTCTGCTACATCCACAATACACATACAGTACAGGAGCGTGTACATCACACACATACAGCTCTGCTACATCCACAGTACACATACTGTACAGGAGCGTGTACATTACACACATACAGCTCTGCTACATCCACAATACACATACAGTACAGGAGCGTGTACATTACACACATACAGCTCTGCTACATCCACAATATACATACAGTACAGGAGCGTGTACATTACACACATACAGCTCTACTACATCCACAATACAAATACAGTACAGGAGCGTGTACATTACACACATACAGCTCTGCTACATCCACAATACACATACAGTACAGGAGCGTGTACATTACACACATACAGCTCTGCTACATCCACAATACACATACAGTACAGGAGCATGTACATTACACACTTACAGCTCTGCTACATCCACAATACACATACAGTACAGGAGCGTGTACATTACACACATACAGCTCTGCTACATCCACAATACACATACAGTACAGGAGCGTGTACATTACACACATACAGCTCTGCTACATCCACAATACACATACAGTACAGGAGCCTGTACATTACACACATACAGCTCTGCTACATCCACAATACACATACAGTACAGGAGCGTGTACATTACACACATACAGCTCTGCTACATCCACAATACACATACAGTACAGGAGCGTGTACATTACACACATACAGCTCTGCTACATCCACAATACACATACAGTACAGGAGCGTGTACATTACACACACATACAGCTCTGCTACATCCACAGAACACATACAGTACAGGAGCGCGTACATTACACACATACAGCTCTGCTACACCCACAATACACATACAGTACAGTAGCGTGTACATTACACACATACAGCTCTGCTACATCCACAATACACATACAGTACAGGAGCGTGTACATTACACACATACAGCTCTGCTACATCCACAATACACATAGAGTACAGGAGCGTGTACATTACACACATACAGCTCTGCTACATCCACAATACACATACAGTACAGGAGCATGTACATTACACACATACAGCTCTGCTACATCCACAATACACTTACAGTACAGGAGCGAGTACATTACACACATACAGCTCTGCTACATCCACAATACACATACAGTACAGGAGCGTGTACATTACACATACTGCTCTGCTACATCCACCATACACATACAGTACTGGAGGTTGTACATTACACACATACAGCTCTGCTACATCCACAATATACATACAGTACAGGAGCGTGTACATTACACACATACAGCTCTGCTACATCCACAATACACATACAGTACAGGAGCGTGTACATTACACACATACAGCTCTGCTACATCCACAATACAGATACAGTACAGGAGCGTGTACATTACACACATACAGCTCTGCTACATCCACAATACACATACAGTACAGGAGCGTGTACATTACACACATACAGCTCCGCTACATCCACAATACACATACAGTACAGGAGCGTGTACATTACACACATACAGCTCTGCTACATCCACAATACACATACAGTACAGGAGCGTGTACATTACACACATACAGCTCCGCTACATCCACAATACACATACAGTACAGGAGCGTGTACATTACACACATACAGCTCTGCTACATCCACAATACACATACAGTACAGGGGCGTGTACATTACATACATACAGCTCTGCTACATCCACAATACACATACAGTACAGGAGCGTGTACATTACACATACAGCTCTGCTACATCCACAATACACGTACAGTACCGGAGCGTGTACATTACACATACAGCTCTGCTACATCCACAATACACATACAGTACAGGAGCGTGTACATTACACACATACAGCTCTGCTACATCCACAATACATATACAGTACAGGAGCGTGTACATTACACACATACAGCTCTGCTACATCCACAGTACACATACAGTACAGGAGCGTGTACATTACACACATACAGCTCTGCTACATCCACAACACACATACAGTACAGGAGCGTGTACATTACACATACAGCTCTGCTACATCCACAATACACATACAGTACAGGAGCGTGTACATTACACACATACAGCTCTGCTACATCCACAATACACATACAGTACAGGAGCGTGTACATTACACACATACAGCTCTGCTACATCCACAATACACATACAGTACAGGAGCGTGTACATTACACATATATACAGCTCTGCTACATCCACAATACACATACAGTACAGGAGCGTGTACATTACACACATACAGCTCTGCTACATCCACAATACACATACAGTACAGGAGCGTGCACATTACACACATACAGCTCTGCTACATCCACAATACACATACAGTACAGGAGCGTGTACATTACACACATACAGCTCTGCTACATCCACAATACACATACAGTACAGGAGCATGTACATTACACACATACAGCTCTGCTACATCCACAATATACATACAGTACAGGAGCGTGTACATTACACACATACAGCTCTGCTACATCCACAATACACATACAGTACAGGAGCGTGTACATTACACACATATAGCTCTGCTACATCCACAATACACATACAGTACAGGAGCGTGTACATTACACACATACAGCTCTGCTACATCCACAATACACATACAGTACAGGAGCGTGTACATTACACACATACAGCTCTGCTACATCCACAATACACATACAGTACAGGAGCGTGTACATTACATACATACAGCTCTGCTACATCCACAATACACATACAGTACAGGAGCGTGTACATTACATATACAGCTCTGCTACATCCACAATACACATACAGTACAGGAGCGTGTACATTACACACATACAGCTCTGCTACATCCACAATACACATACAGTACAGGAGCGTGTACATTACACACATACAGCTCTGCTACATCCACAATACACATACAGTACAGGAGCATGTACATTACACACATACAGCTCTGCTACATCCACAATACACATACAGTACAGGAGCGTGTACATTACACATACAGCTCTGCTACATCCACAATACACATACAGTACAGGAGCGTGTACATTACACACATACAGCTCTGCTACATCCACAATACACATACAGTACAGGAGCGTGTACATTACACATACAGCTCTGCTACATCCACAATACACATACAGTACAGGAGCGTGTACATTACACACATACAGCTCTGCTACATCCACAATACACATGCAGTACAGGAGCGTGTACATTACACACATACAGCTCTGCTACATCCACAATACACATACAGTACAGGAGCGTGTACATTACACACATACAGCTCTGCTACATCCACAATACACATACAGTACAGGAGCGTGTACATTACACACATACAGCTCTGCTACATCCACAATACACATACAGTACAGGAGCGTGTACATTACACACATACAGCTCTGCTACATCCACAATACACATACAGGAAAGAAGCGTGTACATTACACACATACAGCTCTGCTACATCCACAATACACATACAGTACAGGAGCATGTACATTACACACATACAGCTCTGCTACATCCACAATACACATACAGTACAGGAGCGTGTACATTACACACATACAGCTCTGCTACATCCACAATACACATACAGTACAGGAGCGTGTACATTACACATACAGCTCTGCTACATCCACAATACACATACAGTACAGGAGCGTGTACATTACACATACAGCTCTACTACATCCACAATACACATACAGTACAGGAGCGTGTACATTACACACATACAGCTCTGCTACATCCACAATACACATACAGTACAGGAGCGTGCACATTACACACATACAGCTCTGCTACATCCACAATACACATACAGTACAGGAGCGTGCACATTACACACATACAGCTCTGCTACATCCACAATACACATACAGTACAGGAGCATGTACATTACACATACAGCTCTGCTACATCCACCATACACATACAGTACAGGAGCGTGTACACTACACACATACAGCTCTGCTACATCCACAATACACATACAGTACAGGAGCGTGTACATTACACACATACAGCTCTGCTACATCCACAATACACATACAGTACAGGAGCGTGTACATTACACACATACAGCTCCGCTACATCCACAATACACATACAGTACAGGAGCGTGTACATTACACACATACAGCTCTGCTACATCCACAATACACATACAGTACAGGAGCGTGTACATTACACACATACAGCTCCGCTACATCCACAATACACATACAGTACAGGAGCGTGTACATTACACACATACAGCTCTGCTACATCCACAATACACATACAGTACAGGGGCGTGTACATTACATACATACAGCTCTGCTACATCCACAATACACATACAGTACAGGAGCGTGTACATTACACATACAGCTCTGCTACATCCACAATACACATACAGTACCGAAGCGTGTACATTACACATACAGCTCTGCTACATCCACAATACACATACAGTACAGGAGCGTGTACATTACACACATACAGCTCTGCTACATCCACAATACATATACAGTACAGGAGCGTGTACATTACACACATACAGCTCTGCTACATCCACAGTACACATACAGTACAGGAGCGTGTACATTACACACATACAGCTCTGCTACATCCACAACACACATACAGTACAGGAGCGTGTACATTACACATACAGCTCTGCTACATCCACAATACACATACAGTACAGGAGCGTGTACATTACACACATACAGCTCTGCTACATCCACAATACACATACAGTACAGGAGCGTGTACATTACACACATACAGCTCTGCTACATCCACAATACACATACAGTACAGGAGCGTGTACATTACACATATATACAGCTCTGCTACATCCACAATACACATACAGTACAGGAGCGTGTACATTACACACATACAGCTCTGCTACATCCACAATACACATACAGTACAGGAGCGTGCACATTACACACATACAGCTCTGCTACATCCACAATACACATACAGTACAGGAGCGTGTACATTACACACATACAGCTCTGCTACATCCACAATACACATACAGTACAGGAGCATGTACATTACACACATACAGCTCTGCTACATCCACAATATACATACAGTACAGGAGCGTGTACATTACACACATACAGCTCTGCTACATCCACAATACACATACAGTACAGGAGCGTGTACATTACACACATACAGCTCTGCTACATCCACAATACACATACAGTACAGGAGCGTGTACATTACACACATACAGCTCTGCTACATCCACAATACACATACAGTACAGGAGCGTGCACATTACACACATACAGCTCTGCTACATCCACCATACACATACAGTACAGGAGCGTGTACATTACATATACAGCTCTGCTACATCCACAATACACATACAGTACAGGAGCGTGTACATTACACACATACAGCTCTGCTACATCCACAATACACATACAGTACAGGAGCGTGTACATTACACACATACAGCTCTGCTACATCCACAATACACATACAGTACAGGAGCATGTACATTACACACATACAGCTCTGCTACATCCACAATACACATACAGTACAGGAGCGTGTACATTACACATACAGCTCTGCTACATCCACAATACACATACAGTACAGGAGCGTGTACATTACACACATACAGCTCTGCTACATCCACAATACACATACAGTACAGGAGCGTGTACATTACACATACAGCTCTGCTACATCCACAATACACATACAGTACAGGAGCGTGTACATTACACACATACAGCTCTGCTACATCCACAATACACATGCAGTACAGGAGCGTGTACATTACACACATACAGCTCTGCTACATCCACAATACACATACAGTACAGGAGCGTGTACATTACACACATACAGCTCTGCTACATCCACAATACACATACAGTACAGGAGCGTGTACATTACACACATACAGCTCTGCTACATCCACAATACACATACAGTACAGGAGCGTGTACATTACACACATACAGCTCTGCTACATCCACAATACACATACAGGAAAGAAGCGTGTACATTACACACATACAGCTCTGCTACATCCACAATACACATACAGTACAGGAGCATGTACATTACACACATACAGCTCTGCTACATCCATAATACACATACAGTACAGGAGCGTGTACATTACACACATACAGCTCTGCTACATCCACAATACACATACAGTACAGGAGCGTGTACATTACACATACAGCTCTGCTACATCCACAATACACATACAGTACAGGAGCGTGTACATTACACATACAGCTCTACTACATCCACAATACACATACAGTACAGGAGCGTGTACATTACACACATACAGCTCTGCTACATCCACAATACACATACAGTACAGGAGCGTGCACATTACACACATACAGCTCTGCTACATCCACAATACACATACAGTACAGGAGCGTGCACATTACACACATACAGCTCTGCTACATCCACAATACACATACAGTACAGGAGCATGTACATTACACATACAGCTCTGCTACATCCACAATACACATACAGTACAGGAGCGTGTACACTACACACATACAGCTCTGCTACATCCACAATACACATACAGTACAGGAGCGTGTACATTACACACATACAGCTCTGCTACATCCACAATACACATACAGTATAGGAGCGTGTACATTACACACATACAGCTCTGCTACATCCACAATACACATACAGTACAGGAGCGTGTACATTACACACATACAGCTCTGCTACATCCACAATACACATACAGTACAGGAGCGTGTACATTACACACATACAGCTCTGCTACATCCACAATACACATACAGTACAGGAGCATGTACATTACACATACAGCTCTGCTACATCCACAATACACATACAGTACAGGAGCGTGTACATTACACACATACAGCTCTGCTACATCCACAATACACATACAGTACAGGAGCGTGTACATTACACACATACAGCTCTGCTACATCCACAATACACATACAGTACAGGAGCGTGTACATTACACACATACAGCTCTGCTACATCCACAATACACATACAGTACAGGAGCGTGTACATTACACACATACAGCTCTGCTACATCTACAATACACATACAGTACAGGAGCGTGTACATTACACACATACAGCTCTGCTACATCCACAATACACATACAGTACAGGAGCGTGTACATTACACACATACAGCTCTGCTACATCCACAATACACATACAGTACAGGAGCGTGTACATTACACACATACAGCTCTGCTACATCCACATTACACATACAGTACAGGAGCGTGTACATTACACGCATACAGCTCTGCTACATCCACAGTACACATACAGTACAGGAGCCTGTACATTACACACATACAGCTCTGCTACATCCACAATACACATACAGTACAGGAGCGTGTACATTACACACATACAGCTCTGCTACATCCACAATACACATACAGTACAGGAGCGTGTACATTACACACATACAGCTCTGCTACATCCACAATACACATACAGTACAGGAGCGTGTACATTACACACATACAGCTCTGCTACATCCACAATACACATACAGTACAGGAGCATGTACATTACACATACAGCTCTGCTACATCCACAATACACATACAGTACAGGAGCGTGTACATTACACACATACAGCTCTGCTACATCCACAATACACATACAGTACAGGAGCGTGTACATTACACACATACAGCTCTGCTACATCCACAATACACATACAGTACAGGAGCGTGTACATTACACATACAGCTCTGCTACATCCACAATACACATACAGTACAGGAGCGCGTACATTACACACATACAGCTCTGCTACATCCACAATACACATACAGTACAGGAGCGTGTACATTACACATACAGCTCTGCTACATCCACAATACACATACAGTACAGGAGCGTGTACATTACACACATACAGCTCTGCTACATCCACAATACACATACAGTACAGGAGCGTGTACATTACACACATACAGCTCTGCTACATCCACAATACACATACAGTACAGGAGCGTGTACATTACACACATACAGCTCTGCTACATCCACAGTACACATACAGTACAGGAGCGTGTACATTACACACATACAGCTCTGCTACATCCACAGTACACATACAGTACAGGAGCGTGTACATTACACACATACAGCTCTGCTACATCCACAATGCACATACAGTACAGGAGCGGGTACATTACACACATCCAGCTCTGCTACATCCACAGTACACATACAGTACAGGAGCGTGTACATTACACACATACAGCTCTGCTACATCCACAATACACATACAGTACAGGAGCGTGTACATTACACACATACAGCTCTGCTACATCCACAATACACATACAGTACAGGAGCGTGTACATTACACATACAGCTCTGCTACATCCACAATACACATACAGTACAGGAGCGTGTACATTACACACATACAGCTCTGCTACATCCACAATACACATACAGTACAGGAGCGTGTACATTACACACATACAGCTCTGCTACATCCACAATACACATACAGTACAGGAGCGTGTACATTACACATACAGCTCTGCTACATCCACAATACACATACAGTACAGGAGCGTGTACATTACACACATACAGCTCTGCTACATCCACAATACACATACAGTACAGGAGCATGTACATTACACACATACAGCTCTGCTACATCCACAATACACATACAGTACAGGAGCGTGTACATTACACACATACAGCTCTGCTACATCCACAGTACACATACAGTACAGCATGTACATTACACACATACAGCTCTGCTACATCCACAATACACATACAGTACAGGTGTGTGTACATTACACACATACAGCTCTGCTACACCCACAATACACATACAGTACAGGAGCGTGTACATTACACACATACAGCTCTGCTACATCCACAATACACATACAGTGCAGGAGCGTGTACATTACACACATACAGCTCTGCTACATCCACAATAGACATACAGTACAGGAGCGTGTACATTACACACATACAGCTCTGCTACATCCACAATACACATACAGTACAGGAGCGTGTACATTACACGCATACAGCTCTGCTACATCCACAATACACATACAGTACAGGAGCGTGTACATTACACACATACAGCTCTACTACATCCACAATACACATACAGTACAGGAGCGTGTACATTACACACATACAGCTCTGCTACATCCACAATACACATACAGTATAGGAGCGTGTACATTACACACATACAGCTCTGCTACATCCACAATACACATACAGTACAGGAGCGTGTACATTACACACATACAGCTCTGCTACATCCACAATACACATACAGTACAGGAGCGTGTACATTACACACATACAGCTCTGCTACATCCACAATACACATACAGTACAGGAGCGTGTACATTACACACATACAGCTCTGCTACATCCACAATACACATACAGTACAGGAGCGTGTACATTACACACATACAGCTCTGCTACACCCACAATACACCTACAGTACAGGAGCGCGTACATTACACACATACAGCTCTGCTACATCCACAATACACATACAGTACAGGAGCGTGTACATTACACACATACAGCTCTGCTACATCCACAATACACACACAGTACAGGAGCGTGTACATTACACATACAGCTCTGCTACATCCACAATACACATACAGTACAGGAGCGTGTACATTACACACATACAGCTCTGCTACATCCACAATACACATACAGTACAGGAGCGTGTACATTACACACATACAGCTCTGCTACATCCACAATACATATACAGTACAGGAGCGTGTACATTACACACATACAGCTCTGCTACATCCACAATACACATACAGTACAGGAGCGTGTACATTACACACATACAGCTCTGCTACATCCACAATACACATACAGTACAGGAGCGTGTACATTACACACATACAGCTCTGCTACATCCACAATACACATACAGTACAGGAGCGTGTACATTACACACATACAGCTCTGCTACATCCACAATACACATACAGTACAGGAGCGTGTACATTACACACATACAGCTCTGCTACATCCACAATACACATACAGTACAGGAGCGTGTACATTACACACATACAGCTCTGCTACATCCACAATACACATACAGTACAGGAGCGTGTACATTACACACATACAGCTCTGCTACATCCACAATACACATACAGTACAGGAGCGTATACATGACACACATACAGCTCTGCTACATCCACAATACACATACAGTACAGGAGCGTGTACATTACACACATACAGCTCTGCTACATCCACAGTACACATACAGTACAGGAGCGTGTACATTACACACACACAGCTCTGCTACATCCACAATACACATACAGTACAGGAGCGTGTACATTACACACATACAGCTCTGCTACATCCACAATACACATACAGTACAGGAGCGTGTACATTACACACATACAGCTCTGCTACATCCACAATACACATACAGTACAGGAGCGTGTACATTACACATACAGCTCTGCTACATCCACAATACACATACAGTACAGGAGCCTGTATATTACACACATACAGCTCTGCTACATCCACAATACACATACAGTACAGGAGCGTGTACATTACACACATACAGCTCTGCTACATCCACAATACACATACAGTACAGGAGCGTGTACATTACACACATACAGCTCTGCTACATCCACAATACACATACAGTACAGGAGCGTGTACATTACACACATACAGCTCTACTACATCCACAATACACATACAGTACAGGAGCGTGTACATTACACACATACAGCTCTGCTACATCCACAATACACATACAGTACAGGAGCGTGTACATTACACACATACAGCTCTGCTACATCCACAATACACATACAGTACAGGAGCGCGTACATTACACACATACAGCTCTGCTACATCCACAATACACATACAGTACAGGAGCGTGTACATTACACACATACAGCTCTGCTACATCCACAATACACATACAGTACAGGAGCGTGTACATTACACACATACAGCTCTGCTACATCCACAATACACATACAGTACAGGAGCGTGTACATTACACACATACAGCTCTGCTACATCCACAATACACATACAGTACAGGAGCGTGTACATTACACACATATAGCTCTGCTACATCCACAATACACATACAGTACAGGAGCGTGTACATTACACATACAGCTCTGCTACATCCACAATACACATACAGTACAGGAGCGTGTACATTACACACATACAGCTCTGCTACATCCACAATACACATACAGTACAGGAGCGTGCACATTACACACATACAGCTCTGCTACATCCACAATACACATACAGTACAGGAGCGTGTACATTACACACATACAGCTCTGCTACATCCACAATACACATACAGTACAGGAGCGTGTACATTACACACATACAGCTCTGCTACATCCACAATACACATACAGTACAGGAGCGTGTACATTACACACATACAGCTCTGCTACATCCACAATACACATACAGTACAGGAGCGTGTACATTACACACATACAGCTCTGCTACATCCACAGTACACATACAGTACAGGAGCGTGTACATTACACACATACAGCTCTGCTACATCCACAATACACATACAGTACAGGAGCGTGTACATCACACACATACAGCTCTGCTACATCCACAATACACATACAGTACAGGAGCGTGTACATTACACACATACAGCTCTGCTACATCCACAATACACATACAGTACAGGAGCGTGTACATTACACACATACAGCTCTGCTACATCCACAGTACACATAAAGTACAGGAGCGTGTACATTACACACATACAGCTCTGCTACATCCACAATACACATACAGTACAGGAGCGTGTACATTACACACATACAGCTCTGCTACATCCACAATACACATACAGTACAGGAGCGCATACATTACACACATACAGCTCTGCTACATCCACAATACACATACAGTACAGGAGCGTGTACATCACACACATACAGCTCTGCTACATCCACAATACACATACAGTACAGGAGCGTGTACATTACACATATACAGCTCTGCTACATCCACAATACACATACAGTACAGGAGCGTGTACATTACACACATACAGCTCTGCTACATCCACAATACACATACAGTACAGGAGCGTGTACATTACACACATACAGCTCTGCTACATCCACAATACACATACAGTACAGGAGCGTGTACATTACACACACACAGCTCTGCTACATCCACAATACACATACAGTACAGGAGCGTGTACATTACACACATACAGCTCTGCTACATCCACAATACACATACAGTACAGGAGCGTGTACATTACACACATACAGCTCTGCTACATCCACAATACACATACAGTACAGGAGCGTGTACATTACACACATACAGCTCTACTACATCCACAATACACATACAGTACAGGAGCGTGTACATTACACACATACAGCTCTGCTACACCCACAATACACATACAGTACAGGAGCATGTACATTACACATACAGCTCTGCTACATCCACAATACACATACAGTACAGGAGCGTGTACATTACACACATACAGCTCTACTACATCCACAATACACATATACTACAGGAGCGTGTACATTACACACATACAGCTCTGCTACATCCACAGTACACATACAGTACAGGAGCGTGTACATTACACACATACAGCTCTGCTACATCCACAATACACATACAGTACAGGAGCGTGTACATCACACACATACAGCTCTGCTACATCCACAATACACATACAGTACAGGAGCGTGTACATCACACACATACAGCTCTGCTACATCCACAATACACATACAGTACAGGAGCGTGTACATTACACATATACAGCTCTGCTACATCCACAATACACATACAGTACAGGAGCGTGTACATTACACACATACAGCTCTGCTACATCCACAATACACATACAGTACAGGAGCGTGTACATTACACACACACAGCTCTGCTACATCCACAATACACATACAGTACAGGAGCGTGTACATTACACACATACAGCTCTGCTACATCCACAATACACATACAGTACAGGAGCGTGTACATTACACACATACAGCTCTGCTACATCCACAATACACATACAGTACAGGAGCGTGTACATTACACACATACAGCTCTACTACATCCACAATACACATACAGTACAGGAGCGTGTACATTACACACATACAGCTCTGCTACACCCACAATACACATACAGTACAGGAGCATGTACATTACACATACAGCTCTGCTACATCCACAATACACATACAGTACAGGAGCGTGTACATTACACACATACAGCTCTACTACATCCACAATACACATATACTACAGGAGCGTGTACATTACACACATACAGCTCTGCTACATCCACAGTATACATACAGTACAGGAGCGTGTACATTACACACATACAGCTCTGCTACACCCACAATACACATACAGCACAGGAGCATGTACATTACAAACATACAGCTCTGCTACATCCACAATACACATACAGTACAGGAGCGTGTACATTACACACATACAGCTCTGCTACATCCACAATACACATACAGCACAGGAGCATGTACATTACAAACATACAGCTCTACTACATCCACAATACACATACAGTACAGGAGCGTGTACATTACAAACATACAGCTCTGCTACATCCACAATACACATACAGTACAGGAGCGTGTACATTACACACATACAGCTCGGCTACATCCACAATACACATACAGTACAGGAGCGTGTACATTACACACATACAGCTCTGCTACATCCACAATACACATACAGTACAGGAGCGTGTACATTACACACATACAGCTCTGCTACATGCACAGTACACATACAGTACAGGAGCCTGTACATTACACATATAGCTCTGCTACATCCACAATACACACACAGTACAGGAGCGCGTACATTACACATACAGCTCTGCTACATCCACAATACACATACAGTACAGGAGCGTGTACATTACACACACACAGCTCTGCTACATCCACAATACACATACAGTACAGGAGCATGTACATTACACACATACAGCTCTGCTACATCCACAATACACATACAGTACAGGAGCGTGTACATTACACACATACAGCTCTACTACATCCACAATACACATACAGTACAGGAGCGTGTACATTACACACATACAGCTCTGCTACATCCACAATACACATACAGTACAGGAGCGTGTACATTACACACATACAGCTCTGCTACATCCACAATACACATACAGTACAGGAGCGTGTACATTACACACATACAGCTCTGCTACATCCACAATACACATACAGTACAGGAGCGTGTACATTACACACATACAGCTCTGCTACATCCACAATACACATACAGTACAGGAGCGTGTACATTACACACATACAGCTCTGCTACATCCACAATACACATACAGTACAGGAGCGTGTACATTACACACATACAGCTCTGCTGCATACACAATACACATACAGTACAGGAGCGTGTACATTACACATACAGCTCTGCTACATCCACAATACACATACAGTACAGGAGCGTGTACATTACACACATACAGCTCTGCTACATCCACAATACACATACAGTACAGGAGCGTGTACATTACACATACAGCTCTGCTACATCCACAATACACATACGGTACCGGAGCGTGTACATTACACATACAGCTCTGCTACATCCACAATACACATACAGTACAGGAGCGTGTACATTACACACATACAGCTCTGCTACATCCACAATACACATACAGTACAGGAGCGTGTACATTACACACATACAGCTCTGCTACATCCACAATACACATACAGTACAGGAGCGTGTACATTACACATACAGCTCTGCTACATCCACAATACACGTACAGTACAGGAGCGTGTACATTACACACATACAGCTCTGCTACATCCACAATACATATACAGTACAGGAGCGTGTACATTACACACATACAGCTCTGCTACATCCACAATACACATACAGTACAGGAGCGTGTACATTACACACATACAGCTCTGTTACATCCACAATACACATACAGTACAGGAGCGTGTACATTACACACATACAGCTCTGCTACATCCACAATACACATACAGTACAGGAGCGTGTACATTACACATACAGCTCTGCTACATCTACAATACACATACAGTACAGGAGCGTGTACATTACACACATACAGCTCTGCTACATCCACAATACACATACAGTACAGGAGCGTATACATTACACACATACAGCTCTGCTACATCCACAATACACATACAGTACAGGAGCGTGTACATTACACACATACAGCTCTGCTACATCCACAATACACATACAGTACAGGAGCGTGTACATTACACATACAGCTCTGCTACATCCATAATACACATACAGTACAGGAGCATGTACATTACACACATACAGCTCTGCTACATCCATAATACACATACAGTAAAGGCGCGCGTACATTACACACAGCTCTGCTACATCCACAATACACATACAGTACAGGAGCGTGTACATTACACGCATACAGCTCTGCTACATCCACAATACACATACAGTACAGGAGCGTGTACATTACACACATACAGCTCTGCTACATCCACAATACACATACAGTACAGGAGCGTGTACATTACACACATACAGCTCTGCTACATCCACAATACACATACAGTACAGGAGCGTGTACATTACACACATACAGCTCTGCTACATCCACAATACACATACAGTACAGGAGCGTGTACATTACACACATACAGCTCTGCTACATCCACAATACACATACAGTACAGGAGCGTGTACATTACACGCATACAGCTCGGTACATCCACAATACACATACAGTACAGGAGCGTGTACATTACACACATACAGCTCTGCTACATCCACAATACACATACAGTACAGGAGCGTGTACATTACACACATACAGCTCTGCTACATCCACAATACACATACAGTACAGGAGCGTGCACATTACACACATACAGCTCTGCTACATCCACAATACACATACAGTACAGGAGCGTGTACATTACACATACAGCTCTGCTACATCCACAATACACGTACAGTACAGGGGCGTGTACATTACACACATACAGCTCTGCTACATCCACAATACACACACAGTACAGGAGCGCGTACATAACACACATACAGCTCTGCTACATCCACAATACACACACAGTACAGGAGCGTGTACAGTACACACATACAGCTCTGCTACATCCACAATACACATAGTACAGGAGCGTGTACATTACACACATACAGCTCTGCTACATCCACAATACACATACAGTACAGGAGCGTGTACATTACACATACAGCTCTGCTACATCCACAATACACATACAGTACAGGAGCGTGTACATTACACATACAGCTCTGCTACATCCACAATACACATACAGTACAGGAGCGTGTACATTACACACATACAGCTCTGCTACATCCACAATACACATACAGTACAGGAGCGTGTACATTACACACATACAGCTCTGCTACATCCACAATACACATACAGTACAGGAGCGTGTACATTACACACATACAGCTCTGCTACATCCACAATACACATACAGTACAGGAGCGTGTACATTACACACATACAGCTCTGCTACATCCACAATACACATACAGTACAGGAGCGTGTACATTACACACATACAGCTCTGCTACATCTACAATACACATACAGTACAGGAGCGTGTACATTACACACATACAGCTCTGCTACATCCACAATACACATACAGTACAGGAGCGTGTACATTACACACATACAGCTCTACTACATCCACAATACACATACAGTACAGGAGCGTGTACATTACACACATACAGCTCTGCTACATCCACAATACACATACAGTACAGGAGCGTGTACATTACACACATACAGCTCTACTACATCCACAATACACATACAGTACAGGAGCGTGTACATTACACACATACAGCTCTGCTACATCCACAATACACATACAGTACAGGAGCGTGTACATTACACACATACAGCTCTGCTACATCCACAATACACATACAGTACAGGAGCGTGTACATTACACACATACAGCTCTGCTACATCCACAATACACATACAGTACAGGAGCGTGTACATTACACACATACAGCTCTGCTACATCCACAATACACATACAGTACAGGAGCGTGTACATTACACACATACAGCTCTGCTACATCCACAATACACATACAGTACAGGAGCGTGTACATTACACACATACAGCTCTGCCACATCCACAATACACATACAGTACAGGAGCGTGTACATTACACACATACAGCTCTGCTACATCCACAATACACATACAGTACAGGAGCGTGTACATTACACACATACAGCTCTGCTACATCCACAATACACATACAGTACAGGAGCGTGTACATTACACATACAGCTCTGCTACATCCACAGTACACATACAGTACAGGAGCGTGTACATTACACACATACAGCTCTGCTACATCCACAATACACATACAGTACAGGAGCGTGTACATTACACACATACAGCTCTGCTACATCCACAATACATATACAGTACAGGAGCGTGTACATTACACACATACAGCTCTGCTACATCCACAATACATATACCGTACAGGAGCGTGTACATAACACACACAGCTCTGCTACATCCACAATACACATACAGTACAGGAGCGTGTACATTACACACATACAGCTCTGCTACATCCACAATACACATACAGTACAGGAGCGTGTACATTACACATACAGCTCTGCTACATCCACAATACACATACAGTACAGGAGCGTGTACATTACACACATACAGCTCTGCTACATCCACAATACACATACAGTACAGGAGCGTGTACATTACACACATACAGCTCTGCTACATCCACAATACACATACAGTACAGGAGCGTGTACATTACACACATACAGCTCTACTACATCCACAATACACATACAGTACAGGAGCGTGTACATTACACACATACAGCTCTGCTACATCCACAATACACATACAGTACAGGAGCGTGTACATTACACATACAGCTCTGCTACATCCACAATACACATACAGTACAGGAGCGTGTACATTACACACATACAGCTCTGCTACATCCACCATACACATACAGTACAGGAGCGTGTACATTACACACATACAGCTCTGCTACATGCACAGTACACATACAGTACAGGAGCGTGTACATTACACACATACAGCTCTGCTACATCCACCATACACATACAGTACAGGAGCGTGTACATTACACACATACAGCTCTGCTACATCCACCATACACATACAGTACAGGAGCGTGTACATTACACACATACAGCTCTGCTACATCCACAATACACATACAGTACAGGAGCGTGTACATTACACATACAGCTCTGCTACATCCACAATACACATACAGTACAGGAGCGTGTACATTACACACATACAGCTCTGCTACATCCACAATACACATACAGTACAGGAGCGTGTACATTACACACATTCAGCTCTGCTACATCCACAATACACATACAGTACAGGAGTGGGTACATTACACACATACAGCTCTGCTACATCCACAATACACATACAGTATAGGAGCGTGTACATTACACACATACAGCTCTGCTACATCCACAATACACATACAGTACAGGAGCGTGTACATTACACACATACAGCTCTGCTACATCCACAATACACATACAGTACAGGAGCGTGTACATTACACATACAGCTCTGCTACATCCACAATACACATACAGTACAGGAGCGTGTACATTACACACATACAGCTCTGCTACATCCACAATACACATACAGTACAGGAGCGTGTACATTACACACATACAGCTCTGCTACATCCACAATACACATACAGTATAGGAGCGTGTACATTACACACATACAGCTCTGCTACATCCACAATACACATACAGTACAGGAGCGTGTACATTACACACATACAGCTCTGCTACATCCACAATACACATACAGGAAAGAAGCGTGTACATTACACATACAGCTCTGCTACATCCACAATACACATACAGTACAGGAGCGTGTACATTACACACATACAGCTCTGCTACATCCACAATACACATACAGTACAGGAGCATGTACATTACACACATACAGCTCTGCTACATCCACAATACACATACAGTACAGGAGCGTGTACATTACACACATACAGCTCTGCTACATCCACAATACACATACAGTACAGGAGCGTGTACATTACACATACAGCTCTGCTACATCCACAATACACATACAGTACAGGAGCGTGTACATTACACATACAGCTCTACTACATCCACAATACACATACAGTACAGGAGCGTGTACATTACACACATACAGCTCTGCTACATCCACAATACACATACAGTACAGGAGCGTGCACATTACACACATACAGCTCTGCTACATCCACAATACACATACAGTACAGGAGCGTGCACATTACACACATACAGCTCTGCTACATCCACAATACACATACAGTACAGGAGCATGTACATTACACATACAGCTCTGCTACATCCACAATACACATACTGTACAGGAGCGTGTACATTACACACATACAGCTCTGCTACATCCACAATACACATACAGTACAGGAGCATGTACATTACACACATACAGCTCTGCTACATCCACAATACACATACAGTACAGGAGCGTGTACATTACACACATACAGCTCTGCTACATCCACAATACACATACAGTACAGGAGCGTGTACATTACACATACAGCTCTGCTACATCCACAATACACATACAGTACAGGAGCGTGTACATTACACATACAGCTCTACTACATCCACAATACACATACAGTACAGGAGCGTGTACATTACACACATACAGCTCTGCTACATCCACAATACACATACAGTACAGGAGCGTGCACATTACACACATACAGCTCTGCTACATCCACAATACACATACAGTACAGGAGCGTGCACATTACACACATACAGCTCTGCTACATCCACAATACACATACAGTACAGGAGCGTGTACATTACACACATACAGCTCTGCTACATCCACAATACACATACAGTACAGGAGCGTGTACATTACACACATACAGCTCTGCTACATCCACAATACACATACAGTACAGGAGCGTGTACATTACACACATACAGCTCTGCTACATCCACAATACACATACAGTACAGGAGCGTGTACATTACACATACAGCTCTGCTACATCCACAATACACATACAGTACAGGAGCGTGTACACTACACACATACAGCTCTGCTACATCCACAATACACATACAGTACAGGAGCGTGTACATTACACACATACAGCTCTGCTACATCCACAATACACATACAGTATAGGAGCGTGTACATTACACACATACAGCTCTGCTACATCCACAATACACATACAGTACAGGAGCGTGTACATTACACACATACAGCTCTGCTACATCCACAATACACATACAGTATAGGAGCGTGTACATTACACACATACAGCTCTGCTACATCCACAATACACATACAGTACAGGAGCGTGTACATTACACACATACAGCTCTGCTACATCCACAATACACATACAGTATAGGAGCGTGTACATTACACACATACAGCTCTGCTACATCCACAATACACATACAGTACAGGAGCGTGTACATTACACACATACAGCTCTGCTACATCCACAATACACATACAGTACAGGAGCGTGTACATTACACATACAGCTCTACTACATCCACAATACACATACAGTACAGGAGCGTGTACATTACACACATACAGCTCTGCTACATCCACAATACACATACAGTACAGGAGCGTGTACATTACACACATACAGCTCTACTACATCCACAATACACATACAGTACAGGAGCGTGTACATTACACACATACAGCTTTGCTACATCCACAGTACACATACAGTACAGGAGCGTGTACATTACACACATACAGCTCTGCTACATCCACAATACACATACAGTACAGGAGCGTGTACATTACACACATACAGCTCTGCTACATCCACAATACACATACAGTACAGGAGCGTGTACATTACACACATACAGCTCTGCTACATCCACAATACACATACAGTACAGGAGCGTGTACATTACACACATACAGCTCTGCTACATCCACAATACACATACAGTACAGGAGCGTGTACATTACACACATACAGCTCTGCCACATCCACAATACACATACAGTACAGGAGCGTGTACATTACACACATACAGCTCTGCTACATCCACAGTACACATACAGTACAGGAGCGTGTACATTACACACATACAGCTCTGCTACATCCACAATACACATACAGTACAGGAGCGTGTACATTACACACATACAGCTCTGCTACATCCACAATACATATACAGTACAGGAGCGTGTACATTACACACATACAGCTCTGCTACATCCACAATACATATACCGTACAGGAGCGTGTACATAACACACACAGCTCTGCTACATCCACAATACACATACAGTACAGGAGCGTGTACATTACACACATACAGCTCTGCTACATCCACAATACACATACAGTACAGGAGCGTGTACATTACACATACAGCTCTGCTACATCCACAATACACATACAGTACAGGAGCGTGTACATTACACACATACAGCTCTGCTACATCCACAATACACATACAGTACAGGAGCGTGTACATTACACACATACAGCTCTACTACATCCACAATACACATACAGTACAGGAGCGTGTACATTACACACATACAGCTCTGCTACATCCACAATACACATACAGTACAGGAGCGTGTACATTACACATACAGCTCTGCTACATCCACAATACACATACAGTACAGGAGCGTGTACATTACACACATACAGCTCTGCTACATCCACCATACACATACAGTACAGGAGCGTGTACATTACACACATACAGCTCTGCTACATGCACAGTACACATACAGTACAGGAGCGTGTACATTACACATACAGCTCTGCTACATCCACAATACACATACAGTACAGGAGCGTGTACATTACACACATATAGCTCTGCTACATCCACAATACACATACAGTACAGGAGCGTGTACATTACACACATACAGCTCTGCTACATCCATCATACACCTACAGTACAGGAGCGTGTACATTACACACATACAGCTCTGCTACATCCACCATACACATACAGTACAGGAGCGTGTACATTACACACATACAGCTCTGCTACATCCACCATACACATACAGTACAGGAGCGTGTACATTACACACATACAGCTCTGCTACATCCACCATACACATACAGTACAGGAGCGTGTACATTACACACATACAGCTCTGCTACATCCACAATACACATACAGTACAGGAGCGTGTACATTACACATACAGCTCTGCTACATCCACAATACACATACAGTATAGGAGCGTGTACATTACACATACAGCTCTGCTACATCCACAATACACATACAGTACAGGAGCGTGTACATTACACACATACAGCTCTGCTACATCCACAATACACATACAGTACAGGAGCGTGTACATCACACACATACAGCTCTGCTACATCCACAGTACACATACAGTACAGGAGCGTGTACATTACACACATACAGCTCTGCTACATCCACAATACACATACAGTACAGGAGCGTGTACATTACACACATACAGCTCTGCTACATCCACAATACACATACAGTACAGGAGCGTGTACATTACACACATACAGCTCTGCTACATCCACAATACACATACAGTACAGGAGCGTGTACATTACACACATACAGCTCTGCTACATCCACAATACACATACAGTACAGGAGCGTGTACATTACACACATACAGCTCTACTACATCCACAATACACATACAGTACAGGAGCGTGTACATTACACACATACAGCTCTGCTACATCCACAATACACATACAGTACAGGAGCGTGTACATTACACACATACAGCTCTGCTACATCCACAATACACATACAGTATAGGAGCGTGTACATTACACACATACAGCTCTGCTACATCCACAATACACATACAGTACAGTAGCGTGCACATTACACACACAGCTCTGCTACATCCACAATACACATACAGTACAGGAGCGTGTACATCACACACATACAGCTCTGCTACATCCACAATACACATACAGTACAGGAGCCTGTACATTACACACATACAGCTCTGCTACATCCACAATACACATACAGTACAGGAGCGTGTACATTACACATACAGCTCTGCTACATCCACAATACACATACAGTACAGGAGCGAGTACATTACACACATACAGCTCTGCTACACCCACAATACACATACAGTACAGGAGCATGTACATTACACATACAGCTTTACTACATCCACAATACACATACAGTACAGGAGCGAGTACATTACACACATACAGCTCTGCTACACCCACAATATACATACAGTACAGGAGCGTGTACATTACACACATACAGCTCTGCTACACCCACAATATACATACAGTACAGGAGCGTGTACATTACACACATACAGCTCTGCTACACCCACAATACACATACAGTACAGGAGCATGTACATTACACACATACAGCTCTGCTACATCCACAATACACATACAGTACAGGAGCGGGTACATTACACACATACAGCTCTGCTACATCCACAATACACGGACAGTACAGGAGCGTGTACATTACACACATACAGCTCTGCTACATCCACAATACACATACAGTACAGGAGCGTGTACATTACACACATACAGCTCTGCTACATCCACAATACACATACAGTACAGGAGCGGGTACATTACACACATACAGCTCTGCTACATCCACAATACACGGACAGTACAGGAGCGTGTACATTACACATACAGCTCTGCTACATCCACAATACACATACAGTACAGGAGCGTGTACATTACACACATACAGCTCTGCTACATCCACAATACACATACAGTACAGGGGCATGTACATTACACATACAGCTCTGCTACATCCACAATACACATACAGTACAGGAGCGTGAACATTACACACATACAGCTCTGCTACATCCACAATACACATACAGTACAGGAGCGTGTACATTACACACATACAGCTCTGCTACATCCACAATACACATACAGTACAGGAGCGTGTACATTACACACATACAGCTCTGCTACATCCACAATACACATACAGTACAGGAGCGTGTACATCACACACATACAGCTCTGCTACATCCACAATACACATACAGTACAGGAGCGTGTACATCACACACATACAGCTCTGCTACATCCACAATACACATACAGTACAGTAGCGTGTACATTACACACATACAGCTCTGCTACATCCACAATACACATACAGTACAGGAGCGTGTACATTACACACATACAGCTCTGCTACATCCACAATACACATACAGTACAGGAGCGTGTACATTACACACATACAGCTCTGCTACATCCACAATACACATACAGTACAGGAGCGTGTACATTACACACATACAGCTCTGCTACATCCACAATACACATACAGTACAGGGGCGTGTACATTACACACATACAGCTCTGCTACATCCACAATACACACACAGTACAGGAGCGTGTACATTACACACATACAGCTCTGCTACATCCACAATACACATACAGTACAGGAGCGTGTACATTACACACATACAGCTCTGCTACATCCACAACACACATACAGTACAGGAGCGTGTACATCACACACACATACAGCTCTGCTACATCAACAGTACACATACAGTACAGGAGTGGGTACATTACACACATACAGCTCTGCTACATCCACAATACACATACAGTACAGGAGCGTGTACATTACACACATACAGCTCTGCTACATCAACAATACACATACAGTACAGGAGCGTGTACATTACACACATACAGCTCTGCTACATCCACAATACACATACAGTACAGGAGCGTGTACATTACACACATACAGCTCTGCTACATCCACAATACACATACAGTACAGGAGCGTGTACATTACACACACAGCTCTGCTACATCCACAATACACATACAGTACAGGAGCGTGTACATTACACACATACAGCTCTGCTACATCCACAATACACATACAGTACAGGAGCGTGTACATTACACACATACAGCTCTACTACATCCACAATACACATACAGTACAGGAGCGTGTACATTACACATACAGCTCTGCTACATCCACAATACACATACAGTACAGGAGCGTGTACATTACACATACAGCTCTGCTACATCCACAATACACATACAGTACAGGAGCGTGTACATTACACACATACAGCTCTGCTACATCCACAATACACATACAGTACAGGAGCGTGTACATTACACACATACAGCTCTGCTACATCCACAATACACATACAGTACAGGAGCGTGTACATTACACACATACAGCTCTGCTACATCCACAATACACATACAGTACAGGAGCGGGTACATTACACATACAGCTCTGCTACATCCACAATACACATACAGTACAGGAGCGTGTACATTACACACATACAGCTCTGCTACATCCACAATACACATACAGTACAGGAGCATGTACATTACACACATACAGCTCTGCTACATCCACAATACACATACAGTACAGGAGCGTGTACATTACACACATACAGCTCTGCTACATCCACAATACACATACAGTACAGGAGCGTGTACATTACACACATACAGCTCTGCTACATCCACCATACACATACAGTACAGGAGCGTGTACATTACACACATACAGCTCTGCTACATCCACAATACACATACAGTACAGGAGCGTGTACATGACACACATACAGCTCTGCTACATCCACAATACACATACAGTACAGGAGCGTGTGCATTACACACATACAGCTCTGCTATATCCACAATACACATACAGTACAGGAGCGTGTACATTACACACATACAGCTCTGCTACATCCACAATACACATACAGTACAGGAGCGTGTACATTACACACATACAGCTCTGCTACATCCACAATACACATACAGTACAGGAGCGTGTACATTACACACATACAGCTCTGCTACATCCACAATACACATACAGTACAGGAGCGTGTACATTACACATACAGCTCTACTACATCCACAATACACATACAGTACAGGAGCGTGTACATTACACACATACAGCTCTGCTACATCCACAATACACATACAGTACAGGAGCGTGTACATTACACACATACAGCTCTGCTACATCCACAATACACATACAGTACAGGAGCGTGTACATTACACACATACAGCTCTGCTACATCCACAATACACACACAGTACAGGAGCGTGTACATTACACACATACAGCTCTGCTATATCCACAATACACATACAGTACAGGAGCATGTACATTACACACATACAGCTCTGCTACATCCACAATACATATACAGTACAGGAGCGTGTACATTACACACATACAGCTCTGCTACATCCACAATACACATACAGTACAGGAGCGTGTACATTACACACATACAGCTCTGCTACATCCACAATACACATACAGTACAGGAGCGTGTACATTACACACATACAGCTCTGCTACATCCACAATACACATACAGTACAGGAGCCTGTACATTACACACATACAGCTCTGCTACATCCACAATACACATACAGTACAGGAGCGTGTACATTACACACATACAGCTCTGCTACATCCACAATACACATACAGTACAGGAGCGTGTACATTACACACATACAGCTCTGCTACATCCACAATACACATACAGTACAGGAGCGTGTACATTACACACATACAGCTCTGCTACATCCACAATACACATACAGTACGGGAGCGTGTACATTACACACATACAGCTCTGCTACATCCACAATACACATACAGTACGGGAGCGTGTACATCACACACATACAGCTCTGCTACATCCACAGTACACATACAGTACAGGAGCGTGTACATTACACACATACAGCTCTGCTACATCCACAATACACATACAGTACAGGAGCGCGTACATTACACACATACAGCTCTGCTACATCCACAATACACATACAGTACAGGAGCGTGTACATTACACACATACAGCTCTGCTACATCCACAATACACACACAGTACAGGAGCGTGTACATTACACATACAGCTCTGCTACATCCACAATACACATACAGTACAGGAGCGTGTACATTACACACATACAGCTCTGCTACATCCACAATACACATACAGTACAGGAGCGTGTACATTACACATACAGCTCTGCTACATCCACCATACACATACAGTACAGGAGCGTGTACATTACACACATACAGCTCTGCTACATCCACAATACACATACAGTACAGGAGCGTGTACATTACACACATACAGCTCTGCTACATCCACAATACACATACAGTACAGGAGCGTGTACATTACACACATACAGCTCTGCTACATCCACAATACACATACTGTACAGGAGCGCGTACATTACACATACAGCTCTGCTACATCCACAATACACATACAGGACAGGAGCGTGTACATTACACACATACAGCTCTGCTACATCCACAATACACATACTGTACAGGAGCGCGTACATTACACATACAGCTCTGCTACATCCACAATACACATACAGTACAGGAGCGTGTACATCACACACATACAGCTCTGCTACATGCACAATACACATACAGTACAGGAGCGTGTACATTACACACATACAGCTCTGCTACATCCACAATACACATACAGTACAGGAGCGTGTACATTACACACATACAGCTCTGCTACATCCACAATACACATACAGTACAGGAGCGTGTACATTACACACATACAGCTCTGCTACATCCACAATACACATACAGTACAGGAGCGTGTACATTACACACATACAGCTCTGCTACATCCACAACACACATACAGTACAGGAGCGTGTACATTACACACATACAGCTCTGCTACATCCACAGTACACATACAGTACAGGAGCGTGTACATTACACACATACAGCTCTGCTACATCCACAATATACATACAGTACAGGAGCGTGTACATTACACACATACAGCTCTGCTACATCCACAGAACACATACAGTACAGGAGCGTGTACATTACACACATACAGCTCTGCTACATCCACAGAACACATACAGTACAGGAGCGTGTACATTACACAGATACAGCTCTGCTACATCCACAATACACATACAGTACAGGAGCGTGTACATTACACACATACAGCTCTGCTACATCCACAATACACATACAGTACAAGAGGGTGTACATTACACACATACAGCTCTGCTACATCCACAATACACATACAGTGCAGGAGCATGTACATTACACACATACAGCTCTGCTACATCCACAATACACATACAGTACAGGAGCGTGTACATTACACACATACAGCTCTGCTACATCCACAATACACATACAGTACAGGAGCCTGTACATTACACACATACAGCTCTGCTACATCCACAATACACATACAGTACAGGAGCGTGTACATTACACACATACAGCTCTACTACATCCACAATACACATACAGTACAGGAGCGTGTACATTACACACATACAGCTCTGCTACATCCACAATACACATACAGTACAGGAACGTGTACATTACACACATACAGCTCTGCTACATCCACAATACACATACAGTACAGGAGCCTGTACATTACACACATACAGCTCTGCTACATCCACAATACACATACAGTACAGGAACGTGTACATTACACACATACAGCTCTGCTACATCCACAATACACACACAGTACAGGAGCGTGTACATTACACATACAGCTCTGCTACATCCACAATACACATACAGTACAGGAACGTGTACATTACACACATACAGCTCTGCTACATCCACAATACACATACAGTACAGGAGCCTGTATATTACACACATACAGCTCTGCTACATCCACAATACACATACAGTACAGGAGCATGTACATTACACACATACAGCTCTGCTACATCCACAATACACATACAGTACAGGAGCGTGTACATTACACACATACAGCTCTGCTACATCCACAATACACATACAGTACAGGAGCGTGTACATTAACACATACAGCTCTGCTACATCCACAATACACATACAGTACAGGAGCGTGTACATTACACACATACAGCTCTGCTACATCCACAATACACATACAGTACAGGAGCGTGTACATTACACACATACAGCTCTGCTACATCCACAATACACATACAGTACAGGGGCGCGTACATTACACACATACAGCTCTGCTACATCCACAATACACATACAGTACAGGAGCATGCGCATTACACACATACAGCTCTGCTCCATCCACAATACACATACAGTACAGGAGCGTGTACATTACACACATACAGCTCTGCTACATCCACAATATACATACAGTACAGGAGCGTGTACATTACACACATACAGCTCTACTACATCCACAGAACACATACAGTACAGGAGCGTGTACATTACACACATACAGCTCTGCTACATCCACAGAACACATACAGTACAGGAGCGTGTACATTACACAGATACAGCTCTGCTACATCCACAATACACATACAGTACAGGAGCGTGTACATTACACACATACAGCTCTGCTACATCCACAGAACACATACAGTACAGGAGGGTGTACATTACACACATACAGCTCTGCTACATCCACAATACACATACAGTACAGGAGCGTGTACATTACACACATACAGCTCTGCTACATCCACAATACACATACAGTACAGGAGCGTGTACATTACACACATACAGCTCTGCTACATCCACAATACACATACAGTACAGGAGCGTGTACATTACACATACAGCTCTGCTACATCCACAATACACATACAGTACAAGAGGGTGTACATTACACACATACAGCTCTGCTACATCCACAATACACATACAGTGCAGGAGCATGTACATTACACACATACAGCTCTGCTACATCCACAATACACATACAGTACAGGAGCATGTACATTACACACATACAGCTCTGCTACATCCACAATACACATACAGTACAGGAGCCTGTACATTACACACATACAGCTCTGCTACATCCACAATACACATACAGTACAGGAGCATGTACATTACACACATACAGCTCTGCTACATCCACAATACACATACAGTACAGGAGCATGTACATTACACACATACAGCTCTGCTACATCCACAATACACATACAGTACAGGAGCCTGTACATTACACACATACAGCTCTGCTACATCCACAATACACATACAGTACAGGAGCGTGTACATTACACACATACAGCTCTGCTACATCCACAGAACACATACAGTACAGGAGGGTGTACATTACACACATACAGCTCTGCTACATCCACAATACACATACAGTACAGGAGCGTGTACATTACACACATACAGCTCTGCTACATCCACAATACACATACAGTACAAGAGGGTGTACATTACACACATACAGCTCTGCTACATCCACAATACACATACAGTGCAGGAGCATGTACATTACACACATACAGCTCTGCTACATCCACAATACACATACAGTACAGGAGCGTGTACATTACACACATACAGCTCTGCTACATCCACAATACACATACAGTACAGGAGCGTGTACATTACACACATACAGCTCTGCTACATCCACAATACACATACAGTACAGGAGCGTGTACATTACACACATACAGCTCTGCTACATCCACAATACACATACAGTACAGGAGCATGTACATTACACACATACAGCTCTGCTACATCCACAATACACATACAGTACAGGAGCATGTACATTACACACATACAGCTCTGCTACATCCACAATACACATACAGTACAGGAGCCTGTACATTACACACATACAGCTCTGCTACATCCACAATACACATACAGTACAGGAGCGTGTACATTACACACATACAGCTCTGCTACATCCACAGAACACATACAGTACAGGAGGGTGTACATTACACACATACAGCTCTGCTACATCCACAATACACATACAGTACAGGAGCGTGTACATTACACACATACAGCTCTGCTACATCCACAATACACATACAGTACAAGAGGGTGTACATTACACACATACAGCTCTGCTACATCCACAATACACATACAGTGCAGGAGCATGTACATTACACACATACAGCTCTGCTACATCCACAATACACATACAGTACAGGAGCATGTACATTACACACATACAGCTCTGCTACATCCACAATACACATACAGTACAGGAGCCTGTACATTACACACATACAGCTCTGCTACATCCACAATACACATACAGTACAGGAGCATGTACATTACACACATACAGCTCTGCTACATCCACAATACACATACAGTACAGGAGCATGTACATTACACACATACAGCTCTGCTACATCCACAATACACATACAGTACAGGAGCCTGTACATTACACACATACAGCTCTGCTACATCCACAATACACATACAGTACAGGAGCGTGTACATTACACACATACAGCTCTGCTACATCCACAGAACACATACAGTACAGGAGGGTGTACATTACACACATACAGCTCTGCTACATCCACAATACACATACAGTACAGGAGCGTGTACATTACACACATACAGCTCTGCTACATCCACAATACACATACAGTACAAGAGGGTGTACATTACACACATACAGCTCTGCTACATCCACAATACACATACAGTGCAGGAGCATGTACATTACACACATACAGCTCTGCTACATCCACAATACACATACAGTACAGGAGCCTGTACATTACACACATACAGCTCTGCTACATCCACAATACACATACAGTACAGGAGCATGTACATTACACACATACAGCTCTGCTACATCCACAATACACATACAGTACAGGAGCATGTACATTACACACATACAGCTCTGCTACATCCACAATACACATACAGTACAGGAGCCTGTACATTACACACATACAGCTCTGCTACATCCACAATACACATACAGTACAGGAGCGTGTACATTACACACATACAGCTCTGCTACATCCACAGAACACATACAGTACAGGAGGGTGTACATTACACACATACAGCTCTGCTACATCCACAATACACATACAGTACAGGAGCGTGTACATTACACACATACAGCTCTGCTACATCCACAATACACATACAGTACAAGAGGGTGTACATTACACACATACAGCTCTGCTACATCCACAATACACATACAGTGCAGGAGCATGTACATTACACACATACAGCTCTGCTACATCCACAATACACATACAGTACAGGAGCATGTACATTACACACATACAGCTCTGCTACATCCACAATACACATACAGTACAGGAGCCTGTACATTACACACATACAGCTCTGCTACATCCACAATACACATACAGTACAGGAGCATGTACATTACACACATACAGCTCTGCTACATCCACAATACACATACAGTACAGGAGCATGTACATTACACACATACAGCTCTGCTACATCCACAATACACATACAGTACAGGAGCCTGTACATTACACACATACAGCTCTGCTACATCCACAATACACATACAGTACAGGAGCGTGTACATTACACACATACAGCTCTGCTACATCCACAATACACATACAGTACAGGAGCATGTACATTACACACATACAGCACATTTATATGCATGTTGCACGCAGATCTCTAAATGCACAACACACACATACAGCTCTGCTACATCCACAATACCTAGTACACCCTTTCGCTCATTTGAACAATTTTTTAAAATGATAATCCTTCCTTCTAAGAGGGCCCTTAAACTGAAAGCTGACTAAAGAGGTTGGCACCATTTCCACTTTCTCTACCTCAGGTTGTGTAGCAGATGGCTTCAAAAAACGGTCCCTTTTTTCTAAAACTTTTGGATGTAAAACAAGGCCATGATGGATGCTCTATGTGCAACACAGCCTGAGATAAAGCCTATAGAAACCCAGGAATGACCAGACTGAGAGCTGCAGGTCTGTGCAGCTGTCACTTCATCTCTCACTTCACCCTCCTGTATCTCAGGCTGTATTGTGGCCAGGACCAACATTCCACATTATGGGCTTTAAAACCAGCATAAAATCGGTCCTCCAGCCACAATACAGCCTGAGATACAGCTATTAGTAGCAAGGATATTCCACCTACGTTATTACCTACTGGAGTGCCTCCCTGAGAGATTCATGGTCAGCAAGAAAAGGGTTAAAGCAGCATGGTATTTATGCCACATAGTGAATGTTATGTAAGAGAGAAAATGTAATGCTAGAATGGCTGATCTGTAGTCGCCTCGTCTCCCCAAAAATCGAGTAAAGAATGCTCTAGAAGTCCTATATCCCTAAACAGCACTAATACAAACTGCAGCTCAGCCGGCAATAAACAACATCTCCCCCAGATCCACCAAAGGGGAATATGAGAAGTTCTGGGGTTCAGAGTTTGGAGTGTTAGATATAATGCGGGTGACTAATTGGGTGAGGTTGGTTCGAGCTCGGAATCACTCTATGGACACGTCATGTGTTACGTGGGCTGAGTCTCCGCTTTACTAGGTGGGTTTTATAGCAGCATACAAATGGCTGTATGCGGCGGGTGTAACAACCGTGTATTACAGGGGCCACATCATCCTGACATCACTGGGTACTCCTGTTATCACTAGATAAGCACTAGAGGGGCCGCACCCTCGGGGGAGGGGGGCTGTAGAACATCCTGCTTGCTTCTCCGTATGTCTTACAGAAGCGCTGTTCTACTGAAACACAAAACAAACTCATTAATACAAAATACAGTTTCCTCAGCAGAAAGCAGCTTTAATCAAAAAGGGTAATTTTTAAAAAAGAAGTAAAAGATAACCGAAACTATAGAAATGTGTCATCGCCGTATTCTCACCGGCACACTGAAATAGGAAGAACGTGTCCATTTACTGCACAGCGATGTACAAAAAGAACTATGGCTCAATCACGTTTTTTAAATAATTCCACCACAATTTTTAAAAACATTTCCTAATAAATGATCTTCTAATAGAATATTTTACAAAGTTCTCCGTATGTTAAATGAGGCTTTAAAAAAAGACTGCTTGTTCCTCCAGAGAAGCTCGCATACAGTTATGTTAGAGAAATAAAGCAATTGCCCCTGGGCGGTAGGGAAAAAATGGCTGCAGGAAGGGGTTAAAGGGAAGCTGTCCGGAGGATTCTGCTGCCCGATGTCACACATACATCCCAACACGCATGTACATTGCAGACATGTATATTGTCACACATACATCCCAACACGCATGTACATTGCAGACATGTATATTGTCACACATACATCCCAACACGCATGTACATTGCAGACATGTATATTGTCACACATACATCCCAACACGCATGTACATTGCAGACATCTATATTGTCACACATACATCCCAACACGCATGTACATTGCAGACATGTATATTCTGCTCTAAAACACTGCAGCGCTTCAGAGAAAACCCTGGAAAAAGCAGCTCTGAACTTGGAGAAGAGTCAGTGGGGCGGTCGCTGCCGACTTCTCCCTGCCTCACGGCTATCAGTCGATCTAATCTGGGTTGGGGAGAACCCTGTCAGGAATTTGATTTGCCTGTAGTTCGGGCTTCATAAAACTCTGACAGGTTCCCTTTAATATCTCCTTATAGGGGTTTTCCCATAACTTGCTTCATAACCACTCCATCTTTCCTGGCTGCTGCTGACCAGGACATGTGACTGCTGCAGCCAATCACTTTTTATGTAATGGGAAAATACTTCTAAATGTTTTCCCTTATTATCTCCAGTAAATTTAGTTTCTTATGTTGTTTGTGTTTTTTACATTGGTTCATATTCTTTTCATTCAAGTTCCTACCAGATTGCTTCATCAAAGATGGAGAAGGACAGAAACAACATGGCAGAAAGTGTATTAAATCTCACCCTAGAGATACTCTTCCAGCTGATTGGGGAGGTGAGAGATTCTGATGATGTCACATTACATCATTCTTATCTATAGTAATACCAGATGATGTCACTGAAGAGGGGAGAGATTCTGATGATGTCACATCACATCATTCTTATCTATAGTAATAACAGATGATGTCACTGGAGAGGTGATGGACTCTGGAAATGTCTGTAGTGATATTTATTAATGTCTCCCCACATACAGGATTACACAGTAGTGAAGAAGACCTCTAGTGATGGCTATCGGGCCCCTGTGTGTGATGGGTGGGGAAGACCCCGGAGCCCAATAATGGGGCCCCCACTTCACCCTCTGATACATGAGGACATCAATGTACAGAAGATTCTAGAACTCGCCAGCAAGATGATTGAGCTGCTGACTAGAGAGGTGACGCTGCAGGGAATGCTGGGACATTATACAGTAACAGCACTGGAGGCTTCTGGGTAATGACTGTATATTGTGTTGTCAGGTCCCTATAAGGTGTCAGGGTGTCGCTGTCTATTTCTCCATGGAGGAGTGGGAGTATTTAGAAGGACACAAGGATCTGTACAAGGACGCCATGATGGAGACCCGCCAGCCGCTCCCATCACCAGGTAATAGACAGGACTAAATCCACGGGGACTTTATTATCTGTATGTAAAGAATGACTTCAGTGTCCGTCTGTGTTTCCTGCAGTTCCATCCAGTAAGAGAAGCCCACCAGAGAGATGTCCCCGTCCTCTTCTTCCACAGGACCATCAGGTAGATGGAGATGTCCCTCTGATCTGTAGAAGGCTGTGAATCTTCTGTCTTTAGTCTTATTAGATGTCTTGCACTTGTGTGATGAGGCCGGTGGAGATGGCAGAATTACCGCTGACCAAAGACTAGAAATGAGCGAGCAGCAAAATTGTTCGGTGCTTGTTGCTCGAGTCGAACTTTCCGCGATGCTCGAGAGTTTGTTTCGAGTAGCGAACCCATTGAAGTCAATGGGCGACTCGAGCATTTTTGTATATCACCCATGCTCTGCTAAGGTTTTCATTGGTGGAAATCTGCAAAACCCCAGAAAGTGATGGAAACGACACAGAAACAGATAGGGCAGGCGAGGGGCAACATGCTGGGCTGCATTTCAGGTTCCCACGTCCCACTATTAAGCCACAATAGCGGCAAGAGTGCCCCCCCCCCCAACAATTTTTACTTCGGACAAACCCTCATTAGCAAGCCACGCCTTAGCTAAGCACCACACTACCTCCAACAAAGCACAATCACTGCCTGCGGGACACACCGCTGCCACTTCTCCTGGGTTACATGCTGCCCAACCCCCCCCCCCCCCCCCCGCACGGCCCAGTGTCCACAGCGCACACCAAAGTTTACCTGCGCAGCCTTCAACTGCCCTCATGCCAGACGCTGGCCTCATAGCCACACCACCCTCATGTCTATTTATAAGTGCGTCTGCCATGAGGAGGAACCGGAGGCACACACTGCAGAGGGTTGGCAGGGCCAGGCAGCGACCCTCTTTAAAAGGGGCGGGGCGATAGCCCACAATGCTGTACAGAAGCCATGAGAAATCCAATCCTGTGCCACCTCTGTCAGGAGCTGCAAACGTGGGCATAGCAATGGGGAATCCATGTGCCCACACAGTATTCATTCTGTCTAGGTGTCGCATAGCTCAATCGACACTGCAAGGGGAAAGCCGTCTGCGCTCTGCCCCCTACCCAAGTCAGTTAGTGTCTTTGTGCCATACAGGTCAAACACTGCGATGGGAACTAAGTGGGCACCAACAGCATAGGTGGGTCCTAGGAAACCCAAGACATGAACAAAAAATAAATCTGAGCGGCCAAACATGGCAGACTTGCACCGCGCCCACGACATAGGCCTCGGCCCACAGCTTCAGCAATCCTAGGCAGGAAGCGGACTTTCACTGCACCCAGGACATAGGCCTCTGCACAAACCCTCAGCAATCGCGAGCCTACAGCGGACTCCAATGCTAGCCTAGCTGTGCACGTCTCATTAGCGCTGTATTGGTCCTGTAGTTTGTCCCAAGGCAGTGCCCCGGATAGTAGAGCTTACGTCAAATGAAATACAGGTGGGCTTTGGCCCACACTGCATGCCCCAGTCAGACCGGGGTTTTTAATACATAGACACAGGCAGGTACAACTCCCTAAGGTGAAGTCCGTGTGGACCGACAGCATGGGTGGCTCCCTGGAACCCACCGGCGGTACATAAATACATCCCATTGCAGTGCCCTGGACAGCAGAGCTAACGTCTGAATAAATACAGGTGGGCTTCGGCCCAAATTGCATGCCCCAGTCAGACTCGAGTTTTTAAAAAGTATACACAGGCAGGTAAATCTCCCTAATGTGAAGTCCATGTGGACCGACAGCATGGGTGGGTCACAGGAAGCCACCGGCGTTACATTAATAAATCCCATAGCAGTGCCCTGCATAGCTGAGGTAACGTCAGATAAATTACAGGTGGGCTTTGGCAACTATGGACCTATTAGCGCGGTTTTATTTCATTGGTTTTCAGAATGTGGCCAGGATTAAGTGGGCCATGGTGGGGGGCTTTCTTATTGTGTCGTTTAAGGTGAGATTCTTGGACTGCTGCCAGGGGATGTTTTTGAGGCAGTACGTGTCCTGTCCCGTGGTTATATGCACCTTCCCAGTGACCGCGTCGCTGAAAAGTTGTGGCGCCTGGGGACCTAGTAGCGCGGCCTCGCCACCATCATGTCTTTGGGAAGCCTCTGTTTCCACAACCCTGTAACATAGCAGTAGCAGCAGTATAGGCAAAGCTGAGAATTAGTAACATTTCAGTGGTAAGAGTATGGACAGACCCCTGTAACATTTCATTGGCAGCAGTGAGGACAGACCCCACTAACATTTCATTTGCAGCAGTATACACAGACCCCTGTAACATTTCAGTAGTATCATTAGGGACAGGCCCCAGTAACATTTCAGTAGCAACAGTATAGACAGACCCCAGTAACATTTCATTTACAGCAGTATTGACAGACCCCAGTAACATTTCAGTAGTATCAGTTGCGACATGCCCTAGTCACATTTCAGTTCCAGCAGTGCAGACAGACCCCAGTAACATTAACGTAGAAGCAGTATGGGCAAAGCAGCAGATAAACATTTCCCTGGCAGCAGTGTAGGGAGAGCACAGCATATGTAACATTTCAGTAGTAGCAGTATAGACAGGCCCCAGTAACATTTACGTCAAAGCAGTATGGGCAAAGCAGCAGATAAACTTTTCCCTGGCAGCAGTGTAGGGAGAGCATACTATTGGTAAGATTTCAGTAGGAGCAGTATAGACAGGCCCCAGTAACATTTACGTAGAAGCAGTATGGGCAGAGCCCACTATTAGTTACATTTCTGTTATAGCAGTATAGACATGCCCCAGTAACATTTCCGTTGAAGCATTATGGGCAGAGCCCAGTATTAGTTGAATTACAGTAGTAACAGTATAGACCAACCAAGGTAACATTTCAGGAGCAGAAGTATCGGCAGACCGAAGTAACATTTCTGTTGCAGAAGTCTAGTCAGACCCCTCTAGCGTTACAGTGGCAGAAGTATAGGTAGGCAGAACAGAGTTACATTTCTGTAGCACAAGTTTAGGCCAACCCCAGACACAGTGGTGTACCATGAGTGCAGGCGAAGCCCATAAAATTACTTGGATTACATTGTAGGCGAGGGCCCGAAAAATTGGTGTACCGACAGTACAAATATACCCCAGAAAAATTGCCCATGCCCAACCCAGAGGGCAGGTGAAACCTATTAATCGCTTAGCTTACTGTGGCTTAATTTGTAACTAGGCCTGGAGGCAGCCCAGTCAAAATAAAAATTGGTTCAGGTGGAAGTTTCAATGCTTTAATGAGAATTGAAACAGATAAATATTATTTTGAAAAGTAATGAGCCTTTTGGCCCACAGAAAAATTGCCCGTTCGGGGTGATTACGTGAGGTTTCAGGAGGAGGAGCCAGAGGAGGAGGACGAATATCATACACAGATTGACAAAGCTCTTTAGGTAGCGCTGCTGTCCGCTGGTGGAGAAGAGAAGTCTGGGGAAATCCAGGCTTTGTTCATCTTTATGAGTGTAAGCCTGTCGGCGCTGTCAGTTGACAGGCGGGTATGCTTGTCCGTGATGATTCCCCCAGCTGCACTAAACACCCTCTGTGACAAGACGCTAGCCGCAGGGCAAGCCAGCACCTCCAGGGCATACAGCGCGAGTTCGGGCCACGTGTCCAGCTTTGACACCCAGTAGTTGTACGGAGCAGAGGCGTCACGGAGGACGGTGGTACGATCGGCTACGTACTCCCTCACCATCTTCTTACAGTGCTCCCTCCGACTCAGCCTTGACTGGGGAGGTGTGACACAGTCTTGCTGGGGAGCCATAAAGCTGGCAAAGGCCTTGGAGAGTGTTCCCCTGCCTGCGCTGAACATGCTGCCTGATCTCCGCGCCTCCCCTTCTACTTGGCCCTCGGAACTGCGCCTTCTGCCACTAGCTCTGTCGGATGGGAAGTTTACCATTAGTTTGTCCACCAGGGCCCTGTGGTATTGCATCACTCTCAAACCCCTTTCCTCTTTGGGAATGAGAGTGGAAAGGTTCTCCTTATACTGTGGGTCGAGCAGTGTGTACACCCAGTAATCCGTAGTGGCCAGAATGCGTCTAAAGCGAGGGTCACGAGAAAGGCATGCTAACAAAGTCAGCCAAGTGTGCCAGGGTACCTGTACGCAACATATGGCTGTCCTCACTAGAAAGATCACTTTGAGGATCCTCCTCAGGCCATACACGCTGAATGAATGGATGAGAGGCAAGCAGCATGGGTACCCTCTGCAGTGGGCCCAGCTGTCTCTTCCTCCTCAGGCTCCTCCCCCTCTTCCTCCACGCGCTGAGATATAGACATGAGGGTGCTCTGACTATCCAGCAACATACTGTCTTCCCCTGCCTCCGTTTTCGCCCGCAAAGCATCAGCCTTTATGCTTTGCAGAGAACTTCTCAACAGGCATAGCAGAGGAATGGTGATGCTAATGATTGCAGCATCGCCGCTTACCATCAGGGTGGAGTCCTCAAAGTTTCCAAGGACCTGGCAGATATCTGCCATCCAGGCCCACTCTTCTGTAAAGAATTGAGGAGGCTGACTCCCACTACGCCGCCCATGTTGGAGTTGGTATTCTACTATAGCTCTACGCTGCTGATAGAGCCGGGACAAAATGTGAAGCGTAGAGTTCCACCGTGTGGGCACGTCGCAAAGCAGTCGGTGCACTGGCAGATTAAACCGATGTTGCAGGGTCCGCAGGGTGGCAGCGTCCGTGTTGGACTTGCGGAAATGTGCGCTGACCCGGCGCACCTTGCCGAGGAGGTCTGACAAGTGTGGGTAGCCTTTCAGAAACCGCTGAACCACCAAATTAAAGACGTGGGCCAGGCATGGCACGTGCGTGAGGCTGCCGAGCTGCAGAGCCGCCACCAGGTTACGGCCGTTGTCACACACGACCATGCCCGGTTGGAGGCTCAGTGGCGAAAGCCAGCGGTCAATCTGCTCTGTCAGACCCTGCAGCAGTTCGTGGGCCGTGTGCCTCTTCTCTCCTAAGCTGAGTAGTTTCAGCACGGCCTGCTGACGCTTGCCCACCGCTGTGCTGCCACGACGCGCGACACCGACTGCTGGCGACGCGCTGCTGCTGCTGACACATCTTGATTGCGAGACAGAGGTTGCGTAGGAGGAGGGTGCTTTAGTGGAGGAAGCATACACCGCCGCAGATACCACCACCGAGCTGGGGCCCGCAATTCTGGGGGTGGGTAGGACGTGAGCGGTCCCAGGCTCTGACTCTGTCCCAGCCTCCACTAAATTCACCCAATGTGCCGTCAGGGAGATGTAGTGGCCCTGCCCGCCTGTGCTTGTCCACGTGCCCATTGTTAAGTGGACCTTGGCAGTAACCGCGTTGGTGAGGGCGCGTACAATGTTGCGGGAGACGTGGTCGTGCAGGGCTGGGACGGCACATCGGGAAAAGTAGTGGCGACTGGGAACTGAGTAGCGTGGGGCCGCCGCCGCCATCATACTTTTGAAGGACTCAGTTTCCACAACCCTATACGGCAGCATCTCAAGGCTGATAAATTTGGCTATGTGGACGGTTAACGCTTGAGCTTGCGGGTGCGTGGCGGCGTACTTGCGCTTGCGCTCAAACACTTGCGCTAGCGACGGCTGGACGGTGCGGTGCGAGACATTGCTGGATGGGGCCGAGGACAGCGGAGGTGAGGGTGTGGGTGAAGGCCAGGAGACCGTAGTGCCTGTGTCCTCAGAGCGGGGTTGGATCTCAGTGGCAGGTTGGGGCACAGGGGGAGAGGCAGCGGTGCAAACCGGAGGCGGTGAACGGCCTTCGTCCCACCTTGTAGGGTGCTTGGCCATCATATGTCTGCGCATGCTGGTGGTGGTGAGGCTGTTGGTGGTGGCTCCCCGGCTGATCTTGGCGCGACAAAGGTTGCACACCACTGTTCGTCGGTCGTCAGGCGTCTCTGTGAAAAACTGCCAGACCTTAGAGCACCTTGGCCTCTGCAGGGTGGCATGGCGCGAGGGTGCGCTGTGGGAAACAGTTGGTGGATTATTCAATCTGGCCCTGCCTCTACCCCTGGCCACCGCACTGCCTCTTGCAACCTGCCCTGCTGCTGCCCTTGCCTCCCCCTCTGAAGACCTGTCCTGAGTAGGCGTTGCAAACCAGGTGGGGTCAGTCACCTCATCGTCCTGCTGCTCTTCCTCAGAATCCTCTGTGCGCTCCTCCCTCGGACTTACTGCCCTTACTACTACCTCAGTGATAGACAACTGTGTCTCATCGTCATCGTCCTCCTCACCCACTGAAAGGTCTTGAGACAGTTGCCGGAAGTCCCCAGCCCCATACCCCGGACCCCGGGAACTTTCCAATGGTTGGGCATCAGTGACGATAAACTCCTCTGGTGGGAGAGGAACCACTGCTGCCCAATCTGAGCAGGGGCCCAAGAACAGTTCCTGGGAGTCTTCCCGCTCCTGAGCATGTGTCATTGTAGTGGAGTGAGGAGGCTGGGAGGAAGGAGGAGCAGCAGACAGAGGATTCGGATTTGCAGCAGTGGATGGCGCAGAACTGTGGGTGGACGATAGGTTGCTCGAAGCACTTTCTGCCATCCACGACAGGACCTGCTCACACTGCTCATTTTCTAATAAAGGTCTCCCGCGTGGACCCATTAATTGTGCGATGAATGTGGGGACGCCAGAAACGTGCCTCTCTCGTAATCGCGCAGCAGTCGGCTGCGATACACCTGGATCAGGAATTCGGCCTGTGCCCACACCCTCACTTGGCCCTCCGCGTCCTCGGCCGCGTCCACGTCCTCTAGGCCTACCCCTACCCCTCAGCATGCTGTATTACCAGTGATTTGATTTCCCAGGCAGGAAATAAATTGGCGCAAGCCTGCTGTTAAACGTAGCTGGCTGCGTATGATTTCTTTACGTTCTCCACCCACAACACACGTACCCAGAACGCTGAGGACTGTCAGAGGCAGGCCAAATAGAATGTTTCCCTTTTTTTTAAAGAAAAGGCCCACTGACTATATTCAATCAGATAAGAAATGTGTTCCACAGAACTGCAGTGTTATATGAAGTGCAGCAGAGCGGTGATTTTTCCCAGGCAGGAAATAAATTGGCGCAAGCCTGCTGTTAAACGTAGCTGGCTGCGTATGATTTCTTTACGTTCTCCACCCACCACACACGTACCCAGAACGCTGAGGACTGTCAGAGGCAGGCCAAATAGAATGTTTCCCTTTTTGTTTAAAGAAAAGGCCCACTGACTATATTCAATCAATAATATATGTCTTCTGGCCCTGCCTACACAATTCTGTCCCTGTAGTATTACTGCAGGGCGCAATGCTCTGCACAGCCGATTTTGAAAAAAAAAAAATGCAACACTGCTAACAGCAGCCTGCACAGTACTGCACACGGTTAAATGTGGCCCTAAGAAGGACCGTTGGGGTTCTTGAAGCCTACACTCACTCCTAACACTCTCCCTACAGCAGCTCCAACACAACAGCACTTTCCCTCAGCTATGTCAGAACGCATCTGTGGCGAGCCGTGGGAGGGGCCGATTTTTATACTCGGGTGACATCTGATCTCGCCAGCCACTCACTGCAGGGGGGTGGTATAGGGCTTGAACGTCACAGGCGGAAGTTGTAATGCCTTCCCTGTCTTTCAATTGGCCAGAAAAACGCGCTAACGTCTCAGAGATGAAAGTGAAAGTAACCCGAACACCGCGTGGTGCTCGTTAAGAGTAACGAGCATCCCGAACACCCTAATATTCGCCCGAGCATCAAGCTCGGACTAGTACGTTCGCTCATCTCTAATCTTTATCTAATGATACAACTATCACAATAAAAGCAGCTGATAAGGGCGGGGCGTTTGTGGTAATGGACACTACTAAATATCTTAATGAGGTCATGCGACAATTATGAAGCATTGAAGTCTGATCCCACTGCTCGACTTCAAATTCAGAATTTTACTGAATGATGCTATGATGGACGGCACCATTGATGCCAAACTCCTTCGCTTCATTGATGTCCTACATCCTAAATCTCCAACCCTCTACATCCTACCTAAAATTCATAATGATTTGTTGAACCCCCTTGGAGACCGATTGTCTCAGCATGTGGTTCTATCTTCACAAACGCAGCAATATTCCTTGATAAAATACTACGTCCTTTTGCCAACAATGCTCTCTCCTTCGTACAAGATACTGGTGACTTCCTATCTAAAATCTTTTATCCCGCGGGTTGTTTTTGTGAGTGCCGTGGTCTCCTCTCTTCTACAGCCCATAAATGCCAATTTTGGGATCCTCGCCTGTTGTGAGAGTGAGGGTCTACCTTCTTGTGTGATGCATTCCCAATATAATACAAATACATTAGTAGCCTGCACAAAAGCACAGCCAACACCCAACATATGCATTATAGCCAGCTGTAGTTACTCCACACACATACAATCCTGCCTTTACACTCAGGGCAGACCACTTAAACCATGCACGCAAAACAAAAATTCTGGGTGAAGGCTCGTGTCCCAGAATGGCGAGCAGATGACAATCAATGATATTAGAGGCTTCCTCAAAGTGATAGTTTAGTCTAACTGCGCTCACAATGTATGGTCCTCTAGACCCGCTTATAATTTCTACCCCTGGTCCCGGGGAGTCAGTGATTGGAAAGGGTTTAAATACCTCCAAGCTCTTGTGTATGTGTCCCATTTAATTTGAACACTATGTATATGCAGGAATCCCCTACCAGACTCATTGGGCAGAACTGTCGCTTCTACATTTTTCTGGGGTGAGAGCATACGACAATTCCCTTGGACCTCTGAATGACCCAGGGTGATAACCCTACTTCATTCCATAAGGACATACAACTTCGCATTGATAACCTCCGTATCTAATTAAAAATGTTATCACTTGGCCTAAGGACCCCAGTCATGTCAGAATTGGGAACCAGGGACACCAGAACTGCGACGGTGACAAGAGGGGATCCTCTACGTCTAAAGGAAAGAAGGTTTTATCACCAACTCAGAAGGGGGTTCTTAACTGTAAGAGCAGTGAGACCCTGGAACTCTCTGCCTGAGGAAGTGACAAAATCGATCGAGGAGTTTGAGGGAACTAGATGTCTTTTTAGAGTGCTACGATATTACAGGGTATAGACATTTAATAACCGGAAGGGTTGTGATCCGGGTATCTTCCAATCATCCGTCTTAGAGGCAGGTAGGAACTTTTTCAAATGTTGATCCAGTGATTGTTCTGATTGACACAATGGAGTTGAGAAGGAATTTTTTCCTCCAAAAAATGAGCAAATTGGCTACTGCCTCCATTAGGGTTTTTTTTTTTGCCGCCTTCCTCTGGATCAACATGCAGGAGTGGGTGGAAACGGGCTGAACTGGATGGACACTTGTCTTTTTTCAGCCTAGCATACTATTTTACTATGTTAGATGAGCTTCAAATCAAATGTCATGAACCCGGTGACAGAATCCCCTTAACGAGCAGTTGTAATCTAAGTAAATCTGCACCCACTTTGACATGACTCTGATAACTACTGCTGTCAGGTCATTTTTGGTCATCATGATGATTAATGATCATTTCTAGTGATGTAAAACCTTCCACACGACTTCTCCAAGCGTCTGCTGACTCTTACAACATTTGTCTCACAGCTTTTGTTCCAGGATGAAGATTTAACCAATATTAATGCTACAGAGAAAAATGTGAGGGGCGATCAGCGATGTAAAGAGGGGATTCCTACAGGTAACCGCCCAGGTGAGTAGTAACCACTAAATACAGCAGAGAAGAGTCACAGTTTCTCCTCGGTCACCGGCTGCAGATAGCTATGTAGATTCCATGGCGACCTAGAGCAAAACTAAGAATGCTCCTCCCCCACTGGGATAAATATAATATTATATTTTCTTATCTATGGGGCCAAACCTTGTTTCAGCGCACTCTCCCCATCAAGCTGCCCACTATAGTTTCACTAGGTAATAGTGTCACCCCTCCCCCCACCGTTGTGATCTCCCTTTATGTAATAGTGCCCCCTGCTGTTGCCTCAGTTAGTAATGCGACTTCCTCTGAGACTCCGAACATTGGTATAGCTAGAGTCCTATGGGCCCAAGAGCAAACTTTAAACACCAAAAGATTTAATTCCATATAATTTATGTCCATCTCCAAGTGGCAGCATCATACTTCCATGTCCCCCAAACTACTCCCTCATCCTCCAAGGTCCTGCAAACAGTCCCTATCATCCTCCAAAATGCTCACATCATGTTCCACTGTACCCCAAACAGCCCCCATGCTCATCAATGTACCTGAACAGACCCCATTATCCTCCACTTTTCCCCATCATTCTCAGTTGTGTTGTGTACTCTCTCACCGGCTCACAATGTGACCTCACTTCTTTCCCCCCGACGCGGTCACTCAACTACAGTGAACACTGGAGCCGGGAGGAAGGTCACTCTTTCAGCCTGTGAGAGAGAGCGGGACACAGCAGTACTGTGAGTAAGACTGTCAGCACTAGTAGCGGCAGGAGCTGCCATAGCTTTGAGAGCAGGGGCAAACTAGGTGGCCATAAACATGTGTGGGGCAACCCAGCTTGGTTGTCACCTGCCCCCCTGCCCCCGGCCTAGTCCTGGTCTGACATGACAGGATATAGAATTATTGTATGTACTAAGCTGTCTTATAGATGAGCAGCTCTATATTTGCCGTATACTGTGTGTTACTGACATCCGGCTTCATGGGAGATTTTATATGAGTTCTTTTAATGGAAAAACAGAAACTGATCTTGGTGCAGAAATGGCCGAACTCCATCTGTATGGAAAATACTATTTCTGTAGCTTGGGCTCGGAGATCTACCGGGAGCAGGAACCCAGAGGTTGTACAGCACTCTGCTGTCCAGTACTTTTCATGACCCTTTTTCAGACCCCTGGGACCCCCATGTTATTGATGAAAACCAGAATTTGCCATAAGTCCCGATTCACATCTGTAGTTTTTGGTGATGTTTTCTGCACCAACAATCACTTGGTCTTTAAGTGAGCTGCAAACCAAGTGACTTCTCTGAGTGAGCGATTCTCACTCACTCGCTCTGTCAGGATCCGTGTTTACATGGGCTGACAGTCATCCGTAATGGCTCTTTTCAGTGATTACTCTAGTGGCTGTCAGGCTGTGTAAAAGCACCCTTAGATGATGATTACATTTTGCTACATGACTTGTTATTTGTATAGAAATGTTATAAAATATCAGCATCATTTATAAGGTTTGTAGTATTAAAGAATAATTAGCTTTACTCTCTGCAGATGACGGTACCGGGAGCTCAGAGGAATGTCTGATATCTGCAGATACTAAAGCAGAGGATTGTGGTATCACACAAGATACATATGAAGAACCTGCCATTATCCCAGATATCCCCTCAGCCCATCACAGCCAAAATACATCATCTGATCCTCTTATACAGGTCCCACCTTCTGATCCATCACACACTGATAAACATCAAGAAACCCATACAGGGAAGAAGCCGTATTCATGTAAAAAATGTGCAAAACGTTTCCGAGTTAAATCACATCTACTTACACATCAGAGAACTCACACAGGAGAGAAGCCGTTTTCTTGTTCAGAATGTGGGAAATGTTTTACAGCGAAATCAAGCCTTGTTACACATCAGAGAATTCATACAGGAGAGAAGGCATTTTCTTGTTCAGAATGTGGGAAATGTTTTGTACGGAATCACATCTACTTACACATCAGAGAATTCACACAGGAAAGAAGTTGTTTTCTTGTTCAGAATGTGGGAAAAGTTTTACACTGAAATCAAACCTTGTTGATCATCAGAGAATTCACACAGGAGAGAAGCCATTTACCTGTTCAGAATGTGGGAAATGTTTTGCAGCAAAATCAGTCCTTGTTTATCATCAGAGAATTCACACAGGAGAGAAGCCATGTTCTTGTTCAGAATGTGGAAAATGTTTTGCAGCGAAATCAACCCTTGTTTATCATCAGAGAATTCACACAGGAAAGAAGCCGTTTTCCTGTTCAGTATGTGGGAAATGTTTTGCAGCGAAATCAACCCTTTTTAAACATCAGAGATTTCACACAGGAGAGAAGCCTTTTTCCTGTTCAGAATGTGGGAAATGTTTTGCAGTTAAATCATTCCTTGTTGATCATCAGAGAACTCACACAGGAGAGAAGCCATGTTCTTGTTCAGTATGTGGGAAATGTTTTGCAGCGAAATCAACCCTTTCTAAACATCAGAGAATTCACACAGGAGAGAAGCCTTTTTCCTGTTCAGTATGTGGGAAATGTTTTGCACAGCAATCAACCCTTTCTAAACATCAGAGAATTCACACAGGAGAGAAGCCATTTTCCTGTTCAGAATGTGGGAAATGTTTTACACAGAAATCAAACCTTTTTACACATCAGAGAATTCACACAGGAGAGAAGCCGTTTTCTTGTTCAGAATGTGGGAAATGTTTTGTATTTAAAGCACAGCTAATACGGCATCAGAAAATTCACACAGGTAAAAAGTAAATTGACATGTCATACACAAGAAAAAGGAAGCAATTTAGGGCACTAAATGATGAGTAAGAAATGTATGTAATTACTGATAAACATCTGTTATCCAGAAACAAATAGTATCCAGATATCCCACCTTTATATCAGCCGTGTACATAGAATATTTCACACTGATACATATAACTGCGTCTCTAAACTTCTTTCTAACTGTTGATAAAAGTTTACTTGCATAACTTACATGTTTGTATTTGGGCTGATCTTTCTTCTTCCCTTAGCCGATGTTTCCTCAGAACTGATGGAGATGAGGGAGAGCTGGTACCCATTATGTGTATAAGCAGTGAGGGGAGAATCACTGCAGATCCCGGACTTTGTGGAGTTTGTTAGGATATTTTTTGGTTTTGAGAATGACCCTTTCATGGATGATAACTATAAGAACCGTATTCCACCACTGAGCCCAGCAAGGGCGTCTCCCCTCCATCTCATCACTATAGGGTCATATACTAGGAAGAGTCGCACACAGTAATATACAGCTGTGATCACATGGGAAAGGTTCTACAACTCCAGTGTAACATATCAGACTTTATTTATACAGGACTCCAAAACTTGGGGCGCAAGCAAGCCACCTACACGTTTCACACTCAGGTGAGCTCTTAACAGAATTCAAGAGGGCCAAGAGTTTTATACATAAGTGATAACTTGGGAAAGCTGCTGAGACATAATAGTCCATATTGGGGTCAAACATTTACAAATCCGGTGGATACTGCCAACAGAAATACATAAGATCTTACTTAGACTTCAAGCCTAACAAAACCCGGACACACATCTCCGTAATCTAGTAAGACTCATGTAGGAAAGGTTTTCTGCGCCAATCACCTACCTGAGAGAGAGGATTAACCCCTTCAATGGCTATAATGTATAAAGAAGTATAATCTTATGTATTTGTACTGACAATATCTGCCCGATCTGAGATTTACATTTTCAAGTTCTGGGCTGATTGAATGTAATTGTTTGCAAGGAGGTCAAGAGGGGTGTCCTTAAGAGCATCGGGAAGGGGGGAGTGGAGACACCTGGGGGTGAGTGGGTTGGGGATGATGTAGTATCTCCCCCAAGGAGAGCACCCAGAAGGCTTGCTATTCTCAATTATTGTTTTACAGACTTTTTAAAACCTCATACATAATTTAAGGGAATGCTTCCATCCAATAGGTGGGACTGCAGAGATGTTGTTCAATTTTCCTTGTTTGCAGGTCTGAAGTAGAAATTCACATTCCTTGTTACTGGACTAATTATTTACTGTTCTGGTTATCTCCCATGTTCTTTATCTAAATGCTATTTATCTAAACCTGCCTGTGCCCTCTCACCCTCTGCCATGTTCCTGCCCTCCCATGTGATCATGTGTAGTTAGAAAATACAGCTATAGATTTGTTCCATTATAAGCCTGAGGAAGGGCCCCGCACAGGTCCAAAAAATCACTTTAACATCATATATTTTGTTAGCCATTTAAAGCTATCATATCTACAAGGTAACTTGATTTCTGTAACTGAGAACAATCACATGTTTGCACCCTGATATGGACTATTGTGCCGTACTATCTCTTCAAAGTTACAACTTGTATAGATAGATGTATAAAGGCATTCCCTATATCCTTAGTTTTGTGATCAGGCTTCACAGGTAACACATTTCCACCGCCACAGCGGTCTCAGTCACATCTGACATACCATTGCTTGAACACACATTTAAAACGTCCTTCTAAAAACAGCTGATAGCCCTTATACATTACGCTCACTAGGGATCCTCCCTCCTCCCAGCAAACCTTATAAAGGCTGGGGGATATTTCAGAGATCTTACACAATATATTCATCTATCAATCATTAGCTACTTTCAGTATATACATATGACCAATGATATCCTTGTATGCAGACATTATTCATAAAATGAAGTCGTGGTTACTTTAGAGATACTGAGGGAAAAAAAATATGTCAAGCGCTGCGGAATAAGTTGGCGCTATACAAATAATAATAATTATTATTATTATATTATGTTCACCATTTTGCATAGTTCTCTGCGTTACCCAGGAAACACCATGTGGAGGTAACCATGCAACGTTTTCTTTATATAAAATGACATCAGGAAGTGAGAGAATTAGATTACATATGTAAAATTTGGACACTAATTCTTTTGCGCTTAGAATTGAATAATCGAGTTGGGACCCATTAGCTTTTCCTATTTATGACATAATCAATGCTCGTGCCAAATTTCCCATTTCTATGACACCGGAATGGAAAAAAATTACATTCCGCACGTAAAATTTTGACGCCAATTCTTTTGCGCTAGAATTGAATAATGGAGTTGGGACCCATTAGCTTTTCCTATTTATGACATAATCAATGCTCGTGCCAAATTTCCTGTTTCTATGACACCGGAAAGGGAACAAATTACCTTCCGCACGTAAAATTTCGACGCCAATTCTTTTGCGCTAGAATTAAATAATCGAGTTGGGACCCAATAGCTTTAACTATTTATGACATAATCAATGCTCGTGCCAAATTTCACGTTTCTATGACACCGGAAAGTGAAAAAATTACATTCCGTACGTAAAATTTGGACGCCAATTCTTTTGCGCATAGAATTGAATAATGGAGTTGGGACCCATTAGCTTTTCCTATTTATGTCATAATCAATGCTCGTGCCAAATTTTAAGTTTCTATGACATTGGGAAGTGACAGATTTAGATTATGTACGTAAAATTTTGACGCCAATTCTTTTGCGCTAGAATTGAATAATCGAGTTGGGACCCAATTACTTTTCCTATTTTGGAGATAATCTATGCTTGCGCCAAAATTCATGTTTCTACGATATCGGGAAGTTGGAGAACTTTTGGCGAGTCAGTCAGTGAGTCAGTGAGGGCTTTTAGCTTTATATATATATACTAGCTGATGTACCCGGCTTCGCCCGAGTTAATTTGCTACTGGTGTTTATCTGGTGTTCACACGGAAAATCTTATGAAGTCGTCGTTACTTTAGAGATACCGGAAAAACATATGTTCACCATTTTGCAGAGTTCTCTGCGTTACCCAGGAAACACCACGGGAGGTAACCATGCGACGCTTCCTTTATATAAAATGACATCAGGAAGTGAGAGAATTAGATTACGTACATAAAATTTGGATGCTAATTCTTTTGCACTTAGAATTGAATAATCGAGTTCGGACCCATGTAGGGGAAATCCAATATGGCTATATTGGGTCGGTGGTCTTTAGTAATGGACAATGAACCTGTATGCGTGAATTTAACATTCTGTATAACCAAATGTCATGTTGCCTTCTATTCTGATACATTTATGCAATATCTATACTTCCGCTTAAATGAAACATCTTTTTCTCTAACTCTGCTGACAAAGATGTTATTTAATATAAACACGCTGTATTTTTCCATCTGTTTCATAATTTTAGAAGAAGTAAGGATCAGACAGATAACCGCACTTAAGACAAGTACCGCTTTTAGATACCGCAACAAGTACCCAAGCAATTTTACTGGAAACGTATGCAAATAACATGAGAGATTTAAGCAATTACTAATTCATGATATAGCCTCCAATCATATCGGTTTTGACACACATGGGGCGAGACAGCCCATTCTACTCTCCGGAGTGCTACCACGTGACGGGCAATACCAGATGACCGGATGAAGGAAGACGCTTATCCAATAATCAAACAATACGCTGTATCTATGTACCCTTTGGCCTGCCCCAAAAGGGCAGATATGTTAAACTTTATAAAAGAGGCTAAACGCCCAGAAATAAACAGGAAGTTTTCTTAATCTGAATAAACGCAAAACAATCCAATTGCAGGAATACAGCTTATTGTGGAAAAACTTGCTTTTTATTTTCTTTTGGTGCTTGAATGATACAGAGAACGCGTTTCGGTTATGAAACCTTGTTCACCTCTGACTAACAAAGCCATTATGCAAACCTTAAAAAGGTTTAGTGAAAATAAGTGAATTAAAAACACATGTGCAATTAACCCATGGCAGTCTATTATTTCAATTACCAAAACCTGTCCATCCTGCAGGAACTTGTCTTGGATGTTATATATATGCATGATATATTAAATGATATATAGAAACGAACATTCATGTATTATATGCTCCACTCAATAACATAAAATGTGAAATCCATACATCATCATTGCAGAAGCAAAAATAAAAATAACAAGATTTGCATAGAGGTCAGAGTCTAGCAGAACTATGTTACCCCCTTTGTCAGATTTACGTATGACTAAGTCCTTATTATCCATAAATTCCTTCAAGCCAATTTTTTCTTTAGTAGTGAGATTATCTTTCTTCTTTTTTCTACATACATTGGTTTCCTTGATTTTAAAAAGTTCTTTTTCTATGGCCAGTTGAAAGTCATCCATGTGTTTTGTTCTGGCATTCAAAGGGTAGAAACTTGGGTTGGGGATATGGAAATTGATCTTGTTTACGTTCTTTATATCAACCAATTCACTTCCACCTTCTTTTTCCAACTCTAATAGATCTTTGGTTGCCAGAATTTCCTTAAAGGTACAGTCCTCAAATTCATTGGTATATTGATAGTTAGAAAAAACATCATGTGGATTTATGTTTGTACTCCAGTTTTTATCAGAAAAATATCTTTTAACTGTCAAGGATCTGATGAACCTATTTACATCCAGTAGTGTGTCAAATAAAGAAAAGTCATTTTCCGGAGAGAAACTCAAACCTTTGTTTAGGAGACATATTTGTTGTTCTGAAATAATAAATGGTGTTAGAACAATAACATTTTTATTCACATTCTCCGATTCCTGCTGGGATATCTTTTGTTTAAAGTTGCCTCGTTTTTTTGCATTTTCTTTCTCATACTCAGACCGGATACACCGGGTTCTGGGCTAGACATGCTACAGCTGGACGAATCTCTTTCTGTAGTGTGTCCTTCAGTATCGGTTGTGGAAAAAGTGACTTTATTGTATTTTCTTTTTCTGTCTCTGTTATTACGTTTTAGTATAGGTCTGAATTCTCCTCTATACATGCGTTTATTGGTCCAATTATAAACACTATTTGTATCATAATCTTTTCTGTCCCTTTCCAACTTGTTTCTTTTTGTGTACATAATATTCTCTTCCATCTTTGTGATGTTATTTTTTAATTTTTTATCCATATGGCACCATTCCTCCGTTTCAACCATTTTCATCAAAGATTCTTCTATACTTTTTATGTCAATTTCAAGTTGCTTCAATTTTTCTGCTTCGTGTTTTACTATTAATTGCATTAATTTGATGGAACATTCAGATAATATATCATGCCATTTCTCTTTAAACTCGGTGGAATATTCAAATGTAGGTTCTTTTTTCAATCTTAAACCTCTTGGTATCATATTAAGTTGTATATATTTATCCAAACTATTCATATCCCACCAAATTTTAGTTTCTTTTTTTCTTGCCTTCTCCAACTCAAATAGAAGCTGTTCCACATTACTATTTCTAGGAACATTGCCTGTTGTGGAGCCAAATAGTTCAGCTAATTTGGCCAGTCTCTGGTCTGCTTCTGAATTCATATTGGTTGGAGAAAAAGGGGTTTTTTCAAAGCACCTCGCTGGAGTTTACACAGCGATATATTAAGCGGAGTAATGAAAATGATTTCAAACTTCGAGGGTAAATAGCACTTCAATGTAAGGTAGAATGTACTGTTATTAATTATAATGTGTTGCTGCCTGCATTATTATATACCAATAATTTGTGTTTTATTTCTATGTTGCTGTCAGAAGGTTTATTTTTATTCTTATTCTTATTTTTATTTTTATTTTTATTTTTGCTTCTGCAATGATGATGTATGGATTTCACATTTTATGTTATTGAGTGGAGCATATAATACATGAATGTTCGTTTCTATATATCATTTAATATATCATGCATATATATAACATCCAAGACAAGTTCCTGCAGGATGGACAGGCTTTGGTAATTGAAATAATAGACTGCCATGGGTTAATTGCACATGTGTTTTTAATTCACTTATTTTCACTAAACCTTTTTAAGGTTTGCATAATGGCTTTGTTAGTCAGAGGTGAACAAGGTTTCATAACCGAAACGCGTTCTCTGTATCATTCAAGCACCAAAAAGAAAATAAAAAGCAAGTTTTTCCACAATAAGCTGTATTCCTGCAATTGGATTGTTTTGCGTTTATTCAGAGCCAGAAGTAGCCGGATGGCAACAGCTTGTGAGTATACTTGCTTGCGGAACTGAGGCTTGCAGCACATGAAGATAAGGTGGGACTTTTTGTTTTTTGTTTCTTAATCTGAACTTGTGTCAGACTGATTACTTCGGACGGTGCGCACTGTCCCCCCAACCTTTAATCATTTAATCTGGAAGGGTGTGAACATTCCTAAATAATCAAGTCGGTGGACGCAAAGGAAATCCACGACACCCATTAACTTTTCCTATTTATGACATGTTCAATGCTTATGGCAAATTTCATGCTTCTATGTAGAGATGAGCGAGTATACTCGGTAAAGGCAAATGCTCGAGCGAGCATTGCCTTTATCGAGTACCTGCCAGCTCGAGATGAAATGTTCGGGTGCCGTCGCGGGAAAGCGGTGAGTAGCGGCTGTCAGCGGGGGGGAGAGAGGGAGGGAGAGATCTCCCCTCTGTTCCGCTCCGTTCTCCCCCGCAGCTCCCAGCCCGCCGCCGGCACCCGAACATTTCATCTCGAGCGGGCAGGTACTCGATAAAGGCAATGCTCGCTCGAGCATTTGCCTTTACCGAGTATACTCGCTCATCTCTACTTCTATGACATTGGGAAGTGAGAGATTTAGATTATGTAGATAAAATTTTGACGCTAATTATTTTGTGCTAGAATTACATAATCGAGTTGGGACCTAACTCGATTAACGTGTCCTATTTATGACATAATCAATGCTCGTGCCAAATTTAACGTTTCTATGACACCGGAAAGTAAGGAAAATGCATTCCGTACGTAAAATTTGGATGCTAATTCTTTTGCGCATGGAATTAAATAATCGAGTTGGGACCCATTAACTTTTCCTATTTATGACCTAATCAATGCTCGTGCCAAATTTCACGTTTCTATGACAGCGGAAAGTGAGAAAATTACATTCCGTGCGTAAAATTTGGACGCTAATTATTTTGCGCTTAGAAGTGAATAATGGAGTTGGGACTAGAGATGAGCGAGCGTACTCGTCCGAGCTTGATGCTCGTTCGAGTATTAGGGTGTTCGAGATGCTCGTTACTCGAGACGAGCACCACGCGATGTTCGAGTTACTTTCACTTTCATCTCTGAGACATTTGCGCGCTTTTCTGACCAATAGAAAGACATGGAAGGCATTACAACTTCCTCCTGTGACGTTCCAGCCCTATACCACCCCCTGCAGTGAGTGGCTGGGGAGATCAGGTGACACCCCAGTATTAAAATCTGCCCCGCCCGCAGCTCGCCACAGATGCATTCTGACATAGATCAGGGAAAGTGCTGCTGATGCTGCTGCTGCTATAGGAAGAGCGTTAGGTGTTATTTTAGGCTTCAAGAACCCCAACGGTCCTTCTTAGGGCCACATCTGACCGTGTGCAGTACTGTTGAGGCTGCTTTTAGCAGTGTTGCACATTTTTTTTTCTTTTTTGTATATCGGGCATGCAGACCATTGCGTCCTCAGTCTGCAGTCATTGTACAGAGTATAGGGGCAGTACTGGTGAGGCAGGGACAGTGGGAAAGGTGAAAGAGATATACTGTCTATATAGGCAGTGGGCTTTTTCAAAAAAAATGGGGAAAAATACTATATTTGGGCTGCCTGTGACCGTCTTCAGTGTACTGCGTGTCTGCTGGGGGTAGTAATCCTAATTAATACGCAGCTAAGCGTTACAGCAGGCTTGCGCAAAATTGTTTCCTGGCTCTGCTGTGCCCGTTACATCACCGCCGTGATAGCGCCAGAGGGAAACAGTAAACATAATATACGCTGCATACAGTATCTGTCTGCTGTTTCAGCTCACCATTTTAAAAAAGTGAAGCCAAATACTTAAGGCGTACCACTGCCCTTTGGCCACTTGACTGCTTCTGCGCTGTGAATTCCACTAGCTCAGTCCTACGCACCTACGTCTCACTACAGGCGTGCGCAAAATTGTTTCCTGGCTCTGCTGTGCCCGTTACATCACCGCCGTCATAGCGCCAGAAGGAAACGGTATACATAATATACGCTGCATACAGTATCTGTGAGGTGTTTTAGCTCACCATTTAAAAAAAGTGAAGCAAAATACTTAAGGCCTACCACAGCCCTTTGGCCACTTGACTGCTTCTGCACTGTGAATTCCACTAGCTCAGTCATATGCACCTGTGTCTCACTACAGGCGTGCGCAAAATTGTTTCCCGGCTCTGCTGTGCCCGTTACATCACCACCGTCATAGCGCCAGAGGGAAACAGTATACATAATATACGCTGCATACAGTATCTGTCTGGTGTTTCAGCTCACCATTTAAAAAAAGTGAAGCAAAATACTTAAGGCCTACCACTGCCGTTTGGCCACTTGACTGCTTCTGCGCTGTGAATTCCAGTAGCTGAGTCATACGCACCTACGTCTCACTACAGGCGTGCGCAAAATTGTTTCCTGGCTCTGCTGTGTGTTCCGTAAGTGAAGTCAGCCTCCAACCACAGGCCAATAAGCGGCACATTTAATTACAGCGTTCTGTTTCTGCTCTACTCGTAATACACCATGCTGAGGGGTAGGGGTAGGCCTAGAGGACGCGGGCGAGGACGCGGAGGCCCAAGTCAGGGTGTGGGCACAGGCCGAGATCCTGATCCAGGTGTATCGCAGCCGACTGCTGCGGGATTAGGAGAGAGGCACGTTTCTGGGGTCCCCAGATTCATCTCACAATTAAAGGGTCCACGCGGTAGACCTTTATTAGAAAATGAGCAGTGTGAGCAGGTCCTGTCGTGGATGGCAGAAAGTGCATCCAGCAATCTATCGACCACCCAGACTTCTACGCCGTCCAGTGCTGCAAATCCGAATCCTCTGGCTGCTGCTCCTCCTTCCTCCCAGCCTCCTCACTCCACTACAATGACACATGCTCAGGAGCGGGGAGACTCCCAGGAACTGTTCTCGGGCCCCTGCTCAGATTGGGCAGCAATGGTTCCTCTCCCACTGGAGGAGTTTGTCGTGACCGATGCCCAACCTTTGGAAAGTTCCCGGGGTCCGGGAGATGAGGCTGGGGACTTCCGGCAACTGTCTCAAGAGCTTTCAGTGGGTGAGGAGGACGATGACGATGAGACACAGTTCTCTATCACTCAGGTAGTAGTAATTGCAGTAAGTCCGAGGGAGGAGCGCACAGAGGATTCGGAGGAAGAGCAGCTGGACGATGAGGTGACTGACCCCACCTGGTTTGCTAAGCTTACTGAGGACAGGTCTTCAGAGGGGGAGGCAAGTGCAGCAGCAGGACAGGTTGGAAGAGGCAGTGAGGTGGCCAGGGGTAGAGGCAGGGCAAGACCGAATAATCCACCAACTGTTTCCCAAAGTGCCCCCTCGCGCCATGCCACCCTGCAGAGGCCGAGGTGCTCAAAGGTGTGGCAGTTTTTCACTGAGAGTGCAGATGACCGACGAACTGTGGTGTGCAAGGTTTGTCGCGCCAAGATCAGCCGTGGAGCCACCACCACCAGCATGCGCAGACATATGATGGCCAAGCACCCCACAAGGTGGGACGAAGGCCGTTCAGCGCCTCCGGTTTGCACCACTGCCTCTCCCCCTGTGCCCCAACCTGCCACTGAGATCCAACCCCCCTCTCAGGACACAGGCACGACCGTCTCCCAGCCTGCACCCACACCCTCACCTCCGCTGTCCTCGGCCCCATCCAGCAATGTCTCTCAGCGTAGCGTCCAGCCGTCGCTAGCGCAACTGTTTGAGCGCAAGCGGAAGTACGCCGCCACGCACCCGCACGCTCAAGCGTTAAACGTGCACATAGCCAAATTGATCAGCCTGGAGATGCTGCCGTATAGGCTTGTGGAAACGGAGGCTTTCAAAAACATGATGGCGGCGGCGGCCCCGCGCCACTTGGTTCCCAGTCGCCACTACTTTTCCCGATTTGCCGTCCCAGCCCTGCACGACCACGTCTCCCGCAACATTGTACGCGCCCTCACCAACGCGGTTTACTGCCAAGGTCCACTTAACAACGGACACGTGGACAAGCACAGGCGGGCAGGGCCACTATATCTCCCTGACGGCACATTGGGTGAATTTAGTGGAGGCTGGGACCGAGTCAGAGCCTGGGACCGCTCACGTCCTACCCACCCCCAGAATTGCGGGCCCCAGCTCGGTGGTGGTATCTGCGGTGGTGTATGCTTCCTCCACTAAACCACCCTCCTCCTCCTACGCAACCTCTGTCTCGCAATCAAGATGTGTCAGCAGCAGCACGTCGCCAGCAGTCGGTGTCACGCGGCGTGGCAGCACAGCGGTGGGCAAGCATCAGCAGGCTGTGCTGAAACTACTCAGCTTAGGAGAGAAGAGGCACACGGCCCACGAACTGCTGCAGGGTCTGACAGAGCAGACCGACCGCTGGCTTTCGCCGCTGAGCCTCCAAACGGGCATGGTCGTGTGTGACAACGGCCGTAACCTGGTGGCGGCTCTGCAGCTCGGCAGCCTCACGCACGTGCCATGCCTGGCCCACGTCTTTAATTTGGTGGTTCAGCGTTTTCTGAAAAGCTACCCACGCTTGTCAGACCTGCTCGGAAAGGTGCGCCGGCTCAGCGCACATTTCCGCAAGTCCAAAACGGAAGCTGCCACCCTGCGCACCCTGCAACATCAGTTTAATCTACCAGTGCACCGACTGCTGTGCGACGTGCCCACACAGTGGAACTCTACGCTCCACATGTTGGCCAGGCTCTATGAGCAGCATAGAGCTATAGTGGAATTCCAACTCCAACATGGGCGGCGTAGTGGGAGTCAGCCTCCTCAATTCTTTACAGAAGAGTGGGCCTGGTTGGCAGACATCTGCCAGGTCCTTGGAAACTTTGAGGAGTCTACCCAGATGGTGAGCGGGGATGCTGCAATCATTAGCGTCACCATTCCTCTGCTATGCCTCTTGAGAAGTTCCCTGCAAAGCATAAAGGCAGACGCATTGCGCTCGGAAACGTGGCAGGGGAAGACAGTATGTCGCTGGATAGTCAGAGCACCCTCATGTCTATATCTCAGCGCGTTGAGGAGGAGGAGGAGGAGGAGGGGGAAGAGACAGCTTGGCCCACTGCTGAGGGTACCCATGCTGCTTGCCTGTCATCCTTTCAGCGTGTATGGCCTGAGGAGGAGGAGGAGGAGGAGGAGGAGGATCCTGAAAGTGATCTTCCTAGTGCGGACAGCCATGTGTTGCGTACAGGTACCCTGGCACACATGGCTGACTTCATGTTAGGATGCCTTTCTCGTGACCCTCGCGTTACACGCATTCTGGCCACTACGGATTACTGGGTGTACACACTGCTCGACCCACGGTATAAGGAGAACCTTTCCACTCTCACACCCGAAGAGGAAAGGGGTTCGAGAGTGATGCTATACCACAGGACCCTGGCGGACAAACTGATGGTAAACTTCCCATCCATCCGACAGCGCTAGTGGCAGAAGGCGCAGTTCCGAGGGCCAGGTAGCAGGGGAGGCGCGGAGATCAGGCAGCATGTACAGCACAGGCAGGGGAACACTCTCCAAGGCTTTTGACAGCTTTCTGGCTCCCCAGCAAGACTGTGTCACCGCTCCCCAGTCAAGGCTGAGTCGGCGGGAGCACTGTAAAAGGATGGTGAGGGAGTACGTAGCTGATTGCACGACCGTCCTCCGTGATGCCTCTGCCCCCTACAACTACTGGGTGTCGAAGCTGGACATGTGGCCTGAACTCGCGCTGTATGCCCTGGAGGTGCTTGCTTGTCCTGCGGCTAGCGTCTTGTCAGAGAGGTTGTTTAGTGCGGCTGGGGGAATCATCACCGATAAGCGTACCCGCCTGTCAACCGACAGTGCCGACAGGCTTACACTCATAAAGATGAACAAAGCCTGGATTTCCCCAGACTTCTCTTCTCCACCACCGGACAGCAGCGGTACCTAAACAATACGTAGGCTGCACCCGCGGATGGAAGCATCGTTCTCTATCACCATACAAAACGGGGAGCTTTTAGCTTCATCAATCTGTGTATTATATTCATCCTCCTCCTCCTGCTCCTCCTCCTGAAACCTCACGTAATCACGCTGAACGGGCAATTTTTCTTGGGCCCACAAGGCTCAGTCATATTACTTTTGTAAACAATGTTTATACGTTTCAATTCTCATTAAAGCGTTGAAACTTGCACCTGAACCAATTTTTATTTTAACTGGGCTGCCTCCAGGCCTAGTTACAAATTAAGCCACATTAACCAAAGCGATTAATGGGTTTCACCTGCCCTCTTGGTTGGGCATGGGCAATTTTTCTGAGGTACATTAGTACTGTTGGTACACCAATTTTTGGGGGCCCTCGCCTACAGTGTAATCCTAGTAATTTTTATGGGCTTCGCCTGCACTCATGCTACAGCAAGGTATGTGGGGTTGGCCTACACTTTTGCTACATAAATGTAACTGGGGCCTTGTCTATACTGCAAATACTGAAATGTGCAAGAGACTGTTATCTCCCTAAACTGCTGCAATGGGAATGTTACTGTGGCCTGTCTTGACTGCTACTACTACTGAAATGGAACTAAGACTGTGCTCCCCCTATACTGCTGCTAGTGATATGTTACTGGGGCCTGTCTGGACTGCTACTACTACTGAAATGGAACTAATACTGTGCTCCCCCTATAATGCTACCGCTGAAATGTTACTAATTCTGGGCTCTGCCTATACCGCTGCTAATGCTATGTCACTGGGGTGTGGAAACGGAGGCTTCCCAAAGACATGATGGTGGCGAGGCCATTTCCAACCAACGCGGTTACTGTTAAGGTGCATATAACCACGGACACGTGGAGAGGACACCTAGTGCCTCAAAAACATCCTTCAACTCCTCCAACAATGAAAAAATTCTTGGCAAATACCTTTGCATTGGTCCGTCTGATGGCAGTCCAAGAATTTCACCTTTACCGACACAACAAGAGAGCCCCCCCCACGGCCCACTTAATCCTGGCCACATTCCGAAAACCAACTAAATAATACCGCACTACTAGGTCCGCAGTCGCCACCACATTCCCACCAACGCGGTTACTGTTAAGGTTCATATTACCACTCTGACTGTGGCATGCACTGTGGGCCGAAGCACACCTGTATTGTATGTGACGTTAGCTCTGCTGAGCAGGGCACTGCAATGGGATACATTTATGTACCGCCGATGGGTTCCAGGGAGCCACCCATGCTGTGGGTCCACAGGGACTTCACATTAGGGATTTGTACCTGCCAGTGTCTATGTATTAAAAATACCGGTCAGACTGGGGCATGCAGTGTGGGCCGAAGACCACCTGCATTTAATCGGACGTTACCTCAGCTGTGCTGAGCAATGCAATGGGATATAGTTATGTACCGCCGGTGGCTTCCTGGGACCCACCTATGCTGTCGGTCCACACGGAGTTGTAACTGCATGTGTCTACTTCTAAAGAACCCCAGTCTGACTGGGGCATGCAGTGTGGGCTGAAGCCCACCTGCATTAAACCTGACGTTACCTCAGCTGTGCTGGGCACTGCAATGGGATTTATTTATGTACCGCCGGTGGCTTCCTGGGACCCACCCATGCTGTTGGTCCACACGGACTTCACAATAGGGAGTTGTACCTGCCTGTGTCTATGAATTAAAAACCCCGGTCAGGTTGGGGTATGCAGTGTGGGCTGAAGCCCATCTGCACGTAATCTGACGTTAGCTTTGCTGGCCAGGGCACTGCAATGGGATATATTTTTGTACTGCCGGTGGCTTCCTGGGCCCCACCCATGCTGTCGGTCCACACGGAGTTGTAACTGCATGTGTCCACTTCTAAAGAACCCCAGTCTGACTGGGGCATGCAGTGTGGGCCGAAGCCCACCTGCATTAAACCTGACGTTACCTCAGCTGTGCTGGGCACTGCAATGGGATTTATTTATGTATCGCCGGTGGGTTCCTGGGAGCGACCTATGCTGTGGGTCCACAGGGACTTCACAATAGGGAGTTGTACCTGCCTGTGTCTACTTATAAAAAAAACCAGTGTGACTGGGGCATGCAGTGTGGGCCGAAGCCCACCTACATTTAATCTGACGTTACCTCTGCTGTCCAGGGCACTGCAATGGGATACATTTATGTACAGCCGGTGGGTTCCAGGGAGCCACCCATGCTGTGGGTGCACACGGAATTCCCATTGCGGAGTTGTACCTGCCTGTGACTATTTATAAAAAACCCCGGTCTCACTGGGGCATGCAGACACCTTGACAGAATGAATAGTGTGTGGTACATGGGTTTCCCATTGCTATGCCCACGTGTGCAGCTCCTGATTGAGGTGGCACAGGATTGGATTTCTCATTGCTTCTGTACAGCATTATGGGCTATTGCCCCGCCCCTTTTAAAGAGGGTCGCTGCCTGGCCGGCGCAACCCTCTGCAGTGTGTGCCTGCAGTTCCTCCTCATGGCAGACGCACTTATAAATAGACATGAGGGTGCTGTGGCTATGAGGCCAGCGTGTGGCATGAGGGCAGCTGAAGGCTGCGCAGGGACACTTTGGTGTGCGCTGCGGATGCAGGGTCGTGCGAGGGGGGGGGGGTTGGGCAGCATATAACCAGCGGAGTGTCATGCAGGCAGTGATTGCGCCTTGTTGGAGGTAGTGTGGGGCTTAGCTAAGGTATGCCTTGCTAATGAGGGTTTTTCAGAAGTAAAAATTGTTGAGATCTCCACAATCGGGGAATCGCCGCCCTCATTGCTAGGATGAAGAATCTTAGAATTCTCTTTTTGTTGACCCCTATTGGGCTGGGCATAACCAACAACAGGGCTATTTCTGGTGTGAGAGTTAGGGATCCTCCAATCAGAGCATTATGTAGACAGGACCACCAGATATGTGTGAGTGTCCCCACCTCCGCCAAGCATCTCCAACATAGATCTGAAACCCCTGCATAGAATCTAGCAAGCCGCGCTGGGGTTCGGTACCATCGCGTGAGTAACTTATAATTCAGTTCCTGGTGGCTGCCCGATACCGTCATCTTTTGCGTCAAGCTTAGGGCCTTTGCCCAATCCTCGTCTGGCACGCTTCGCCCCAGCTCCACCTCCCAGGACTTTCTGTATCCGACCCCAGTGTCCCGACCCTCCCCGTCCACCAGCATCCCATAGACCGCGGAGATTTCACCCCTCTTTTTTCCAGGGGTGCCACATAGCACTTCAAATGGTGTTGGCCCAGAGTTCCTATGTAGTGAGCCAACTGTTGGTATTGGAACCACGCACCTGCCCGGGTTCCCCCCTCTCCTGCAGGCTCGTTCAGTTTTAACAATCTGTCTGTCCCTACAATGTCCCGCACTCTAGGGAGCTGTGAGTTCACGCCCTCCAGTAGAGGCAATCCCCCGTTACCCTGTAGGAAATCTGGGTTTCCTTTCAAGGGTGTCCATGGGCCTGGCACCCTCACTAGTCCGCTCTTTACTGCGAAGCCATCCCATATCTCCAACACTGACTTCATCAGGGGTGAGACCCTACAGCCCCGTCTACCCAGGCCTCCCTTCAACCAAAATAATCCTTGGATTCGCACTGAAGTGGTTGCCTGTTCCAGTTCCACCCACCGTTCCGTGGATCCTCTACGAACAAGGTCTAACACCACTTTGCAGATTGCCGCTCTGTAGTATAGACGTAGGTCCGGGAGTCCCAGTCCTCCTCTATCCTTTCTTTGCGTCATTAGTCTGTAACTGAGTCGTGGTCTTGATCCCTTCCATATGAAGCGGGTTGCTGCTTTTTGAAATTTCTTGAAATAATCTCTTGGGATTTTTATGGGTAACGTTTGGAAAAGGTAGAGGATTTTGGGGAGGGTGTTCATTTTGAGCGCATTTATTCTGCCGAGCCAGGAGAGATTTAGTGGCCGCCATTTATCTAAGTCCTTTAGTATTGAGGTGAGGATGGGTTCAAAGTTTAATTCGTATAGTTTCTCCGTGTCAGGGTAAAGGACCACCCCTAGATATTTTATGTGGTCCTCCCGCCATCTCAGAGGGAACTTGTTTTTTAGTTTTGTAATTTCCTCAGTGGAGAGTGAAATATTTAGTATTTCCGATTTTGTCAGATTGATCTTGAAATTACTGACCCTGCTATATTTTTCGAATTCCTTTAGGATCGCAGGTTGGGCCGTTTTAGGGCTTGTCATGTATACCAATAAATCGTCCGCGTATAGGGCAACCTTATGCTCACTTCTTGCTACCCTGTATCCCGTAACTTCTTTATTTTCTCTGATGGCATTCGCTAATGATTCCATTACCAGTGTACATAATGTCGGGGAAAGGGGGCATCCCTGACGCGTTCCATTCCTTATACTGACTGGGTTGGAGAGCGTGCCATTTACACGTATTTGAGCTGTCGGGTTGTTATATAGGGCCATTATCCATTTTCTGCACCTGTCCCCTAGGCCTATATGTCTCAGCTTAGCCTCTAAGAACGTCCAATTGACTCGATCAAAAGCCTTTTCTGCATCAACTGAGAGCATGCATAGTGGCAAGTTTGCCTCCTTTGCCCGCTCAATCAGAGAAAGTGACCTTATGGTGTTGTCCCTGGCTTCCCTCCCAGGGACAAATCCCACTTGGTCTCCATTGATGATCCCCGGAGTCAATGGATGTAGTCGAGTAGCCACGATCTTAGCAAAAATCTTTGTATCAATATTTAATAAGGAAATTAGGTGGTAGTTCTCGCATGCCGTTGGGTCTTTACCGAGTTTTGGGATTACAGTAATGGTGGCTTGCGGAGCTTGTGGTGGGAAGATGCACGTGTCCGAGATTGCATTGAAGGCCTTACACAAAATAGGGGCCAGGCGGTCTCCCAGGATTTTATAAAACCTAGGCGTAAACCCGTCGGGACCCGAGCTTTTCCCTATTTTTAGGTCTTTGATTTCTCCTGTGCAGTGAAGTCCCCCTCTTGCCTTTGCTTTGTCCGTGGGTATAGCTTTCGGGGCATGGGCTTGTAAGTATTTTCCGATCTCCGTCGGGTCTACCGCATTTTCTATATTATAGAGCTCACTGTAATAGTTTTGGAAGCATTCCAGTATATCTTTAGTCGCGTGTATTTTCCCTTTTTCCTTTGAGTTCATCGTGAATATATGTGTTTGACTGACCCGGGGATTCAGGGCTCTAGCTAACCATGAACCGCTTTTGTTTCTGTACTCGTAAAATTTTCCTTTAAATCTATCACGCATGCAAAGATATTTTTTATCCATTATCCCTAGCACCTGCTGGCGCAATTTTGAGATTTCCACGTTTAGATCTGGTGTGCGTTTCGATTTGTTAGCCTTCTCTGCTCTGTCTAGCTGTGATATCAGATCCGACAACTTGCCTGTCCTATCCCTTTTAAGACGAGTCCCATGGGAAGTAAAAACCCCCCTTAGGACACATTTCAGGGCTTCCCACTGGACTGTCGGGGTTGTTGTGTCTAGTCTATGTGCATCTGTAAATGTCTCTATGGTCTGTTTGACTTCCTGTAGGCAACACTCGTCTCTCAGGAGGTTGTTGTTTAACCTCCAGGAGTTCAAACCGCCTTTTTTCCCCTGCCCCAAGAGGGTCCCATAGACAGGTGCGTGATCCGACCATATAAAGTTGCCCATTGAGCACCTGGGCTCTAGGTCCAAAAGCTCATGTGAGATGAATATATAATCCAATCTCCCATAAGTGTTATGGGACACTGAATGATGGCTGTAATCCTTGACCCCCGGGTGGAGAATTCTCCAGAGGTCAACGAGTTTCAGCTCCGCCAGTTGTCTGCGTAATCTACGCAGTGCTGTCAGGGAGGGTCCAGACTTACCCGAGGACGAGTCCAAGTCTGGGTCCAAGCCGAAATGGAGATCCCCACCCAGGACGATCCTTGAACCCTAAGCGAACCGCGCCAGATCTTCCAGTATCCGGCAGCCAAACGAGACCTGTTTGGAGTTTGGAGAGTACATATTAGCTATAGTTAGTATTTGCCCTCTAACTTCAAGCTTTAGGAAAATGAATCTCCCCTCGCTGTCTACCTTAGAGTCTAGTACCTTGTGCGGGAGGGTCTTGTGTATTGCGATCGATGTTCCACAAGCCCTCTTATCCGGATGCACACTATGATACCAACTGGGGTAGTTTCTAGGACTCCCCTTTTGAACATGTCCGGCTCTGTAGTGAGTCTCCTGGAAGAGAGCTATCATGACGTGTTTCTTATGCATATGCGCCAGGATCTGACCCCTTTTGGCAGGGATGTTCAGTCCCCTGGCATTAAATTTGTCATGGTGGTTTATTTTTGATTGATGAGGGGACTACTTGGGTGCCCTCCATCTGGAGCGTTGGTGAGGCAGAGGCCAAGAAAGGAAAAGAAGAGAGATAGAAGGGGGAAAAGAATAGGAAAAGGTGACAGAAGGTAAGCATTCTGTCGATTGGACTCAGGGTCTCCAACCTCAAAATGAGGGAAACCAACCTTGGGTTGGTTACAGACGATACTTCCGCATCGTCCATCCTGTGGGGGAGGGAAATTGAGGCAGTTGAACAGAACCCCCCCTCCCGCCACCCCCACCGACAAACCAATAAGTGATTAAATGGCAATTTTCAGAAAACTACTTTGCCTTAACTATAACGCTTTTGCAACCTCTATGTAAAGCATGTAACAATAACACATTCCCAGATGACCCCCCACCCTCCCGTGCATAGTCTTGCATTATCCACTCTCCCTTCTAATCCTCTATACCGGGGAGTGTCAGATAAGTGTTTCTCCTTTTGCCGGACCTCAAGACCCACATTTTGTTAAGATTTGGCCTTTGTTCCTAGTGGATGGTCAACGCTGCGCTCTGTAGTTGGGCCCCGACCCTCTTGGCCTATGGGGTCTCACTTCTTGCCACGGCTCTCTTGGTGCTCCCACCGGTAGCGCTGGCACGTACGGCCAGTCAGGTATCGCCACCAATGGCAGTTCTAGCGCTCCTAGGAACCCTGGTAGGTCAGCTGGTGATCTGAAATAAGCTGTTTTCCCATTTCTCGTAGCAATGAGTTGGAACGGGTACCCCCATCTATAATGGATGTTGTTTGCTCTTAGTTCGTTTAAAATCGGTCTTACTGCTCTGCGCAGTTGTAGTAGTGTGCGTCGCGCTAGATCTGGAAACACCTCTATGGGAGCTCCGTTGTACGTTATTGTGTCTCCCTTTTCACGAGCTTTTTTCATTAAAGCCTCCTTATCCTTGTAATAATGTATGCGACAAACCACGTCCCTCGGTCTATTTGGGTTGTCTGGTTTTGGGCCTAGTGTTCTGTGTATTCGGTCTATTTCAACCGGGCTTTCAGATCCTCTATGCAACAGCAAACCAAAGAAGTTACGAGCCCATTCCTCTAGTTGCGTTGGCATGATCTCTTCTGATAGTCCCCTTATTCGCAGGTTATTACGCCTGTGGCGGTTTTCTATGTCATCTATGTCAATATGTCCGCAATCTGCATGGCTTGTGCATTGATCGTTTGACTGTGGGCATCTAGCGTGGAGAGGACCGTCTCCTGTGACTCCTCAACTGCACTTAACTGGTTGCCCACGTGTTTAATCTCTTGCTGTAGCATAGATAGTGCTTCCTTGTGGGAGGCTTCAAGCCTCTAGAAGTCGGACTTAGTTGGCAAAGCACGTAGGTGTCCCCTCCAGTCCCACTCATCCTCCGACGAGGGGTCTTGTATTTGCGGATCTGGTCTGGGGGCTTTGGGCTTAACCGCATTACTGGGGCTCCTGCGGGGTCTCTGCGGTGCGTGACTTTCTCCCTCCTTCGGGCAACGGCTAATGGCTTCTGCAGGGCTTGGGGCCTGACTTTCCCCCATATCACTTCTGGGGGATCTGGAGTGTCTGGTACTCTCTGGTGGGGAGGGCTGGGGGAATGTGGCCCTGTGTTGAGGATAGTCCCCCCTTTTATGTTGGGATTTCAGTCCCATTGGGGTCTTGGGGGGGGTCGCAGGGGTGTATATGGAGTCAGTGTTCATAGGGCACTTATCTGACCCGCCGGCGTCCACCGCTCCTGCATCCGCTGCTGCTCTCTCATCCTCTCCTCCGCTATCGGCATTAGGCTGATCCGCGCGCACATGGTCCGTCGCCATCTTGGATGGGGGGGCCGACGCGCTGTGGCTCCCGAAGTACCGCTGGATATTCTGCGGATCTTCCTCGGTGGCGTCCGGCAGCTTCCCCGTACCTCTCCTCTTCACCATCTTCCGTCTGGGGTCCTCTGGGTGCGTTTGGTCTGCTGTAAGTAGCTGTATGTCGGTGGCTGTAGCGGGAGCACGGGCAGCGTGCGTCCTATCCATGCATCGTCAGGCTCCGCCCTTCCGCTTACAATTTTTCAAAAGTTTTTCAGTACATTGTATGGTACAATAAATAGTGCCATTGAAAAATACAACTCATCTCGCAAAAAAACAAGCCCTCATTCAGCGACGTCGATGGATAAACAAAGGAACTACGATTTTTTTAAAGGGAGTAGGAAAAAATGAAAATGGAAAAAAGCAAAAACGCTCCGTCACTAAGGGGTTAAGTGTCTGGGTAGACCATGCTCTGCAACCTGTGGTACGTAGAACACCAGGACACCTTATTGACTGTAAGTGTGTCATACAGCAGTGTAATGGTTTCACATGGGAAAAGGAATATGAATGGCTTGCATGTGATGTTGTGGATCTCTATTCTTGCATACCACTAGAGATCAGCGAGCACACTCATCCGAGCTTGATGCTCGTTCAAGCATTAGGGTACTTCAGACGAACACCATGCAGTACTTGAGTCAATTGCATTTCCTTCCCCGCATGTTTAGCGCCATTTTCTAGCCAATAGATATGCGGGGAAGGCATTACCACTTCCTGCTGTGACATGCCAGCCCTCTTCACCCCCACAGTAGTGAGTGGCTGGGCCGATCAGATCACCTCCGAGTACTTAAACTGGTCCTGCCTGCGGCTCGCCTCAGACGCATGCTGGCAGAGGTTAGGGAAAGTGCTGCTGCTTATACAGGGATAGTGTTAGCATAGGATCCTGTCTTCAAGAACCCCAACTGGATGTAGGTGATTGGCACAGCGGGGACCCCACTCTACCAGTTCCAGCGTGTCCCAATTAACTACAGGATTGTGCTCCTGTAGCCAGGGTAGACCTAGACCGACGTCCACAGACAAGTCTCTCATCACAAGAAATGTGCAGGACTCAATATGTAGGGCTCCTACTGTAAACCTTACTTCCAGGGTAACCAGATTAACTAGACCCACCTGCAATGGAGTGGAATCAATGCCTGAAACCAAAATTGGAGTCTCTAAGCGTAACAAAAACCCAGACAGTTGAGTCACAAAATTATAATTAACGAAATTTGCAGCAGCCCCAGAATTAACGAAGGCTTGCCCAGTACGGTAGAAAGAACGGAATTCTAGGGTGCAGGGCAATAACATCTTGGACATCACAGAGAGTACCTTAGCTCCTAGACAGTCCTCCCGACAACTGCCTAGGAGCGGAAGTTTTCCTGCCGCGGCTTCTTGTTGCAGGTCGCAATGCGATGACCCGACTCCCCACAGTAGAGACAGAGATTCTTCTTTAGGCGATATTCCCGTCGTTGTTTAGGGTTCATGGTTCCAAGCTCGATGGGCTATGTGGTGGGAGGTGATAAAGTCGGGTCATTAGAAGAAGTGGACGTGCGGGGTGGACTGGTCCGAGTGGAGTGTCTAGCCCTCAAGCGTCGGTCGGCCCGAATAGCCAGCGACATGGCTTGCTCCAAGGTCCTAGTCTCTGGGTGGGCCACCAGTAGGTCCTTAAGACCTTCAGACAGACCGGCCAAAAATACATCTTTCAAGGCGGCGTCATTCCACCCGGATTCCGTACAATGTTGGCGGAATTGGGAACAATAGTCTTCCACCATCATGCAACCCTGGCGCAAGGCTAGAAGTTTAGAAACTGCATAGCCAGCCCGGTCGGGTTCGTCATAAATTTGGCCCAAGGCGGAAAAAAAGGCGTCAAGAGCAGTTGGGTGGGAAAGCCAGCAGGTAACAAGAAGGCCCAATTTTGGGGCGCTCCCCTCAGGCGGGTAATGATAATTCCCACTTTCTGGTATTCAGTACCGGAGGAGTGGGGTCGGAGGTCAAAGTAGAGCTTGCAGCTCTCTCTGAATGCAAAAAACTGACTTCTCTCCCCGGAGAAGCAATCAGGAAGCGTACTCCGAGGTTCTGACACAGTTCCTGGAGCGGAAGAGGGCTGCACGGAACCCGCAGCCACTACTTGGTCCTGTAGCTGCAAGTGTGTGGTTAGGTCCTGGACAAGGTTCGTAAGGACCTGGACCTGGTTTGCTAAATCCGCCACAGCCTCCATCGAGGGGTTCAAAGTTGCCGGTCGGATACAAGGGTCTGACCTTCTTTCGGCCAGTGTTACTGTTAGGACAGAGTCCGAGATAATGGAAGTCCCTGAGAAAACCCGCAACCCCTGTCCCTGCCTACTTGCCCCCCTGGGCTAACCCCCAGGGCAACAACTGGGCAGCGGTCCCTACACTCACTAGGGAAGCGGAACACGGGAAAGACAAACAGACACTGAGACAAACAAACAGTAGAATAGTCAGACTATCCGGGTCGGCAATAGGAGGGTACGCGGTACAAAGGGGTCAGGCAAAAACGAAGTCAAGGTCCAAAAGCAGAAGTCAGAAAGCCAGGGTCACAACAGGAGTCAAATAATACGCGGGTGCAGCTGGAAGACCAAACTAACACTGGCAAAACTGGAAGGAAAACACACATTTAAATGCTGTCAGAACTCCCGCCCCAGCTGATTGGGGCGGGGAGCCTGACAGCAGCAGGGCACAATCAAGGAGATGCTGGGAACACCGCCCCCAGCCTTGCTAAGCAGACAGATACCAAGGAAGCACGCCTGCTAGTCATGGAAATGGGGACGCGGCGCGAGGCAGCGCCAGCTGCCTCCCTAGCAACCCGGCAGCGACCAGATTTACTGCGGCCAGGGGAGATCACTAGAACCGGGGCTCCCCTGCGCCGCACTCCTGCAACCCGGTTGGTAGGACCGGTGGTGCGGGCACAGAGGCCCCGAGAGTCGCCAGTTCTCACACCGAAGCTTTGTGGTTGGAACAGGAGATGGTGGGATGACAGTATGTCGCTTTATAGCCAGACCATCATCATGTCGATATCTCAGCGCGTTTTGGAGAAGGGGGAGGAGCAGGAGGAGGAGGGGGAAGATACAGCTGGGCACACTGCAGAGGGTACCCATACTGCTTGCCTCTCATCTGTTCAGCGTGTATGGGCGGAGGAGGATCCTGAATGTCATCTTTCTAGTGAGGAAAGCGATGTGTTGCGTACTGGTACCCTGGCACACATGGCTGACTTCATGTTAGGCTGCCTTTCCCGTGACTCTCACGTTAGACGCATTCTGGCCAACACGGATTACTGGGTGTACACCCTTCCCAACCCATGGTATAAGGAGAACCTTTCCACTCTCATTCCCAAAGAGGAAAGGGGTATGAGAGTGATGCAATACCACAGGGCCCTGGTGAAAAAGTGATGCTAAAGTTTCCATCTGACAGCGCTAGTGGCAGAAGATGGAGTTCAGAGGGCCAAATACCAGGAATGGAGCAGGGATCAGGCAGGGGAACACTCTCCAAGGCCTTTGCCAGATTTATGGCTCCCCAGCAATACTGTGTCACCACTCCCCAGTCAAGGCTTAGTCGGAGGGAGCACTGTAAAAAGATCGTGAAGGAATACGTAGCCGGTCATACCACTGTCCTCCGTGATACCTCTGCTTCATACAACTATTGGGTGTCAAAGCTGGACACGTGGCACGAACTTTCGCTGTACGCCCTGGAGGTGCTGGCCTGTCCTGCCGCTGACATCTTGTCAGAGAGGGTGTTTAGTGCAGCTGGGGGAATCATCACGGATAAATGGAGAATAACAGGAGAAAAATACATCCTCTATCACCACAAAAGAAGGGGGAATTAGCTTTGTCACTCACCCTCGAATATTATTACTCCTCCTCCTTCGACTCCTCCTCCTAAAACAGCATGTCATCACGCTGAACTGCCAATTTTTCTGCAGCCCAAACGGCTCTGTTTAAAAGTTTCTTAACACTTTTTCAATGTTTCAAAAGTATTGATACTTTAACAGACACCAATTTTGTCACAGGGCTGCTTCCAGGCTCTGTTACAAATTAAGCAACAGCGAGCTGTATCTTTCAAAAATGTTTATGGGTTTCACCTGCCCTCGCGGTTGAGTAATTTTTCTGGGGAGCACTTGCACTTGTACTTGTGTTTTTCTTGCCCTCGCCTATACTGTTATCTAACTAATTTTTCCGGCCTTCGCCTACACTCTTGGTAACCACATTTTTTCAGGGGTTCGCTTATACTCTGGGTAGATCAAAGTTTCAAGGGTTCACCTACACTCTTGCTACAGAAATGTTACAGGGGTCTGCCTAAACTTTTGCTACAGTAATGTTACTGGGGTCCGCCTATACTCTTGCTACAGAAATGTTACTGGGATCCACCTATACTCTTGCTACAGAAATGTTACTGGGGTCCACCTATACTCTTGCTACAAAAATGTTACAGGGGTCTGCGTATACTTTTGCTACAGAAATGTTAATGGGGTCCGCCAAAGCAGTTTCCACTGAATGGTTTGAGGAGTTCACCTATACTTTTGCTACAGAAATGTTACTGGGTCTGCCTATACTCTTGCTACAGAAATGTTACATGGGTCCGCCTATACTCTTGCTACAGAAATGTTACATGGGTCCGCCTATACTCTTGCTACAGAAATGTTACTGGGGTCTGCCTATACCTTTTCTTCTGACTGGTTTGAGGGGTTCACCTACACTTTTGCTACAGAAATGTTACAGGGATCTGCCTAAACTTTTGCTACAGAAATTTTACTGGGGTCCGCCTATGCAGTTTCTGCTGAATGGTTTGAGGGGTTCACGTATACTTTTGCTACAGAAATGTTACTGGGGTCCGCCTATGCTATTGCTACAGAAATGTTACATCGGTCTGCCTATACTTTTGCTACAGAAATGTTACTGGGGTCTGCCTATACTTTTGCTACAGAAATGTTACTGGGGTCCGCCTATGCAGTTTCTACTGAATAGTTTGAGGGGTTCACCTATACTTTTGCTACAGAAATGTTACTGGGGTCCGCCTATACTATTGCTACAGAAATGTTACATGGGTCTGCCTATCCTTTTGCTACATAAATGTTACTGGGGTCCGCCTATACTTTTGCTACAAAAATGTTACTTGGGTCCGCCTATGCCCTAGCCCTTTTGTCAGTAATTCTACCTCTTTCCTCTTTAATAAATGGTTAGAGATGTTGAAGATACCATATGTTTTAGCTTGATCAAGCTCTATTAATTCTTCATCTGCGTTCCTGTGAAGCAGTTAGAGAGGCATATAAAGGATTGCTATGTATTGTGTTATATGCTTGAAAAAGGCCCTTTTGTATGGGCTGAAACGCGTTGCAAATAAACTAAGGAGAAACTTTCCATATAGAGGATCTGTCTATCCCGGGAAGCGCTTGGATCATTTTTTTTTTTATCACCGGATTGTACTATATTTGGGTCCCCTGTCACTGGGTGGACACAAGGATCCGAGCTCTCCGATTGAGGATTGGGGGGAAGAACTATCTATATTACAGGCGCTCCTGGACCTGGAGGTACTACTGAGGCCCCCGCACTGTGGGACCTCACTAAGTACCGGGTAAGTCCAAACCCTTTCATCCTTTTTTCATTTCCCACAATTTATGTCTGTAGGAGCGCTATTCTGATCTCATTTAATATACCTATCCTTTCCATGGGGTGTGAGGAATAAAATAATTTAAATGTGCCTGCCAGTGTACAAGTCTGTTATTATGGCTTTATTGGTCAATCAAACTGCACAGGAAATAGAAGCCATCCTGGAGGCTGTCAGACAATTGGAAGACGTAGGAGAATGGGGTGCCAAGCAATCTTCTACCGGGAGATGGGGAACAGAGTACTGGTGATAAGGCTGAGGTTACTAGAAAATAAATGTTTGTTGCATTATTGAAAGATGAGGCCATGAGAGACACAATAGATGGTATGAGCACAGAAAATATATGGAGGGTATACCAGAAAAGGGGACTTAAAGGGGTTGTCCCGCGAAAGCAAGTGGGGGTATATACTTCTGCATGGCCATATTAATGCACTTTGTAATATACATCGTGCATTAATTATGAGCCATACAGAAGTTATTCACTTACCTGTTCAGTTGCTGGCGTCCCCGTCTCCATGGAGCAGTCTAATTTCAGCGTCTAATCGCCCGATTAGACGCGCTTGCGCAGTCCGGTCTTCTCCCTTCTTTTGGGTCTCGGCACGAGCGGAGTTCTGGCTCCGCCCCCTGCTAAGCATCATCGCGTAGCTCCGCCCCATCACGTGTGCCGATTCCAGCCAATCAGGAGGCTGGAATCGGCAATGGAACGCACAGAGCCCACGGTGCACCATGGGAGAAGACCCTCGGTGCATCGTGAGTGAAGATCCCGGCGGCCATCTTACTAAGGTAAGTAAGAAGAAGGAAGAAGTCGCCGCAGCGACACATGCATTGGGGTTGTCCTGCGCCGAACGGGGGGCCTATTGAATTAAAAAAAAAAACCGTTTCGGCGCGGGACAACCCCTTTAATAAGAAACAAGGGTCCCAAAATCAAAAGGTAATGATTAAAGATTCAAAAATTTCACAGTGGGGTGTAGTGAGTCCTGTGACAAGAAAAGCGCCCTTCCTTACATGTTCCTAAAGCAAGCCACTGCTTCAGGGATTGAGGATTTTTATTTAGATGTAAGATCATCTTTGTAAAAGGGAAAGTCTTGACAAGATCAAAATCTCAATCCAAATCTAATAACTCAAGTGAATCCAGATAGAGTAAGCAGATAAGATATATGTTCCTAGTTTTGTTGAAAGATGGCATCCGTACAGATGAGATGTGGAGAATGTATAAGGAAAGGGGGTTAAATGACCCTAAAGGAAGATCGTAGAAAAAAAGAACCTTGTAGAACTCCAAATTCTCCAATGTGGAAAGATTATAATGATTGTTATAGTGCTTCGTGCGAAACCTTGTGTGTGAACTGGGCAGCTGTCTGGAGAGGAGCAGGTAGTCACTAACTTTGTCATGGGGCAGTAACACACCTGGGCCAGTAGGTCCGCATGAGCAGGACTCAAAGGATCCAACTGAGGAGTGGGGTTTGTAATATAAAATAAAGTCTCTTGTGACGCCAGCACCTTTGTTAGTGTGAATGAAAGAAAGACGTGATAGCAAATTCAAAGGTACAAACCTTTACTATGCTTCTTGTGTCGGTTCATGGGGTAGATTTTCTTCACAGCAATTACAGAGGAGTATAAGACATTGCAATAAGACTTGTAGTGGTATAAATTTAGTATTTAGCAATACAGGGGAGAAGATATTAAAGTAGCTATGCTATATGCGGCTATGATGGACCAAAACTGACTAAATAGAAATGCTAAAATACTGCTAAAATGACTGATTAGAAATAGAGAAGGATCCCTGAAAGATTCCACTGTACAAACATAGAAACGATAAATGGACGCTGACACTAAGTGTAATAACGGAACCCAAAATGGCGGCCAGTAGTTATCTGATCCGGCTTCTACTGAGGCGTTGTTCCCTTCTGAGATAATTAAGAATGAGTTGAGAAATGTTAGATGTTTTTCTGAGGTAAAATATTTAGGGAAATAACTCTGCTTGCTTTTATCTTCCTTCTACCAATTAGACTGAATGTAAACTTAAATTTTACTGAGGTGATTGATTTTGTGCAGGCTGGTCACTCACGTATCCAGATGCCAGGCGGGCACCGGACCATCATTCATCAGGCCCGTATACAGGTGCCAGGCATGCACCAGACCATCATTCATCAGGCCCGTATACAGGTGCCAGGCATGCACCAGACCATCATTCATCAGGCCCGTATACAGATGCTAGGCATGCACCAGACTATCATACATCAGGCCCGTATACAGGTGCCAGGCATGCACCGGACTATCATACATCAGGCCCGTATACAGGTGCCATGCATGCACCGGAGTATCATACATCAGACTTACCTCACTCTCTGAGGCACCTGGTCGCTTACGATCGTACCCGCATGGGAGCACAACCACCAGCATCCAATCAGGACAGTGTCTCCTCACAAAAATCTCCTGCGCACTTCAGGTCCGCGGCTAATCTAACTGCTTCTGTAACCACTGTGTGCGCTAGCTCCTCCCCCTAGCCTGCTCAACCACACAGAAACCTCTATGCACTGGTCTCCCAGCAACCAATCAGCAAATCTAAATGCAGTGCTGCCGGGCAGATTGTACATTAAAGAAATAGTGATGCTTTACACAAAGCACAGTCGCAGCAACAGAATATAACATGGCTAATTGCCTGTGGTCCCTGCAGTGCCACGCTCTGCGCAACTACAGTCCCCACCCCCACTCCCCCACTAAAACCACAGTCATCCTCGGCGGATAAAGTAGAAGGACGCGCAGGGAATGATATCTCACTGAAAATTTAGCTTAGAAAACACATGAACATTTTTTTTGCATGAGAATGGACTAAGTCCTAACTTCTAGTTTACTATGGGGTCCTTCATTGCTCTTCTCCTCAAAGTCAGAAACATCATACATTTTAAATATACATGTATAAGAGAGACAAGAAATGAATCATGGCGAGACAGTCTGAGAGAAGAGGAACTCCATGTCACCGGACCACAGGATTAGTTCATAAAAAAGTCCAGGAATGTCTAAAAGACAATGTAAATTAGAGAGAGGTTAAGGCATAGGGTAGAGGCAGCAGGTAAAGCATAATAAAGAATAGAATAACATCCACTTGTTAGAAAAAGTTTATAAACTTTAAGAAAAACAAAAACAAGTAGTCTCTTGAGGTGCATATCTTGAACGTTGCTCCATTTAAAAGAAAAGAAATAATGAAAACCCAAAAGTACAAAAATATCAGTAAAATACAAAAGTTTTAAAAATTTACCCCCACAATTTTCAGGACACAACAAAAGAACATTAATAGTTTACTTATCCCTATAACGGATGGGTGGTTGTCCTCTTCTGCTCCTTGTCGATCCACAGAGAGAATTTGCTGGAGGAGCAGGTAATCTTCTGACTCTAAAGATAGGCGCTGTAGATCTGGATGAGAGTCCTATCACAGACGATGTCATCTCTGAGACAGGGCTTGGAAACTCTGGCTGAGGTTTAGAAGGGGGGAAAAATTATCAACGGATGAAGGAACCAACTCCAAAGATTGATTGGCTCGAGAGGGGATGGACAAGGGCTGGCTAGCATGTCTTCACCTTCTGATTAGCTGAAATCTGTTGGGGATTCTGATATATGACACAGCTTTAACCGGTTTCGATGCACTACTTGAGATCTTCTGTTAGGCTGTGTGATATAATACAGTCCTTTTTCCACAGAAGGTACACTTGTAATTTGATAAGGCTTTAGCTCCCAACGAGAGTCCAATTTTCCTTGACAATGCTCTTTCTTCAACCATACTCAATCTCCAATTTGTAAAGGAACTGCGTGAGCGTGTTTATCAAAATCTGTCTGCTGCGCTTCAATTGCACTCCCTCTAATCGAGTGTCTACAATAGTCTTTTAAGCGACGTTGATGATCCTGGACCCATTTACCGTAGTAGAAGGTAATAAGTCAGAATCTTCGGGTACACGATTTCCCAAAGCAAGGTCTTAAGGGAGTCATCCTTGTCGTCCGAACATTAAATAGTAGGGAGAGTATCCCGTGGAGCAATGGACAGTGTTATATACATAAATCATTTCAGGGAGTACCTGAGGCCATCTTGCTCTTTTCTCTTGGGGAATGGTTTGGAGTAATTCTAAGATAGTCTGATTTGCTTTTTCACAGAGTCTGTTGCCCTGAGGATGATAAGCTGTAGTGCGTAACTTCCTGCAATCGTATACATTGCACAGTTCATGCAATAATTGTGATTCAAATGCGGTCCCTCTATCTGATAAAATCTTCTCTGAACATCCATATGGCAAGATGAAATGCTTCCAAACAATGCTTGCGGTAGTCTGAGAAGTGAGATCTTTGACTGGAATAGCCACGGTAAACTTGGTATAATGGTCGATCATGGTCAAGACGTAACTAAAGCCTGACAAACTAGTCTCAACGTTCAAATGATCGATGGCGAGAAGTTCTAGAGGTTTACTAGTAATGATGGGATGTAATTTGGTCTTCTGATCAGAGTTGGCTCTTCTTTGGGTTATACAGGTAGAACAATCATGGCACCATTTTTCAATATCGTTTCGCATCCCTATCCAATAGAATCTGTTCTGCAGAGTCATCTCTTTTATGTACTCCAAAGTGTCCGGATTTGTCGTGATATGCTTCTAACACTTGGCTTGCATCTCTGTAGGGAATTAGAATCTGATGGATACGATTTCCAAATACTCGATCAATAGAATTCTGTAATAGAAAGCCTTTGCGAAAGAAGAGTCTTTTCCTTTGTCTCCACAAACGGAGAAGCTGCGTATCAGAGGTTTTCCGGAGGATTCCCTTTGTGGTGGTTCCTGATGAAAGATATTCTTGAAGTTCTCCAAAGGCTCAGCTGTCTTGTTGAAGGAGAATCCATCTCTGGATTTCAGTCTGTACATAACAGGAAGTTTGAATAGAGGGACTTGGAACTGTCATCTGCTGAGTCTGGCGTGCGTTAATGTCTGGAATCTCGATTTCTTCCCAGTAGTCTTCTTAAAGGGTATAATCAGTTTTGTTAGGCAGACATGACAAAGCATCAGCATTTTTTTTAGCTTACCAGCTCTATATTTGACAGTGAAATCAAATTTTGATAATTTAGAAAGCCAACTTTGTTCTAATGACCCTGCCTTAGCTGAATTCAAATGTACAACTGGGTTATTGTCTGTGTATACAACAAACTTGGCGGCAGCTAAATAATCCCTGCATCTTTCAGTTATGGCCCAGACTAGTGCTAACAGTTCTAACTTGAATGAACTATCACTTTAGTCATTTCTCTCAGACCCTTTTAAAGAATGGCTAGCACAGACAATAACTCTTTCCCTGTCATCTTGAACCTGTCTAAGGAGAGCACCTAAACCATGGAAACTAGCATCAGTATATAGATTGAAGGGTTTAGAATGATCAGGGTAGGCCAGAAGTGGGGGCGTAATTAATCTTTCTTTCAACTCTTGGAAGACTATTTCTTGTTCTTCTTCCCATACAATAAAAATAGACTTGCTGTGAGTTTCTTTAGCATTTCCTCTTAATAATTCCTGCAACAGTTCAGCCAGACGAGCAAAATTGGGGATAAAACGGGCAAGATAGCCAACAAACCCCAGGAAACTACGAATGTGCTTTAGCATTTTGGGGGTAGGCCAACTTTTAACTGCTTCAGTTTTATCTGGGTCTGGAATAATGCCATCAGCACTGACGATATGACCTAGGTATTTGACCGCTGTCTGAAGTAGGGGACATTTGCTTGGTTTTACCTTTGTGCCATGCTGGATGAGGGTTTGAAAAACTTCTTTAAGGTGCTGAAGATGTTCTTTGTAAGTTTTCGAGTAAATCATCATGTTGTCCAGGTATAGAAGGACAGTCTCAAAATTTTTGTGACCTACCATTGGAGTGGTAAAGATAGTCTTTTCATGGTCAGGGCCGTACATGGGCCCTTGCCAATAGCCGCTAATGAAATCAAGAGTGGAAAAGTATACGGCAGACCCGAGAGTGGTGAGCGAGTCCTCTATACGGGGCAATGGGTAGGCATCTGTATGTGTGATTAAAATTTAGTTTTCTGTAATCCACACAGAAACGTTCTCCGCCATCTTTCTTTTTTACAAGCAGGATGGGTGCGGCCCACGGACTGTAGCTCTCTCTAATAATATTTTTATTTTTCATATCTTGTATCATAGTATTACCTTACTGATATGAAGCTGGAGGTATAGGACAGTATCTCTCTTTGATGAGTGGATGACCGTTAGTAGGAATTGAATGATAGATGTACTGAACTTGTCCAAAACCAGTGTCATGCTTGCTAAATGCAGCTTCTTTTTCTCTGGCTACTGCTTGCACTCCTTGAATCTGTTCTGACATACTCCAGTTATTGCTGATATGGATCTCATCTATCCAGGACTTGGAGCTTTCAGAGGGAGCCTGTTTTGATTGAGATTTCTACAGGTGTCTCCTGCTCTTGGCTAGCTTCTGGCGCCCGATTCCTGGCGTCAGACGTCACTTCCAGCTGAAAGTCATCCAGTTTCACTAAGCATACTGGACACCTTTTACATCTCCTCCTAACCTCCCTAGGTTTTTGAGTATCCCTGTCCTGACATGACAAGCTAGAACTCCATTAGTAAAGGGAATGTAGTGCAGGTGTTTGTAGTTTGGCCCATAGGAACACACAGTTTGGAGATTGTCTGGGTTCTCCCTGGCCGATATCCTGTACTGTGGGCTTGGACTTCTGTCCTTAGGAACTGATCCCCACTTGTAGTAGCCTCCTACAGGGTTCTGCTGGTTCTGCTATTTTTGAATTTGTCGCCAAGCAGCGGTAGGCCCTGCCCACTCCGTGCACTCTGTCTGATGCCCCGCCCCCTTGCAGAGCGTCTGACAACAGCCGCTAGTGTCAGGGAGCCGATGTAGCTGCTGCCACCTGGATGACAGCCACGGTGGTGCCGGAGAGCCCGTCCTTCGACCCAGGCCCACACAGTCTCGGTTAGCACCCAGGTGAGGTATTTCCCACTGGCATAACCGGGTCTGCCAGGAACGATGCCGCCCAATGCCTTCGCGAGTCCTGATCTGGCGGCATGTGAAAGCATATGCTTGAGCTCTGCCGCTGCTGTCCTGAAGGGACAGGACAAACACTAGTGGTGTTGGAGGGGAGGTTTCTTTTATGCTCTGCCCCTTCCTGTCCCAGCAGGTCAGCAGCCTCCGGCGTATGCTGTCATGAGGTCTTCAAGAAAGGGAATTATCAGTAAGAAAATTTCCATTTTTGTTTTTAGACAGGACACATATAAATGAAGACTTGCACCCCAAAATGGATACCCCTGTTTGTCGCGTTTAACCCCTTAAGGACCAAGCTGTTTTGTAGCTTAAGGACCAGACACTTTAGGGATTTTACCCATGTGGTGGTTTTACTGCCCTATTTTGTTTCCTTTAACCCCTTAGTGACAAAGCCTGTTTGCGCCTTAGTGACGGAGCCAAATTTTGGAAATCTGACATGCGTTGTTCAATGTAGCATAACTCCGTAAAGACTTTACATATCCAAGTGATTCTGACAGTTTTTTCGCCACATGTTGTACTTCATTTTGGTTGTAAAAAGAGACCGATATAATTTGTGTATATTTATTAAAAGCACCAAAATTGGGAACATTTTGAAAAATTGTCATTTTTTCACATTTTCAACTGTAATATCTCAAATATATCCAAACATACTGTACAAATTTTTTATAAGATATATATTTCCATCTGTTTACTTTATTCTGAATGCACATTTGAAAAACTTGTGTTTTTTTAACCATTTAGAGGACATACAAATTTAACATTACTTTTCAGCATTTTGAGGAACACTTTGTTTTCCTGCACCAAGCCAAGTTTGCAAAGGTTCATTAGTGTCAGAATAATAGATACCCCCACAAATGACCCCATTTTAAAAACTACACCCCTTAATGTAGTCACTGAGGGGTGTCATGAGTATTTTGACCCCACGATTTTTTTGAAGGAATTAATTAAATTTAGAGGAGAAAAAAATAAAATTTCATATTTTTGCAAATATGTCATTTTAAAGACATTTTTTTCCTATAGTGCCCATGAAAATGAGGATTTACACCCCAAAATGGATACCCCTGTTTCTCCCGTGTTCAGAAATATACCCATTGTGGCCCTAATCTTATGTCTGGATGCACAACGGGACCTAAAATTTATCCACAAAACAAATTTTTTGAGATCTTCTATTTCACCTAAAATGGTGAAATGGAAGATCTCAAAAAATTTGTAGAAACTGTTCGTCAATAGAAATCTATTCTTCCCAAGCACAGGTTTTAAAAGATCGTTTTAAACAAAAAGGTTATCCTGCGAATTTAATTGATGCTGCTTATATAAAAGCACTCAATGAGTCCGCTGACCCAACTAAAAATTTCCCACAAAATAGAAACAATAGATTCAGAAAAAAATGTGTTATTTATAACAAAATATAATTCCCAAGCAACTGGGATTGAAAAAATAATGAGAAATAACTGGAATATCCTATTAAGGGATCCAATTTTAAACAAAGAAATACAAGATAAACCTAAGGTAATTTACCGCAGAAACAAAACAATTCAAAACATATTGGCCCCATCTAATCCACATAAAAAACTCATTAAAGAGACAATAAAAAAACCTATGGTGACAGGAGTTTATTGTTGGGGCAAGAGAAAATGCAAGTGTTGCAGTAATATTACACAGGGGAGAAAATCAGTATATTGCCCGAAAGAACAAAAACATATAAAAATCAATCAATTTTTAAATTGCAGTTCTAAATTCATAATATACTTGATTGAATGTCCATGCGGATTGCAGTATATAGGACATACCACTAATACTTTAAATATAAGGGCAAATCAACATAGATTTAATATAACAGGTTATTCTAAACACAGCGTTTCACGCCATTTTTCGGAGAAACACAACAAAAATCCAAAGGACATGAAAATAACACCAGTAGAACATATTCACACTCTCTCGTTTGCACAACTAAGGACGAGAGAGATGTTCTGGATTTTTAGATTAAATACCCTAACTCCGTTTGGTTTGAACGAGGTTTTAGAAAAATGTTGATATTTATTTTTTATCAGTAACCGTTATATATATTTTCCCATCACCATCTGTTCTAGATTTTTAGCATGAAGTTTTAGGTATATATCCCTGTTTTTTGATAAGGTATTATGGTTGTATTGATTTATTGAGTTCATTGGTAACGGGCCCATTTTTTAGGTGTTTTTTCTATTTATTCCCTTTTGATTAATTTAAATATTTATTTTTTTACATATCACCCGTAATATATCATTTCAATATTATTCATCATTGATGTATGCATATATACAATTCCACCATATAGTATTCTATCTTTATATTAACATTCTCCATTAATGGATCTAGATTGAATTTTTAGCACAATGAATGTGATTGCATTAATCTCTTTGGAGGTCGGAGTTTTCGTTTTCACACATCAGATCGGGAGTTACACATTTAGCGTGCCTTCCCTTCTAAAATTACGGAGTTTACGTTCAGTACCAGCGTACATGTACGCTGGAACACCCTCTCCGCTGCATAGCTATGACACCTAGATACCGCGCCAGAGCGACACGGTATGGAGGTGCGCGCCAAGCACCTGTAACCCCCACCTCCAAAAAGGTAAGACATGCTATTTAAATGTTGCATTTTTATCACTCTGTATACTTGAGAAAGGCGTCTGTAGAACGCCGAAACGCGTTGTTGAACTATCGCTGCAAGACCTTTACTTGCATGCAAGTTTTTATTCGGAAATAAATTTATGATTAATTTATATAAATACTGTCTGCTACGACAGTTTATTTCTTCCGAAGAGGAGCTCCAGCAGGAGCGCGGAAAGAGCTTTTTTCTAATTTGAAGCTTGCTTGTTTTAACCCATTGAGGGGGATTTTTTCTCTCTTTGGGATTGCTTTTACTCCGGCGGCTCTCCTTCCCCTTCGAAGGATATCTGAAGTCTCTTCGTATACTACTACAGGCATACTCGGATCACAGGTGCTGGCGGGTTGTTCCCATAGGATCTAACGGTCTACGGGAACCCCGCTGGGCACCAGGTGAGTTATTCTCATTAATTACTATATGGTGGCGCGGATCGTTACTCTTGAGCAGTATGACATAATGCTATAGCATTACGTCATGCTGCTTTTTTGACAGGCAGTTTATGAAGTCACCCTTTCAGAAGGCCCCCGGCTGCCATGACATCTGCATAGCTCCCCCGATCTCACCGCGCGTGTGTGGGGGGGGGGGGGGGTACAGGACCCCCCGAACATCGTTTGGAGGATTTAAATGCTGCTGTCAGAATTGACATCAGCATTTAAAGGGTTAATAGTCGCAATTGGACGAACGGCCAATTGCAGCTATTGCCCGCGGTTGTCAGCTGTAATAAACAGCTGATGCCCGCACTGTATGGAAGGAGATACTGGCGCTATTTCCTTCCATACACGTTCTGCAACAGCAGGACGTAAAAAGACTATAGGGCCGTCACTAAGGAGTTAAGTGCTCACAAGGAGACCCAATGCCTGCAACGATTGGACGCATAGGTGGAGGAAAAATGTTTTCATAGATTTTGGGTAATCCATAAAACTTAGCAGTTATTGGGTGCTCTGGGTGTAGGAGAGTAGCTTCCTTATTTGTTAGAGCTTCCAGGGCATTGACCTTCTTCCAAAAGGTATGTAGTTTCTCCATGCATTCTTGTGTTGAATCTTCTTTGAGCCTTTCATTAGAGTTGATCATTGTCCAGCATTTTATGTATAAGATTTGAATATAATGTAGCCCATAAGAACTATATTTCCACCCTTATCCAACTTCTTTAGAATGATATTTACATTAGCCTTTAGGATTTTCAGCATTTCGTATTGTTTTTTGATAGATTTCTGTATTTTGACTTCACTTTATGTAACTGTTTTTGTAATTCTTTTAGTTCTGTTTCCATCATTTGCTGGAAGTCCTCCACACATTTCATTCTTGCTGACATAGGGTAGAAAGAACAGTTCCATATATTCATGCTTGGTTTCTCTTTTTTTATTCTCTATTTCTGTACTTGCACTCTCTCTTTCCAAATCCTGAAGATCTAGTAGTGCCATTACTTCAGCAAAATGTTTTCTTTGGTATTCATTGTGTTTTGCTAATCCCTCTAGAATTAACATTTTCATTATCCATATTGGCTTCAAAGAAATGTTTTTGTAACTACAAGCGCTCTGACGAACCGATTCAGATCGGTAAAGGTTGGAAATAATACAAAATCTTCACTCGGTACAAAATGTAGTCCTTTATTTCGAACCTATAGTTGTTCTTCAGATGTAACAACAGGGGTTAGAAGTCCTATGTTATTATTCATTTCCTCCCCACCAGACTTACGTATCTCCTTTTTCTTTCTAGCTCTTCTAACCTTTTTTTGATGTTCTTGTTTTGCTTTCATTTCTGATGGTGGAATCTTCTGAGCTTGATTGGTTACTGCTTCACGATTTATAATTTGTATCCCATTCCATAAAATCAGACGAGGAGAAGGTTACTCTTGTTCATGACTTGTTCTGCCTTTTATCTTTCAAAATCGATTCCGGTTTCCCGTGACGGGTGTTACCTTTCTATTTGTAGATTTCTCCTCTGTTGTAATCTGTTTGGTCCCTCTCAAATTTGTGTTTCTTTATCAGCATGATGGATTCTTCCAGTTTAAATCGATTTACCTTGATGCTTATCTGCATATTTTCATATTCAGTCAGACTGACTGTTTCTATAAGTGATTTCTCAGTTCCTCCAATGTTCATGTTTAGTTCTTGAAGCTCGTATTGTTCATATTTCATAATCAGCTCCGGAAGCCTTAAGGAACATTCCGACAAGATATTATTCCATTTCTCCGTAAATTCTGTACAGAACACGGTTGTAGGTTTTTCTTATGCGTAACCCCTTGCGGATCATCATCAACTTGCTATACTTAGTGACTGCATGCATGTCTCTCCATGTTTTTAGTTCTTTTCTTTATCCAAAGAGTTGAATAGAGACTTAATTTCAGCATTAGATTGTAAGGCCTCAGGTGTAGAACTAAATACAGGTGATTATGGGCTGTATGTGTAAAATGTCATAGTCTACAGCTTATCTATATATAGTTGTAGACCTGAACATTTGAATAGTTAACCTTGCAGGTGCCAATTAGCAATGTACAAATACATGCACAAAACAATTTATGTCTTAATGTAATAATAAGCACATACTGTCATTTAATTTAAGCATGAAACTAGAGGTTGCACAAATATTAGCCTGCATGGCAGGGGTTACAATTGGAAATAATTTGCAAGACCAATAAAATAGTTGTGAGCTGCGTTTTCATTGCGGCTTTGCTCAAAAAACAAATGAAGATGCTTCTGTGATTTTCATATGGGACAATTGTGTCAAGGAGAATTCTGATGAGATTCTCTGCTTTGCAGAAACTTTCTCCTCCTGACAGAATCTGTCAGTCATATTCTAATTGGAAATTAAAAAAAAAATCAATAAGTAAATCTATATATATATATAAAGACGAAAAGCCCTCACTGACTCACTGACTGACTCACTCGCCAAAAGTTCTCCAACTTCCCGATGTCGTAGAAACATGAATTTTGGCGGAAGCATAGATTATTTCCAAAATAGGAAAATTAATTGGGTCCCAACTCGACTATTATATTCTAGCGCAAAAGAATTAGCGTCGAAATTTAACGTACATAATCTAAATCTCTCACTTCCCAATGTTATAAAAAAACATGAAATTTGCCATAAGCATTGATTATGTCATGAATAGGAAAAGCTAATGGGTCCCAACTTGATTATTCAATTCTATGCGCAAAAGAATTAGCATCCAAATTTTACGTACGGAATGTAATTTTCTCACTTTCCGGTGTCATAGAAATGTGAAATTTGGCACAAGCATTGATTCTGTCATAAATAGGAAAAGCTGATGGGTCCCAACTCGATTATTCAATTCTATGCACAAAAGAATTAGCGTCCAAATTTTACGTACGGAATCTAATTCTCTCAGTTCTTGGTGTCATAGAAACATGAAATTTGGAACGGGCATTGATTATGTCATAAATAGAAATAGTTAATGGGTCCCAACTCGATTATTCAATTCTATGCGCAAAAGAATTAGCATCCAAATTTTAAGTACGGAATGCATTTTCCTCACTTTCCGGTGTCATAGAAACGTGAAATTTGGCACAAGCATTGATTATGTCATAAATAAGAAAAGCTAATGGGTCCCAACTCGATTATTCAATTCTAGCGCAAAAGAGCTAGCATCCACATTTTACGTACGGAATGTAATTTACTCACTTTCCGGTGTCATAGAAACGTGAAATTTGGCACTAGCATTAATTATGTCATAAATAGGAAAAGCTAATTGGTCCCAACTTGATTATTCAATTCTATGCGCAAAAGAATTAGCATCCAAATTTTATGCATGGAATCTAATTCTCTCACTTCCTAATGTCATTTTACATAAAGGAAACGTCGCATGGTTACCTCCACGTGGTGTTTCCTGGGTAACGCAGAGAACTATGCAAAATGGTGAACATATGTTTTTCCGGTATCTCTAAAGTAACGACGACTTCATAAGATTTTCCCTGTGAAAACCAGATAAACACCAGTAGCAAATTAACTCGGGCGAAGCCGGGTACATCAGCTAGTATTATATATGTGGAACTTGTTTAAACTGTATCTGCTTGTGAGTATTTTATACCCTCTTTATAAAAATTGGGTTTTTTTTTGTTTTTTTATGAATAATGTCTGCATATAAGGATATCATTGGTCATATGTATATACTGAAAGTAGCTAATGATTGATAGATGAATATATTGTGTAAGATCTCTGAAATATCCCCCAGCCTTTATAAGGTTAGCTGGGAGGAGGGAGGATCCCTAGTGAGCGTAATATATAAGGGCTATCAGCTGTTTTTAGAAAAACGTTTTAAATGTGTGTTCAAGCAATGGTATGTCAGATGTGACTGAGACCGCTGTGGCGGTGGAAATGTGTTACCTGTAAAGCCTGATCACTAAACTAAGGATATAGGGAATGCCTTTATACATCTGTCTATACAAGTTGTAACTTTGAAGAGATAGTATGGCACAATAGTCCATATCAGGGTGCAAACATGTGATTGTTCTCAGTTACAGAAATCAAGTTACCTTGTAGATATGATAGCTTTTAACGGCTAACAAAATATATGATGTTATAGCGATTTTTGGACCTGTGCAGGGCCCTTCCTCAGGCTTATAATGGAACAAATCTATAGCCATATTTTCTAACTACACATGATCACATGGGAGGGCAGGAACATGGTAGAGGGGAGGGTAAGAGGGCACAGACAGGTTTAGATAAATAGCATTTAGATAAAGAACATGGGAGATAACTAGAGATGAGCGAGTATACTCGGTAAAGGCAAATGCTCAAGCGAGCATTGCCTTTATCGAGTACCTGCCCGCTCTAGATTAAATGTTCGGGTGCCGGCGGCGGGCTGGGAGCTGCGGGGGAGAACGGAGCGGAACGGAGGGGAGATCTCTCCCTCCCTCTCTCCCCCCCCCCCCCGCTCCCTCCTGCTGACAGCCGCTACTTACCGCTCCCCCACGCAGGCACCCGAGCATTTCATCTAGAGCGGGCAGGTACTCGATAAAGGCAATGCTCGCTTGAGCATTTGCCTTTACCGAGTATACTCGCTCATCTCTAGAGATAACCATAACAGTAAATAATTAGCCCAGTAACAAGGAATGTGAATTTTTACTTTAGACCTGCAAACAAGGAAAATTGAACAACATCTCTGCAGTCCCACCTATTGGATGGAAGCATTCCTTTAAATTATGTATGAGGTTTTAAAAAGTCTGTAAAACAATAATTGGGAATAGCAAGCCTTCTGGGTGCGCTCCTTGGGGGAGAAACTACATCATCCCCAACCCACTCACCCCCAGGTGTCTCCACTCCCCCCTTCCCGGTGCTCTTAAGGACACCCCTCTTGACCTCCTTGCAGACAATTAAGACCTCACCTGAGTGTGAAACGTGTAGGGGTTCGATTTATCGGCCTTTGTGCCCCTAGTTGTGTAGTCCCATATAAATAACGTCTGATATGTTACACTGAAGTTGTAGAACCTTTCCCATGTGATCACAGCTGTATATTACTGTGTGCGACTCTTCCTAGTATATGACCCTATAGTGATGAGATGGAGGGGAGACGCCCTTGCTGGGCTCAGTGGTGGAATACGGTTCTAATGGTTATCATTTATGAAAGGATCATTCTCAAAACAAAAAAATGTCCTAACAAACTCCCCAAAGTCCGGGATCGGCAGTGATTCTCCCCTCACTACTTATACACATAATGGGTACCAGCTCTCCCTCATCTCCATCAGTTCTGAGGAAACATCACCTAAAGGAAGAAGAAAGATCGGTCCAAACACAGACATGTAAGTTATACAAGTAAACTTTTATCAACAGTTAGAAACAAGTTTAGAGACGCAGTTATATGTATCAGTGTGAAATATTCTATGTACACGGCTGATATAAAGGTGGGTTATCTGGATAGTATTTGTTTCTGGATAACAGATGTTTATCAGTAATTACATACATTTCTTACTCATCACTTAGTGCCCTAAATTGCTTCCTTTTTCTTGTGCATGACATGTCACTTTACTTTTTACCTGTGTGAATTTTCTGATGCCGAATTAGCTTTGCTTTCCGTGTAAAACATTTCCCACAATCTGAACAAGAAAATGGCTTCTCTCCTGTGTGAATTCTCTGATGATCAACAAGAGCTGGTTTCTGTCTAAAACTTTTCCCACATTCTGAACAAAACAGCTAATTTCCTGTGTGAATTCTCTGATGTCTAAAAAGGTGTGTTTTCTGTGTAAAACATTTCCCACAATCTGAACAAGAAAACGGCTTCTCTCCAGTGTGAATTCTCTGATGATCAACAAGGTTTGATTTCAGTGTAAAACATTTCCCACAGTCTGAACAAGAAAATGGCTTCTCTCCTGTGTGAATTCTCTGATGATCAACCAGAGCTGGTTTCTGTCTAAAACGTTTCCCACATTCTGAACAAGAAAACGGCTTCTCTCCTGTGTGAATTCTCTGATGATCAACCAGAGCTGGTTTCTGTCTAAAACGTTTCCCACATTCTGAACAAGAAAACGGCTTCTCTCCAGTGTGAATTCTCTGATGTGTAAAAAGGTTTGCTCTATGTGCAAACCATTTCCCACAATCTGAACAAGAAAATGGTTTCTCTCCTGTGTGAATTCTCTGATGATTAACCAGAGCTGGTTTCTGTCTAAAACTTTTCCCACATTCTGAACAAGAAAATGGCTTATTTCCTGTGTGAATTGTCTGATGTGTACAAAGGTTTGCTTTATGTGCAAAACATTTCCCACATTCTGAACAAGAAAACGGCTTCTCTCCAGTGTGAATTCTCTGATGTGTAAAAAGGTTTGCTCTATGTGCAAACCATTTCCCACAATCTGAACAAGAACATGGCTTCTCTCCTGTGTGAATTCTCTGATGATCAAAAAGGACTGATTTGAATGCAAAACATTTCCCACATTCTGAACAAGAAAATGGCTTCTCTCCTGTGTGAATTCTCTGATGATCAACAAGGGCTGATTTCCGTGTAAAACTTTTCCCACATTCTGAACAAGCAAACAGCTTCTTTCCTGTGTGAATTCTCTGATGTCTAAAAACGCTTGCTTTCTGTGCAAAACATTTCCCACAGTCTGAACAAGAAAATGGCTTCTCTCCTGTATGGGTTTCTTGATGTTTTCCCCTTCTGTGACCTTTATCAGTGTGTGATGGATCACAAGATGGGACCTGTATAAGAGGATCAGATGATGTATTTTGGCTGTGAAGGGCTGAGGGGATATCTGGGATAATGGCAGGTTCTTCATATGTATCTTGTGTGATACCACAATCCTCTGCTTTAGTATCTGCAGATATCAGACATCCCTCTGAGCTCCCGGTACCGTCATCTGCAGAGAGTAAAGCTGATTATTCTTTAATACTACAAACCTTATAAATGATGCTGATCTTTTATAACATTTCTATACAAATAACAAGTCATGCAGCAAAATGTAATCATCATCTAAGGGTGCTTTTACACAGGCTGACAGTCACTAGAGTAATCACTGAAAAGAGCCATTACGGATGACTGTCAGCCCATGTAAACACGGATCCTGACAGAGCGAGTGAGTGAGAATCGCTCTCTCATCGAAGTCACTTGGTTTGCAGCTCACTTAAAGACCAAGTGATTGTCGGTGCAGAAAACATCACCAGAAACTGCAGATGTGAATCGGGACTTACAAGCAAATTCTGGTTTTCATCAATAACATGGGGGTCCCACGGGGTCTGAAAAAGGGTCATGAAAAGTACTGGACAGCAGAGTCCTGTACAACCTCTGGGTTCCTGCTCCCGGTAGATCTCCGAGCCCAAGCTACAGAAATAGTATTTTCCATACAGATGGAGTTCGGCCATTTCTGCACCAAGATCAGTTTCTGTTTTTCCATTAAAAAAAACTCATATAAAATCTCCCATGAAGCCGGATGTCTGGAACACACAGTGTACGGCAAACATAGAGCTGCTCATCTATAAGACAGCTTAGTACATACAATAATTCTATATCCTGTCATGTCAGACCAGGACTAGGCCGGGGGCAGGGGGGCAGGTGACAACCAAGCTGGGTTGCCCCACACATGTTTATGGCCACCTAGTTTGCCCCTGATCTCAAAGCTATGGCAGCTCCTGCCGCTACTAGTGCTGACAGTCTTACTCATGGTACTGCTGTGTCCCGCTCTCTCTCACAGGCTGAAAGAGTGACCTCCCTCCCGGCTCCAATGTTCACTGTAGTTGAGTGACCGCGTCGGGGGGAAAGAAGTGAGGTCACATTGTGAGCCGGTGAGAGAGCACACAACACAACTGAGAATGATGGGGAAAAGTGGAGGATAATGGGGTCTGTTCAGGTACATTGATGAGCATGGGGGCTGTTTGGGGTACAGTGGAATATGATGTGAGCATTTTGGAGGATGATAGGGACTGTTTGCAGGACCTTGGAGGATGAGGGAGTAGTTTGGGGGACATGGAAGTATGATGCTGCCACTTGGAGATGGACATGAATTATATGGAATTAAATCTTTTGGTGTTTAAACTTTGCTCTTGGGCCCATAGGACTCTAGCTATACCAATGTTTGGAGTCTCAGAGGAAGTCGCATTACTAACTGAGGCAACAGCAGGGGGCACTATTACATAAAGGGAGATCACAACGGTGGGGGGAGGGGTGGCACTATTACCTAGTGAAACTATAGTGGGCAGCTTGATGGGGAGAGTGCGCTGAAACAAGGTCTGGCCCCATAGATAAGAAAATATAATATTATATTTATCCCAGTGGGGGAGGAGCATTCTTAGTTTTGCTCTAGGTCGCCATGGAATCTACATAACTATCTGCAGCCGGTGACCGAGGAGAATCTGTGACTCTTCTCTGCTGTATTTAGTGGTTACTACTCACCTGGGCGGTTACTTGTAGGAATCCCCTCTTTACACCGCTGATCGCCCCTCACATTAGTCTCTGTAGCATTAATATTGGTTAAATCTTCATCCTGGAACAAAAGCTGTGAGACAAATGTTGTAGAAGTCAGCAGACGGTTGGAGAAGTCTTGTGGAAGGTTTTACATGACCAGAAAAGGTCATTAATCATCATGATGACCAAAAATGACCTGACAGCAGTAGTTATCAGAGTCATGTCAAAGTGGGTGCAGATTTACTTAGATTACAACTGCTCGTTAAAGGGATTCTGTCACCGGGTTCATGACATTTGATTTGGAGCTCATCTAACATAGTAAAATAGTATGCTAGGCTGAAAAAAGACAAGTGCCCATCCACTTCAGCCCGTTTCCACCCACTCCTGCATGTTGATCCAGAGGAAGGCGGCAAAAAAAAAAACCCTAATGGAGGCAGTAGCCAATTTGCTCATTTTTTGGAGGAAAAAATTCCTTCTCAACTCCATAGTGTCAATCAGAACAATCACTGGATCAACATTTGAAAAAGTTCCTACCTGCCTCTAAGACGGATGATTGGAAGATACCCGGATCACAACCCTTCCGGTTATTAAATGTCTATATTCTGTAGTATCGTAGCACACTAAAAAGACATCTTTTCCCTCAAACTCCTCAATAGATTTTGTCACTTCCTCAGGCAGAGAGTTCCAGGGTCTCACTGCTCTTACAGTTAAGAACACCCTTCTGAGTTGGTGATAAAACCTTCTTTCCTTTAGACATAGAGGATCCCCTCTTGTCACCGTCGCAGTCCTGGTGTCCCTGGTTCCCAATTCTGACATGATTGGGGTCCTTAGGCCAAGTGATAACATTTTTAATTAGATATGGAGGTTATCCATGTGAAGTTGTATGTCCTTATGGAATGAAGTCGGGTTATCACCCTGGGTCATTCAGAGGTCCAAGGGAATTGTCGTATGCTCTCACCCCAGGAAAATGTAGAAGCGACAGTTCTGCCCAATGAGTCTGGTAGGGGTTTCCTGCATATAATTAGTATTCAAATCAAATGGGACACATACACAAGAGCTTGGAGGTATTTAAACCCTTTCCAATCACTGACTCCCCGGGACCAGGGGTAGAAATTATAAGCGGGTCTAGAGGACCATACATTGTGAGCGTAGTTAGACTAAACTATCACTTTGAGGTAGCCTCTAATATCATTGATTGTCATCTGCTCGCCATTCTGGGACACGAGCCTTCGCCCAGAATTTTTGTTTTGCGTGCATGGTTTAAGTGGTCTGCCCTGAGTGTAAAGGCAGGATTGTATGTGTGTGGAGTACCTACAGCTGGCTATAATGCATATGTTGGGTGTTGGCTGTGCTTTTGTGCAGGCTACTAATGTATTTGTATTATATTGGGAATGCATCACACAAGAAGGTAGACCCTCACTCTCACAACAGGCGAGGATCCCAAAATTGGCATTTATGGGCTGTAGAAGAGAGGAGACCACGGCACTCACAAAAACAACCCGCGGGATAAAAGATTTTAGATAGGAAGTCACCAGTATCTTGTACGAAGGAGAGAGCATTGTTGGCAAAAGGACGTAGTATTTTATCAAGGAATATTGCTGCGTTTGTGAAGATAGAACCACATGCTGAGACAATCGGTCTCCCAGGGGGTTCAACAAATCATTATGAATTTTAGGTAGGATGTAAAGGGTTGGAGATTTAGGATGTAGGACATCAATGAAGCAAAGGAGTTTGGCATCAATGGTGCCGTCCATCATAGCATCATTCAGTAAAATTCTGAATTTGAAGTCGAGCAGTGGGATCAGACTTCAATGCTTCATAGATGTCACCATCGCCTAATTGTGGCATGACCTCATTAAGATATTTAGTAGTGTCCATTACCACGAGCGCCCCACCCTTATCAGCTGCTTTTATTGTGATAGTTGTATCATGAGATAAAGATCTTAAAGCATCAAATTCACATTTACTCATGTTTGGTTTCCCAAATTTGGATTTACCATCAAAACACTTTAACTTTGCCACATCTTTTTGGACCAATGCAATGTAGGCCTCAGGGCAGGGATTGGGGCAGGGATTGGAACAAGGAGGTAAATAGTGGCTTTTGTTGCGCAGACCAACACCCACCAGGGAAAAGCCCCCACGGCTTTTTTCTTTGTCTTTTTTTAGGATCTTCATTTGGTCCATGTTCCAGCCCTTTTTTTCCCCTGACATCTTTACCACAGTCCATCATGAGCATCACCGTATATTTTTCACGCATGTGTTAATTTCTGTATGGTTTTTCACCTGACACTGTTTCTGGTCTATTCCACTTATATATTGCCGGTTTTCATTACATCTATTACTCCTTATTAGTATGTTTTTACTATATACTTCTCTAGATGACGCCTAACGTTCACGCATCACTTGTTACTATGCACTCACTGGTACTACACGACGCGCTGACGTCACACGCACGGTCACGTGAACCCCGTCTTTCTCACGTGATCGGACGCTGCCGCATGATCACCGCTCATAGCTTCTGCTGTGTATAGCTCTACCATATTGATACACGGTGCCTCTACGTCATGACGCCTGCGCCTTGTTTAGCCCCGATCTTACCGGCAGCTGGTGCTTTTCCTTGTCTGCATCTATTTAACTATACTGTGGTTTATACCCTATTATGCTGCTATATGACTGCTTGTTGCCCAGTGCTCTTAGGTAGCTATTGCTTGTTACCCCCCCTCCACCCCCACCAGGCTGGCTGCTCATTTTGCCGGTCTCGGAGGGATGGGTCCGCCTTGAGCCGGCTGCCGGAGTCATGCGGGGATCGTACCTGTGACCTTTGGGTCGTGGGCACGAGCTTACACTCTGCACCACACGACCATCTACATGTCATAGCTGTGATACCACATGTTATATGGTTGCTTAGCAACCTTTTAGCCTCGTCCCACAGGATATGACCTAGCAAGGGGCGGGCTTGCATCCATTTTGGCTGTGGCCAGTTACTATATAAAGACTGTCATTAGCTCCCATTGAGCCAGTGGAACATGGACTGTATATCCTGATCCTTATGTTATTTGGTATGTATTGTGGTTTTTGCAACTACCTATTTACTTGCTTGTTGTAGTTGATAACTATCTACTGACTTTCATACTTTGGTATGTATTTTGTATTTCACAACTACCTACCTGCTTAATGTAATTTGCAACCATATATTTTCTTCAGACTTTCTGTACTGTTTGTTTTATATCGCATCTATGACGTGTATTTGTTTTGTGGGTTTTTTTATTAGTACTTCTTTGTTATTTGTAGGCTTGAAAAAGACCTAATTATAGGTCGAAACGTTGCCTATCTTAACTTGGACGCAATAAACATGTTCCTTTGTATGACATAATTTTCTGCATCATTTTATGCTGCCACCTCCTCCACTCGTCTACTCTACATGTTTTATGGGGCGTAGGTCCATAGCCCCTAGGGTGGCTTTGCATTCATTGCTGACGCTTAAGTCTTGGAAATAATTTTTCCTCCCCCCCCCCCGAGTGGATTTTTACCCCGCGGGTTGTTTTTGGGAGTGCCGTGGTCTCCTCTCTTCTACAGCCTATAGTTATTATGGACTTCCAACGTGCACCACGGGGAGCGGACTCTCGCTCTGTTATCCTGGCTAATGATGCACCAGGATTTGCTCCAGGTTTTGTGTCCTACACAGATGATGAAATTGAAAAATTACTGGCTGATACTCCTGACGAGAACTTTGCACTCAATCTTCCTACTTCTGATATGCTGATGAACAAATGGGAACAAGTGAACAAGAAAATTGTTACATCTAATTTACACATGATTATGCTAAAACAATATTATAAAGCAGGACGTATTCCAAGAGGCTTGAGACCTAATACTCAGCCTACTTTATTGAGACATAATACCCAGTTTTGTAAAAAATTTGAAGCTATTGTTATTAGATTCTCATTCAACATCATCCTATTAAATATAGAATTTTTACAACATGAAGTTAAGTCTCTACAAGAACAATTTTCTTCGATTGAGTTTGAGATCACCAGTAAAGTAACTCAACAAGATTGGGATTCTCGACATATGAAATTTGACTCCTTCTTGAAGGGATTCAAGGAAGATCTGGAGGATTGAAAACGATCCAAATGGTTTCGTGACCAACCTGACTATGAAGAGGGTGCTGTCTTTTCTTGGCAGGCATTAAAGACTCACCATGGCTATGAACAAGGTCCTCAAAGGAACAGAGCTAGATCTAGAGGAAGAAGATATAGGAACCGTCCAAGGACCAATCAGTCTCCTAGTTTATCATACTCCACGGATGACTCGTCATGTGCCACTACCCCTTCTAACCAGTCTTTTTTAGGGCGGGGCATGTCCAACAAATGCAAGAAAAAGAAGACCACGGCACAGCAAGCGAAGAGGAGTTGTCAAGCATAAAAGGACCCTCAAGAGAGACTATGCACAACAGAAACAAAGTACCGACATCAAGGCCACCACTGGGACGATCGATGTCGAATCTAGTCTAGTAGTGAATATATCTTCCAGACCGTTGTCCGCCACCAAAAGTAAGGTACTCGCTAAGGGTCTATCTTTCTGCCCAAAAACTGGGTATATGGACTGGTTTCAGCTTGACCTTGATTTAAAAAGATTCTTCCGAGGGGCGTGGCTTGCGGATGGCCGAGCAGGACGCATGAAGGGAGCGCTCCCGGTCTAACCTCTCCTAAAAGCAATTTACCACCTCCAAATAGCGGCGAAAACATCACCCATGAGCCAGACAAGGAAGCGGGCGACAGCAGAGGCCAAAATCCCGGCGGACAGCAAGGGGAAAAGCGGAATGGAACGGTACCTTGGGATGCCGGGTCCACATGTGAGAAAGTGCAAGATGGCGCCGGAGAGCACCGGGACTCCCCGCCCGCAGACAACCGGCGCGAAACAGCAGCGCTCACCTGCACATCCTCCACAGGCAGAAGCGGTGAGCGGAGAAACAGCAGCGGACCACAGCGCCGATACCCCACAGAAGGGGGCACAGAAAATAAAGATGGTGTCGGAGAATACCGGGACTTCCCGCCTGCAGACAGCCGGCACGAAGCAGCAGCACTCACCTGCACACCCTCCACAGGCAGAAGCGGTGAGCGGAGAAACAGCAGCGGACCACAGCGCTGATACCCCACAGAAGGGGGCACAGAAAATAAAGATGGTGCCGGAGAATGCCGGGACTTCCCGCCCGCAGACAGCCGGCACGAAACAGCAGCGCTCACCTGCACACCCTCCACAGGCAGAAGTGATGAACGGAGCAGCAGCAGCAGACCACAGCGCCGATACCCCACAGAGGGGAACACAGAAAGCAAAGACAGCGCCGACCCCAGAGAACACACGTGGAGCTGAGCTCCCCGCGGAGCACCAACACCAGCAGCGCTCACCAGCCAACAACTCTTCAGAAGAAGATGAACCGAGAGGAACACGAAATGCAAGCAATGAGCAGCAGGAGATCTCCCAAACTGCCACAAGGAACAGCAAAACAGTGAGTAAAGGGCATGATAGCCCACCTACACACATGCTGCACAAATTACCCTACAGGGAGCCACAAATAACCACAAATGCAAACAAGAGGGCAGACAACACGGGGTGGTCAATATCACCAGACCCAAGTCCCACAAGCAGCCCAGAACGTACCATAAACATAAAAAACACGGGCATGGAGGATAGAGACGCATGGAAAACGCGCATTATGTCTATACCCACCAAAGACGAACTGCATGCCCTGTTCACCAGGCTTGAGACATCGAACAAACAAGCATTTGAGCGGATTCACACAGACATACAGCAAATGGGCCATAGACTCATAGAGGTAGAGGAAACCCTGGAAGAAACAACAGCGATACTCGAATCACACAAACAAGCCATTCAGTATCAGGCAGATCAAATCCATAATCTTACAATGCACCTCGATGACCTCGAGAACAGAAACCGAAGAAATAATTTACGCATACGAGGGGTAACAGAGGAAATCGAGGGCCACCAATTAGAAGATTGGGCACAAACACTCTTCTTACAGCTCCTGGGTCGCACACCAGACAACCCTGTTATGATGGACAGAATCCACAGAGCATTGGGGCCAAAAGCTACAGATCCCAAACGACCCAGAGATATAATTTGTAGAATTCACTTTTATAAGGATAAAGATGCTATACTGCGCGCCGCTAGGGAGAAAGGAGACCTCCTACACAAAGACAGACCGATTATAATATTGCAAGATCTAGCGCGCCACACACTCCGGCTCAGAGGAGCCCTGAAACCGCTCTTAACAGCACTTAAAGATAATAATATTTCATATCGCTGGGGGTTCCCGTTTTCCCTGACGGCCACAAAGGAGGGCAAAACATCAACACTACGTTCACTGGGAGATTTGCCCAAGTTCCTAGGAACATTCCAGCTCCCGCAGATCAATCTCCCAGACTGGCCCACAATGCCGAACCTGCTTACACAGAAGACGAAAGAGCAGTGGCAAACGGCCCAACCCAAGCGCCGACGAGAACGACGCAGAGGACCCGTGGCAGACACCTGAAACCGTGCCCTGGCACTTCATAAGACCTACATAGTCTCGGGACTTCATTTCAGGGCCCTCGCCCCATTAATGAAAAATCCAGTACCACCGTCGACACAATCCGCCTGTTGATTGTACTAACATAGCTCGTTTAAAGTTTATAGAGTTCATGTTTAGATTGTATTGCAGTTTAAATTCGCCAAAATTTGGAGGCATTATGTATGAATAGGACCCCTTACGGGTACCTCAGCCTACCCATATTCACTCTGGAGAGGGAGACGACCGGGGTCTGACCTCACTCTTGCAGGCCTCCCGCCGCTTCCCACCCAGGGTGAACCGTCGCATAACACAGCGACTACTAGCATTTTGCTAACACCTCACCACAAAACCACCTGCAGCTGTCTGTGGCTGCACAAGGTTTGGTAAACAAAACCTTACCCTTACCTCTCCCCCCTCTTACACCTTCTCTCCCAGTCTCTTTCTTCTCCCACTCTCTCACCCCCTCAAAATCTACCCTCCCCCAGCCCCACTCAACCGAGGCCATAAATGGACGACATCACATTTGGCACATACAATGTAAGAGGGGTGAACGAACCCGCCAAGAGGGGACAGATTTTGGATCACCTGCATAGAAACAAAATCATGGTAGCCCTTTTGCAGGAGACACATTTCCAGGCCCACAAAATCCCCAAAATCAAAAACCGCAATTACACCACCTGGCACCATAGCCCACACCCCACCAAAAAAGCAGGAGGCACATCAATTGCAATCCATAGACAGTTCCCCCACAAATTTATCTCCTCATCAGTAGATCCAGAGGGACGATATCTCTTTCTAAAAATCCAAACTGGAAGTGAAATTCTGACTTTCGCTAACGTATATTTCCCGAATCAAGCACAGGTATGCTTTGGAATCCGGATACTGGGGGCGCTGAAGGCCTTTGCGGACGGCTCCAACATTATCCTCGGAGGCGACCTCAACCTTAGCCTGGATCCGGCGCTCGATTCCTCTGGGGGTAAGTCCAAAACCGCACACACAGCACTACGCAGACTCCGCAAGGAGCTACACAGTCTTAGACTGGTTGACATGTGGAGGACATTACACCCAAAGACAAAAGACTATAGTTTTTACTCACCCTCCCACAACTGCTATCAGCGCTTAGACTATTTATTTGTCTCACACAAACTCCTTGACCGAAACCCCCTCAGCTCGATAGGGTCCCTCATATGGTTTGACCACGCTCCGGTATGGGGATCACTGAGAGGGAAACATGGAGAGAAGAAGGAATTTAACTGGCGCCTAAATGATAATCTGCTGAATGATGCAATTTGCGTGCAGGAGATTCAGCAGACTATCGAAAATTTTACGAACAATCACACCGCCGACCCCACGCCTGCGCCGATAAAGTGGGAAGCACTTAAGTGCGTGATCCGTGGAGTCCTTATCTCACACGGGGCACGGTTAAAAAGAGAAAGGGCGAATACCTTAAAAGGCCTTCTTGACCATCTAAGTCATCTAGAGAACCTAAACAAAAAAGCAACACAGGAAATCAGATCAGCAGAAATATCCGCAACCCGAAATAAAATACTCCTCCTCATGGACCAGACCTCATTGTGCCAAAGGGATAGAGCCCGAGAAAAATTTTATGAATACGGCAATAAATGTAGTAGAGGATTAGCTAGGGCCCTGAATCCCCGTGCACCTCAATCATACGTCTTCGCAACTCAAACCCCAGGAGGCGGACTGGTCCATACCAACACCGAAATAATTGACAATTTCTATAACTATTATCACAACCTATACAACCTAACGGACAGATATAGGGAACAAAACATAGAACTAATCCAGGATAGAGACGAGTATTTAGCCAACTACGCCCAAAAAAAGATAACAGAGACAATACAGAAGACCCTAGAAGAGGACATCTCCCCCCAGGAAATCAAAGAGGCAATCCAATCCCTCAAAAATGGCAAAAGCCCGGGGCCTGATGGCTACACCCCACGCTTCTTCAAACTCTTAGGAGAAAAATTAACCCCACTGATGCTTAACGCATTCAATTCCATATCGGGGTCTTGCCCCTTCCTGCCCAGGCACTACAGGCAGTAATAACTGTGATACCTAAACCAGGTAAAGACCCAGCAGCCTGCGGCAGCTACAGGCCGATATCCCTTCTAAATATAGACACAAAAATATTTGCAAAAATCCTAGCAGCACGTCTACAGACATGTATCCCAACACTGGTACATAGAGACCAGGTGGGCTTTGTCGCGGGGAGGGAGGCGGGGGACAGCACAATAAGAACACTGGCCTTGATGTCTAGGGCCCGTAAGCTCGGGGAGCCCCTATGCCTACTCTCGGTGGACGCCGAGAAGGCGTTTGATAGGGTGAGCTGGGGATTCATGGAGGCGACACTACAACGCATTGGCCTCGGACCCAGGTTCATCTACTGGGTGATGGCACTATACAGGGACCCCTCAGCCCGCGTAAGGGTCAACGGCCTGATGTCACGCCCGGTCCACATCCACAACGGCACCCGACAAGGCTGTCCCCTGTCCCCCTCCCTATATATCCTAGTCATGGAGACCCTGGCGAGTGCTCTTAGGACGAATCCCAACCTGCAAGGCATTAAAACAGGAGAAAATGAACATAAAGTAGCGTTATACGCAGATGATCTGTTGATCTATATCAGAAATCCTAGAATAGCACTCCCTAACATATTAGAAGAGTTTAAAAGATTTGGTAGACTATCCAATTTTAAAGTCAATCTAAGCAAATCATTGATCCTAAATGTAACCCTGTCAAATACAGAAGTTGAAGCCTTAAAACCAACTCTTCCATTCCAATGGAAAACGGAAGAAATAACGTACTTGGGAACGGTGCTCACTACAGATCCAGAAAAACTCTTTACAAAAAATTATGTGCCTCTCCTAACCAAATTAGAGTCAGACTTTAATAGATGGAAGGAAATCTCTTTGTCATGGTTTGGGAGGATCAGCACAGTAAAAATTAATGCCCTTCCGAGGTTTCTTTACATCCTCCAGACAATCCCTGTCGCCCTACCGGGCTATTTTCTGGCAAGGGTTAGGAAAGCAATCATGGGCTTCATATGGGGAGGCACCAAACCCAGGCGCAAGTGGAAAGCCCTAACCAGCTTAAGAGAATCAGGCGGCATGGGAGTCCCGAATATAACCCTATACTACAGAGCGACGCTGTCCAAACGAATCCTTGACCTCCTTCACGGCAGATCACAGAAACTGTGGGTCGAAGCGGAGCAGGACATGACACATTTCCAGGGCAAGGGGATTATATGGCTGCCAGGCAGGGGGAAACACAGAGGGATGGGACTATCCCCATTTATAGAAGACATGGTGACGGCCTGGGTAGGTCCTGCGACTAAGGCAGGCCTGATCCGCAGACCGGGCCCACTCACACCCCTGGTGGGCAATCCTGATGCCCCCTCTTTCCTGCGGGGATCCGCATTAACTAATATGATAACAAACACGATCCCAAGAGTACGGGACGTAATCTCGGACACCGGTATTAAACCACTGCACGAGATCATAGAGGAACAGCGGCCCCATCCCGGAGCGTGGTTTCAGTACCTACAATTAGGCCATTATGTGGGCTCATTGGGGGACATACATCAGCTGAGGCGCCCTATCACTCCCTTCGAAAACCTGTGCATCACGACCCCCAAGGACCACCACAAAATATCAAACCTATATCGGATGCTCTTGGTTGAAGACACACAACACTGTAACAAGGCGCTGGAGCGGGAGTGGGGGAGAGAGCTGAACACTACACCCTCAGAGGAATCATGGGCAAAGGCCTATATTTTGACTCACAAAATAAATACATCCAGTAAACTACAGGAACTAAATTATAAAATCTTAACCAGATGGTATCGGACACCAGCAAGATTGGCGAGAATGCTCCCCCAGTATCCGGATAGCTGCTGGAGATGCATAACGGGAACTGGAACATTTATACATATCTGGTGGGATTGTCCGCTGATCTGCCCCCTCTGGCGGGAGATCAACTCCCTCTACATCGCAGTTAGTAGAAACCAAATACAACTAACTCCCGAGATAGCATTATTGTCAATGTTCCCAGGCACGCTGGCACAATCAAAAAGCTCCCTGTTAAGATTCTTCGTCCTGGCAATGCGCCAGATAATTCCTAAGAAATGGAAATCACCAACCCCCCCCCTCCAGACTAATGTGGCTAGAGGAGCTGGACCGCATAAAATATATGGAGGAACTATGTGCCAGGGACGCGATGAGATTTGATAAGTACCAAGCCACTTGGATGTCGTGGAATCAGTTCCGCTTCTCCCGCGACCTTGACCTCTGGCTAGAAAGGGGGTTACCCCCCAACACGAACATAGTCAGCAACCCCTCTGACGCCGTCAGACCTTGAAACTGTAACAGCCATCTTGTGGCGTGCGATGTCGCCCCCCCTCCCCCCCCCCCCCGATCCTTTCCTCCAACTCCCCCCCCCCTTTTTTTTTTTTTTTTTCTCTCTCTCTAAATACTTCTATTCTCTTAACTCCTTTCTCTATCTCTATAGTTCTTTTCATAGGAAGTTACAACATAACTGTTCAGCTTTTTTTTTTCTTTTTTGTTTTGTTGACTGTATTAACCAATCAGTAACTGAATTCAGAGATTTAAGACACCTACATGAGAGATACAAACTACAAATGTTGTTAGCACCACGGTTAATGTTACAGTTAAGATAGTCTGTTTCAGTAGAAAAAGTTTATTTGATGAAAATGACACTACAATTTTGTAATCTTCGCATTTATATAACAGACAAAATAAATAAAAAACTTTTGAACCATAAAAAGATTCTTCCGCAATTTGCGGTTGAGAAATACTTTCTCTGATAAATCCAGTGGTGCTGTTGCGCAGACCAACTCCCGTGGGGGCTTTTCCCTGGTGGGTGTTGGTCTGCGCAACAAAAGCCACTATTTACCTCCTTGTTCCAATCCCTGCCTTGAGGCCTACATTGCATTGGTCCAAAAAGATGTGGCAAAGTTAAGGTCTTTTGATGGTAAATCCAAATTTGGGAAACCAAACATGACTAAATGTGAATTTGATGCTTTAAGATTAGAGATGAGCGAGCACCAAAATGCTCGGGTGCTCGTTACTCGGGACGAAATTATCGCGATGCTCGAGGGTTCGTTTCGAATAACGAACCCCATTGAAGTCAATGGGCGACCCGAGCATTTTTGTATTTCGCCGATGCTCGCTAACGTTTTCATGTGTGAAAATCTGGGCAATTCAAGAAAGTGATGGGAACGACACAGCAACGGATAGGGCAGGCGAGGGGCTACATGTTGGGCTGCATCTCAAGTTCACAGGTCCCACTATTAAGCCACAATACCGGCAAGAGTGGGCCCCCCCCTCCCAACAACTTTTACTTCTGAAAAGCCCTAATTAGCAATGGATACCTTAGCTAAGCACCACACTACCTCCAACAAAGCACAATCACTGCCTGCATGACACTCCGATGCCACTTCTCCTGGGTTACATGCTGCCCAACCCCCACCCCCACCCCGCACGACGCAGTGTCCACAGCGCACACAAAACTGTCCCTGCGCAGCCTTCAGCTGCCCTCATGCCACACCACCCTCATGTCTATTTATAAGTGTGTCTGCCATGACGAGGAACCACAGGCACACATTGCAGAGGGTTGGCACGGCTAGGCAGCGACCCTCTTTAAAAGGGGCGGGGCGATAGCCCACAATGCTGTACAGAAGCAATGAGAAATATAATCCTGTGCCGCCGCCATCAGGAGCTGCACACGTGGGCATAGCAATGGGGAACCTATGTGCCACACACTATTCATTCTGTCAAGGTGTCTGCACGCCCCAGTCAGACCGCGGTTTTTAATTCATAGACACAGGCAGGTACAACTCCCTATTATAAAGTCCCTGTGGACCGACAGCATGGGTGGCTCCCTGGAACCCACCGGCGGTACATACAAATATCCCATTGCATTGCCCAACACAGCTGAGGTAGTAATGTCGTGCTTAATACAGGTGGGCTTCGGCCCACACTGCATGCCCCAGTCTGACTGGGGTTCTTTAGAAGTGGAAACAGATGCATTTATAATTCCCTGTGGACCGACAGCATGGGTGGCTCCCTGGAACCCATCGGCGGTACATAAAAATATCCCATTGCATTGCCCAACACAGAGGATGTAACGTCAGCTGTAATGCAGGTGGGCTAAAAATTAATTTGATTACACTGTAGGCGAGGGCCCACAAAAATTGCTGTATCAACAGTACTAATGTACATCAGAAAAATTGGCCCTGGCCAACCAAGAGGGCAGGTGAAACCCATTAATCGCTTTGGTTAATGTGGCTTAAGTGGTAACTAGGCCTGGAGGCAGCCCAGTTTAACGAAAAATTGGTTCAAGTTAAAGTTCCAACGCTTTTAAGAGCATTGAAACGTATAAAAAATTTTTAGAAAAATTATATGAGTGAGCCTTGTGGCCCTAAGAAAAATTGCCCGTTCAGCGTGATTACGTGAGGTTTCAGGAGGAGGAGCAGGAGGAGGAGGAAGAGGAATATTAGACACAGATTGATGAAGCAGAAATGTCCCCGTTTTGGATGGTGAGAGAGAACGATGCTTCCATCCGCGGGTGCAGCCTACGTATTGCTTACGTATCGCTGCTGTCCGCTGGTGGAGAAGAGAAGTCTGGGGAAATCCAGGCTTTGTTCATCTTGATGAGTGTAAGCTTGTTGGCACTGTCGGTTGACAGGCGGGTACGCTTATCTGTGATGATTCCCCCAGCCGCACTAAACACCCTCTCTGACAAGACGCTAGCCGCAGGACAAGCAAGCACCTCCAGGGCATACAGCGCGAGTGTTTAGGCCACGTGTCCAGCTTCAACACCCAGTAGTTGTAGGGGGCAGAGGCGTCACCGAGGACGGTGCTGCAATCGACTACGTACTCCATCACCATCCTTTTACAGTGCTCCCGCCAACTCAGCCTTGACTGGGGACCGGTGACACAGTCTTGCTGGGGAGCCAAAAAGCTGGCAAAGGCCTTGGAGAATGTTCCCCTGCCTGCGCTGTACATGCTGCCTGATCTCTGCGCCTCCCCTGCTACCTGGCCCTCGGAACTGCGCCTTCTGCCACTAGCGCTGTCGGATGGGAAGTTTACCATCAGTTTGTCCACCAGCGCCCTGTGGTATAGCATCATTCTCGAACCCCTTTCCTCTTCGGGAATGAGAGTGCAAAGGCTCTCCTTATACCGTGGATCGAGCAGTGTCTACACCCAGTAATCCGTAGTGGCCAGAATGCGTGTAACGCGAGGGTCACGAGAAAGGCATCCTAACATGAAGTCAGCCATGTGTGCCAGGGTACCTGTACGCAACACATGGCTGTCTTCACTAGGAAGATCACTTTCAGGATCCTCCTCCTCCTCCTCCTCAGGCCATACACGCTGAAAGGATGACAGGCAAGCAGCATGGGTACCGTCAGCAGTGGGCCAAGCTGTCTCTTCCCCCTCCTCCTCATCCTCCTCATGCTCCTCCTCCTCCTCAACGCGCTGAGCTATAGACAGGAGGGTGCTCTGACTATCCAGCGACATACTGTCTTCCCCCGGCTCTGTTTCCGAGCGCAAAGCGTCTGCCTTTATGCTTTGCAGGGAACTTCTCAAGATGCATAGCAGAGGAATGGTGACGCTAATGATTGCAGCATCGCCGCTCACCATCTGGGTAGACTCCTCAAATTTTCCAAGGACCTGGCAGATGTCTGCCAACCAGGCCCACTCTTCTGTAAATAATTGAGGAGGCTGACTCCCACTGCGCCGCGCAAGTTGGAGTTGGTATTCCACTATAGCTCTACGCTGCTCATAGAGTCTGGCCAACATGTGGAGCGTAGAGTTCCACTGTGTGGGCACGTCGCACAGCAGTCGGTGCACTGGCAGATTAAACCGATGTTGCAGGGTCCGCAGGGTGGCAGCGTGCGTGTGTGATTTGCGGAAATGTGCGCAGAGCTGGCACACCTTTCCGAGCAGGTATGACAAGTGGGGGTAGCTTTTCAGAAAGCGCTGAACCACCAAATTAAACACATGGGCCAGGCATGGCACATGCGTGAGGCTGCCGAGCTGCAGAGCCGCCACCAGCTTACGGCCGTTGTCACACATGACCATGCCCGGTTGGAGGCTCAGCGGCGCAAGCCAGCGGTCGGTCTGCTCTGTCAGATCCTGCAGCAGTTCGTGGGCCGTGTGCCTCTTATCTCCTAAGCTGAGTAGTTTCAGCATGGCCTGCTGACGCTTGCCCACCGCTGTGCTGCCACGCCGCGTGACACCGCCTGCTGGCGACGTGCTGCTGCTGACACATCTTGATTGCGAGACAGAGGTTGCGTAGGAGGAGGAGGAGGGTGGTGGTTTAGTGGAGGAAGCATACACCCCCGCAGATACCACCACCGAGCTGGGGCACGCAATTCGGGGGGTGGGTTGGATGTGAGCGGTCCCAGGCTCTGACTCTGTCCCAGCCTCCACTAAATTCACCCAATGTGCCGTCAGGGAGATATAGTGACCCTGCCCGCCTGTGCTTGTCCACGTGTCTGTTGTTAAGTGGACCTTGGCAGTAACCGCGTTGGTGAGGGCGCGTACAATGTTGCGGGAGACATGGTCGTGCAGGCCTGCGACGGCACATCGGGAAAAGTAGTGGCGACTGGGAACCGAGTAGCGCGGGGCCGCCGCCGCCATCATGCTTTTGAAAGCCTCCGTTTCCACAAGCCTATACGGCAGCATCTCTAGGCTGATCAATTTTGCAATGTGCACGTTTAACGCTTGAGCATGCGGGTGCGTGGCGTCGTACTTGCGCTTGTGCTCAAACTGTGGCGCCAGCGACGGCTGGACGCTACGCTGAGAGACATTGCTGGATGGGGCCGAGGATAGGGGAGGTGAGGGTGTGGGTGCAGGCCAGGAGACGGTAGTGCCTGTGTCCTCAGAGGGGGGTTGGATCTCAGTGGCAGGTTGGGGCACAGGGGGAGAGGCAGTGGTGCAAACCGGAGGCGGTGAACGGGCATCGTCCCACCTTGTGGGGTGCTTGGCCATCATATGCCTGCGCATGCTGTTGGTGGTGCCTCCCCAGCTTATCTTGGCGCGACAAAGGTTGCACACCACTGTTCGTTGGTCGTCAGGCGTCTCTGTGAAAAACTGCCACACCGTAGAGCACCTTGACCTGTGCAGGGTGGCATGGCGCGAGGGGGCGCTTTGGGAAACAGTTGGTGGATTATTCGGTCTGGCCCTGCCTCTACCCCTGGCCACCGCACTGCCTCTTCCAACCTGCCCTGCTGCTGCACTTGCCTCCCCCTCTGAAGACCTGTCCTCAGTAGGCTTAGCAAACCAGGTGGGGTCAGTCACCTCATCGTCCTGCTGCTCTTCCTCCGAATCCTCTGTGTGCTCCTCCCTCGGACTTACTGCCCTTACTACTACCTCTCCAATAGACAACTGTGTCTCATCGTCATCGTCCTCCTCACCCACTGAAAGGTCTTGAGACAGTTGCCGGAAGTCCCCAGCCTCATCTTCCGGACCCCGGGAACTTTCCAATGGTTGGGCATCAGTGACGATAAACTCCTCTGGTGGGAGAGGAACCACTGCTGCCCAATCTGAGCAGGGGCCCGAGAACAGTTCCTGGGAGTCTTCCCGCTCCTGAGCATGTGTCATTGTAGTGGAGTGAGGAGGCTGGGAGGAAGGAGGAGCAGCAGCCAGAGGATTCGGATTTGCAGCACTGGACGGCGCAGAACTGTGGGTGGATGATAGCTTGCTCGAAGCACTTTCTGCCATCCACGACAGGACCTGCTCACACTGCTCATTTTCTAATAAAGGTCTCCCGCGTGAACCCATTAATTGGGCGATGAATGTGGGGACGCCAGAAACGTGCCTCTCTCCTAATCGCGCAGCAGTCGGCTGCGATACACCTGGATCAGGAGCTCGGCCTGTGCCCACACCCTGACTTGGGCCTCCGCGGCCTCGGCCACGTCCTCTAGGCCTACCCCTACCCCTCAGCATGCTGTATTACCAGTGCTTTCCCAGGCAGGAAATAAATTGGCGCAAGCCTGCAGGACAAATAGAATTGTTCCCTTTTTTTTAAAGGGAAGGCCGGCCCACTGACTATATTCAATCAGATAAGAAATCTGTTCCACAGAAATGCAGTTATATGAAGTGCAGCAGAGCGGTGATTTTTCCCAGGAAGGCAGGAAATAAATTGGCGCAAGCCTGCTGTTAAACGTAGCTGACTGCGTATGAATTTTTTACTATCTCCACCCACCACATACGTACACAGAACGCTGAGGACTGACAGAGGCAGGGCACATAGAATTTTTCCCTTTTTTTTTAAAGAAAAGGCCCACTGACTATATTCAATCAATAATATATGTCTTCTGGCCCTGCCTACACAATTCTCTCCCTGTAGTATTACTGCAGGGCGCAATGCTCTGCACAGCCGATTTAAAAAAAAAAAATATGCAACACTGCTAACAGCAGCCTGCACAGTACTGCGCACGGTTAAATGTGGCCCTAAGAAGGACCGTTGGGGTTCTTGAAGCCTACACTCACTCCTAACACTCTCCCTGCCTAACCACCACTTCTGTCCCTGGACTATTACTGCAGGGCGCAATGCTCTGCACAGCCGATTTTGAAAAAAAAAAATTGTGCAACACTGCTAACAGCACCCTCCACAGTACTGCACACGGATAGATGTGGCCCTGAGAAGGACCGTTGGGGTTCTTGAAGCCTACACTCACTCCTAACACTCTCCCTACAGCAGCACCAGCAGCAGCACTTTCCCTCAGCTAACTCAGTCACAAGGCATCTGAGGCGAGCCGCGGGAGGGGCCGACTTTTATACTCGGGTGACATCTGATTTCCCCAGCCACTCACAGCAGGGGGGTGGTATAGGGCTTGAACGTCACAGGGGGAAGTTGTAATGCCTTCCCTGTCTTTCAATTGGCCAGAAAAGCGCGCTAACGTCTCAGAGAGGAAACTGAAAGTAACCCGAACATCGCGTGGTACTCGTTAAGAGTAACGAGCATCCCGAACACCCTAATATTCGCCCGAGCATCAAGCTCGGACGAGTACGTTCGCTCATCTCTATTTAAGATCTTTATTAGAGATGAGCGAACGTACTCGGATAGGCACTACTCGTCCGAGTAATGTGCTTTATCCGAGTACCGCTGTACTCGTCCTGAAAGATTCGGGACGTGCTGCGGAGCGGGGAGCTGCAGGGGAGAGCGGGGAGGAACGGAGGGGAGATCTTTCTCTCCTTCTCTCCCGCCCGCTCTGCCCCGCTCCCCGCCGCAACTCACCTGTCAGCAGCGGAGCGCCCCGAATCTTTCAGGAGAAGCACAGTGGTACTCTGATAAGGCACATTACTCGGACGAGTAGTGCTTATCCGAGTACGTTCGCTCATCTCTAATCTTTATTTAATGATACAAATATCACAATAAAAGCAGCTGATAAGCTGATTAGCACTTCCAAAAACTGCACTGCCTTGTCCGCACCTATGAGTCCCATAAACTAAATTTAAGGGCTCATAGGAGCTGAAGCGCTGAATCCAGCGATGCAAGTCCTATATTTATTCTGCTTGGTATTCCCTTGCTGTCCGCAGGTATGGCAAGGAGAGTAAGCATATGCTCACTTTCACACGGTCAAGAAAATCACGAGACTTGTGCCGTGCGGGAAGAAAAAAAAATCACTGCGTGTTCTATCTTTTTGCTTTCCTCAGAGCACATTGCATATGGTTTTCAATGACACAGGAAACCACATCTCATGGCATGCGATGCAATGCTTTTGTTGTGGAATATAAAGTGGTAAGTTTCAGAATGCAATAAGTGTATGTTTCTTACCTTGTATTGGACTATTGACCCTTAAATAGAAGACTAAAACCTATGCTTTTTTAGTGCCAGGAACTAGAATTTTAAGATAAGAAGTCAATAGACAAATTAAATAAGGCTAAGCTATGTTAACAGAGAAGACACACAACTAGAGCAGAAATATTGTCTAATGCAACAGCAATATCCTGACTTAGGTAATTTCTATGTCTGAGATGAGCCTTAAGAGCTTTAAGACTATTTGGTAGATGTCAATAAGTCTTATGATCAATAAGTATTTTCACCTTTGTAACAGTAAGCTACGTAACACTAATCTTTGTACCAGGCAACATTTGGATACGCCCTTGTCTTTCTGTAAAATAATTGGTAATATTGATAATAAAGTAGAATTCATTTGAGAAGTGTCTTGACATAACATGGAGTGATTTCATGCTATTGATAGATAATGCTAGCAAAATCTCCTCATCACGGGCTTCCATATCTACCAATTTGGCACCTGGCATCGAGGTCATCAGATCGGGACCGGTGTGGTCTGATAACACTTCCCACTGAAAACAATGGGAAACATTTGCCGATCGCTACTTCCCAGAAGTGATGGGAGGCGTTTTTGCCATGAAAATGCCTTGCATCTGCAGGTAAAACGCATCATCTCTGTATCTTAGATTACTGATGGTTCTTCCATCTATTTTCACCCAATACCCTGATCATTTATGTCCAGCCACCTCAGGATCACTGCCGCATAGAGACAAGACAGGAAAGACAACAAAAATTTCCTGAACGCCCGATGCAGGAGCCTTGAATTGGCCTTTAAGAAGGGTCAAACAAGGGAATTATTTGTCATTTTGAAAAAGATGAAGAAGCCTTTCTCTGCCTGCCAAGCAGCCATGAAGGACCACGATGGGAATGAAATCTGTGACCAGCAAGACATGAAGAAGAGATGGAAAGAATATACAGAAGGATTATAAGTCAGCGCAACAGTGACCATGCAGAGGAACATGGGAGCCAAGAGGATCTGGAACCAGACCTGTTGGAAAGTGAAGTGGGCGATGAGGCAGCTACCAGACAGCAAAACATCTGGCATCAATAGAATCATTGCAGAGCGCTCTAACCAGTCCAGAGAGCCGCACTAATAACACTATGGCGGACAATCTGGAGCACCTGTACATGGCCAAAGGATTGGGAAAGATCAGTTTCATCTCACTGCCTAAGAAGGGTGATGTCAAGGTCTGTAGATACTATAGAACAATCTCTCTGATTCCCCATGCCAGCAAGGTGCTTCACAAAATCATTTAGGGGCATTTAGACAATATCATTGACCAGTAAATTCTTGATATAAAAGCTGGATTCTGCAAGGGTAGAGGGAGCCGTGACCACATCACAAACCTGAGGTGGATCATGGGAAAGGCAAGAGGCCATCAGAACAAACAGCAGTATCATTCACTAAACCGCACAGCTTTGCCAGTCTGAACAAATGGCCGATTTGTGGTAAACCCATGTCAGAATGGTATTTTGTCCCCCTTACAGCCACCCTGTGGCTGATACATGTGAGCTCATCCTTCAGAAGGTTCCTTATGGCATTCAGTTTGTGAGAAGAACTATGGAAAACTATAGATCCCAACACCACCAAATACAGACCCTGTGCCAGACTCTAACCTAAATAGAGACCCAAGCCTAGATCCACCCTAAACACAGATACCAAGTCAGACCCTCTCGTAAAAAAAGACCCCGGGTCAATGCCTTTTTGAATGAAACCCCCCTTAAATACGGAACCCAGTCCAGATCCCACCTAAATACACAGCAATCTAGACCCTCCATAACCCTTTAGGGTATGTTCAAAAGGCAGAATTTGCAATAGAAGTTCCAATAGATGGCCTGCATTATTTTATTCCTTCATTAGCACAGGGAAAATCAGTTGATGTAACATCTACTTTCCAAGAGAAAACAGATGCAAAATAGTAATTGAATAGTTCAGCCTTCTCAACGTCATTTTAAACCAATTCTTTAAACCCCTGACACTTTTACTGAACCCCACCATACTTCTGGGTGACGTTATTTTCGCTGGCTGCCCATAGAAGGTCCAGTAGGAAGCCTCTTGTCTGAGTGGGTTATGTTCTAACTACCGCGTTTCCCCCAAAATAAGACACCCCCTGAAAGTAAGACACAGTAAGACATTTGGAGAAGTCCCAAATATAAGGCCCCCCCGATAGTAAGGCATATTAAAGTGTGTTTGTATGTAAGCTTGCACGATGAAAAGAACACCAGAGCATGCAGCTATGATTCTTTTTAGCCCGCCGCTGCTGTCCCCTACCTTCACCGTCCGTTGCAGAGCAGCTGCATGCAGGATATGAAGACAGTCACCTGCCACCCGATGTTCCCCGGCCATCGCTTGTAAATGTGCAGGCACGTCAAGAGGCCTGTCCCTTGCTGCCATCCCCGTTGTCTCTAACCTCCAGATGTATCAATAGATCTGCAGTCTGCCGTTACTCCTTCTCCTGCTGCCGTTATCCTGTCCCTGCTGTGCTGTACGAGTGTGCGGTCGTGAGCTCCCCCTGCTGGCTGGAAAATGCCATACTGTATGTTCTGTTCCTGCTGTACACGTCTGCTGTGATGAGCTCCCCCTGGTGGCCGGAAGCTGCAATACCATCCCTGATTACAAGTGGTACAGAACCTTCTGTCGGTGATACGGTAACGGTAATTAAAGTCAGCAGACAGGTACGTTACTTTACAGCCCTTATTTTTTTATGGCTCTGTGTGTGAGTCAGGCAACCTGTGTGTGATTCTTAAGGCTGGGTTCTCACAGAGCGTATTTCCAGCGGAAATCTCGCAGTTAATTAGCCGCGGGTTTTGAAGCAACCTGGCCGTACGCTTTTCCGTTTCTGTGGCCAGTGAATCCGCACCACAACACTGGCTTCTCCCAGATTTGCCGTGACAGATTCGCTGTCCCATGTGGACGAGATTTTTCGTCCGCAAAAGATGGCCAATTGAGGGATTAGCGGCCACAGACTGATTTGCCACGGCGAAATAAGACACCACCTGAAAATAAGACTTAGCGCATATTTGGGAGCAAAAATTAATATAAGACACGTCTTATTTTCGGGGAAACAGGGTACTCAGATTGCTACATAGCTGCAGGTCTAGAAACTGGACATACAGTAGATATTAGATGGCGACTCAATGATACCCTCAGGTACATCATACATATGTATATTTAACATGGCTAAACACACTGTATGTTATGTGGTTTCAATTCTGAACATCTCAGATTTACTGCGCTTTATGTTCATCCCAAAAAGTCAGTTTTACAGTAAGCATAATTCCTGTGTGATGGACCCTACCAGACAAGCTCTTTAGAGGGGGATACGGAGACTCCTATCACAGTTACAGCTGATGATTAGCAGTTCTTGTCAAACATTTATAGTGAAAGAGATGACAGTTCAGCCACCTGACTGTATACTTGTGGTCTATAGCTTATTTAGGTGAATGCAGAAGTTAATAATACCACCTCCCAGCAGGCAGAGATGGTACTAACTAATCATGTAATATTGATGCACCATAGGATTGATTGCTTAGAAGAGTGGAAGACAAAGCAGGGACAGATCTTAACATCAGAACAGTGCCTGGTAAGTAGACAGAAGACTGCACTGCATGGAAGTAACGGCAATGTATAGGAAATATTCAGAGACATTTAGAACACAGCAGAAAAGCAGAGGAGGGGTACAGGGATGGAAAAATGTGGTTTTTGCCAGAGTGGTGCTTTAGCCCCTTAGTGACGAAGCCTGTTTGCGCCTTAGTAACGGAGGCAAATTTTGGAAATCTGACATGCATCACTTAACATATCATAACTCCGTAAAGGTTTTGCATATCCCAGTGATTCTGATATTGTTTTTTCGCCACATATTATACTTTAATTAGGTGGTAAAAATAGACCCACAGAATTTGTCTTTTTTTTCACATTTTCAACTGTAATATCTCAAATATGTGCAAACATACTGTACAAATTTTTGCCAAGATATATATTTCCATCTCTTTCCTTTATTCTGGACGCACGTTTGAAAAACTGTCATTTTTTTTAACCATTTAGGAGACGTACAAATTTAACATTAATTATCAACATTTTGGGGAACACTTTATTTTTCGGCACCAAGCCAAGATTGTAAAGGCTCATAGGTGTCAGAATTATAGATGACCCCATTTTAAAAATTACACCCCTTAGTGTATTCACGGAGGGGGGGGTCAGGAGTATTTTGACCCCACAGTTTCTGGGAATTAATGCAATTTAGAGTAGGAAAAATAAAATTTCACATTTTTGCAAAAACATAATTTTTAACACAGGATTTTTTTTATAGTGCACATGAAAATAAGGATTTACACCTCAAAATGCATACCCCCATTTATCCCGTGTTCAGAAACATACCCATTGTGGCCCTAATCTTCTGTCCGTATGCACAACGGGGCCCTAACCGAAAGCAGCAGTGGGTGGTTTTCAGAACAGACATTTTGGTTGAAGGTGTTTCAGGCCCCATTGCACACTGGCAGACGCCTTGAGCGGCCGAAACGATAGAGAACCCCCACAAATGACCCCATTTTAAAAACGAAACCCCTTAATGCATTCATCTAGGGGTGTACTGCGTATTTTTACTCCACCATTTTTAAATGAATCGAAGCAAAGCAGAAGGAAAAAATTGTGATTTTTGTTTTTTTGGCAATTATGTCATTTTAAAAATAGTTTTTTTTGTACAGCATACATAGGAATAAAGACGGTCACCCCAAAATGTATACCCCCATTTGTCCTGTTCAGAAACATACCCATTGTGGCCCTAATTTTCTCTCTGGATGCACAACGGGGCCCAAACTGAACGGAGCGTCAAACTTTAACTGTCTTTTAACTTTTACGTGATCACCATTATCCATTGGATAATAGCCATCACGTGACCGAAGACCACTCACTGCGGCCCCCCGTGACATCTCCATGCTCTTGGCTACCTTTAGTAGCCAGGAGCAAGGAGATTTTAAATTTCCCTTTGCCCTCCCCAGCTTCTGCGCTTGCGTCTGCCATTTTGGCGACGGGCGAATGCCCCAAAACTGGGGAAAGGTCCGCAGATAAGGATCCCATCAGGGGACATCGCCGGTGGCGTTATTTAAGTAACTTCACCTCCCCTCATGGATCCGATCCGTGACGGGAGGTGAAAATTGAGGTTTTTTCTACTTTTACGCGATCGCCGTTATCCATTGGATAACGGTGATCATGTGACTGGGAAAAGCGTACCATGACACCCCATGAAATCTCCAGGCTCTTTGCTACATTTAGTAGCCAGGTGCGGGGAGATTTTAACCCCTTCCCGCTCCAGGACGTACCGGTACTTCCCGCAACAGGACGTACCTGTACGTCCTGGGGATAGCGCGAGATCACATAAGATCCCGCGGTATCCCGCAGCGGGAGCCAGCTGTCAGTCACAGCCGGCGTCCTGCTGCAACAGTGGGGGGGGGGGGGGCATCGGAGATCTAAGTAGATCGCGGCAGGGAAAGAGTTCACAGAGGGATCGCGCTCCCTCTGTGTCTCCGGCCGATGCCTGTGCCTAGGATCGCTGTATAAGCGATAAGGCATGGCAGAGCAGTACAGTGATGTAAGTCCCTCAGAGGGACTCAAATAGTATAAAAAAAAGAGAAGTGTAAAAGAAAAATGTTAAAGAAAAATGTAAAAAAAAACCTTTTTTTATGCTTTTTCTAATGTTAGCATAAAAAAAATGGGAAAAAAATTAAAACCCCACATATTGGGTATTGACGCGTCCGTAACGACGTGTACAAAAAGTTGAACAAGCTTTTTATTTTGTACGACAAAAAGCGTAAAAAAATAAATTAATTAAAAATAAAATCGCTAAAAAAATGCAATAAAGGTGATCAAAAAAGCCGTACATTCCCCAAAATGGTACCAATAAAAACTACAGCTCGTCTGGGGGCGTGGCCTGGACCATGAGGAGCTGAGTCGCATGCCGTCGGAGCTCCGTCGTCCCTACTCCTAAAAACACCCAAAAAGCATCCAGACCCGAACACAACACAGCCCAAAGACCACAAATGGGCAAGAAGAAGAGGGGGACCAGCGTCCAAAGAAGCGGAGAAGACGATCTGGGCCCGCTGGACCGCTTCATCACGGCCGCCGGTGATCGCCGCAAGCTGCAGGAGGAGAAGACCGGGAAACGACTCCCCGCAGAACAGACAGGAAAGAGAGGAGGGAGAAGACACCTGCCGGAGGACGGAGAAGACCCGGACCGGAGCGACTACTCACCACCCGGAACGCCGGAGGGAGCGCCGCACATCAGCCCGCCGCCGCCGGCAGCCCGGCCGAACGAGATGGCGCCGGAAGAAAGCGCGCGAGCGCGCCGACGCTCCGGACCTCCAGACAACACCAGCGGGAGAGCGACAGCTAGTCCCTGTTCCCCACAGACGCAAGACAGCAGGTACTCACCGCAGCCGGCAGCCGGGGAGCCGGAGACATCGGAGCAGCGGCACGAGGAGGTCCCACCGGAAGTGCGGGTCCGTACGCCATCTTCCCCGGCCGCAAAACCGGAAGTGAGGGGAAACCGGGACGCCGCATCGGAGGGACCAGCGGGGAGAGGTGCCACAGCCGGGGAATCGCCTGCAGAAGATCCAGGTACAGGAGGGAGGCATAATACACACCCCCATCCCCCAATATGAGCCAGCAGACACCCACCTCCATCAGGGGCACCGAGCCACCCATGAGGGGGTACGCAGAGGCCCCGAAGCAGGCACATAAGCCCCAAGACTACCCACAAGATGGTGAAGAGGAGTGGGCAGCCTCCCCTGGACCCTCCCCTAGACCCCAGGGAAACAGAGTGACAGAACACCCTAGAGACCCTGACTGGTGGACCCCCCCGCAGAGAATACATGAAGGGGCAATACCCAAAAGACAGGAGGGAAGAAAAGGAGAACCACAGCGCACATCTGCACCTCAATTGGGAGACAGCACTTCACGCGCAGGACACCACATAACCACGTCAACTAACTCTCCACGACAAGACAGGCTGAGAACAGAAAAACACCCCATAAGCAGAAACACACACCAACCCCAGGGCAAAACCGGCAATCGGACAAGATCAATGGAACCCGACCCAGATGACTGGGACTGGAAAGAGCACCTCAGACCCATCCCAACCAAAGGTGACCTGGATAATATGTTTGCTCAGTTTGCCTCGTCCCAGAAATCTGCCCTAGAATCATTACAAAAAGAAATCCACCAGATGGGACAACGTCTTATGGAAACGGAAGAGACACAAGAACAAGTAGTCCAACGAATAGATGAACAGCACGACATACTAAGTGAACACGCCAGCCAAATCGCTGAGCTCGCGACGCAACTAGACGATATAGAGAATCGCCACAGGCGAAACAACTTGAGGATCAGGGGATTAGGAGAAGAAGTCGAGAACAAACATCTGGAGGCGTGGGCACAGAAATGCTTCGGCGACCTGAACAGAACCCCGAACGATCCAATCGAAATAGATAGGATACATAGAGCGCTGGGCCCTAGATCAATAGACCCGGAAAGACCGAGAGACGTGGTGTGTAGGATCCATTTCTATAAAGAAAAAGAAGAAATCCTACGCCAGATCAGATCCAAGGGCCCGATAAAATTCCAGGATAAAAACCTCTTGATATTGCCAGATCTCTCAAGGAGAACACTCCAACAACATCGAGCATTAAAGCCTTTACTGACAATACTAAAAGAAAAAGAAATCCCGTATAGATGGGGATACCCCTTTCAATTGATAGCGGGCACAGGGAACGAGACAGTCACATTTAGATCGCTGGGAGATCTACCCAAGTTCCTCACAGCGCTGAAACTTCCGATGGTCTCGCTATCGGAGTGGCAGAAAACAAGCGCCCCGACACCCCCCCCCCCAAGAGGCCAATGGCAAGTAGTCAACCACAAGCGCAAACAGCCACATAAAGAAGACAGAACCCGTCCATCAAGAGAACGGCCTAAATGAGACTGTCATGAATGGACAAGAGATTTCATCTAACCATGACTTCAGAGGGAAGACCCCAAAGAACCAAACACAGACCTCAACAAGGTTCCAGAGAACTTAACACAGAATCTTTAGACTGTAACGACACACGAAAACCACTAAAGGAACCATTCGAATGGATACAAGAGGACTGGCTAATTACATATCCAGAAAGATATGCAGTCTCCTGGGAGGCTCATCCCAGGACCCCGGGCACTTAGGCCATCCTCTTGTACTCTACATTTCTCTATCATTTCATGCATGCTCCACCCTCACCTAACAGTAGGCCTTCCAGGCTTCGCAGTCGAAGGACCCTACTAGTCTCCTTCCAACATAAGAAACTCCTTCTCCTTTCATCTATACTAATACGCATACATATACTTATTCACCCTCTTTAACTCGTCATATCCACTTACCCTTCTTAGCCTAATCTTAAACAGGTCTGGATGCCCATCATAATGTTTCATGATAGAAGTGGAGTGGGGAGGCGTGGCTCTTGGCCTCGGCCCACCCAGCCACCCCCCACTAGGGACCGCAGCATCACATTGCTGCATAGACGTTGGTCGTCTATAAGTGTTAGAATGTTCTCCACGACTGCACGCAAAATTTATTGTAGTTTACTTATCACTGTTCACATGTGGATCCATGTTTTCCCCCCCCCCCCCTCTCTACCCTCATGTGTTGTCCATACCCTCCCCAGCTCCAGGTTATGCCTTCAGGAATGATAAAGCACCAAGACACTCACCACATGCCAATGATACCCCCAACATGTCGCAATGGCCAATCTGACGATATGCTCCTTTAACGTAAAGGGCTTCAATTGCCCCAACAAACGCAACCAGGTACTATACAGGCTCCACAGGAAAGGGGTGATGATAGCGATGCTTCAAGAAACACATTTGCCACGAACTGGCATGCCGGACTGCAGCAGGAACAAATATTATTCTAAATGGTTCCACTCTACTCACCCGGAGAACAAAACCTGTGGGGCCTCTATAGCCTTTCATAAATCAATAGCCCCAGAGGTGCTGGCTCAAAAGTCGGACGAAGAAGGGCGGTACATATTCCTAAAAATACTCATGGCTAACAAAATTTTTACATTTGCCAATTTGTACTTTCCTAATCAGGGACAGGTGGGGTTCGCTTCCAGAGCTCTCCGGGAACTCGCAGAATTCGCAGAAGGAACACCGATCGTGCTAGGCAGTGATTTCAACATGTGCATGGAACCCCGACTAGACTCCTCCACGGGACGCTCAACACTAACCAAAGCAGCTATTCGCAAGGTACAGAGGATACTTGTAAGTATGGACCTAATCGACCTATGGCGCATTCTCCACCCGGGTAAGCGTGACTACAGTTTTCACTCCATGGCACACAATTCATACAGTAGGATTGACTACGTATTTATATCACACGGTCTGCTCGACGGGGCCCCCAAGTGCTCCTTGGACATATTCCTCTGGTCTGACCACTCCCCAGTATTTGCATCCTTGGGCCCGGGGGACACCGAGAGGGGGACCCATACCTGGAGGCTTAACGAAAGTCTACTTAAAGACACGGCATGCGTACAGGATGTTAGAAAGACCATAGAAAATTTTTAAAAGGATCATGTATCAGACCCCACTAGCGCCCCAATTAAGTGGGAAACCCTAAAATGCGTGTTGAGAGGCGTTTTTATCTCACACAGCGCTAGGATTAAAAAAGACCACACCGCACGCCTCACTCAATTAATAAGGGAACTTAACGAAAAGGAAATCTCTAATAAAGCAGCCTCGTCCGCTATCCTTCAAACAGAGATATCGGAACTCCGGAACAAAATCCTAGACATACTAGATAAAAGAGCCCTTAGCAATAGAGATAAATTGAAAGCCGGATATTATGAATATGGGGACAAGAGTGGTAGCTGGCTTGCCAGAGCATTACACCCAAGAACGGCCCACCCACACATACACTCCATTAACTCAGCGAGAGGAGGGAGGGTTCACACTCCGCAAGAAATATTGGGAGAATTCAGATCATTTTACTCCAGACTATACAACATAAGCGAGGCGGGGGCGGGAACGGAGAGCCAACACACACGGGCGTTGTCAGAGTACCTAGACTCCCATGCCCCGGAGCCCCTCTCACAAGAGGAATCCGAGGGCATGGAAAAAGATTTCGAGCCAGAGGAACTCAAACGTGTACTCTCAGAAATTAAACCGGGGAAAAGCCCAGTCCCGGACGGGTACTCCCCGAGATTCTATAAGATTTGCGGAGACCTGATTTCAGATATGTTACTGAAAGCCTTTAACGAGGTCTCGGGGGGCTGCCCCTTCCCGTCCCAAGCCCTACAGGCACACATAGTCCTGATACCCAAGCCCGGGAAGGACCCCCTGTCGTGCGGTAGTTACCGACCAATTTCTCTCATCAACTGTGACTTAAAAATCTTTTCAAAAATGATAGCAAACAGGCTAAATCCCGCAATTCCCCGAATTATCCACGGAGACCAGGTGGGCTTTGTTTTAGGGAGAGAAGCGAGAGACAACTCCATAAAGACCCTGGCCCTAATCGACCGGGCAAGAAAGAAAAGAACCCCTCTATGCCTCCTCTCTGTCGACGCTGAAAAAGCGTTCGACAGAATCAGTTGGCAATTTCTCGAAACGACCCTCCGTAGGGTGGGACTCGGCACCAGAGCTTTAAATCAGATAATGGCCCTATATCATCGCCCCTCGGCACAGGTCAGGGTCAATGGTAAGTTGTCATCTCCTTTCGAGGTTAGGAACGGCACATGACAGGGGTGTCCCCTGTCCCCCACATTATATATCATAGTTATGGAAGTACTAGCCAACGCAATTAGGAACAACCCCTCAATACGCGGAATACAGACTGGTAGAGAGGAACGCAAATTATCACTTTACGCAGACGACCTCCTGTTATATGCCACTGAACCACACGTCAGCTTCCCCAATATTATGCAGGAGTTCGCTACGTTTGGCCAGTTCAGCAACTATAAGGTAAATGCTCAGAAGTCGGTAGTCCTAAATATTACCATCCCACAACAGGAAGTCAGCAATATGGCCGCAGCTTTCCCATTCCAATGGAGAAGCGATTCATTCAAATATCTGGGAATTCATATCCCAACCGACCCAACCCAGCTGTTTGAGTTGAACTACAAGCCACTGCTACTGACCCTGAAAAAGGACATGGAGGGCTGGGCAAGAGGCTCGCTGTCATGGTTTGGTAGGATGAGAGCGGTTAAGATGGATATCCTCCCTAGGATATTGTACATCTTCCAATCAGCACCTTGTAACCCCCCGAAAATCTTTTATAACAGACTGAGAAGCTTGATACTCCGGTTCATATGGAAGGGAGGCTCCAAAAGACTCAGCCATAAAAGCCTATCCAAACCAAAAACAAAGGGAGGGGTGGGCCTACCTGACCTATATCTATACCACAAAGCCACGATCGGAACCCTAATACTAGACCTGCACCACCACGAATCAGATAAACTGTGGGTACAAATCGAAAACGAGAATAATACCTTCTCACCAAAAGGAGCATTCTGGATCCCTAAGGGGGTCAACTGGGAGAGGGCGGAGGCATCGGGTCTGATGATCACCCTGCTGGGGGCATGGAAGGGGGGCTGCCAGACAACGGTCTCGGGTCCCCTTACCCCCTTAACTGGAAACCCACAAATTCCAGCAACAATGGGCACTCGTAGCCTGGGATTCCTACCCAGTGGAACGGAAGCTAGGACAGGGGAGGTGGTGGACACCCGGGGCATACGAAACCTGGCGACTATACAGGGGACAGGAGGAATTCCCCCGGGCTCATGGATGCAATATTTGCAGGTTCGTAGCTACCTAGGAAAAGTGAGGCCGGAACGGGGGTGGAGCCTAAACCTTACCCCGTTTGAGGAACTATGCAGCAGAGGGGAGGCGCCCAAGCATACCGTGTCAATATTATATAGCCAGCTACTGGAGGAGAAGCTGGGTGGTCACACCCCCAGGTGGGTTGCCGCATGGGAAGAGGTCCTGGGTAGATCCTTTCCCGGAGAGCTCTGGAGCAAAGCTTTCCAGCACACCCATGGGATGTCGGTGGCAAGTAGGCTGCAGGAGCTGAACTTTAAGATTTTGTCAAGATGGTACATGACACCAGAGAGGCTCCACGCCCTATTCCCATCGGCTTCTAATATGTGTTGGCGAAGCCACAGGGAAGTGGGCTCGATGCTACATATATGGTGGGAGTGCCCCATGATCAGACCCATCTAGCGAGACATGAGAAAATTATACGAGAGAGTGTGCAGGGAATCACTGACCCTGACACCTGAGGTGGCACTTCTATCCTTCCCTCCACTAGGCGCCCACTCACTCAAAAAAGGCCTGCTGAAATTTTTCATTATGGCCACGAGGCAAGTGATACCCAGATTCTGGAAAAAGGACACAGAAATCCCTAGATGCGCATGGGTGGGGGCCTTAGATGAGATCGAAAGACTAGAGAGAATAAGATCACAGGAAGATACAACCGGAGCCGACAATTTCTACCGCACCTGGGCAGTCTGGATAGACGCACGTAACTCTCCTCTAATCACCAGGTGGCTACAAGACGGTAACTGTGAGTAGCCAACTCATACCTCGAGTAGTGGGACAACCAAAAGGCACTAACCTGGATCCCTCCTCGACACCCCCCCCCTTTCCCCGCCCTCCCCGTATATCATACCTCCCCTTGTCTGTCAACTATCAGAACATAACGCACATATTAACATATTGCTTTTCATAATGTTTTTCTTGTCTTTTCTTAATTAGTTGCAACATTAAGTCGGTGAGGTGTATATCACACCACTTTCATAATATGTTAAAGTAATGTTATATATGCAACATAAAACCAATAAAATACAGATAGTCCCCGACTTGCGAACATTCGAGTTACGAATTTCGCTAGATACGAACAATCTGTTCTGCACAGTATGATGTAATGCTATGGCATTACATCATACTGTGCAGGGATCGGACAGGCTTCTATCAAGCCTGATAGAAGCCTGTCCGGTCACATCGCGGTTGCTAGACAGCCGGGGACCTTCTGAAAGGCCCTAGGGCTGTCTATGCAGAGCGCCTAGCAAGCCGTGCGCTTGATAGGCACTCTGCATAGGCAGCCCTGGGGCCTTTCAGGAGGTCCCCGGCTGCCTAGCAACCGCACAGCGTCCCGCGATCTCATCGTGGGACGCTGTACGGGCCCCCTGAACGTCGGGTGCAGGCTGTTCTTACAGCGGGCACCCGGCGGCAGCAGTTCCGACGAGCCGCGCTGCTCGTCAGAACTGTTAACACTTTAAATACCGCTGTCAGAGCGGTATTTAAAGTGTTAACAGTTAGGACAAGCGGTGCAGCTCGTCGGAACTGCTGCCGCCGGGTGCCTGCTGTAAGAACAGCCGGCACCCGACGTTGTATGGAGCGGGATCCACCCGCGATCCCGCTCCATACTACCATTTGTTCGACTTGCGAACAAAACGGACTTGCGAACGGGCTCCCGGAACGGAACCTGTTCGCAAGTCGGGGACTACCTGTATGTTGAAATAAAAACTACAGCTCGTCTTGCAAAATATAAGCCCTCATAGAACTTCGTATATAGAAAAATAAAAAAGTTACCTTACTTTGAATGCAGCTATAGAGAAAAAAAAAAGATTTAAAAAAAAAGGGGGTTTTATTGCAAAAAAGTGTAAAAACCTAAAAAAAAATATAACAATTTTGGTATCATTGTTACCGTACCGACCCGCAGAAAAAAGTTAGTGTGTCATTTATGCTGCATGATGAACGCTGTAAAAAAAAAAAGAAAAAAGAAATCTATGGCAGAATTGATGCGTTTTCTCTCCGTTATCATAAAAAAAAAAAAAAATATTAAACGATATAGTCAATGTACCCAAAAGTTGCAGCGATAAAACCACAGCTCGCCACGCAAAAAACAAGCCCTTATACGGCCAGGTCGACGGAAAAATAAAAAAGTTATGGCGTTTGAAAAATTGAGATGGAAAAATACCAAAAAAAAAAAAAAAAAAAAATCGCTTGGTCCTCAATGCCAAAATAGGCCGTGTCATTAAGGGGTTAAATTACCCCGCCAATCTGTGGCTTTTGCGCCTGCGTCCGCCATTTTGGCGACGGACGCGTGCGCAGAAGCTGGGAAGGTCCGCGGATAAATCTGGGGGCTTAAGGTACCTAATTTCATCCCCCCTCATGGATATGATCCATGAGGGGAGATGAAACAAACTTTTCTTCTTTTTTTTCACTTTTTAAACTTTTTTATTTACTTTTATATGATTGCTGCTATCCATTGGATAGCAGCGATCATGTGACCGGGAAGCGCATACAGCGGCTTCCAGTGACAGCTCCCTGCTCTCGGCTACTCACACTAGCCGGGAGCAGGGAGTTTAAAAAATTCCCGGGGCCTCACGGCTCTCTGCGCATGACGTAATGCGTCTGGCGCGCAGATGCCGGCGGCAGGGCCAGGAAGAAAGAAGATGATGCCGGACAGTGCAAAGGAGGGCGGGGGGCGGGGGGGTTGAGTACTCTCAGCTCCCCTTACGGATCTGATCCGTTACGGGAGCTGAAATCTCAACTGCTTTTAACTTTTTGGTAACTTTACCGGTGATCGCGTGACCGGGGGTGGGGTCCTGCGGTCCTGGATGACAGCTCCATGCTGTCGGCTACCTCCGGTAACCGGCAGCATGAAGCTATCACGTCCTGAGCATGCCAAGCTTTCATTCCTAGAGGAGGCATGTTTTTACATCCTCTAGGAATTAAGTCCAGCAGGCAAGGCATAAAAAGGCAATGGGGCCGTCACTAAGGGGTTAAGGGAAAGACAGAAATATATTTTTAATTATTTAACTCTCAGCCATGTTTTCAGCTTTAGAAATATACCCTGCATGTATTACAGGGTTCAAAATTCAGTTGCATTGTTTACTTGTGGCTTGTTGAGTGGTGAAACTTCCAAAAAATGATCACGTTTTAGGAAAAGCGGACCTTGATCATTCTTTCCCCACGGACTTCATTTAAAGGGGTTGTCCCGCGCCGAAACGGGTTTTTTTTTTTTTTCAACCCCCCCCCCGTTCGGCGCGAGACAACCCCGATGCAGGGACGTACAGACAGCTTACCGGAGCGCTTACCTTGATCCCCGCGCTCCGGTGACTTCTATACTTACCTGTGAAGATGGCCGCCGGGAACCTCTTGCTTCGTGGACCGCAGCTCTTCTGTGCGGTCCACTGCCGATTCCAGCCTCCTGATTGGCTGGAATCGGCACGTGACGGGGCGGAGCTACACGGAGCCGCTCTCTGGCACGAGCGGCTCCATAGAAGACTACAGAAGACCCGGACTGCGCAAGCGCGGCTAATTTGCCCATCGGAGGGCGAAAATTAGTCGGGCTCCATGGGAACGAGGACGCTAACAACGGAGCAGGTAAGTAAAAAACTTTTTATAACTTCTGTATGGCTCATAATTAATGCACAATGTATATTACAAAGTGCATTATTATGGCCATACAGAAGTGTATAGACCCACTTGCTGCCTCGGGACAACCCCTTTAATGCATATGTGTCAAATTAAGGTCCCTGGATCAAATCCAGCCTGCTACCTCATTTACAGTCTTACAATTACAATTAGCCCTTTGAAGGCAACCATAACGCTGATGTGGTCCTTGGTATACTTGAGTTTGACACAACTGATCTAATGTCTCTGGTAGGGATGAGCGAGCGTACTCGTCCGAGCTTGATACTCGTTCGAGTATTAGGGTGTTCAAGATGCTCGCTACTCGGGCCGAGCACCACGCGGTATTAGTCAATTCCATTTCCTTCCCTGAAAGATTTGCGCCATTTTCTGGCCAGTAGAAATGCAGGGAAGACATTACAACTTCCTCCTGTGACGTTCCAGCCCTATCCCACCCCCCTGCAGTGAGTGGCTGGCGAGATCAAGTGACCCTAGAGTATTTAAATCAGCCCCGCCCGCGGCTCGCCTCAGACACACACTGGCAGAGATTAGGGAGAGTGCTGCTGCTGCTGGTGGGAGAGTGTTAGTGTCTACAAGAACCCCAACGGTCCTTCTTAGGGCCACAGCTCACCTAGTGCACTACTGTTGTGGGTGCTGGGAGCAGTTTTGCTTTTTTTTTGTATATCTGGCGTGCAGCCCCATTACAGCTATAGCGTTCTCAGGCTGCAGTCTGTACTAAGTAGTATAGGGGAAGTATTGGTAAGGCAGGGACAGTGGTAGTGTGGAATCCTGTCTACCTGTGCATTTAACTCCGTGGTTGCTGGGAGTTGTAGTACCTCAGCATTGCACTGCAAAGCCTCAGTTCAGCCTTCAGTGTAATTTTTTGCTGGAGGCAGTTAGCGTTACGTAAGCGCTCTCTGCCTCCAAGTGCACGTTTTAAAAGCACTATTATTTTTCTGCGCTCTGGGTTACCGGACAGCTGCCGCCGCAGTGTACGGTGCCAGACAGCCATAGAGGGAGAGTCCAATACACGCTCCATTGCCTGCATTTTATTGGCAAAAGGCTAATTTTTAAAAAGGACTCCTTTTTTCCGTGTGCTTGTAACCCAGTGCACATTACTGCGTGGCCTGTGGGACTGGAGGTGAATCTCAACTGCATAGTGCTCAGCTCGTCCTGCTTGCATCCTTCCTTATAATTTAGCTCAGGCTTCTTTTTGCGTTGTATAACCGTTGACAGGCACCAACTGCGCGGCAATAATTCCAAAAAATATTTACACCGCTCAGTGTCTGCTCAATTCTTAAAGGAGATGTCCCGCGCCGAAACGGGTTTTTTTTTTTTTAAACCCCCCCCCCCGTTCGGCGCGAGACAACCCCGATGCAGGGGTTAAAAAAACCACCCGCACAGCGCTTACCTGAATCCCGGCGGTCCGGCGTCTTCATACTCACCTGCTGAAGATGGCCGCCGGGATCCTCTGTCTTCGTGGACCGCAGCTCTTCTGTGCGGTCCACTGCCGATTCCAGCCTCCTGATTGGCTGGAATCGGCACGTGACGGGGCGGAGCTACACGGAGCTACACGGAGCCCCATAGAGAAGAGGAGAAGACCCGGACTGCGCAAGCGCGGCTAATTTGGCCATCGGAGGGCGAAAATTAGTCGGCACCATGGAGACGAGGACGCCAGCAACGGAGCAGGTAAGTATAAAACTTTTTATAACTTCTGTATGGCTCATAATTAATGCACGATGTACATTACAAAGTGCATTATTATGGCCATACAGAAGTGTATAGACCCACTTGCTGCCTCGGGACATCTCCTTTAATCCACCATGCTGAAGGGTAGGGGTAGAGGACGTGGACGCGGGCGAGGATGCGGAATTGCAAGTGAGGGTGTGGTTATAGGCCGAGTTCCTGGTCCAGGCGAATCACAGCCGGCTGCTGCGGGAGTAGGAGAGAGGACAGTTTCTGGGGTCCCTAGCTTCATATCACAATTTTTGGGTCCACGTCGTAGACCTTTATTAAAAACCGAGCAGTGTGAGCAGGTCCTGTCGTGGATGGCAGAAAGTGCATCCAGCAATCTATCGACCACCCAGTCTTCTACGCCGTCCACTGCTGCAACTCTGAATCCTCTGGCTGCTGCTCCTCCTTCCTCCCAGCCTCCTCACTCCATGAAACTCACACATTCTGATAAGCAGGCAGACTCCCAGGAACTTTTCTCGGGCCCCTGCCCAGATTGGCAACAATGGTTCCTCTTCCACCAGAGGAGTTTGTCGTGACCGATGCCCAACCTTTGGAAAGTTCCCGGGGGTCCGGGAGATGAGGCTGGGGACTTCCGGCAACTTTCTCAAGAGCTTTCAGTGGGTGAGGAGGACGATGACGATGAGACACAGTTGTCTGTCAGTGAGGTAGTAGTAAGGGCAGTAAGTCCGAGGGAGGAGCGCACAGAGGATTCGGAGGAAGAGCCGCTGGACGATGAAGTGACTGACCCCACCTGGTGTGATAAGCCAACTAAGGACAGGTCTTCAGAGGGGGAGGCAATTGCAGCCGCAGGACAGGTTGGAAGAGGCAGTGGGGTGGCCAGGGGTAGGGGCAGGGCCAGAGCGAATAATCTACCAGCTGTTTCCCAAAGCACCCCCTCGCGCCAAGCCACCGTGCAGAGGCAAAGGTGCTCTAAGGTGTGGCAGTTTTTCACTGAGACCGCGGACGACTGGCGAACAGTGGTGTGCAACCTTTGTCGTGCCAAGATCAGCCAGGGAGCCACCACCACCAGCATGCGCAGGCATATGATGGCCAAGCATCCCACAAGGTGGGACGAAGGCCGTTCACCGCCTCCGGCTTGCGCCACTGCCTCTCCCTCTGGGCATCAACCTGCCACTGAGATCCAACCCACCTCTGACGACACAGGCACGACTGTCTTCTGGCCTGAACCCACACCCTCACCTCCGCTGTCCTCGGCTCCATCCAGCAATGTCTCTCAGCGCAGCGTCCAGCTGTCGCTAAGAGAATCATTGGAGCGAAAGCACAAATACGCCGCCACGCACCTGCACGCTCAAGCTTTAAATGTCTACATAGCCAAATTGATCATCCTGTAGATGCTCCCCTACAGGCTGGTGGAAACTGAGGCTTTCAAAAACAAGATGGCGGCGGCGGTCCAGCGCTATTCTGTCCCCAGTCGCCACTATTTTTCATGGTGTGCCGTTCCAGCCCTGCACGACCATGTCTCACGCAACATTGTACGTGCCCTCACCAACACTGTTACTGGCAAGGTCCACTTAACAACGGACACGTGGACAAGCACAAGTGGGCAGGGCCACTATATCTCCCTGACGGCACATTGGGTGAATTTAGTGGAGGCTGGGACCGAGTCAGAGCCTGGGGCCGCTCATGTCCTACCCACCCCCAGAATTGCGAGCCCCAGATCGGTGCTGGTATCTGCGGCGGTGTATGCCACCTCCACTCAACCTTCCTCCTCCTTCTCCAACGCAACCTCTACCTCACAATCAAGACGTGTCAGCAGCAGCACATCGCCAGCAGTCGGTGTCGCGCAGCAGCATAGCGGTGCTGAAACTACTCAGCTTAGGAGAGAAGAAGCACACGGCCCACGAACTGTTGCACGGTCTGACAGAGCAGACCGACCGCTGGCTTTCGCCACTGAGCCTCCAACCGGGCATGGTCGTGTGTGACAACGGCCGTAACCTGGTGGCGGCTCTGCAGCTCGGCAGCCTCACGCACGTGCCATGCCTGGCCCACGTCTTTAATTTGGTGGTTCAGCGATTTCTGAAAGGCTACCCACACTTGTCAGACCTCCTCGGCAAGGTGCGCCGGGTCAGCGCACATTTCCGCAAGTCCAACACGGACGCTGCCACCCTGGGGACCCTGCAACATCGGTTTAATCTGCCAGTGCACCGACTGCTGTGCGACGTGCCCACACGGTGGAACTCTACGCTTCACATTTTTTCCCGGCTCTATGAGCAGCGTAGAGCTATAGTGGAATACCAACCCCAACATGGGTGGCGTAGTGGGAGTCAGCCTCCTCAATTCTTTACAGAAGAGTGGGCCTGGATGGCAGATATCTGCCAGGTCCTTGGAAACTTTGAGGACTCCACCCTGATGGTGAGCGGCGATGCTGCAATCATTAGCATCACCATTCCTCTGCTATGCCTGTTGAGAAGTTCTCTGCAAAGCATAAAGGCTGATGCTTTGCGGGCGAAAACGGACGCAGGGGAAGACAGTATGTCGCTGGATAGTCAGAGCACCCTCATTTCTATATCTCAGTAGAGACAGCTGGGCCCACTGCTGAGGGTATCCATGCTGCTTGCCTCTCATCCATTCAGCGTGTATGGCCTGAGGAGGATCTTCAAAGTGATCTTTCTAGTGAGGACAGCCATATGTTGCGTACAGGTACCCTGGCACACTTGGCTGACTTTATGTTAGCATGCCTTTTCTCGTGACCCTCGCTTTAGACGCATTCTGGCCACTACGGATTACTGGGTGTACACACTGCTCGACCCACGGTATAAGGAGAACCTTTCCACTCTCATTCCCGAAGAGGAAAGGGGTTTGAGAGTGATGCAATACCACAGGGCCCTGGTGGACAAACTAATGGTAAACTTCCCATCCGACAGCGCTAGTGGCAGAAGGCGCAGTTCCGAGGGCCAAGTAGAAGGGGAGGCGCGGAGATCAGGCAGCATGTTCAGCGCAGGCAGGGGAACACTCTCCAAGGCCTTTGCCAGCTTTATGGCTCCCCAGCAAGACTGTGTCACACCTCCCCAGTCCAGGCTGAGTCGGAGGGAGCACTGTAAGAAGATGGTGAGGGAGTACGTGGCCGATCGCACGACCGTCCTCCGTGACGCCTCTGCTCCGTACAACTACTGGGTGTCAAAGCTGGACACGTGGCCCGAACTCGCGCTGTATGCCCTGGAGGTGCTGGCTTGCCCTGCGGCTAGCGTCTTGTCAGAGAGGGTGTTTAGTGCAGCTGGGGGAATCATCACGGACAAGCATACCCGTCTGTCAACTGACAGCGCCGACAGGCTTACACTCATAAAGATGAACAAAGCCTGGATTTCCCCAGACTTCTCTTCTCCACCAGCGGACAGCAGCGCTACCTGAAGAGCTTTGTCAATCTGTGTATGATATTCGTCCTCCTCCTCCGGCTCCTCCTCCTGAAACCTCACGTAATCACCCCGAACGGGCAATTTTTCTGTGGGCCAAAAGGCTCATTACTTTTCAAAATAATATTTATCTGTTTCAGTTCTCATTAAAGCATTGAAACTTCCACCTGAACCAATTTTTATTTTGACTGGGCTGCCTCCAGGCCTAGTTACAAATTAAGCCACAGTAAGCTAAGCGATTAATAGGTTTCACCTGTCCTCTGGGTTGGGCATGGGCAATTTTTCTGGGGTATATTTGTACTGTCGGTACACCAATTTTTCGGGCCCTCGCCTACAATGTAATCCAAGTAATTTTATGGGCTTCGCCTGCACTCATGGTACACCACTGTGTCTGGGGTTGGCCTACACTTGTGCTACAGAAATGTAACTCTGTTCTGCCTACCTATACTTCTGCCACTGTAACGCTAGAGGGGTCTGACTAGACTTCTGCAACAGAAATGTTACTTCGGTCTGCCGATACTTCTGCTCCTGAAATGTTACCTTAGTTGGTCTATACTGTTACTACTGTAATTCAACTAATACTGGGCTCTGCCCATAATGCTTCACGGAAATGTTACTGGGGCATGTCTATACTGCTATAACAGAAATGAAACTAATAGTGGGCTCTGCCCATACTGCTTCTACGTTAATGTTACTGGGGTCTGTCTGCATTGCTGGAACTGAAATGTGACTGGGGCATGTCGCAACTGATACTACTGAAATGTTACTGGGGTCTGTCAATACTGCTGTAAATGAAATGTTACTGGGGTCTGTCTATACTGTTGCTACTGAAATGTTACAGGGGCCTGTCCCTAATGATACTACTGAAATGTTACAGGGGTCTGTCTGCACTGCTGGAAATGAAATGTGACTGGGGTCTGTCTACACTGCTGGAACTGAAATGTTACTGGGGTCTGTCTACACTGCTGGAACTGAAATGTTACTGGGGTCTGTCTAGACTTATACTACTGAAATGTTACTGGGGTCTGTGTATACTGCTGCAAATGAAATGTTAGTGGGGTCTGTCCTCACTGCTGCCTATGAAATGTTACAGGGGTCTGTCCATACTCTTACCACTGAAATGTTACTAATTCTCAGCTTTGCCTATACTGCTGCTACTGCTATGTTACAGGGTTGTGGAAACAGAGGCTTCCCAAAGACATGATGGTGGCGAGGCCGCGCTACTAGGTCCCCAGGCGCCACAACTTTTCAGCGACGCGGTCACTGGGAAGGTGCGTATAACCACGGACACGGGGACAGGACACGTACTGCCTCAAAAACATCCCCTTTCTCCTCCTCCAGCAATGAAAACATTCTTGACAAATGCTTTCGCAGTGGTCCGTCTGGCGGCAGTCCAAGAATCTCACCTTAAACGACACAATAAGAAAGCCCCCCACCATGGCCCACTTAATCCTGGCCACATTCTGAAAACCAATGAAATAAAACCGCACTAATAGGTCCATAGTTGCCAAACCCACCTGTATTTTATCTGACGTTACCTCAGCTATGCAGGGCACTGCTATGGGATTTATTAATGTACCGCCGGTGGCTTCCTATGACCCACCCATGCTGTCGGTCCACATGGACTTCACATTAGGGAGATTTACCTGCCTGTGTATACTTTTAAAAAACTCGAGTCTGACTGGGGCATGCAATTTGGGCCGAAGCCCACCTGTATTTATTCAGACGTTAGCTCTGCTGTCCAGGGCACTGCAATGGGATTTATTTATGTACCGCCGGTGGCTTCCTGGGACCCACCCATGCTGTCAGTCCACACGGACTTCATATTAGGGAGATGTACCTGTCTATGTATACTTATAAAAAAACCCAGTCTGACTGGGGCATGCAGTGTGGGCCAAAGCCCACCTGTATTTCATCTGACGTAAGCTCTACTATCCGGGGCACTGCATTGGGACAAACTACAGGAGCAATACAGCGCTAATGAGACGTGCACAGCTACGGTAGCATTGGAGTCCGCTGTAGGCCCACGATTGCTGAGGGTTTGTGCAGAGGCCTATGTCCTGGGTGCAGTGAAAGTCCGCTTCCTGCCTAGGATTGCTGAAGCTGTGGGCCGAGGCCTATGTCGTGGGCGCGGAGCAAGTCTGCCATGTTTGGCCGCTCAGATTTATTTTTTGTTCATGTCTTGGGTTTCCTAGGACCCACCTATGCTGTTGGTGCCCACTTAGTTCCCATCGCGGTGTTTGACCTGTCTGGCACAAAGACACTGACTGACTTGGGTAGGGGGCAGAGTCCAGATGGCTTTCCCCTTGCAGTGTCGACTGAGCTATGCGACACCTAGACAGAATGAATACTGTGTGGGCACATGGATTCCCCATTGCTATGCCCACGTTTGCAGCTTCTGACGGAGGTGGCACAGGATTGGATTTCTCATTGCTTCTGTACAGCATTGTGGGCTATCGCCCCTTTTAAAGAGGGTCGCTGCCTGGCCCTGCCAACCCTCTGCAGTGTGTGCCTCCGGTTCCTCCTCATTGCAGATGTACTGAGAAATAGACATGAGGGTGGTGTGGCTATGCATGCAGTGTGTGGCATGAGGGCAGCTGAAGGCTGTGCAGGGACACTTTTGTGAGCGGTCTGGACACTGGGTCGTGCGGGGGTTGGGCAGCATGTAACCCAGGAGAAGAGGCAGCGGTTTGTCCCGCAGGCAGTGATTGTGCTTGGTTGGAGGTAGTGTGGTGCTTAGCTAAGGCGTGGCTTGCTAATGAGGGTTTGTCCGAAGTAAAAATTGTTAGGGGGGAGCCCCACTCTTGCCGCTATTGTGGCTTAATAGTGGGACCTGGGAATCTGAAATGCAGCCCAGCATGTAGCCCCTCGCCTGTCCTATCTGTTTCTGTGTCGTTTCCATCACTTTCTGGGGTTTTGCAGATTTCCACCAATGAAAACCTTAGCGGAGCATGGGTGATATACAAAAATGCTCCAGTCGCCCATTGACTTCAATGGGGTTCGCTACTCGAAACAAACTCTCGAGCATCGCGGAAAGTTCGACTCGAGCAACGAGCACCTGACGATTTTGGTGCTCGCTCATCTCTAGTCTCTGGTCAGCGGTAATTCTGCCATCTCCACCAGCCTCATCACACAAGTACAAGACATCTAATAAGACTAAAGACAAGAGCTTCACAGCCTTCTACAGATCAGAGGGATATCTCCATCTACCTGATGGTCCTGTGGAAGAAGAGGACGGGGACATCTCTCTGGTGGGCTTCTCTTACTGGATGGAACTGCAGGAAACACAGACGGACACTGAAGTCATTCTTTACATACAGATAATAAAGTCCCCGTGTATTTAGTCCTGTCTCTTACCTGGTGATGGGAGCGGCTGGCGGGTCTCCATCATGGCGTCCTTGTACAGATCCTTGTGTCCTTCTAAATACTCCCACTCCTCCATGGAGAAATAGACAGCGACATCCTGACACCTTATAGGGACCTGACAACACAATATACAGTCATTACCCAGAAGCCTCCAGTGCTGTTACTGTATAATGTCCCAACATTCCCTGCAGCGTCACCTCTCCAGTCAGCAGCTCAATCATCTTGTTGGTGAGTTCTAGAATCTTCTGTACATTGATGTCCTCATGTATCAGGGGGTGAGATGGGGGCCCCAATATTGGGCTCCGGGGTCTTCCCCACCCATCACACACAGGGGCCCGACAGCCATCACTAAAGGTCTTCTTCACTACTGTGTAATCCTGTATGTGGGGAGACATTAATAAATATCACTACAGACATTTCCAGAGTCCATTACCTCTCCAGTGACATCATCTGTTATTACCATAGATAAGAATGATGTGATGTGACATCATCAGAATCTCTCCCCTCTTCAGTGACATCATCTGTTATTACCATAGATAAGAATGATATAATGTGACATCATCAGAATCTCTCACCTCCCCAATCAGCTGGAAGAGTATCTCTAGGGTGAGATTTAATACACTTTCTGCCATCTTGTTTCTGTCCTTCTCCATCGTTGATGAATCAATCTGGTAGGAACTTGAATGAAAAGAATATGAACCAATGTAAAAAACACAAACAACATAAGAAACTAAATTTACTGGAGATAATAAGGGAAAACATTTAGAAGTATTTTCCCATTACATAACAAGATTGTTATTTCAGTGTGCCAGTGAGAATACGGCGATGACACATTTCTATAGTTTCGGTTATCTTTTACTCCTTTTTTAAAAATTACCCTTTTTGATTAAAGCTGCTTTCTGCTGAGGAAACTGTATTTTGTATTAATGAGTTTGTTTTGTGTTTCAGTAGAACAGCGCTTCTGTAAGACATACGGAGAAGCAAGCAGGATGATCTACAGCCCCCCCCCCCCCCCCCCCCGAGGGTGCGGACCCTCTAGTGCTTAACTAGTGATAACAGGAGTACCCAGTGATGTCAGGATGATGTGGCCCCTGTAATACACGGCTGTTACACCCGCCGCATACAGCCATTTGTATGCTGCTATAAAACCCACCTAGTAAAGCGGAGACTCAGCCCAAGTAACACATGACGTGTCCATAGAGTGATTCCGAGCTCGAACCAACCTCACCCAATTAGTCACCCGCATTATATCTAACACTCCAAATTCTGAACCCCAGAACTTCTCATATTCCCCTTTGGTGGATCTGGGGGAGATGTTGTTTATTGCCGGCTGAGCTGCAGTTTGTATTAGTGCTGTTTAGGGGTATAGGACTTCTAGATCATTCTTTACTTGATTTTTGGGGAGACGAGGCGACTACAGATCAGCCATTCTAGTATTACATTTTCTCTCTCACATAACATTCACTATGTGGCATAAATACCATGCTGCTTTAACCCTTTTCTTGCTGACCATGAATCTCTCAGTGAGGCGCTCCAGTAGGTAATAACGTAGGTGGAACATCCTTGCTACTAATTGCTGTATCTCAGGCTGTATTGTGGCTGGAGGACCGATTTTATGCTCCTTTTAAAGCCCATAATGTGGAATGTTGGTCCTGGCCACTATACAGCCTGAGATACAGAAGGTGGAAGTGAGAGATGAAGTGACAGCTGCACAGACCTGCAGCTCTCAGTCTGGTCATTCCTGGGTTTCTATAGGCTTTATCTCAGGCTGTGTTGCACATAGAGCATCCATCATGGCCTTGTTTTACATCCAAAAGTTTTAGAAAAAAGGGACCTTTTTTGAAGCCATCTGCTACACAACCTGAGGTAGAGAAAGTGGAAATGGTGCCAACCTCTTTAGTCAGCTTTCAGTTTAAGGGCCCTCTTAGAAGGAAGGATTATCATTTTAAAAAATTGTTAAAATGAGCAAAAGGGTGTACTAGGTATTGTGGATGTAGCAGAGCTGTATGTGTGTAATGTACACGCTCCTGTACTGTATGTGTATTGTGGATGTAGCAGAGCTGCATGTGTGTAATGTACACGCTCCTGTACTGTATGTGTATTGTGGATGTAGCAGAGCTGTATGTGTGTAATGTACACGCTCCTGTATTGTATGTGTATTGTGGATGTAGCAGAGCTGCATGTGTGTAATGTACACGCTCCTGTACTGTATGTGTATTGTGGATGTAGCAGAGCTGCATGTGTGTAATGTACGCGCTCCTGTAATGTATGTGTATTGTGGATGTAGCAGAGCTGTATGTGTGTAATGTACACGTTCCTGTACTGTATGTGTATTGTGGATGTAGTAGAGCTGTATGTGTAATGTACACGCTCCTGTACTGTATGTGTATTGTGGATGTAGCAGAGCTGTATGTGTGTAATGTACATGCTCCTGTACTGTATGTGTATTGTGGATGTAGCAGAGCTGTATGTGTGTAATGTACACGCTCCTGTACTGTATGTGTATTCTGGATGTAGCAGAGCTGTATGTGTAATGTATACGCTCCTGTACTGTATGTGTATTCTGGATGTAGCAGAGCTGTATTTGTGTGATGTACACGCTCCTGTACTGTATGTGTATTGTGGGTGTAGCAGAGCTGTATGTGTAATGTACACGCTCCTGTACTGTATGTGTATTGTGGATGTAGCAGAGCTGTATGTGTGTAATGTACACGCTCCTGTACGGTATGTGTATTGTGGATGTAGTAGAGCTGTATGTGTGTAATGTACACGTTCCTGTACTGTATGTGTATTGTGGATGTAGCAGAGCTGTATGTGTGTGATGTACACGCTCCTGTACTGTATGTGTATTGTGGATGTAGCAGAGCTGTATGTGTAATGTACACGCTCCTGTACTGTATGTGTATTGTGGATGTAGCAGAGCTGTATGTGTGTAATGTACACGCTCCTGTACTGTATGTGTATTGTGGATGTAGCAGAGCTGCATGTGTGTAATGTACACGCTCCTGTACTGTATGTGTATTGTGGATGTAGCAGAGCTGCATGTGTGTAATGTACACGCTCCTGTACTGTATGTGTATTGTGGATGTAGCAGAGCTGCATGTGTGTAATGTACGCGCTCCTGTAATGTATGTGTATTGTGGATGTAGCAGAGCTGTATGTGTGTAATGTACACGCTCCTGTACTGTATGTGTATTGTGGATGTAGCAGAGCTGTGTGTGTGTAATGTACTCGCTCCTGTACTGTATGTGTATTGTGGATGTAGTAGAGCTGTATGTGTAATGTACACGCTCCTGTACTGTATGTGTATTGTGGATGTAGCAGAGCTGTATGTGTGTAATGTACACGCTCCTGTACTGTATGTGTATTGTGGATGTAGCAGAGCTGTATGTGTGTAATGTACACGTTCCTGTACTGTATGTGTATTGTGGATGTAGCAGAGCTGTATGTGTGTGATGTACACGCTCCTGTACTGTATGTGTATTGTGGATGTAGCAGAGCTGTATGTGTAATGTACACGCTCCTGTACTGTATGTGTATTGTGGATGTAGCAGAGCTGTATGTGTGTAATGTACACGCTCCTGTACTGTATGTGTATTGTGGATGTAGCAGAGCTCTATGTGTGTAATGTACACGCTCCTGTACTGTATGTGTATTGTGGATGTAGCAGAGCTGTATGTGTGTAATGTACACGCTCCTGTACTGTATGTGTATTGAGGATGTAGCAGAGCTGTATGTGTGTAATGTTCACGCTCCTGTACTGTATGTGTATTGTGGATGTAGCAGAGCTGTATGTGTGTAATGTACACGCTCCTCTACTGTATGTGTATTGTGGATGTAGCAGAGCTGTATGTGTGTAATGTACACGCTCCTGTACTGTATGTGTATTGTGGATGTAGGAGAGCTGTGTGTGTGTAATGTACTCGCTCCTGTACTGTATGTGTATTGTGGATGTAGTAGAGCTGTATGTGTAATGTACACGCTCCTGTACTGTATGTGTATTGTGGATGTAGCAGAGCTGTATGTGTGTAATGTACACGCTCCTGTACTGTATGTGTATTGTGGATGTAGCAGAGCTGTATGTGTAATGTACACGCTCCTGTACTGTATGTGTATTGTGGATGTAGCAGAGCTGTATGTGTGTAATGTACACGCTCCTGTACTGTATGTGTATTGTGGATGTAGCAGAGCTGTGTGTGTGTAATGTACACGCTCCTGTACTGTATGTGTATTGTGGATGTAGCAGAGCTGTATGTGTAATGTACACGCTCCTGTACTGTATGTGTATTGTAGATGTAGCAGAGCTGTATGTGTCATGTACACGCTCCTGTACTGTATGTGTATTGTGGATGTAGCAGAGCTGTATGTGTGTAATGTACATGCTCCTGTACTGTATGTGTATTGTGGATGTAGCAGAGCTCTATGTGTGTCATGTACACGCTCCTGTACTGTATGTGTATTGTGGATGTAGCAGAGCTGTATGTGTGTAATGTGCACGCTCCTGTACTGTATGTATATTGTGGATGTAGTAGAGCTGTATATGTGTAATGTACACGCTCCTGTACTGTATGTGTATTGTGGATGTAGCAGAACTGTATGTGTGTAATGTACACGCTCCTGTACTGTATGTGTATTGTGGATGTAGCAGAGCTGTATGTGTGTAATGTACACGCTCCTGTACTGTATGTGTATTGTGGATGTAGCAGAGCTGTATGTGTGTGATGTACATGCTCCTGTACTGTATGTGTATTGTGGATGTAGCAGAGCTGTATGTGTAATGTACGCGCTCCTGTACTGTATGTGTATTGTGGATGTAGCAGAGCTGTATGTGTGTAATGTACACGCTCCTGTACTGTATGTATTGTGGATGTAGCAGAGCTGTATGTGTGTAATGTACACGCTCCTGTACTGTATGTGTATTGTGGATGTAGCAGAGCTGTATGTGTGTAATGTACACGCTCCTGTACTGTAGGTGTATTGTGGATGTAGCAGAGCTGTATGTGTGTAATGTACACGCTCCTGTACTGTATGTGTATTGTGGATATAGCAGAGCTGTATGTGTGTAATGTACATGCTCCTGTACTGTATGTGTATTGTGGATGTAGCAGAGCTGTATGTGTGTAATGTACACGCTCCTCTACTGTATGTGTATTGTGGATGTAGCAGAGCTGTATGTGTGTAATGTACATTCTCCTGTACTGTATGTGTATTGTGGATGTAGCAGAGCTGTATGTGTGTAATGTACACGCTCCTGTACTGTATGTGTATTGTGGATGTAGCAGAGCTGTATGTGTAATGTACACACTCCTGTACTGTATGTGTATTGTGGATTTAGCAGAGCTGTATGTGTGTAATGTACACGCTCCTGTACTGTATGTGTACTGTGGATGTAGCAGAGCTGTATGTGTAATGTACACGCTCCTGTACTGTGTGTGTATTGTGGATGTAGCAGAGCTGTATGTGTGTAATGTACACGCTCCTGTACTGTATGTGTATTGTGGATGTAGCAGAGCTGTATGTGTGTAATGTACGCGCTCCTGTACTGTGTGTGTATTGTGGATGTAGCAGAGCTGTATGTGTGTAATGTACACGCTCCTGTACTGTATGTGTATTGTGGATGTAGCAGAGCTGTATGTGTGTGATGTACACGCTCCTGTACTGTATGTGTATTGTGGATGTAGCAGAGCTGTATGTGTGTAATGTACACGCTCCTGTACTGTATGTGTATTGTGGATGTAGCAGAGCTGTATGTGTGTAATGTACACGCTCCTGTACTGTATGTGTATTGTGGATGTAGCAGAGCTGTATGTGTAATGTACATGCTCCTGTACTGTATTGTATTGTGGATGTAGCAGAGCTGTATGTGTGTAATGTACACGCTCCTGTACTGTATGTGTATTGTGGATGTAGCAGAGCTGTATGTGTGTAATGTACACGCTCCTGTACTGTACGTGTATTGTGGATGTAGCAGAGCTGTATGTGTAATGTACACGCTCCTGTACTGTATGTGTATTGTGGATGTAGCAGAGCTGTATGTGTGTGTAATGTACACGCTCCTGTACTGTATGTGTATTGTGGATGTAGCAGAGCTGTATGTGTAATGTACACGCTCCTGTACTGTATGTGTATTGTGGATGTAGCAGAGCTGTATGTGTGTGTAATGTACACGCTCCTGTACTGTATGTGTATTGTGGATGTAGCAGAGCTGTATGTGTGTAATGTACACGCTCCTGTACTGTATGTGTATTGTGGATGTAGCAGAGCTGTATGTGTGTAATGTACGCGCTCCTGTACTGTATGTGTATTGTGGATGTAGCAGAGCTGTATGTGTAATGTACACGCTCCTGTACCCCTCAGTTCGGTTTTTCTGCATCGAGGACAAAGCGTTGTATCGCTCTCCATGAACACGCACTAGCACACCACGCACACAACGACACGTACCGTATGCACTCCATACACATGAGCACATGCTAACAGACTCCATAATCCTCACCATACAGGCCCTCATGCAGGAGAAAACCTGCAAATATCCAAAAATGAGCCTAAAGTTCCTGTAGATTCCTCCGGCCGCAGGCAGCAGCTTACCTAGATGCACAGCTGTAACTGTATCTGCCTGCACACTGTGTACCACGTGGGGCCCAACAACCAATGAGGCGGCTGGATTAGTCAATGCTACTGAAGTGTGCTGGAAAAGAAATATATGTCTCTCATACCTCCACCGGGGTAGATGCTGGAATGGAGGGGCTCCTAGGAGGTCTGAGGACAGGAAGTCACATGGTCTGAGGTCACATGACTGTTAGGGGAGGGGATTACTAATACTGTAGGCATATTTCCCTTTTCAGCCGCAGTTCTCCGGCGCGGAGCATTCAGCCAATCAGCTGGCTGGAATCGGCACCACGTGACTACACAGCGTGCACCTAACCCTAGGTCTTCTGCTCATGCGCAGACCAACTCTTCGGTGCGAGCACGCCGGAGCGGCCCCATTGAACAGAGCAGAAGACCGCACAGCGCAAGCGCGTCTAATGGAAGGAGAAGACAGCGTTAGTCGGCGCCATGGAGACGGGGACGCCAGCACCGGAGGGGGTAAGTGTGTAACTTCTGTATGGCTCATATTTAATGCACGATGTATATTACAAAGTGCATTAATATGGCCATACAGAAGTGTATAACCCCACTTGGTTTCATGGGACAACCCCTTTAAGCAGCACGGGGTTAGGTATAGGGTTGTGTTTAGGGTTAGGTTTAGGGTTGTGGTTGGGGTTAGGGGTTAGGGGTTAGGTAACCCTAAACCTAACCCCGTGCTGCTTAAGTGTAGTGTGTAGTGCACATGGCTGCTGAAGGCAATCCGCGTGCACGCTGTGTAGTCACGTGGTGCCGATTCCAGCCAGCTGATTGGCTGAATGTGTGATAGACATGATAATTATTTAGTATAAAATGTCTATCGCTATTCGTATATAACCCAAATGTATTTTGCTATTGTAATGACTTTTAGCTCAGGAGTTTAAAGGACACACACACAATCTAATCATAGTATTTGCTAGACAATGGATGTCTGATCTAATGTTAGTTAAGTACATAGAAGTTACACAAGTTGCACAACCAGCTTCTAAGAGTTAAGGGCCATAGTATTATGTGTATATCCTTATATCCTGTGTTCAATACCCAGCCCCCTTCCACTCTTCAAACACAAGCTAGTTAAACAAATCATTTGTCAACTACACAGAATTCCTTAAGGCTGTCTGCATGCTAAAGAATACAAAGTCCATACCTTGGCGGACGTGAGGACGGGAGGGTAGGGAGGCGGGAGACTCTGTATGATCCGACAAATGAGAATCTTATATGTTACTGATGTAATCTGTTGCACGCCCATTGAAGGGCGGTTGTCATGTGTTATAATAAAAGGCTTGAGCCTCTACACATTGTAGAGACTCTCCCAGTTTTAGACCAACATTGGTGTCTGATTCTGGTTCGATGATGTGTGCACACGATACTCAATTTGGAAGCGACAAAATACCCCAAAAGCCTGCTGGAGAAACCATAATCCAGATCAGTGGAGTCCCTGGGTGAGCGAGTGGATCTGTGAGGTCACAGCCTGGAACGTACAGAGATCGGCAGATGGCACGCAGAACTCAGGGGCCCGAAAATCTACAGAACACGGTAAGATTGCTTTATCTACCTGTGTCACAGCTGGGTTCTGACTGCTTTTCTGCCTGTTCCTGATCCAGACTGGACCTTCACTGAAAGACAGGTCTGTCCACTCGAAAAATCACCTTGTTACCTGTCTAGGGGTATTTTGTATGCTGTTGTGTCTGTTATGTCTGAGACGCTTAAAAATTGTGTATACAAGACCAAGAGATAAATTCTGTGAGGGTTAATGTGTCGGGAGGGCGGACTCGGCTGTTTAAGTCTGAGGGAACACGCCAGTGACACGTGCTCCTAGGTAAAACTAGTGTGAGGTTAGGAAGATTTATGATACGTATACTTAACTTTATGATTGAGCGTGTTATGTTCTCATATGTGGAAAGGTATATACTGTGAAGTATAGTCGTGCTTTGTGACGGCTGATTTCTCCAGAATATTATTGAGGTTTTGGTCATTGAAAATAATCGTCAGTCTCTGTGTATAGCTAAATGTCCTGTCTAGATCGTGTACAAGGAGTGCTCTTGGGGATTACTAGTAGAGGTTGGTTGATATAAAGGTGGATGAGATATATATATACCTTGAGCCGTTGTGGGTATTCTCCAGTAATCTCGTCTGTCTGGTATTATAGAAAGAATGTGCAGTGTTTATTGTTGGGGAGAGGGCTGCTGATAAGAGTGAACTGAAAGCTTTTTCCAATTAACCCTTTCTGTTTACTTTGTCGTTCCCTGTGTTTTGTAGAATTAATGTGCATTATAATTCTGAGTGGGAAAGAGGGGTTATATGGGAAGGATTTGAAGAAAGCAGATTTTACAAGAGAAACAGTACTGTGTGCAGAAACTTTGAATAGAATAGAATAAGCAGGTAGCATAAAGTTGAGCAGATTGAGAAGGTTCAGGCATAGACGCAGGTTGTTTAGAGAATGGGGAGCAAAGTGAGCAAGGACAAAGGTCATAGGGCTTGTGATTTGGTTACTGAACAATGGGAAAGGATCAGGAAAAGTTGCAGAAAGAAATGCCAGGTTATAGACAGATAAGATAGATTGTAGAAAGTTTTCAGAAGATGAGCAGGAAGCCTAGCAGAAAGAAATGTGTTTTTAGATTGCTAGAAGGAGGTATAATGTAGTTAAGAGATTGAAGAGGGGAAAGCATGTAGGGGGGGTATGTGTATTGCTAATGAACAATGTAATGTCTTTGTGTTGACTACAGCCCCTCCCTGTAATGGCGGCCGTGCTTGCAATGTTTACAATCCAACATAGTGTGACTCTGCAGTAAATGTAGTGAGGCCTGCCCCCACCCTGAAGTTATTTCCCCCCATTTGCTCACTTTCAGGGTGTGTGATGTTACTTCCGGTCCCTCCCCATCCGGAACAGGACCTGGCCCCGCCCCTTCCTCCTCCGGCGGCCATCTTGCCTCACCTGGAAGTGCTGCTACTCAGCAGCCATTTTGCCTCACCTGGGAGATCTGTAGCCCCGCCCCTTTCTGCCTCTGGCGGCCATTTTGCTGCACTTGGGAGGCCTATATTCCCCAATGGCACTGTATCCAGTGCTAACATCATGATTGTCTGAACAAAGGTTTTGTTTGACCAGACTTTGTTACGCTCCAAGATGTGGCCACTTTGGATGTGTGATAAGTTCAGGGAAACAAACCTTTGTGGAGATGCAGCTTGGGACATAGTAGATGACTAAGCTGGTTTATAGTGCATGGAAGATTGGAGTTGATGCATGGGGGGCAGAGGCCGGGAATACATGACAGGGGACGCTCTCTCATGTTCCCAGGGGCTCTGTTTTCCACTGCCCGCTTCTCCAATGGATGCTCAGACAGATGATGTTATGGAAGGCTCCTACAGATGGAATAATTTCACTATAGTCACCCAGCAAACTTTTTCATGCAATTTGGTGAAGTAATTTTACTTTTTATGTGAAGAAAGAGGGACTGAATTGCCCAGAGTAGGATGTTAAGTCATCCGTATTCTTTAGTTTTTCTTTAAGTCTTTTGTATATTCTAGTGTCAGTCTACACTGAAGCTATAATTATATTCCGACAGGAGAGTAAAAGCTAAACGCTGGCCATACCCTGAAATACTATTACACTGGGTGACGTAAAATTTGAATTGTGTGGCGCCCCCTTGTGTTAAAAAATGCTAACTGCAACCGGGAAAAAAAATAAAAAATCTAAAGGACATTTTCGCTCAGACTTCGCTGCATACAATGTCACCTTGACCTACAAAGTGCTTGTTTTTGTGCCTCTTGGTTTACTAGTTTGAACGCAATGACTCTTTTTCCATTGAGTATTGCGGTTCAAAAGGGGGGAGGCATAGGTGATCTGGGTCATAGATGATCTAGGTGTTGTAGATCAGCTATTGGGTTTGAAAAAAAAAAATAAATAAATGATTTTGTGCTACAAGATTCCGAGCCATGTGAAATAGAACGTCAGAACGATTATTTAGTACTAATTCAGTAAGAAACTGCAGATATGCAAACAGTTACCAGAACCCCTGTTGATAATGCATATGTTGAGCTTTTTGCAGATGGTACCAGGGTGAGGATTGATGACTCCACATCGGATATGCAGTGGTCACACAACAAGATGTCCTAGAAGCAGAAGCTCTGCCTCCGCATGTCACAGTACAATAAGCGGAATTGAAGGCCCTCACTGAGGCGAGTGGAGTGGCGAGAGGTAAGACCGGCAACCCTTTACACTGACTCCTGGTATGCATTTGGCATAGCTCATGATTACGGCCCAATATGGAAGGCCAGACAGTTTTTACCTCAGCAGGACAACCAATTGAGAATGGTGCAGCGGTACAGAGTCGCATGGAGGCCCTGCTTCTACCTGACAAAGTTGAGAGTTTGCACCGAGTCCTACACTGGAGAGGCGAGAGACGACACCCTCGCTGACAGCGCAGCAAAGGCAGCGGCCCTCAAGCCGTGGAAGAAAGAAGAAAAGATACTGACAGCATGAGTCAGTGGTAAAAAACTTTGGACATTGACAAAAATTTGGACTTTGATATGCTAAAGACTTTTACAGTTACCAGCCAGCAAGGAAGGAAAGAATAAATGGACTAATATGGGAGCAGCAGAAACAGGACAGCGTGTGGTGAACAGTCAACAGCACTTGCCCACCACAGTTCCTGTATCCCATGATGGCCCAGCTGATGGACGCAAAGACCCACCTAGTAAAGCAGTAATGACGACGACGCTTGAAAGAGGTTGGGCGACTTCTGGGTTCTCTGTAGCTGCTGCATCATTTGTCCGGTTTAGCATGATCTATGCCATGGGTAAGTCAGGGCAGAAGTAAATTTGCCACACCACACTTGCCGGGACCACTCTACCCATTTCAGGGATTGCAAATTGACTACGTTCAGCTCCCACTTGTTGGGAAGTATGACTACGTGCTTGTTGTTGTTGATGTCTTTGCAGGTTGGAGGCCGACCCTGTTACCAAGGTAAACAAGTAGGTAACCGCAAAGAAGCTCATGAACGAGGTAAACTGTGAATATGGGGTACCAGAGGTGATTCAGAGTCAGACAGAGGTATAAACTTCGCAGGTGAATGTAACATGTCATGTCTGCTCTGGGTGTATCCCAGGCCTTTTACATACTGTACCACCTTTAGTGTAGTGGAAAGGTGGAGAGACGTAGTGGCACGCTAAAAAGTAAGATACTTAAAAATGACGCCACTTTGGAAAGACTGTCATCCAATAGCCTTATACAGTGTTAGATATGAACCCAGGGGGGATTATACATTATCTCCCTACGAGATTGTTTGGGCTAGCCCCAAGGCTAGGTCGTTACTATCCTCAGTGGTTACAATTACAATCTGATGTGTTGACTGAGTATGTGATTTCCGTTGTTAAAGAACTAACCAAAGCCTATGCATAGGTGTTCTCTTCCAGACTCAGAGGCAGACACTGGGGCACATATCTTGCAGCCTGGGGATTGGGTGTGCGTCAAGAAGTTCCCCAGGAAGCACCCTCCTGAGCCCCGATTTGATGGCCCCTACCAGGTGCTTCTGACTACTGCCACAGCTGTGAAACTAGCCGAAAGACTTACATGGATCCATGCTTCATACTGTAAGAAAGCTTCAGATCCGGGAGACCAGTCTTAGTTGTGCCAAAGACGTTACTCTGGTTAGGGCTAGTGAGAGAGGAAGGTAGCAACTGGAATCCTTAGTCGGAAGAATATGAGGGTATGGTTACCTTCTAGTATAACTCGTCCAATGCTTAAGTAGCCGCATATTCCTTCGACTATTGTACTGTGGTCCCGTGTCTAGGCGCAAGATCCCACCGCAGGCCAGATTTAGCTCAGTCCAGCTGGTTATATGACTTATATACCCGGGGAATACAATATGTTTGCGCCACTGATAACATCTGGGGAGAAGACTGCCGTTATTGGGGATTAGTGGGATGGAACACAGGAATAGACTAGTCCTATAAACCGCGAAGTGCCTTAAATAAGAAAGATAAGAGCGGGAAATCCCTAATTAGTCGTATAACCCTCCTTGAGAATAATAAGGACAGCAGGTATTGGAAGGCTGAACTTAGTATGCTGCTTGGTTTTAATGCGGTTTTTACATTAACCATGGGAGATCCAAGCCCGGGGGACGGGGAGACTTATAGTCTGGGGACATACCGGTACGGGAGGACAGATCCCTTAGGGAAGTTTAAAATAAGGGGTATGGTAGATGCAGCCGAATGGAAGCCTTCACTTAGTCCCGTGCCCATAATTAACCCCCTCCGCCGTAAGATAAAGACCTTGACGAACATGATGATCATAGCCGACCCTACCTTTGAGGACACCTTGACAGTAGCGACTGGCTACTCTGACCAGAATCTCTGGTTGGAGTTGATGAGGTACAATGCTAACAGGAGCAACAAGTCTAACTGTTGCGTGTGCGGTAGTGCCCGACTACACTCGGGGATGGTCCCCCTAAATCTCCCTGTAGATGCTGAAGAGTGGTTTATTAGTCTCTTCACGAACATTTCCGCTAATTTCACTGTCCGTGAGAAATGGAAGAAGGAATACTCTATAACTACTTAAGTGTTTTGCACCGGAGAGAGTATTACTGACTACCCTGGAAACTACACCTGCCGGGCAAATAGGCAGGGTGGAGGGAGATTTTTGGGGAACTCACCAACGGGTATTGCTCCTCCTACAGTATGATAGGAGGGGAATAGATGCAGAATCAGGTCCAGTCCTTAGGAGACGTTTACTGGCTTTGTGGAGACATGAGGTAGAGGACCCGCCTGGAGGGTAATTGGACAGGGGAGTGTGCCTTAGTAAAGCCCTTATGCTCCTCCACATCCTGTCAGACACCAACGTTTCCCTTGTTTGAAAAAGATGAAGAGCCAGTTCTGATAATGCCAACCACGTACGCTACCAAAGAAAAGGAGAAATGTACTAGTACTGTGCCTGCCCCGATCTCCTAAGATGGATTGTCAGTGGAATTCCCATTTGCCTAGGGATAGTGCAGAAGACCTTAGGTTCCGGCGAGGGCACACCCTGTGGGGTGTTAACTTGTACAGATAGAGGGTATGGATGCCCGGAAATGAGCCCAGGGAATCCATGGCCTCCCTCTGAGGTGAGGTAGGGATCCCCCCCTCCTAGGAGTAGGGACTTACGGGCAGTGGGAAAGCCCTGACGCAAGGGTGAGGCGACTTGGACGTGTTCACCATTAGGACTATCTCCAGGAGGGACATTGGTGTGGGTGAAGATTAGGGAGTCCCACGCCGTGCGTACCTGTGTACGCTACTAGTATTGTAACATTATGCTAGAGCGAGAAGAGAGACCCCTGGTGGTAGTTTTGATCTACACGTGTACATTGACGTCATAGGATAGCCAAGGGGGGTACCTGACAAGTTTTAAAAATTAGAGACCAAGTTAAAACTAGATTCGAGTCCATTTTCCTGATCATTAGGGTAAATTAATGTTGACTGGATTAATTATGTTTATTATAATTAGCAGTGGTTTATAAATTATACTAGAGACGCCTTATAGGGACTAGTCGACCAATAGGACCTACCTCGACTATGACTTTTTTAAAAATAGAATGGTCTTAGAGACGACTTTAGCTAAAAAGGGGAGTGTCTGAAAGATGATAGGGGAGACTTGTCATACCTACATCCTAGACGACACGTGACCCGCGGGTAAAGACGCAGTTGCTATTAAGAAGCTGACCACACTAACTAAAAAGAGCTAACTTTTGGGACCAGCACTCGCCATGGATGAGCGGGTGGTAAAGGATCCTGGCACAGACGGGCGTCGCTGTTGTATGTGAACTGATTACCTTTTCTGTTCTAGTCTGCTGTGTTATCCCCTGTGTCAGAGAGACCTGTGAAACTGATGCTGGAAAAGCCGCTCCCACCATGAGTTTGCTGGATGCATCCCCAGAAGGAGTGGACAAGTCCTACACCCCCTTGAAGACCCTAAAACGAACCTTCAACGCGCTCCAGTTATAGGCTCACGCGCAGAAAACTGTGAAAATTAGATAAAGAATTAGAGGATAGACATTTTAAGGGGGGATTGTGATAGACATGATAATTATTTAGTATAAAATGTCTATCGCTATTTGTATATAACCCAAATGTATTTTGCTATTGTAATGACTTTTAGCTCAGGAGTTTAAAGGACACACACACAATCTAATCATAGTATTTGCTAGACAATGGATGTCTGATCTAATGTTAGTTAAGTACATAGAAGTTACACAAGTTGCACAACCAGCTTCTAAGAGTTAAGGGCCATAGTATTATGTGTATATCCTTATATCCTGTGTTCAATACCCAGCCCCCTTCCACTCTTCAAACACAAGCTAGTTAAACAAATCATTTGTCAACTACACAGAATTCCTTAAGGCTGTCTGCATGCTAAAGAATACAAAGTCCATACCTTGGCGGACGTGAGGACGGGAGGGTAGGGAGGCGGGAGACTCTGTATGATCCGACAAATGAGAATCTTATATGTTACTGATGTAATCTGTTGCACGCCCATTGAAGGGCGGTTGTCATGTGTTATAATAAAAGGCTTGAGCCTCTACACATTGTAGAGACTCTCCCAGTTTTAGACCAACATTGGTGTCTAATTCTGGTTCGATGATGTGTGCACACGATACTCAATTTGGAAGCGACAAAATACCCCAAAAGCCTGCTGGAGAAACCATAATCCAGATCAAATGCTCCGCGCCGGAGAACTGCGGCTGAAAAGGGAAAAATGCATACTGTAGTACTGTGGAGAGGAGAGGAGGATGCTGGGAGGGCCGTGATCTGAATGCAGGAAGGAATGGTGTCCTCTCTCCATAAGGAGAGCACCCAAAAAGTGTGAGGAGACACCTAGGGGTCGGGGGATGGTATCGTCTCTCCCCAAGGAGAACATCCACAACAGCCGTCTGTGTGGTTACTGGCTTGGTTTCCTATTCCTCATCATTATTTGCATAGAATGCAGGAAGACTTGGTCTCATCACCCCCCAGGATTCCTCTTCCTCTGTGTGAGGATGCTGCCCCCTCCTGGTCGGAGGGTCCCGATGCTTCACCCCCCAGGATTCCTCTTCCTCTGGCCGCCTGCACACGAGCGGAAATCCCGCCGCGGGATTTCCCGCGGGATTTCCGCCGCTGAAAGTTTGCATAGGAGTGCATTAAAATACGCACTCCTATGCAGACGGCAGCGGTTTGGCCGCGCGAAATCTCGCGCGGCAAACAGACCGCAGCATGTTCTAATTTTCTGCGGTGCACGCACTCACCCGGCCGCCGGCTCCGGTCTGCGCATGCGCCGGCTGATCGGCAGCCAGCACATGAAAGAGCCGGGGCCGCCAGGCGCGGGTGAGTACGCGCTTGTCACTGCAGGCTCTCGGGTCAGATCGCGCGGCGAGAATTCTCGCTGCCGGATCCGACCCGCTCGTCTGCAGGCGGCCTCTGTGTGAGAATGCTGCCCCCTCTTGGTCCCCCCACCCCCTTTAGGATTCCCCTTCCTGTTTGGGGATGCTGCCCCCTCCTGGTCGCATATTTCCCTTTTCAGCCGCAGTTCTCCGGCGCGGCGCATTCAGCCAATCAGCTGGCTGGAATCGGCACCACGTGACTACACAGCGTGCACGCGGATTGCCTTCAGCAGCTCTGTGCACTACACACTACAGTTAAGCAGCGGGGTTAGGGTTTAGGGTTAGGGTTTAGGGTTAGGTTTAGGGTTAGTGTTTGGGGTTAGTGTTTAGGGTTTAGGGTTAGGTTTAGGGTTGGGGTTGGGTAACCCTAACCCTAAACCTAACGCCGTGCTGCTTAAGTGTAGTGTGTAGTGCACGGCTGCTGAAGGTAATCCGCGTGCACGCTGTGTAGTCACGTGGTGCCGATTCCAGCCAGCTGATTGGCTGAATGCGCCGCGCCGGAGAACTGCGACTGAAAAGCGTAATATGCCTCCTGGTCAGAGGGTCCCAGTCTTTCACCCCCTAGGATTCCTCTTCCTCTGTGTGAGGATGCTGCCCCCTCCTGGTCAGAGGGTCCCAGTCTTTCACCCCCTAGGATTCCTCTTCCTCTGTGTGAGGATGCTGCCCCCTCCTGGTCGGAGGGTCCGGTCCTTCACCCCCCAGGATTCCTCTTCCTCTGTGTGAGGATGCTGCCCCCTCCTGGTCGGAGGGTCCCGATGCTTCACCCCCCAGGATTCCTCTTCCTCTGTGTGAGGATGCTGCCCCCTCCTGGTTGCATATTTGGTATTTTAGCCGCACTTATACGGCGCTGCTGATTAGAGCCACCTGATTGGCTCTTCGGCACCACGTGACTACACAGTGTGCACGCGGATTGCCTTCATCAGCCGTGCACCACACACTACAGTTAAGCAGCCGTGCTCGATCAGCCGTGCTAACCGTAACCCTAAACCCTAACCCCCGTGGGTCTCCTGAAGTAGCACTGGTGCACATCTGCAAAGGAGGGTCTGTGCACGGCTGCTTAACTGTAGTGTGTAGGGCACGGCTGCTTAACCCCTTAACGACCGGGCCATAGTGTGTTTACGTCCTCAGCATGTGTGCTTTATTCTCTGAGGACGTAAAAACATGCGTCCTGCAGAGAATAGAGCCCCGTGGGCTGAGGACGTGACAGCTCCATGCTGTCGGTAGCCGACAGCATGGAGCTGTCATCCCGGGCTGCGCCCCCCCCCCCCCCCGACATTGCGATCAGCGCTGTCCAATGGATAGCGCTGATCGCAAAAAAGTAAATAAAAGTGCCCAAAAGTTAGATATTCAGCTCCCCTGATGAATCGGATCCATCAGGGGAGCTGAAAAATCTCACATGTCTTGTCGGCGGTGTCCCCCGGAGATCTGGTCCTCCCGTACCCGCCGGCGGCCTTCTGCGCATGCGCGCCAGACGATTACATCACGTGCATGCGCAGAAGCCCGGGAGCCCCCGGCAAATTCAAAACCTCCTGGCTCCCGGCTCCTGAAGGTAGCCGGGAACCAGGAGGTGTTACCGGGGACTGGATGACAGTGATCATGTATAGTAAAAAAAAAAAGTGTGAAAAAGTAAAAAAAAAAAAGTTAAAGTTTGAAAAAAAGTTTTAAAAAAGTTTAAAAAGTGTACGTTTCATCTCCCCTCACGGATCATATCCGTGAGGGAGGATGAAAGTATGCACATAAGGCCCCCAGATTTATCCGCGGACCTTACCCCAGCTTCTGCGCACACGCCCGTCGCCAAAATGGCGGACGCATGCGCAAAAGCTGTGGATTGCCAGGATAATTGAAAATCTCCCTGCTCCTGGCTGCAAAACTGAGCCAAGAGCCCGGAGATTTCACGGCGGGCCGAGGTGAGCGGCTCCTGATCACGTGTTCGCCGTTATCCAATGGATAATGGCGATCACGTAAAAGTTTTTTAAAAAATTTGATGCGATCGATGAGAGGAGATGAAACTTTTTACCGGAGGCCTCCGTATTTGAACCCCGATGCAATCCTCATCCGTGAACTTACCCGGATTCTGCACATGCAACCGCCGGCAAAACAGCGAACACATGCGCAGGAGTCGGGGAGCACAGGAAACTTAAAATGTCCTTGCTCTCAGCGACCAATGGTCACCGAGAGCCTGGAGCAGTGACGGGTGACCTCGTTGAGCGGTCCCCGGTCACGTGATAAAAAGGTAGCGATCTAATATAGGTCGGTCTCACATGACCGGATAGGAATTACGGATTCCGCATGCATCTGATCCGCGGTAATACGCAGATGAATCGCATTGGATTACACAATTCCGCTCACATTAGCGGGTCGGAATTGTGTAATCCACTCGCAGAAAAGAGAACGCAGCAGGTTCTATTTTACCGCGGCTATCCGCAACATAGAGCCTATTGTGCTCCGTGGTCGTGGATATACCCGCAGCCTATACGCAACTACGTTGTATACGGGCTGCGGGCACCCGTAAGCGACGGTGCGGGAAATGCAAACAAAAAAAAGGTACTGCGCATGACCGCCTGTGTGAGTAGGCAGTTAACGGCAGTACATTACGCAGCCGTACGCAGGGTCACAGCCGGGCTCACAGATGGGATCCAATGCGGGCCTCCGCAAGCGGATTCCACCTACAGCTGCATGAGCCCGGCGTTATTCAGACCGCTACCTGTAATCCGTAATTTACAAGAAGCCCCGGGAACGTTCGCCTTCCTGCAGTTCCAGGAGCAGCTTGTTGAGCGCCTTCTATGTGAGACCTCCGCACCTCGGCAAGCTTACGGAGACTCATGGAACGCCACTTTTTACACCCCATCCCCGCCGCTGAGGTCAAGAAATGACCCCCAAAAAGCATGAGAGGAGGGGGGATACCCGGTTTTATTGCCCCATGGGCCCATTCCAACCAGCCTCCGTAATTACCCCTGTCTTCGGAAATACTACACAGTTCACATTATTACTTTTATCTAAGATTTGCGAACGCCAAAAAGGGCGCGGAGTGTGGGGGGGAGGGGGGGGTAAATTTTAGGAAGTCTATTTTTATTCCGTTCAAATAAGCAATGGGGCCTGGGATTTATTCAGTTGTGCCCTGAAATCCAACGGGTGTTCCCTCCTTTATAGGCCTTGCCATGGGTCCTGTAAGTAGATTAGGGCCACAATGGGTATGTTTCTGAACTCGGGACAAACGGGGGTATCCATTTTGGGATGAATATCTTCATTCCTATGTACCCTGTACAAAAAAACTGTTTTTTAATTTTAAAAATTGCCAAAAAATTTGAAAATCGTAACTTTTTCCTTCTGCTTTGCTTAGATTCATTCAAATACTGTGGGGTCAAAATACGCAGTACACCCCTAGATGACCCCTAGGGGTCTAGTTTTCAAAATGGGGTCATTTGTGGGGGTTCTTATCGTTTTGGCCGCTCAATGGCTCTATAAGTGGGCAATGGGGCCTGGAATTTATTCAGTTGTACCCTGAAATCTAACGGGTATTCCTTTCATTGTAGGCCTAGCCATGTGTCCTTTAGGTCTATTAGGGCCACAATGGGTATGTTTCTGAACACGAGACAAACAGGGGTATCCGTTTTGGGGTAAAAGTCGTCATTTATATGTGTGCTATACAAAAAAAAATGTTTTTAAATTGACGCAATAGCCCAAAAAATGAAAATCGTAATTTTTTTCTTACTGCTTTGCTTAGATCTATTCAAAAATTGTATGGTTAAAATACACAGTACACCCCTAGATAAATTCGTTAAGGGGTCTAGTTTTCAAAATGGGGTAATTTGTGAGGGAATCTCTATGGTTTTGGGCGCTCAAGAACTCTACAAGTGGGCAATGGGGCCTAAAAGGACTTCAAGCAAAATCTATGTTCTGAAAGCCACCGATTACTCCTTTCATTTTGGGCCCCGTTGTGCATGCGGACATAAGATTAGGGCCACAATGGGTATATTTCTGAAAACAGCACAAACGGGTATCCATTTTGGGGTGCAAGTCTTCCTTCATATGTGTGCTGTACAAAAAAAGCTGTTTTTAAAACGACAGAATTGCTAAAAAAACGAAAATCACAATTTTTTTTCTTTTGCTTGGCTTGAATTCATTCAAAAACTGCTCCAGTCAAAATATGCAGTACACCCCTAGATAAATTCGTTAAGGAGTCTGGTTTTCAAAATGGGGTCATTTGTGGGGGTTTTCTATGGTTTTGGGCGCTGAAGAACTCTACATGTGTGCTATGGGGCCTAAAAGGACTTCAAGCAAAATTTCTGTTTTGAAAGAAACTGACTACTCCTTTCATTTTGGGCCCCGTTGTGGACTCAGATATAATATTAGGGCCACAATGGGTATATTTCTGAACACGGGAGAAACAGGGGGATCCATTTTGGTGTGTAAATCCTCATTTTCATGTAAACTATAGGAAAAAATATGTCTTTAAAATGACAGATTTGCAAAAATATGAAATTTTACTTTTTCTCCTCTAAATTGAATTAATTCCTGAAAAAAAAACTGTGGGGTCAAAATACTCATGACCCCCCTCAGTGAATACATTAAGGGGTGTAGTTTTTAAAATGGGGTCATTTGTGGGGGTATCTATCATTTTGGCTCCTATGAGCCTTTCCAATCTTGGCTTGGTGTAGGAAAACAAAGTGTTCCTTAAAATGCTGAAAAGTAATGTTAAATTTGTACGTCTCCTAAATGGTTAAAAAAAAACAAAAGTTTTTCCAATGTGCGCCCAAAATAAAGTAAACGGGTGGAAATATATATCTTAGCAAAAATTTCTATATTATGTTTGCACATATTTAAGATATTGCAGTTGGAAATCTGAAAAATATGACGATTTTTTTCAAAATTTTCCCAGTTTTGCGCTTTTAATAAATAAACACAAGTACAACATGTGGCGAAAAAACAATGTCAAAATCGCTTGGATATGCAAAACCTTTCTGGTGTTTTTCCATGTTAAAGTGACACATGTCAGATTTGCAAAATTTGGCCTGGTCATTAAGGCGCAAACAGGCTTGGTCACTAAGGGGTTAAATATGCAGATACCCCGATACAAATCTTTCAGGGCTTAGTGCCATCCACTTTGGCTAAACGCCGATTATTGCGTCCATTACTGGAAGTCCTAAAAACCAAAGACCTAAAATAGGCCTGGCTATTACCTTTTGGACTGGGAATAACCCATAGGGGTCGGCGGTTGGATATCCGCTCTCCTGAGGATCTGCAGGCTGGCTGGCAGCACCTTGATCTCGAGCCAATAGATATTCCGAGTTGGCTACCGCTGCCGGAAATGCTGCGATTTTCAGGACTGGCTCCTCTGGAGAGGTGGCAGCTGGCGGGAAATGCCAAGTCGCCAAGAGGAAAGAGAAAGAAGAGCAGGGAAGATGGCGTGCCCGGTGATACCTGACTTTTGGGCTCCTCCAGCCCTCCTAGTTATTGGCTCGTTAATTCCTAAATGCCATTGAATAATTGTTAATATTGGTTCTCTGAGGATGGGGGGGGGGGTGCTGGAGCTCGGGTGCCACATTGATCTCTCCTCTTCGGTGGGCGCCCAGCTGCAGACATTTAACCTCCTAGGCTCTATGGGGGGAATGAAACTTTCCCGTACCGATAATAATACATTTACGTAGTTTATAAATTCTATTTATGTTCCCTTCTATATTCCGTTGTACTCCACGGATGGAGTGTTTTACTGTTTCTGATGATCCTAATCCTCTGTGTCCTTGAGAGTGCCTGTTAGTTCAGGCTCAGTGAAATTGACAGCCCTCTACTGACTTGCAGAGCTGTTCTCTTTCCTCCCTTCTCATTGGTTGGGGGTCTGGTGTTCAACAGATCTCTATCCCAACTTTGAAATAGAACTGTTTTACTTTCACGTGCATTTTTCATAAGTACCTTTCCATTTTCTGTTCTCCCCCTTTTCCTTACTCCTTTCCACTCTTCTCCTCCCTCCCCCCACTTACCCTCTAACCCAGGAGTCCCCAACTCCAGTTCTCAGGGCCCACCATCAGGTCCTGTTTTCAGGATATCCTATGATAAGAACACCTGTGGCAATGTCTGAGGCACTGACAATAATTACATCACCTGTGCAACACTGAGGAAATCTTGAAAACATGACCTGTTGGCAGTCCCTGAGGACAGGAGTTGGGGAACACTGCTCTAACCCATCCACAGGAGTGCGGATCTGGTACAGATGAGAGAGGGTCTCCAGAATTGCCTGGGGGGGTGGATTGCAGACAAAAACTTGTATGAGGTATTAAAAAGCTGGACAAAAATAAGTAAAACAATCGAAGACATGAATTTTCAACAAAAAGAATATAAGGGTATAATGTATTACGCCCCAAAAATACAAAATCCACCACCCTATGATTCTAATCAAAAGTTACTCACTGAAGAAAAGTTACTCACTGTGGTGCAGGCAGATGGCTCTCTCAAAAGCACAGCAATAACTCTTTTCTCAGCGTGTCTATAGATAAAAAGCAGGAAGCAGCAGGTGAAGAACCTTTGGCCCCTATGCCTAAGGGACTTTACCCTGTGATTACTAAGAATATGGCAGTGTCAGAAGCTACGGGAAAAACACAAAGCCAAATAAAAATGCCAACCACAGTCTTAAAAGAAGTGACAGAATATAAACCATGGACCCCGCAAGAACATATGGCCCTAATACAGCAGTTACCCGATCCAATTTCTCACCCTATGCCTGTTGCGTCCTCCAGAAATGCAACCTCAAAAACACAAACAAAAGGCACAACCATGCAAAAAGGAAACAAGAACTAATGGGGAATGCTCTCCCTATCGTCCCCTAACCCGGGAGGGGGCCCTGCCTACTCGGTGGACCGACCGCTCTGACAAGTGCGAGCCCGCTTGCGTGCCTGGGCCACTGACAAGTCCTTATAGGGGAGCCCTGGCACAACAGAAAGACAAAACCAAAAACCAAACAAAGCATAAAAGAACTTGGCTAGGAGCTTCAGCCAAGGTGTGTTCCTCCGTCGCTGTCCAAAAGGTAACTGAAGGATTGACCAGCACAGGAGATCATGCAGGCACTGTTTAAGTAGGAGCTAAGCTACTCAGCACCAGGTGCTGACTGACGTTACTCCTACAACTATCACGCCCCTCAGCTCCAGGAGAAGCAAGGGCACACCCAAAACCTGATCTGGCCTGCAAGCCTGCTGCAGGCCTCAGAATGGCTGCAACAGTATCTCCCCTTCTAGAAGGGGCCCCAGGACCCTTAGGACCAGGACGACCAGGGTTTGATCTATGAAAATTTTTTACCAGCCGATCTGCATGAACATCCGCTCCAGGAACCCATGACCTCTCTTCTGGGCCATAACCACGCCAGTGCACCAGGTACTACAGGGAATTCCTGACTAGACGGGAGTCCAGAATGCAACTGATTACAAACTGCTCCTCCCCATCCACTAGCACAGGGGCCGGGGGTGGTGAGTCATTCCCAGAATCGATAAATCTTTTGAGCAGAAACTTATGGAACACATTGTTGATTTTCATCGTGCTGGGAATTTCTAACCGGAAGGCCACCGCATTAATCTTTTCAATTATTTTAAACGGACCGATAAATCGCGGGCCCAGTTTAGTGGATGGTTGTTTGAGTTTTATATTTCTGGTAGACAACCATACCAAGTCTCCAACACAGAATCCCGTCCCCTCAGAGCGGTGACTGTCTGCAACTCGCTTGCTGCGCCGAACAGATCGCTGTAAATCTTTCTGGACCTCTGCCCACCCGGCCTCAATATCGGAACAAAACTCATTTGCTCCTGGTACCTCCGAAACCCTCTTGGAAAGGGGGCCAAAACATGGGTGAATTCCGTAGTTACAAAAGAACGGTGAGGTCCCCGTAGCCTCCAGTGGTCTATTGTTTAGAGCAAACTCGGCTAGTGGTAAGAACTTCGACCAGTCTTCCTGATTTTCCGAGGCATAACAACGTAAATACTGCTCCAGGTTCTGATTACACCTCTCCGTTTGCCCATTGGTCTCAGGATGGTATGCCGAGGAAAACGAAAGCTGGACACCCAAACGAGAGCAGCCTATTCGCCAAAAGCTAGACACAAATTGTACGCTGCGATCGGAGACTATATTCTCTGGCAAACCATGTAGTCAAACGATGTGGCAAATGAACAAACTCACCAACGTCTTGGCGTAGTTGCGTATGGGCTGCGGGTATATCTGTGACCATGGAGCACAATGGGCTCTATGTTGCGGCTATCCGCGGTAAAATAGAACCTGCTGCGTTCTCTTTTCTGCGAGTGGATTACACAATTCCGACCCGCTAATGTGAGCGGAATTGTGTAATCCAATGCGATTGATCTGCGTATTACTGCGGATCAAACGCATGCGGAATCCGTAATTCCTATCCGGTCATGTGAGACCGGCCTAAGGTAGATAGCTACCTTTTTATCACGTGACCAGGGTCCGCTCAACGAGGCCACCCGTCACTGCTCCAGGCTCTCGGCGACCATTGGTCGCCTGGGAGCAAGAAGATTTTAAGTTTCCTGGGCTCCCCGACTCCTGCACACGTGTCCGGTGTTTTGCCGGCAGTCGCATGCGCAGGATCCGGGAAAGTTCACGGAGGAAGATCGCGTTGGGGTGCAAATACGGAGGCCTCCGGTAAAAAGTTTCATCTCATCTCAACGATCGCATCAGTGAGGGGAGATGAACCTTCACCTTTTTTTTTTATTTTACGTGATCGCCATTATCCATTGGATAACAGTGAACACGTGACCAGGAACCGCTCACCGCAGCTGTCCATGAAATCTCCAGGCTCTCGGCTAAGTTTTGTAGCCAGGAGCAGGGAGATTTTAAATTAGCACAGCTTTTGCGCATGCGCCTGCCATTGTGGCGACGGCGGCGTGCGCAGAAGCTGGGGTAAGGTCCGCCATTTCATCCTCCCTCACGGATATGATCCGTGGGGGGAGATGAAATGCAAGCTTTAACTTTTTACCTTTTTTTTTTTTTTAAACTTTTTACACTGTTTTTTACGTTACATGATCACTGTCATCCATTGGATGACAGTGATCATGTCCCCAGTGACATCCCTCTGCTCTGGGCTACACATGGCAGCCCAGAGCAGAGGGATTTTAAATTTCCCGGGGCTCTAGCCCCTCTGTGCACGCGCCCGTTGTGAATCATCGGACACGCATGCGCAGACGGGCACTTTGGGTCCCGGGACATCGCAGAGGGCCCGAGGTGAGTATTTTCACCTCCCCTCATGGATCCGATCCATGAGGGGAGGTGAAACTTACTTTTTTAAAACTTTTTCGCGATCGCCGCAATCCAATGGATAGCGGCGATCGCGTGCCCAGGGACCGCTCACAGCGGTCCCCGGTAACACCTCCTGGTTCCCGGCTACCTTCAGGAGCCGGGAGCCCGGAGTTTTTAAACTTGCCGGGGGCCCCCGGCCTTCTGCGCGTGCGCGTGACGTCATCGTCTGGCGCGCATGCGCAGAAGGCCGGCGGCGGGTCCGGGAGGACCCGATCTTCAGCCAGCAGCGGGGAGAAGGCGGGTGAGTATTTTCAGCTGCCCTGGTGGATCCGATCCAGCAGGGCAGCTGAATATCTAACTTTTTTTACTGTTTTATTTACTTTTTTGCGATCGGCGCTATCCATTGGATTGCGCCGATCGCAATGCCGCGGGGGACTGCCCGCATCCTGGGATGACAGCTCCATGCTGTCGGCTACCTGCAGGCACCGACAGCATGGAGCTCTCACGTTCTCAGGCAAGTGGGCATTGATCCAAAGAGGACGCATAAAACTACGTCCTCTAGGATTAAAGCCCACTTTCTGAGGACGTAGTTTCCCGATGGGGCAGTCGTTAAGGGGTTAACTACCAAAATTATTTTTTATGTGTTTTTTTCCCCGTGACATATAGGGCGATTTTTTTAAATACCTTTTTCACTGACTTTTTTCTGTTTTTTAGTTTTATTGGGGGTAAAATGCTAAAAAAATGATTTTTTTAACATTAATAGTTTGTTTTTTAGTATATTTATGCTAAAAATAAAGTATGGGAACGGGTTCCTCTATTTGTTTTGGCCATTTTGATATATAGTCTGTATGGTTTTGGTTTACAGGGCACACACAGTTTTGGTTGGCTTCGGCTTTGAGTTGTTTTCTTTTTTTAATGTATATATTGTTGTTTAACCCCTTAGTGACCAAGCCTGTTTACGCCTTAATGACCAGGCCAAATTTTGCAAATCTGACATGTGTCACTTTAGCATGGAAAAACACCAGAAAGGTTTTGCATATCCAAGCGATTCTGCCATTGTTTTTTCGCCACATGTTGTACTTCATCTAGGTGGAAAAAAAAAAGACCGATAGAATGTGTTTATTTATTAAAAGGGAAAATTTTGAAAAAAAATTGTCATTTTTTCACATTTCCAACTGCAATATCTCAAATATGTGCAAACATAATATAGAAATTTTTGCTAAGATATATATTTCCATCCGTTTACTTTATTTTTGGCGCACATTGGAAAAACTTTCGTTTTTTTAACCATTTAGGAGACATACAAATTTAACATTACTTTTCAGCATTTTGAGGAACACTTTGTTTTCCTACACCAAGCCAAGATTGGAAAGGCTCATAGGAGTCAAAATGATAGATAGCCCCACAAGTGACCCCATTTTAAAAACTACACCCTCTAACGTATTCACTGAGGGGGTCATGAGTATTTTAACCCCACAGTTTTTCTTTAGGAGTCAATGCAATTTAGAAGAGAAAAACTAAAATTTCATATTTTTGCATATATGTCATTTTAAAGACAGGACTTTTTTCTATAGTACACATGAAAATTAGGATTTGCACCCCAGAATGGATACCCCTGTTTGTCCCGTGCTCAGAAACATACCTATTGTAGCCCTAATCTTACGTCTGGATGCACAATGGGGCCCAAAATGAAAGGAGCAACCGGTGGCTTTCGGAACAGAAATTTTGCTTGAAGGAGATTTAGTCCCCATTGCCCACTTGTAGAGCCCTTGAGTGACCAAAACAATGGAGATCCCCCACAAGTTACCCCATTTTGAAAAGTAGACCCTTTAACGAATTTATCTAGGGGTACGATGACTTTTTTTGACTTCACAGTTTTTGAATGAATCTAAGCCAAGCAGAAGGAAAAAAATATGATTTTCATTTTTTTGGCAATTGTGTCAATTTAAAAACATTTTTTTTTCTACAGTGTACATAGGAATGAAGACTTTCACCCCAAAATGGATACCCCTGTTTGTCCCGTGTACCAAAACATACCTATTGTGGCCCTAATCTACTTAAAGGAAACATAGCTAGGCCTATAATGGAAGGAGCAACCATTGGATTTCAGGGTACAACGGAATAAATTCCAGGCCCCATTGCCCACTTGTAGAGCCATTGAGCGGCCAAAACAATAGAGAACCCCCACAAATGACCCCATTTTAAAAAAGTAGACCCCTTAACGAATTCATCTAGGGGTGTACTGCGTATTTTGACCCCACAGTATTTGAACGAATCTAAGCAAAGCAAAAAATTACGATTTTCAGTTTTTGTCAATTTTGTCAATTTAAAAACTGTTTTTTGTACAGTGTACATAGGAATGAAGACATTCACCCCAAAATGGATACTCCCGTTTGTCCCGTGTTCAGAAATATACCCCTTGTGGCCCTAATCTACTTACAGGACACATGGCTAGGCCCATAATGGAGGGAATGCCCGCTGGATTTCAGGGCAGAACTGAATAAATTCCAGGCCCCATTGCCCACTTATACGGAAAAAAATTGACTTCCTAAAAATAATCCCCCACCCCCGTCATCCCCATTTTTTGGCATTCCCTAAATATTAGATAAAGGTAATATAAACTGCATTTTATGTCCGAAGACAGGGGTAATTACGGAGGCTGCTTGGGATGGGCACATGGGGCAAGAAAATCGGGTATCCCCCTCCTCTCATGTATTTTGGGGGGTATTTCGTGACCTCAGCAGCGGGGATGGGGTGTAAAAAGTGGCGCTCTGTGAGGCTTTGTAATCTTGCTGCAGTGCAGCGGTCTCACACAGAAGGCGTTCAACAAGCTGCTCCTGGAACTGCAGGAAGGCGAGCGTTCCCGGGGCTTCTTGTAAATTACGGATTACAGGTAGCGGTCTGAATAACGCCGGGCTGTGACCCTGCGTACGGCCGCGTGATGTACTGCGCATAACAGCCTACTCACACAGGCGGTCATGCGCAGTACTTTTTTTTGTTTGCATTTCCCACGCCGTCGCTTAGAGATGACTCGGGTACCCGCAGCCCGTATACAATGTGTTTGCATATGGGGTGCGAGTATATCCGCGGTCATAGAGCACAAAGGGCTCTAGGTCGCGGATATTCGCGGTAAAATATAGCATGCTGTATTCTGTTTCTGCGAGTGGATTATGTAATTCCGACCCGCTAATTGGGGGGGGGGGGGGGGGGGGGAATTGTGTAATCCAATGCATGCAATTGATACGTGGATTACCGCTAATCAAACGCATGCAGAACCCGTAATTCCTCTCCAGTCATGCGTGACCGGCCTAATGTTAGATCACTACTTTATCACGTGACCGGGGACCGCTCAACGAGGCCTCCGGTCACTGCTCCAAGCACTCAGCGACCGTTGGTCGCTGGGAGCAAGGAGATTTAAAATTTCCTGGGCTCCCCGGCTCCTGCGAATGTGTCCGGCATTTTGCCGGTGGGCGCATGCGCAGCAGCCAGAAGGGTCCATGGAGGATAATCACATCTGGATTCAAATGCGGAAGCCTCCGAGAAGATGTTTCATCTCCCCTCACCGATCGCATCGGTGAGGGAAGATGAAACTTCCACTTTTTTTTTTTTAATAATTACCTTTTTATTAACAATTTTCCATTACAATTCCAAAAAAAACAAAAAGAAAAAACAAAGAGAAGAAAAAGACAGAAAAAAAACAGAGAAACCCTTTTCATTGTTAACATATTGAAATGTAGTAGTACTGTGGCAATATCCAAATTATACCGGGACTACAGCGCAGACTAGAGCATATATATATAAAAGGAACAAAATAAGGTAGGATGAAATAACATGAAGTAAAATAACATGAAATAAAGGAGGTACACTTCTGATCGAGACTGTTGAATTATTTGAGTCCTAAAATCTATCGAATTTACCATTCTACCGTATGTTTCCAGGGTTTGGGTAGGGCGGGGGGGGGGATTTCGGTCCATGGAGGGGAAGCTATAACATGTGGGGGGTCAGCAGGTCCGCCTCATCTGGGTTTAGCAGTTAAGGGAGGTGGCATTGCCTTTTCCTGTCTTTAGGGATTATTAGTCATATAGTCTATCCAGGTTGCCCAAAAGGTCATTCGTGGGCCCCCGGAAGCAAATCTTCGTGAGTAGGCCTCCTCTAAATGAAATGTGTGGTTTACTAAGTTCCTTACCTCCAGTATGGAGGGGGCTTCCTTTGCTTTCCAGTGTTTGGCAATTGCCATACGTGACGCTAGGAGAATGTGTGAGGTGAGCGCCGCGTAGAAGGGGGATAAATTCTTTGTGTTCAGAAAACAAAGGGCCAGGGTCGGGTCAGGGGCTACATATTGGTGGGTGACTGAGTGGATGAAGTTGAACACTGTGTTCCAAAACGATCTTATGACTGGACAAAGCCACCACATGTGAAAATATGTGCCTTTCGCACCGCACTCTCTCCAGCAGGTCTCCGGGATTAGGTTGTTCATCTTAGATATTCTAGCTGGGGTAAGGTACCAGCGAAGAAATATCTTCTGGGATGTTTCCCAGTGTGCTATTCCATGCGATATTTTTTTTGTCCATGCAAGCGCCCTTCTCCAGTCTTCCAGACTGAATGTTTGTTTAAAGTCGAGCTCCCATAGCGTCATATGGGCTGATTTGGTTTGGGAGATCTGAGAGAACGAGCTCTCGTAAAATGTAGAGATGCCTCCGGAGACCTCTGTTGATAGCGAGTAGAAAGTAAAGGCCGTTTTGGGGAATATTGGTTTACTAATATCCAGGGATTGAAGTGCATATCTCAATCTTAAGTGTGAGAAGCCCAGTTTACTAGGGAGATTGAATTTCCTGCTTAATGTAGGGAAGTCCATTATATCAGCCCCTTCCCATAGATCTCCTACTTTTTTCACCCCAGCTCTCTCCCAGGTCCCAAATTCAAAGTCCGGGAGTATAGAGGATAGGAATCTCAAGGGGAGGGATATGACCGAGACCTTTTCCGCGTTGGATGCCACTAGTTGTTTCCAAATCTGCACCGACACCAGAAGACTTGGTAGGCTACGAGTCGGTAGCAGGGGGGGGGGGCTAACTCCAAGGAGGGAGATCAGGGGGGCTCCCAATGTTGCTTTTTCTATGCTCACCCATTTTTTGGGGGATGAGGTGACCCACCAGTGTTTAATTTGATCTAATATAGTGGCTGCGAAGTATCGCTTAATATCTGGTGCTCTCATACCTCCCAGTTCGTATGGTTTTGCTATAGTGGCGAATTTTATCCTGGCGTGGGACCCTCCCCAAATGAATTGGTTAATCAAGGCTTGGAGTTTGGTTATGAATTGGGACGGAATTGGGATCGGTACTGTTCTGAAAACATAGGATTCGGGGTAGTATCATCATTTTGACTGCCGCTATTCTACCTGCCCAGGAGATGAAGGGTTTACGAAACTTACTTAGAATCTTGGGGATACTGGTAAGAAGTGGTAGATAGTTTTTGGAGAAAGTGAGGGAGCTGGGGTATGCTATGTTGATGCCCAGATAAGGCATGGAACTGCTGCACCAGGTGAAAGGGAATGCTTCCGTAATGCTTTGGGTCGTCTTGGGGTCCAGGCCTAAATTTAACATTTGGGATTTTGTGTTGTTGATTTTATAATACGAGACTTCTCCAAATTGGGCTACAGTGGACTGGACATGTGGCAGAGAAGAGGTTGGGTTAGTAATGGCTAAAATGACGTCGTCTGCATATAAACCAATCTTATGCTCTTGTGATGCTACTTTGATCCCTTGAACGTTTGGATTAGTCCTAAATTTTTCAGCCAGTGGTTCCATTACCAAGGCAAATATTAGGGGGGAAAGGGGGCACCCCTGTCTTGTACCATTAGAGATGGCAAATGGAGAGGAAAGGCATCCCGAGGCGAATACCCTTGCTGATGGGGCGGAGTACAGTGACATAATTGCTGTCTTGATATGCCCTGAAAATCCAAACCTCTCCAGGGTGGCTTCCAGGAACCCCCAATGGATTCGGTCGAATGCTTTCTCAGCATCTAGTGCTAAGAGCATAGCTGGTGTTCTGTTCCTTTCGGCCACCCTGACCAGGTCTAGAAAGCGACGGGTGCCATCCGGCGCCTGTCTTTGGGGGACAAATCCCACTTGGTCTGTTGCTACTAATACCGGAAGGATTGTGAACAGTCTCATACTAAGAATTTTCGCGTAAATTTTCACATCTGTGTTCAACAGGGAGATAGGTCGGAAATTGGCTGGGGATGTATTCTCCTTCCCTGGTTTGGGGATTGTAACTATCAGAGCTTCTAACATCTCGGGTGGGAAGGAGCCGTTTTCCATCGCCCCGTTGAACACAGACGCCAGATGCGGGGCCAAGAGCGTAGCGAATTTTTTATAATAACCATTTGAAAATCCGTCCGGGCCTGGGGTTTTGTGAGGTTTAAGTATTTTAATTGCGTCCTCTACTTCCCGAGAGGAGATCGGAGAAGAGAGATTTTCTATTTGCTCGGGAGACAGGCGGGGGAGGTTCACACTTTGTAGGAAGCTTTGGATTTCTTCCTTTTGGGGATGGTGTATGTTTTGGTTATTTTTTAAGTTATATAAGGAGGAATAATATGCAGCAAATGCGTTCGCCATTTTTTGGGGATGGAAGATTTTTCTGCCTTGTGGGTCGAGGAGGTATCCAATCCTCTTTAGTTCTAAGATCTTTGAGCTGCTTCGCTAGTAAGGCCCCCGTCCTATTGTCGTGCGCATAGAATTGCATTCTGAGTTTTTGAAACGCGATGTCATGTTTAAAAACCAACAGGTTTTGTAGCTTCGCCCGAAGGTTAAACAGGTCCGTTGTCCTTTGTGGGGTAGGTTTATTTTTATTTAACGCTTCTAGAGATTTAATTTTGCCCATTAGGAGGTTAAATTCCTCTTCTCTCTTCTTTTTGGCTCTTGCTCCAAGTTTAATAAATATGCCTCTCATGTAGGCTTTGTGTGTATTCCACACTGTGGAGATGTTCGGAACTGATCCTATATTGTTTGCAAAAAATCCTTCTAGTTCCTCTTTAAGAGGTAGTTCGTGCTCAGGATGGTTTAAAGTGTACTCATTCAATCTCCATGGGAATGATGGGGAGTAGTTAAATTTCTTCTGGAGCGTTAAGGATATGGGGGCGTGGTCAGACCATGATATTGTTCCTATATCCACCTGCAAAACCCCCTCTAGGCCCACCCGCGGCAGCAGGAACACATCTATCCTAGAGTAAGATGCATGCGGCGCAGAGAGAAACGTGTAGTCCCTCTCCGACCCATGCATGCACCTCCACACGTCGTATAATCCTTCTGAGTGTGTGATTGGGACAATGGGTGACATGCCCCTGCCGCTCGCGGTGGAGTCCAAAGTAGGGTCCATCACTGAGTTTAAATCTCCACCGATCACCAAATTCCCCTCTCGAATTTTTGCCACTTCGGAAAGAACATGTTTGAAGAATTAGGCCTGCCTTTTAAAGGAGATGTCCCGAGGCAGCAAGTGGGTCTATACACTTCTGTATGGCCATATTAATGCACTTTGTAATGTACATTGTGCATTAATTATGAGCCATACAGAAGTTATAAAAAGTTTTATACTTACCTGCTCCGTTGCTGGCGTCCTCGTCTCCATGGTGCCGACTAATTTTCGCCCTCCGATGGCCAAATTAGCCGCGCTTGCGCAGTCCGGGTCTTCTCCTCTTCCCTATGGGGCTCCGTGTAGCTCCGTGTAGCTCCGCCCCGTCACGTGCCGATTCCAGCCAATCAGGAGGCTGGAATCGGCAATGGACCGCACAGAAGCCCTGCGGTCCATGAAGACAGAGGATCCCGGCGGCCATCTTCAGCAGGTGAGTATGAAGACGCCGGACCGCCGGGATTCAGGTAAGCGCTGTGCGGGTGGTTTTTTTAACCCCTGCATCGGGGTTGTCTCGCGCCGAACGGGGGGGGGGGGGGTTTAAAAAAAAAAAAAAAAACCGTTTCGGCGCGGGACATCTCCTTTAAATGGGAAGTAGACATTCACTAGAGTGTATGTGGTGGCGTTAATTACGCAGACTAATATTAAAAATCGTCCGCCTGGGTCTACGTATACGTTTTTTTGGGAAAATGTAACGTTCTGGCTAATGGCTATCATGACGCCTTTCTTTTTTTTCCCTTCGTTTGATGCCAGAAAAATGTTTGGAAATCTAGGGTGGTTGCAGGGGGGGTGTTTATCTCTCAGGAAGTGTGTCTCTTGGGCGAGGAAGATGTCTGAGTGGGACTTGAGGGCCTGTCTCCAAAGCATGCTACGTTTATAGGGGCTGTTCAGGCCTTTTACATTTAGGGATGTGATATTAATGGGCATAACTGGTAGGTGGTTTATACGCTGGGGAGTCGTTGTGTTTTTTCATATTAAGTATGATGGGGGGGGTAGGGAAGCGGCCTCCTTCTGAACCTTTTATAACTATATTTGACATAAGAAAAAAAAACATCATCAACAATTAACAGAATCAAAATATTGTTCACCCAGCGCCTATCTGCACTGGATGAATGAACCTTAGGTAGGGGTGGCATTTCTAACCATCCACTTTAGGCTCCGTAAGGGAGAAATATAACGATGGGTTTAAGACCCTTTACAACATCAATTTATGCGTGTCTGCCATGCTTATCTGCTGTTCTCCAGTCTTGTTCGATTCTCGTAGGAGATTCTACCGCCGTCCTCAGGGGCTTCTGAAGGATAGGGATCCCCCATTGCTTCAGGAACGAGACGCCTTCTTCTGGCGAGGTGGCAACCTGGATAGTTCCGTCTTTTGAAATCAGTAGCTTGGTTGGGAATCCCCATCTGTATTTGATGTGCGCCTCTCGTAATGCTGCTGTAACTTCCACAAACTTTCTCCGAGCCTGCAGAGTGGCGGCTGAAAGATCTGGGAAGATTTGTATGTCTTCATATGGAGCCGGTAGTGTGCCTCTACGCCTTCCAACTGCCAAGACTTCCTCTTTTATTTTATGGAAGTGTATTCTTGCTAAGATGTCTCTGGGGGCTGACTCAGGGACAGAGCGTGCTTTAGGAATTCTGTGGGCTCTGTCGATTGCACACTCGATCTCGGGAAGGTCCGGGAGGAGCGTTTGGAGTAATTTGAGTATATATTGTGGAATGTCAGGGGGGGGACACAGTCTCCGGAACTCCGAAACTTCCACTTTTTAAAGAACTTTTACGTGATTGCCATTATGCATTGAATAACGGCGATCATGTGACCAGTAACCGCTTACCGCGGCTCCCCGTGACATCTCCAGGCTCTTGGCTACCTTTGGTAGCCAGGAGCAGGGAGATTTTACATTTCTTGGGCAATATTTCACTTTTGCGCATGCGTCCGCCATCATGCTGACGGGCGCATGCGCCGAAGCTGGGGTAAGGTCCGCGGATCAACATCCCATCAGGGAACAAATCCGGGACCTTGGGTACGTAATTTCATCCCCCCTTACGGAGAGATGAAACTTTATATTTTTTTTTAAACTTTTTTTTTTTTACTTTTTAACTTTATATGATCACCGTTATCCGATGGATAACGGTGATTATATGACTGGAAACCGCATACAGCGGTCCCCAGTCACATCTCCCTGCACTCGGCTATCTGTGACAGCCGGGTGCAGGGAGATTTTGGATTTGCCAGGCCAGCGGGGGTCCCGACACCGGCCGGAGGACATCGGTGGACCTGAGGTGAGTATTTTCACCTCCCCTCATGGATCCGATCCATGAGCGGAGGTGAAACTTTTCTTTTTTTACACTTTTTTTCACTTTTCCGCGATCGCCGTTATCCATTGGTTACAGGAGCCGGGAGCCAGGAGATTTTAAATTTCCCGCGCCGCTGGGCCTTCTGCACATGCGGCTGACGTAATGCCGCCTGGCGGGCATGCGCAGAAGGACGGCTACGGGGCCCGGAGCATCGGGACAGCGGGGAGCCATGCGGCGGACCTCGGTGAGTAATTTCAGCTGCCCTGATGGATCCCTCCTTCAGGGCAGCTGAATCTTTAACTTTTTTTGCAGTTTTATTTGCTTTTTTGTGATCGGCGCTATTCATTGAATAGCGCCAATCGCAATGCCAGGGGGGGGGGGGGGTACAGGCCGGGAGGACAGCTCCATGCTGTCGGCGACCTGCGGACACCGACAGCATGGAGCTGTCACGTCCAGAGCCCATGTGGCTTTATTCTCTGCAGGACACATGTTTTTACGTCCTCAGAGAATAAAGCCCACTTCGGGAGTACGTAAAAACACTATGGGCTGGTCGTTAAGGGGTTAATTCAGTAATATTGTTTTCCTCGTGTATGTAATAATGTTTTGTACTATGTCCACCATGACATCATGTAAGACCTCTGGTCTTTTCATGCATTTACTTTTTTATATTTGACACTTTCCCACTGTAGCTGGGGCATGCATGGGAGCCACAGTTACAGGGGAAACAACCCCTGGAGTGATATTAGTCACTGGCAGAGCTATCCAGGGTCTAGTTTGACCCTCCAGCTCTGATATAGCAGGGAACTTCAGAGGTCACATGACCCCCCTCCCCCGACTCCAGATTCTCAATGTGAAAGTTACATGTTACTTTCAATACTCATTGAGCGCTGTGTACTCGGGCAAGCAGAAGGCAGGAAGGGTTAAAAACCCCTTCTGCCTTCTCCACAGGGTTATCAGCTGTTACTAACCGCTGATAACTGTTTCCTGCCTCTGATTGATTGCAGAGCCAGGAGGCTTAAAGCGACTCCGTAATTTTGCTGTCAGCGGTGCTTTAAGCCCAGGACCAGGCGCCGTAAATTTACTGTGCCTGGTCCTTAACGAGCTAAGAGAGAACACCCTTTGGATTTCAGGGCACAACTGAATTCATTCCAGTCTCCATTGCTCATTTGTGCAGAAAAAAAAGTGGAGTCCTTAAAAATTAATCTTAGTTTAAAGTAATAATGTAAACTGTGTGATATGTCCGGAGACAGGGGTAATTAGGGGGGCCTGGTTGGGATGGGCACACTGGGCAATAAAATCAGACATCCCTCCTCCTCGCTTTTTTGGGGGGTATTTCCTGACCCCAGTGGCAGGGATGTGTAGTAGTGGCGCTCTGTGAGTCTTCCTAAGCTTGCTGAGGTGCGGCGGTCTCACACAGAAGGCGTTCATCAAGCTGCTCCGGGAACTGCAGGAAGGCGAGCGTTCCCGGGGCTTCTTGTAAATGACGGATTACACAAAGTGATGTGAATAACGCCGGGCTCACACGGCTATATGTGGAATCCGCTTGTTATACGCAGTACAACTTTTTCTGCTTAGATTTCCCGTTCTTCTGCTCTGTTCAATAGGGCTGCTCCGGCGTGCTCGCACCGGAGAGTTGGTCTGCACATGCGCAGAAGACCTAGGGTTAGGTATAGGCCCATTGAACAAAGCAGAAGACCGCACAGCGCAAGCGCGACTAATGGAAGGAGAAGACAGCGTTAGTCGGCGCCATGGAGACGGGGACGCCAGCACCGGAGGGGGTAAGTGTATAACTTCTGTATGGCTCATATTTAATACACGATGTATATTACAAAGTGCATTAATATGGCCATACAGAAGTGTATAACCCCACTTGGTTTCACGGGACAACCCCTTTAAGTGTAGTGTGTAGTGCACACGGCTGCTGAAGGCAATCCGCGTGCACGCTGTGTGGTCACGTGGTGCCGATTCCAGCCAGCTGATTGGCTGAATGCGCTGGAGAACTGCGGCTGAAAAGGGAAATATGCCTACAGAATTAGTAAGCCCCTCCCCTTACAGTCATGTGACCTCAGACCATGTGACTTCCTGTCCTCAGACCTCCTAGGAGCCCCTCCATTCCAGCATCTACCCCGGTGGAGGTATGAGAGACATATATTTCTTTTCCCCCACACTTCAGTAGCATTGACTAATCCAGCCGCCTCATTGGTTGTTGGGCCCCACGTGGTACACAGTGTGCCGGCAGATACAGTTACAGCTGTGCATCTAGGTAAGCTGCTGCCTGCGGCCGGAGGAATCTACAGGAACTTTATGCTCATTTTTGGATATTTGCAGGTTTTCTCCTGCATGAGGGCCTGTATGGTGAGGATTATGGAGTCTGCTAGCATGTGCTCATGTGTATGGAGTGCATACGGTACGTGTCGTTGTGTACGTGGTGTGCTAGTGCGTGTTCATGGAGAGCGATACAACGCTTTGTCCTCGGTGCAGAAAAACCGAACTGAGGGGTACAGGAGCGCGTACATTACACATACAGCTCTGCTACATCCACAATACACATACAGTACAGGAGCATGTACATTACACACATACAGCTCTGCTACATCCACAATACACATACAGTACAGGAGCGTGTACATTACACACATACAGCTCTGCTACATCCACAATACACATACAGTACAGGAGCGTGTACATTACACACATACAGCTCTGCTACATCCACAGTACACATACAGTACAGGAGCGTGTACATTACACACATACAGCTCTGCTACATCCACAATACACATACAGCACAGGAGCGTGTACATTACACAAATACAGCTCTGCTACATCCACAATACACATACAGTACAGGAGCGTGTACATTACACATACAGCTCTGCTACATCCACAATACACATACAGTACAGGAGCGTGTACATTACACACATACAGCTCTGCTACATCCACAATACACATACAGTACAGGAGCGTGTACATTACACACATACAGCTCTGCTACATCCACAATACACATACAGTACAGGAGCGAGTACATTACACACATACAGCTCTGCTACATCCACAGTACACATACAGTACAGGAGCGTGTACATTACACACATACAGCTCTGCTACATCCACAATACACATACAGTACAGGAGCGTGTACATTACACATACAGCTCTGCTACATCCACAATACACATACAGTACAGGAGCGTGTACATTACACACATACAGCTCTGCTACATCCACAATACACATACAGTACAGGAGCGTGTACATTACACATACAGCTCTGCTACATCCACAATACACATACAGTACAGGAGCGTGTACATTACACACATATAGCTCTGCTACATCCACAATACACATACAGTACAGGAGCATGTACATTACACACATACAGCTCTGCTACATCCACAATACACATACAGTACAGGAGCGGGTACATTACACACATACAGCTCTGCTACATCCACAATACACATACAGTACAGGAGCGTGTACATTACACACATACAGCTCTGCTCCATCCACAATACACATACAGTACAGGAGCGTGTACATTACACACATACAGCTCTGCTACATCCACAATACACATACAGTACAGGAGCGTGTACATTACACATACAGCTCTGCTACATCCACATTACACATACAGTACAGGAGCGTGTACATTACACACATACAGCTCTACTACATCCACAATACACATACAGTACAGGAGCATGTACATTACACACATACAGCTCTGCTACATCCACAATACATATACAGTACAGGAGAGTGTACATTACACACATACAGCTCTGCTACATCCACCATACACATACAGTACAGGAGCGTGTACATTACACACATACAGCTCTGCTACATCCACAATACACATACAGTACAGGAGCGTGTACATTACACATACAGCTCTGCTACATCCACAATACACATACAGTACAGGAGCGCGTACATTACACATACAGCTCTGCTACATCCACAATACACATACAGTACAGGAGCGTGTACATTACACACAGCTCTGCTACATCCACAATACACATACAGTACAGGAGCGTGTACATTACACACATATAGCTCTGCTACATCCACAATACACATACAGTACAGGAGCGTGTACATTACACACATACAGCTCTGCTACATCCACAATACACATACAGTACAGGAGCGTGTACATTACACACATACAGCTCTGCTACATCCACAATACACATACAGTACAGGAGCGTGTACATTACACACATACAGCTCTGCTACATCCACAATACACATACAGTACAGGAGCGTGTACATTACACATACAGCTCTGCTACATCCACAATACACATACAGTACAGGAGCGTGTACATTACACACATACAGCTCTACTACATCCACAATACACATACAGTACAGGAGCATGTACATTACACACATACAGCTCTGCTACATCCACAATACATATACAGTACAGGAGAGTGTACATTACACACATACAGCTCTGCTACATCCACAATACACATACAGTACAGGAGCGCGTACATTACACATACAGCTCTGCTACATCCACAATACACATACAGTACAGGAGCGTGTACATTACACACAGCTCTGCTACATCCACAATACACATACAGTACAGGAGCGTGTACATTACACACATATAGCTCTGCTACATCCACAATACACATACAGTACAGGAGCGTGTACATTACACACATACAGCTCTGCTACATCCACAATACACATACAGTACAGGAGCGTGTACATTACACACATACAGCTCTGCTACATCCACAATACACATACAGTACAGGAGCGTGTACATTACACACATACAGCTCTGCTACATCCACAATACACATACAGTACAGGAGCGTGTACATTACACACATACAGCTCTGCTACATCCACAATACACATACAGTACAGGAGCGTGTACATTACACATACAGCTCTGCTACATCCACAATACACATACAGTACAGGAGCGTGTACATTACACACATACAGCTCTGCTACATCCACAATACACATACAGTACAGGAGCGTGTACATTACACACATACAGCTCTGCTACATCCACAATACACATACAGTACAGGAGCGTGTACATTACACACATACAGCTCTACTACATCCACAGTACACATACAGTACAGGAGTGTGTACATTACACACATACAGCTCTGCTACATCCACAATACACATACAGTACAGGAGCGTGTACATTACACACATACAGCTCTGCTACATCCACAGTACACATACAGTACAGGAGCGTGTACATTACACACATACAGCACTGCTACATCCACAATACACATACAGTACAGGAGCATGTACATTACACACATACAGCTCTACTACATCCACAATACACATACAGTACAGGAGCGTGTACATTACACACATACAGCTCTGCTACATCCACAATACACATACAGTACAGGAGCGTGTACATTACACACATACAGCTCTGCTACATCCACAATACACATACAGTACAGGAGCGTGTACATTACACACATACAGCTCTGCTACATCCACAATACACATACAGTACAGGAGCGTGTACATTACACACATACAGCTCTGCTACATCCACAGTACACATACAGTACAGGAGCGTGTACATTACACACATACAGCACTGCTACATCCACAATACACATACAGTACAGGAGCATGTACATTACACACATACAGCTCTACTACATCCACAGTACACATACAGTACAGGAGTGTGTACATTACACACATACAGCTCTGCTACATCCACAATACACATACAGTACAGGAGCGTGTACATTACACACATACAGCTCTGCTACATCCACAGTACACATACAGTACAGGAGCGTGTACATTACACACATACAGCTCTGCTACATCCACAATACACACAGTACAGGAGCGTGTACATTACACACATACAGCTCTACTACATCCACAATACACATACAGTACAGGAGCGTGTACATTACACACATACAGCTCTGCTACATCCACAATACACATACAGTACAGGAGCGTGTACAGTACACACATACAGCTCTGCTACATCCACAATACACATACAGTACAGGAGCGTGTACATTACACACATACAGCTCTGCTACATCCACAATACACATACAGTACAGGAGCGCGTACATTACACACATACAGCTCTGCTACTTCCACAATACACATACAGTACAGGAGCGTGTACATTACACACATACAGCTCTGCTACATCCATTATACACATACAGTACAGGAGCGTGTACATTACACACATACAGCTCTGCTACATCCACAATACACATACAGTACAGGAGCGTGTACATTACACACATACAGCTCTGCTACATCCACAATACACATACAGTACAGGAGCGTGTACATTACACACATACAGCTCTGCTACATCCACAATACACATACAGTACAGGAGCGTGTACATTACACACATACAGCTCTGCTACATCCACAATACACATACAGTACAGGAGCGTGTACATTACACACATACAGCTCTGCTACATCCACAATACACATACAGTACAGGAGCGTGTACATTACACACATACAGCTCTGCTACATCCACAATACACATACAGTACAGGAGCGTGTACATTACACACATACAGCTCTGCTACATCCACAATACACATACAGTACAGGAGCGTGTACATTACACATACAGCTCTGCTACATCCACAATACACATACAGTACAGGAGCGTGTACATTACACACATACAGCTCTGCTACATCCACAATACACATACAGTACAGGAGCGTGTACATTACACACATACAGCTCTGCTACATCCACAATACACATACAGTACAGGAGCATGTACATTACACACATACAGCTCTGCTACATCCACAATACACACAGTACAGGAGCGTGTACATTACACACATACAGCTCTGCTACATCCACAATACACACAGTACAGGAGCGTGTACATTACACACATACAGCTCTACTACATCCACAATACACATACAGTACAGGAGCGTGTACATTACACACATACAGCTCTGCTACATCCACAATACACATACAGTACAGGAGCGTGTACATTACACACATACAGCTCTGCTACATCCACAATACACATACAGTACAGGAGCGTGTACATTACACATACAGCTCTGCTACATCCACAATACACATACAGTACAGGAGCGTGTACATTACACACATACAGCTCTGCTACATCCACAATACACATACAGTACAGGAGGGTGTACATTACACACATACAGCTCTGCTACATCCACAATACACATACAGTACAGGAGCATGTACATTACACACATACAGCTCTGCTACATCCACAATACACACAGTACAGGAGCGTGTACATTACACACATACAGCTCTGCTACATCCACAATACACACAGTACAGGAGCGTGTACATTACACACATACAGCTCTGCTACATCCACAATACACATACAGTACAGGAGCGTGTACATTACACACATACAGCTCTGCTACATCCACAATACACATACAGTACAGGAGCGTGTACAGTACACACATACAGCTCTGCTACATCCACAATACACATACAGTACAGGAGCGTGTACATTACACACATACAGCTCTGCTACATCCACAATACACATACAGTACAGGAGCGTGTACATTACACACATACAGCTCTGCTACATCCACAATACACATACAGTACAGGAGCGTGTACATTACACACATACAGCTCTGCTACATCCACAATACACATACAGTACAGGAGCGTGTACATTACACACATACAGCTCTGCTACATCCACAATACACATACAGTACAGGAGCGTGTACATTACACACATACAGCTCTGCTACATCCACAGTACACATACAGTACAGGAGCGTGTACATTACACACATACAGCTCTGCTACATCCACAATACACATACAGTACAGGAGCGTGTACATTACACACATACAGCTCTGCTACATCCACAATACACATACAGTACAGGAGCGTGTACATTACACACATACAGCTCTGCTACATCCACAATACACATACAGTACAGGAGCATGTACATTACACACATACAGCTCTGCTACATCCACAATACACATACAGTACAGGAGCGTGTACATTACACATACAGCTCTGCTACATGCACAATACACATACAGTACAAGAGCGTGTACATCACACACATACAGCTCTGCTACATCCACAATACACATACAGTACAGGAGCGTGTACATTACACACATACAGCTCTGCTACATCCACAATACACATACAGTACAGGAGCGCGTACATTACACACATACAGCTCTACTACATCCACAATACACATACAGTACAGGAGCATGTACATTACACACATACAGCTCTGCTACATCCACAATACACATACAGTACAGGAGCGTGTACATTACACACATACAGCTCTGCTACATCCACAATACACATACAGTACAGGAGCATGTACATTACACACATACAGCTCTGCTACATCCACAATACACACAGTACAGGAGCGTGTACATTACACACATACAGCTCTACTACATCCACAATACACATACAGTACAGGAGCATATACATTACACACATACAGCTCTGCTACATGCACAATACACATACAGTACAAGAGCGTGTACATTACACACATACAGCTCTGCTACATCCACAATACACATACAGTACAGCAGCGTGTACATTACACATACAGCTCTGCTACATGCACAATACACCTACAGTACAGGAGCATGTACATTACACATACAGCTCTGCTACATCCACAATACACATACAGTACAGGAGCATGTACATTACACACATACAGCTCTGCTACATCCACAATACACCTACAGTACAGGAGCATGTACATTACACATACAGCTCTACTACATCCACAATACACATACAGTACAGGAGCGTGTACATTACACACATACAGCTCTGCTACATCCACAATACACATACAGTACAGGAGCGTGTACATTACACATACAGCTCTGCTACATCCACAATACACATACAGTACAGGAGCGTGTACATTACACATACAGCTCTGCTACATCCACAATACACATACAGTACAGGAGCGTGTACATTACACACATACAGCTCTGCTATATCCACAATACACATACAGTACAGGGGCGTGTACATTACACACATACAGCTCTGCTACATCCACAATACACATACAGTACGGGAGCGTGTACATTACACACATACAGCTCTGCTACATCCACAATACACATACAGTACAGGGGCGTGTACATTACACACATACAGCTCTGCTACATCCACAATACACATACAGTACAGGAGCGTGTACATTACACACATATAGCTCTGCTACATCCACAACACACATACAGTACAGGAGCGTGTACATTACACACATACAGCTCTGCTACATCCACAATACACATACCGTACAGGAGCGTGTACATTACACACATACAGCTCTGCTACATCCACAGTACACATACAGTACAGGAGCGTGTACATTACACACATACAGCTCTGCTACATCCACAATACACATACAGTACAGGAGCGTGTACATTACACACATACAGCTCTGCTACATCCATAATACACATACAGTACAGGAGCGTGTACATTACACACATACAGCTCTGCTACATCCACAATACATATACAGTACAGGAGAGTGTACATGACACACATACAGCTCTGCTACATCCACAATACACATACAGTACAGAAGCGTGTACATTACACACATACAGCTCTGCTACATCCACAATACACATACAGTACAGGAGCGTGTACATTACACACATACAGCTCTGCTACATCCACAATACACATACAGTACAGGAGCGTGTACATTACACACATACAGCTCTGCTACATCCACAATACACATACAGGAGCGTGTACATTACACACATACAGCTCTGCTACATCCACAATATACATACAGTACAGGAGCGTGTACATTACACACATACAGCTCTGCTACATCCACAATACACATACAGTACAGGAGCATGTACATTACACATACAGCTCTGCTACATCCACAATACACATACAGTACAGGAGCGTGTACATTACACACATACAGCTCTGCTACATCCACAATACACATACAGGAGCGTGTACATTACACACATACAGCTCTGCTACATCCACAATATACATACAGTACAGGAGCGTGTACATTACACACATACAGCTCTGCTACATCCACAGAACACATACAGTACAGGAGCGTGTACATTACACACATACAGCTCTGCTACATCCACAGAACACATACAGTACAGGAGCGTGTACATTACACACATACAGCTCTGCTACATCCACAATACACATACAGTACAGGAGCGTGTACATTACACACATACAGCTCTGCTACATCCACAATACACATACAGTACAGGAGCGTGTACATTACACACATACAGCTCTGCTACATCCACAATACACATACAGTACAGGAGCGTGTACATTACACACATACAGCTCTGCTACATCCACAATACACATACAGTACAGGAGCGTGTACATTACACACATACAGCTCTGCTACATCCACAATACACATACAGTACAGGAGCGTGTACATTACACACATACAGCTCTGCTACATCCACAATACACATACAGTACAGGAGCGTATACATTACACACATACAGCTCTGCTACATCCACAATACACATACAGTAGAGGAGCATGTACATTACACACATACAGCTCTGCTACATCCACAATACACATACAGTACAGGAGCGTGTACATTACACACATACAGCTCTGCTACATCCACAATACACATACAGTACAGGAGCGTGTACATTACACACATACAGCTCTGCTACATCCACAATACACATACAGTACAGGAGCGTGTACATTACACACATACAGCTCTGCTACATCCACAATACACATACAGTACAGGAGCGTGTACATTACACACATACAGCTCTGCTACATGCACAATACACATACAGTACAAGAGCGTGTACATTACACACATACAGCTCTGCTACATCCACAATACACATACAGTACAGGAGCGTGTACATTACACATACAGCTCTGCTACATGCACAATACACATACAGTACAAGAGCGTGTACATTACACACATACAGCTCTACTACATCCACAATACACATACAGTACAAGAGCGTGTACATTACACACATATAGCTCTGCTACATCCACAATACACATACAGTATAGGAGTGTGTACATTACACACATACAGCTCTACTACATCCACAATACACATACAGTACAGGAGCATGTACATTACACATACAGCTCTGCTACATCCACAATACACATACAGTACAGGAGCATGTACATTACACACATACAGCTCTGCTACATCCACAATACACCTACAGTACAGGAGCATGTACATTACACATACAGCTCTACTACATCCACAATACACATACAGTACAGGAGCGTGTACATTACACACATACAGCTCTGCTACATCCACAATACACATACAGTACAGGAGCGTGTACATTACACATACAGCTCTGCTACATCCACAATACACATACAGTACAGGAGCGTGTACATTACACATACAGCTCTGCTACATCCACAATACACATACAGTACAGGAGCGTGTACATTACACACATACAGCTCTGCTATATCCACAATACACATACAGTACAGGGGCGTGTACATTACACACATACAGCTCTGCTACATCCACAATACACATACAGTACGGGAGCGTGTACATTACACACATACAGCTCTGCTACATCCACAATACACATACAGTACAGGGGCGTGTACATTACACACATACAGCTCTGCTACATCCACAATACACATACAGTACAGGAGCGTGTACATTACACACATATAGCTCTGCTACATCCACAACACACATACAGTACAGGAGCGTGTACATTACACACATACAGCTCTGCTACATCCACAATACACATACCGTACAGGAGCGTGTACATTACACACATACAGCTCTGCTACATCCACAGTACACATACAGTACAGGAGCGTGTACATTACACACATACAGCTCTGCTACATCCACAATACACATACAGTACAGGAGCGTGTACATTACACACATACAGCTCTGCTACATCCATAATACACATACAGTACAGGAGCGTGTACATTACACACATACAGCTCTGCTACATCCACAATACATATACAGTACAGGAGAGTGTACATGACACACATACAGCTCTGCTACATCCACAATACACATACAGTACAGAAGCGTGTACATTACACACATACAGCTCTGCTACATCCACAATACACATACAGTACAGGAGCGTGTACATTACACACATACAGCTCTGCTACATCCACAATACACATACAGTACAGGAGCGTGTACATTACACACATACAGCTCTGCTACATCCACAATACACATACAGTACAGGAGCGTGTACATTACACACATACAGCTCTGCTACATCCACAATACACATACAGTACAGGAGCGTGTACATTACACACATACAGCTCTGCTACATCCACAATACACATACAGTACAGGAGCGTGTACATTACACACATACAGCTCTGCTACATCCACAATACACATACAGTAAAGGAGCGTGTACATTACACACATACAGCTCTGCTACATCCACAATATACATACAGTACAGGAGCGTGTACATTACACACATACAGCTCTGCTACATCCACAGAACACATACAGTACAGGAGCGTGTACATTACACACATACAGCTCTGCTACATCCACAGAACACATACAGTACAGGAGCGTGTACATTACACACATACAGCTCTGCTACATCCACAATACACATACAGTACAGGAGTGTGTACATTACACACATACAGCTCTGCTACATCCACAATACACATACAGTACAGGAGCGTGTACATTACACACATACAGCTCTGCTACATCCACAATACACATACAGTACAGGAGCGTGTACATTACACACATACAGCTCTGCTACATCCACAATACACATACAGTACAGGAGCGTGTACATTACACACATACAGCTCTGCTACATCCACAATACACATACAGTACAGGAGCGTGTACATTACACACATACAGCTCTGCTACATCCACAATACACATACAGTACAGGAGCGTATACATTACACACATACAGCTCTGCTACATCCACAATACACATACAGTAGAGGAGCATGTACATTACACACATACAGCTCTGCTACATCCACAATACACATACAGTACAGGAGCGTGTACATTACACACATACAGCTCTGCTACATCCACAATACACATACAGTACAGGAGCGTGTACATTACACACATACAGCTCTGCTACATCCACAATACACATACAGTACAGGAGCGTGTACATTACACACATACAGCTCTGCTACATCCACAATACACATACAGTACAGGAGCGTGTACATTACACACATACAGCTCTGCTACATGCACAATACACATACAGTACAAGAGCGTGTACATTACACACATACAGCTCTGCTACATCCACAATACACATACAGTACAGGAGCGTGTACATTACACATACAGCTCTGCTACATGCACAATACACATACAGTACAAGAGCGTGTACATTACACACATACAGCTCTACTACATCCACAATATACATACAGTACAAGAGCGTGTACATTACACACATACAGCTCTACTACATCCACAATACACATACAGTACAGGGGCGTGTACATTACACACATACAGCTCTGCTACATCCACAATACACATACAGTACAGAAGCGTGTACATTGCACACATACAGCTCTGCTACATCCACAATACACATACAGTACAGGAGCGTGTACATTACACACATACAGCACTGCTACATCCACAATACACATACAGTACAGGAGCGTGTACATTACACACATACAGCTTTGCTACATCCACAATACACATACAGTACAGGAGCGTGTACATTACACACATACAGCTCTGCTACATCCACAATACACATACAGTACAGGAGCGTGTACATTACACACATACAGCTCTGCTACATCCACAATACACATACAGTACAGGAGCGTGTACATTACACACATACAGCTCTGCTACATCCACAATACACATACAGTACAGGAGCGTGTACATTACACACATACAGCTCTGCTACATCCACAATACACATACAGTACAGGAGCGTGTACATTACACACATACAGCTCTACTACATCCACAATACACATACAGTACAGGAGCGTGTACATTACACACATACAGCTCTGCTACATCCACAATACACACACAGTACAGGAGCGTGTACATTACACACATACAGCTCTGCTACATCCACAATACACACACAGTACAGGAGCGTGTACATTACACACATACAGCTCTGTTACATCCACAATGCACACACAGTACAGGAGCGTGTACATTACACACATACAGCTCTGCTACATCCACAATGCACTTACAGTACAGGAGCGTGTACATTACACATACAGCTCTGCTACATGCACAATACACATACAGTACAGGAGCGTGTACATTACACACATACAGCTCTGCTACATCCACAATGCACTTACAGTACAGGAGCGTGTACATTACACATACAGCTCTGCTACATGCACAATACACATACAGTACAGGAGCGTGTACATTACACACATACAGCTCTGCTACATCCACAATGCACTTACAGTACAGGAGCGTGTACATTACACACATACAGCTCTGCTACATCCACAATACACATACAGTACAGGAACGCGTACATTACACACATACAGCTCTGCTACATCCACAATACACATACAGTACAGGAGCGTGTACATTACACACATACAGCTCTGCTACATCCACAATACACATACAGTACAGGAGCGTGTACATTACACACATACAGCTCTGCTACATCCACAATACACACACAGTACAGGAGCGTGTACATTACACACATACAGCTCTGCTACATCCACAATACACATACAGTACAGGAGCGTGTACATTACACACATACAGCTCTGCTACATCCACAATACACATACAGTACAGGAGCGTGTACATTACACACATACAGCTCTGCTACATCCACAGTACACATACAGTACAGGAGCGTGTACATTACACACATACAGCTCTGCTACATCCACAATACACATACAGTACAGGAGCGTGTACATTACACACATACAGCTCTGCTACATCCACAATACACATGCAGTACAGGAGCGTGTACATTACACACATACAGCTCTGCTACATCCACAATACACATACAGTACAGGAGCGTGTACATTACACACATACAGCTCTGCTACATCCACAATACACATACAGTACAGGAGCGTGTACATTACACACATACAGCTCTGCTGCATCCACAATACACATACAGTACAGGAGCGTGTACATTACACACATACAGCTCTGCTACATCCACAATACACATACAGTACAGGAGCGTGTACATTACACACATACAGCTCTGCTACATCCACAATACACATACAGTACAGGAGCGTGTACATTACACACATACAGCTCTGCTACATCCACAATACACATACAGTAAAGGAGCGTGTACATTACACACATACAGCTCTGCTACATCCACAATATACATACAGTACAGGAGCGTGTACATTACACACATACAGCTCTGCTACATCCACAGAACACATACAGTACAGGAGCGTGTACATTACACACATACAGCTCTGCTACATCCACAGAACACATACAGTACAGGAGCGTGTACATTACACACATACAGCTCTGCTACATCCACAATACACATACAGTACAGGAGTGTGTACATTACACACATACAGCTCTGCTACATCCACAATACACATACAGTACAGGAGCGTGTACATTACACACATACAGCTCTGCTACATCCACAATACACATACAGTACAGGAGCGTGTACATTACACACATACAGCTCTGCTACATCCACAATACACATACAGTACAGGAGCGTGTACATTACACACATACAGCTCTGCTACATCCACAATACACATACAGTACAGGAGCGTGTACATTACACACATACAGCTCTGCTACATCCACAATACACATACAGTACAGGAGCGTATACATTACACACATACAGCTCTGCTACATCCACAATACACATACAGTAGAGGAGCATGTACATTACACACATACAGCTCTGCTACATCCACAATACACATACAGTACAGGAGCGTGTACATTACACACATACAGCTCTGCTACATCCACAATACACATACAGTACAGGAGCGTGTACATTACACACATACAGCTCTGCTACATCCACAATACACATACAGTACAGGAGCGTGTACATTACACACATACAGCTCTGCTACATCCACAATACACATACAGTACAGGAGCGTGTACATTACACACATACAGCTCTGCTACATGCACAATACACATACAGTACAAGAGCGTGTACATTACACACATACAGCTCTGCTACATCCACAATACACATACAGTACAGGAGCGTGTACATTACACATACAGCTCTGCTACATGCACAATACACATACAGTACAAGAGCGTGTACATTACACACATACAGCTCTACTACATCCACAATATACATACAGTACAAGAGCGTGTACATTACACACATACAGCTCTACTACATCCACAATACACATACAGTACAGGGGCGTGTACATTACACACATACAGCTCTGCTACATCCACAATACACATACAGTACAGAAGCGTGTACATTGCACACATACAGCTCTGCTACATCCACAATACACATACAGTACAGGAGCGTGTACATTACACACATACAGCACTGCTACATCCACAATACACATACAGTACAGGAGCGTGTACATTACACACATACAGCTTTGCTACATCCACAATACACATACAGTACAGGAGCGTGTACATTACACACATACAGCTCTGCTACATCCACAATACACATACAGTACAGGAGCGTGTACATTACACACATACAGCTCTGCTACATCCACAATACACATACAGTACAGGAGCGTGTACATTACACACATACAGCTCTGCTACATCCACAATACACATACAGTACAGGAGCGTGTACATTACACACATACAGCTCTGCTACATCCACAATACACATACAGTACAGGAGCGTGTACATTACACACATACAGCTCTACTACATCCACAATACACATACAGTACAGGAGCGTGTACATTACACACATACAGCTCTGCTACATCCACAATACACACACAGTACAGGAGCGTGTACATTACACACATACAGCTCTGCTACATCCACAATACACACACAGTACAGGAGCGTGTACATTACACACATACAGCTCTGTTACATCCACAATGCACACACAGTACAGGAGCGTGTACATTACACACATACAGCTCTGCTACATCCACAATGCACTTACAGTACAGGAGCGTGTACATTACACATACAGCTCTGCTACATGCACAATACACATACAGTACAGGAGCGTGTACATTACACACATACAGCTCTGCTACATCCACAATGCACTTACAGTACAGGAGCGTGTACATTACACATACAGCTCTGCTACATGCACAATACACATACAGTACAGGAGCGTGTACATTACACACATACAGCTCTGCTACATCCACAATGCACTTACAGTACAGGAGCGTGTACATTACACACATACAGCTCTGCTACATCCACAATACACATACAGTACAGGAACGCGTACATTACACACATACAGCTCTGCTACATCCACAATACACATACAGTACAGGAGCGTGTACATTACACACATACAGCTCTGCTACATCCACAATACACATACAGTACAGGAGCGTGTACATTACACACATACAGCTCTGCTACATCCACAATACACACACAGTACAGGAGCGTGTACATTACACACATACAGCTCTGCTACATCCACAATACACATACAGTACAGGAGCGTGTACATTACACACATACAGCTCTGCTACATCCACAATACACATACAGTACAGGAGCGTGTACATTACACACATACAGCTCTGCTACATCCACAGTACACATACAGTACAGGAGCGTGTACATTACACACATACAGCTCTGCTACATCCACAATACACATACAGTACAGGAGCGTGTACATTACACACATACAGCTCTGCTACATCCACAATACACATGCAGTACAGGAGCGTGTACATTACACACATACAGCTCTGCTACATCCACAATACACATACAGTACAGGAGCGTGTACATTACACACATACAGCTCTGCTACATCCACAATACACATACAGTACAGGAGCGTGTACATTACACACATACAGCTCTGCTGCATCCACAATACACATACAGTACAGGAGCGTGTACATTACACACATACAGCTCTGCTACATCCACAATACACATACAGTACAGGAGCGTGTACATTACACACATACAGCTCTGCTACATCCACAGTACACATACAGTACAGGAGCGTGTACATTACACACATACAGCTCTGCTACATCCACAATACCTAGTACACCCTTTCGCTCATTTGAACAATTTTTTAAAATGATAATCCTTCCTTCTAAGAGGGCCCTTAAACTGAAAGCTGACTAAAGAGGTTGGCACCATTTCCACTTTCTCTACCTCAGGTTGTGTAGCAGATGGCTTCAAAAAACGGTCCCTTTTTTCTAAAACTTTTGGATGTAAAACAAGGCCATGATGGATGCTCTATGTGCAACACAGCCTGAGATAAAGCCTATAGAAACCCAGGAATGACCAGACTGAGAGCTGCAGGTCTGTGCAGCTGTCACTTCATCTCTCACTTCACCCTCCTGTATCTCAGGCTGTATTGTGGCCAGGACCAACATTCCACATTATGCCACATAGTGAATGTTATGTAAGAGAGAAAATGTAATGCTAGAATGGCTGATCTGTAGTCGCCTCGTCTCCCCAAAAATCAAGTAAAGAATGCTCTAGAAGTCCTATATCCCTAAACAGCACTAATACAAACTGCAGCTCAGCCGGCAATAAACAACATCTCCCCCAGATCCACCAAAGGGGAATATGAGAAGTTCTGGGGTTCAGAGTTTGGAGTGTTAGATATAATGCGGGTGACTAATTGGGTGAGGTTGGTTCGAGCTCGGAATCACTCTATGGACACGTCATGTGTTACGTGGGCTGAGTCTCCGCTTTACTAGGTGGGTTTTATAGCAGAATACAAATGGCTGTATGCGGCGGGTGTAACAGCCGTGTATTACAGGGGCCACATCCTCCTGACATCACTGGGTACTCCTGTTATCACTAGATAAGCACTAGAGGGTCCGCACCCTCGGGGGAGGGGGGGGGGGGGCTGTAGAACATCCTGCTTGCTTCTCCGTATGTCTTACAGAAGCGCTGTTCTACTGAAACACAAAACAAACTCATTAATACAAAATACAGTTTCCTTCACAGAAAGCAGCTTTAATCAAAAAAAGGTAATTTTTAAAAAAGAAGTAAAAGATAACCGAAACTATAGAAATTTGTCATCGCTGTATTCTCACCGGCACACTGAAATAGGAAGAACGTGTCCATTTACTGCACAGCGATGTACAAAAAGAACTATGGCTCAATTACGTTTTTTAAATAATTCCACCACAATTTTTAAAAACATTTCCTAATAAATGATCTTCTAATAGAATATTTTACAAAGTTCTCCGTATGTTAAATGAGGCTTTAAAAAAAGACTCCTTGTTCCTCCAGAGAAGCTCGCATACAGTTATGTTAGCAGAAATAAAGCAATTGTCCCTGGGCGGTAGGGAAAAATGGCTGCAGGAAGGGGTTAAAGGGAAGCTGTCCGGAGGATTCTGCTGCCGATGTCACACATACATCCCAACACACATGTACATTGCAGACATGTATATTGTCACACATACATCCCAACACGCATGTACATTGTAGACATGTATATTGTCACACATACATCCCAACACGTATATGTACATTGCAGACATGTATATTGTCACACATACATCCCAACACGCATGTACATTGCAAACATCTATATTGTCACACATACATCCCAACACGCATGTACATTGTAGACATGTATATTCTGCTCTAAAACACTGCAGCGCTTCAGAGAAAACACTGGAAAAAGCAGCTCTGAACTTGGAGAAGAGTCAGTGGGGCGGTCGCTGCCGACTTCTCCCTGCCTCACGGCTATCAGTCGACCTAATCTGGGTTGGGGAGAACCCTGTCAGGAATTTGATTTGCCTGTAGTTCGGGCTTCATAAAACTCTGACAGGTTCCCTTTAATATCTCCTTATCGGGGTTTTCCTATGACTTGCTTCATAACCACTCCATCTTTCCTGGCTGCTGCTGACCAGGACATGTGACTGCTGCAGCCAATCACTTTTTATGTAATGGGAAAATACTTCTAAATGTTTTCCCTTATTATCTCCAGTAAATTTAGTTTCTTATGTTGTTTGTGTTTTTTACATTGGTTCATATTCTTTTCATTCAAGTTCCTACCAGATTGATTCATCAAAGATGGAGAAGGACAGAAACAACATGGCAGAAAGTGTATTAAATCTCACCCTAGAGATACTCTTCCAGCTGATTGGGGAGGTGAGAGATTCTGATCATGTCACATTACATCATTGTTATCTATGGTAATAACTGATGATGTCACTGGAGAGGTGAGAGATTCTGATGATGTCACATTACATCATTCTTATCTATGGTAATAGCAGATGATGTCACTGAAGAGGGGAGAGAGTCTGATGATGTCACATCACATCATTCTTATCTGTGGTAATAGCAGATGTCGTCTCCGGAGGAAGGAGAGATTCTGATGATGTCACATTACATTATTCTTATCTATAGTAATAACAGATGATGTCACTGGAGAGGTGATGGACTCTGGAAATGTCTGTAGTGATATTTATTAATGTCTCCCCAAATACAGGATTACACAGTAGTGAAGAAGACCTCTAGTGATGGCTGTCGGGCCCCTGTGTGTGATGGGTGGGGAAGACCCCGGAGCCCAATAATGGGGCCCCCACTTCACCCTCTGATACATGAGGACATCAATGTACAGAAGATTCTAGAACTCGCCAGCAAGATGATTGAGCTGCTGACTAGAGAGGTGACGCTGCAGGGAATGCTGGGACATTATACAGTAACAGCACTGGAGGCTTCTGGGTGATGACTGTATATTGTGTTGTCAGGTCCCTATAAGGTGTCAGGATGTCGCTGTCTATTTCTCCATGGAGGAGTGGGAGTATTTAGAAGGACACAAGGATCTGTACAAGGACGCCATGATGGAGACCCGTCAGCCGCTCCCATCACCAGGTAATAGACAGGACTAAATACACGGGGACTTTATTATCTGTATGTAAAGAATGACCTCAGTGTCCGTCTGTGTTTCCTGCAGTTCCATCCAGTAAGAGAAGCCCACCAGAGAGATGTCCCCGTCCTCTTCTTCCACAGGACCATCAGGTAGATGGAGATGTCCCTCTGATCTGTAGAAGGGCTGTGAATCTTTTGTCTTTAGTCTTATTAGATGTCTTGTACTTGTGTGATGAGGCTGGTGGAGATGGCAGAATTACCGCTGACCAAAGACTAGAAATGAGCGAGCAGCAAAATTGTTCGGTGCTCGTTGCTCGAGTCGAACTTTCCGCGATGCTCGAGAGTTTGTTTCGAGTAGCGAGCCCCATTGAAGTCAATGGGCGACTCGAGCATTTTTGTATATCACCCATGCTCTGCTAAGGTTTTCATTGGTGGAAATCTGCAAAACCCCAGAAAGTGATGGAAACGACACAGAAACAGATAGGACTGGCGAGGGGCAACATGCTGGGCTGCATTTCAGGTTCCCACGTCCCACTATTAAGCCACAATAGCGGCAAGAGTGGGCCCCCCCCCAACAATTTTTACTTCGGACAAACCCTCATTAGCAAGCCACGCCTTAGCTAAGCACCACACTACCTCCAACAAAGCACAATCACTGCCTGCGGGACACACCGCTGCCACTTCTCCTGGGTTACATGCTGCCCAACCCCCCCCCCCCCCCCCCGCACGGCCCAGTGTCCACAGCGCACACCAAAGTTTCCCTGCGCAGCCTTCAACTGCCCTCATGCCAGACGCTGGCCTCATAGCCACACCACCCTCATGTCTATTTATAAGTGCGTCTGCCATGAGGAGGAACCGGAGGCACACACTGCAGAGGGTTGGCAGGGCCAGGCAGCGACCCTCTTTAAAAGGGGGCGGGGCGATAGCCCACAATGCTGTACAGAAGCCATAAGAAATCCAATCCTGTGCCACCTCCGTCAGGAGCTGCAAACGTGGGCATAGCAATGGGGAATCCATGTGCCCACACAGTATTCATTCTGTCTAGGTGTCGCATAGCTCAATCGACACTGCAAGGGGAAAGCCGTCTGCGCTCTGCCCCCTACCCAAGTCAGTCAGTGTCTTTGTGCCAGACAGGTCAAACACCGCGATGGGAACTAAGTGGGCACCAACAGCATAGGTGGGTCCTAGGAAACCCAAGACATGAACAAAAAATAAATCTTAGCGGCCAAACATGGCAGACTTGCACCGCGCCCACGACATAGGCCTCGGCCCACAGTTTCAGCAATCGTAGGCAGGAAGCGGACTTTCACTGCACCCAGGACATAGGCCTCTGCACAAACCCTCAGCAATCGCGTGCCTACAGCGGACTCCAATGCTAGCCTAGCTGTGCACGTCTCATTAGCGCTGTATTGGTCCTGCAGTTTGTCCCAATGCAGTGCCCCGAATAGTAGAGCTTACGTCAAATGAAATACAGGTGGGCTTTGGCCCACACTGCATGCCCCAGTCAGACCGGGGTTTTTAATACATAGACACAGGCAGGTACAACTCCCTAAGGTGAAGTCCGTGTGGACCGACAGCATGGGTGGGTCCCTGGAACCCACCGGCGGTACATAAATACATCCCATTGCAGTGCCCTGGACAGCAGAGCTAACGTCTGAATAAATACAGGTGGGCTTCGGCCCAAATTGCATGCCCCAGTCAGACTCGAGTTTTTAAAAAGTATACACAGGCAGGTAAATCTCCCTAATGTGAAGTCCATGTGGACCGACAGCAGGGGTGGGTCACAGGAAGCCACCGGCGTTACATTAATAAATCCCATAGCATTGCCCTGCATAGCTGAGGTAACGTCAGATAAATTACAGGTGGGCTTTGGCAACTATGGACCTATTAGCGCGGTTTTATTTCATTGGTTTTTAGAATGTGGCCAGGATTAAGTGGGCCATGGTGGGGGGCTTTCTTATTGTGTCGTTTAAGGTGAGATTCTTGGACTGCCGCCAGACGGACCACTGCGAAAGCATTTGTCAAGAATGTTTTCATTGCTGGAGGAGGAGAAAGGGGATGTTTTTGAGGCAGTACGTGTCCTGTCCCCGTGTCCGTGGTTATACGCACCTTCCCAGTGACCGCGTCGCTGAAAAGTTGTGGCGCCTGGGGACCTAGTAGCGCAGCCTCGCCACCATCATGTCTTTGGGAAGCCTCTGTTTCCACAACCCTGTAACATAGCAGTAGCAGCAGTATAGGCAAAGCTGAGAATTAGTAACATTTCAGTGGTAAGAGTATGGACAGACCCCTGTAACATTTCATTGGCAGCAGTGAGGACAGACCCCACTAACATTTCATTTGCAGCAGTATACACAGACCCCTGTAACATTTCAGTAGTATCATTAGGGACAGGCCCCAGTAACATTTCAGTAGCAACAGTATAGACAGACCCCAGTAACATTTCATTTACAGCAGTATTGACAGACCCCAGTAACATTTCAGTAGTATCAGTTGCGACATGCCCTAGTCACATTTCAGTTCCAGCAGTGCAGACAGACCCCAGTAACATTAACGTAGAAGCAGTATGGGCAAAGCAGCAGATAAACATTTCCCTGGCAGCAGTGTAGGGAGAGCACAGCATATGTAACATTTCAGTAGTAGCAGTATAGACAGGCCCCAGTAACATTTACGTCAAAGCAGTATGGGCAAAGCAGCAGATAAACTTTTCCCTGGCAGCAGTGTAGGGAGAGCATACTATTGGTAAGATTTCAGTAGGAGCAGTATAGACAGGCCCCAGTAACATTTACGTAGAAGCAGTATGGGCAGAGCCCACTATTAGTTACATTTCTGTTATAGCAGTATAGACATGCCCCAGTAACATTTCCGTTGAAGCATTATGGGCAGAGCCCAGTATTAGTTGAATTACAGTAGTAACAGTATAGACCAACCAAGGTAACATTTCAGGAGCAGAAGTATCGGCAGACCGAAGTAACATTTCTGTTGCAGAAGTCTAGTCAGACCCCTCTAGCGTTACAATGGCAGAAGTATAGGTAGGCAGAACAGAGTTACATTTCTGTAGCACAAGTGTAGGCCAACCCCAGACACAGTGGTGTACCATGAGTGCAGGCGAAGCCCATAAAATTACTTGGATTACATTGTAGGCGAGGGCCCGAAAAATTGGTGTACCGACAGTACAAATATACCCCAGAAAAATTGCCCATGCCCAACCCAGAGGGCAGGTGAAACCCATTAATCGCTTAGCTTACTGTGGCTTAATTTGTAACTAGGCCTGGAGGCAGCCCAGTCAAAATAAAAATTGGTTCAGGTGGAAGTTTCAACGCTTTAATGAGAATTGAAACAGATAAATATTATTTTGAAAAGTAATGAGCCTTTTGGCCCACAGAAAAATTGCCCGTTCGGGGTGATTACGTGAGGTTTCAGGAGGAGGAGCCGGAGGAGGAGGACGAATATCATACACAGATTGACAAAGCTCTTTAGGTAGCGCTGCTGTCCGCTGGTGGAGAAGAGAAGTCTGGGGAAATCCAGGCTTTGTTCATCTTTATGAGTGTAAGCCTGTCGGCGCTGTCAGTTGACAGGCGGGTATGCTTGTCCGTGATGATTCCCCCAGCTGCACTAAACACCCTCTGTGACAAGACGCTAGCCGCAGGGCAAGCCAGCACCTCCAGGGCATACAGCGCGAGTTCAGGCCACGTGTCCAGCTTTGACACCCAGTAGTTGTACGGAGCAGAGGCGTCACGGAGGACGGTGGTACGATCGGCTACGTACTCCCTCACCATCTTCTTACAGTGCTCCCTCCGACTCAGCCTGGACTGGGGAGGTGTGACACAGTCTTGCTGGGGAGCCATAAAGCTGGCAAAGGCCTTGGAGAGTGTTCCCCTGCCTGCGCTGAACATGCTGCCTGATCTCCGCGCCTCCCCTTCTACTTGGCCCTCGGAACTGCGCCTTCTGCCACTAGCTCTGTCGGATGGGAAGTTTACCATTAGTTTGTCCACCAGGGCCCTGTGGTATTGCATCACTCTCAAACCCCTTTCCTCTTTGGGAATGAGAGTGGAAAGGTTCTCCTTATACTGTGGGTCGAGCAGTGTGTACACCCAGTAATCCGTAGTGGCCAGAATGCGTCTAAAGCGAGGGTCACGAGAAAGGCATGCTAACAAAGTCAGCCAAGTGTGCCAGGGTACCTGTACGCAACATATGGCTGTCCTCACTAGAAAGATCACTTTGAGGATCCTCCTCAGGCCATACACGCTGAATGAATGGATGAGAGGCAAGCAGCATGGGTACCCTCTGCAGTGGGCCCAGCTGTCTCTTCCTCCTCAGGCTCCTCCCCCTCTTCCTCCACGCGCTGAGATATAGACATGAGGGTGCTCTGACTATCCAGTAACATACTGTCTTCCCCTGCCTCCGTTTTCGCCCGCAAAGCATCAGTCTTTATGCTTTGCAGAGAACTTCTCAACAGGCATAGCAGAGGAATGGTGATGCTAATGATTGCAGCATCGCCGATCACCATCAGGGTGGAGTCCTCAAAGTTTCCAAGGACCTGGCAGATATCTGCCATCCAGGCCCACTCTTCTGTAAAGAATTGAGGAGGCTGACTCTCACTACGCCGCCCATGTTGGAGTTGGTATTCTACTATAGCTCTACGCTGCTGATAGAGCCGGGACAAAATGTGAAGCGTAGAGTTCCACCGTGTGGGCACGTCGCAAAGCAGTCGGTGCACTGGCAGATTAAACCGATGTTGCAGGGTCCGCAGGGTGGCAGCGTCCGTGTTGGACTTGCGGAAATGTGCGCTGACCCGGCGCACCTTGCCGAGGAGGTCTGACAAGTGTGGGTAGCCTTTCAGAAACCGCTGAACCACCAAATTAAAGACGTGGGCCAGGCATGGCACGTGCGTGAGGCTGCCGAGCTGCAGAGCCGCCACCAGGTTACGGCCGTTGTCACACATGACCATGCCCGGTTGGAGGCTCAGTGGCGAAAGCCAGCGGTCAATCTGCTCTGTCAGACCATGCAACAGTTCGTGGGCTGTGTGCCTCTTCTCTCCTAAGCTGAGTAGTTTCAGCACGGCCTGCTGACGCTTGCCCACCACTGTGCTGCCGCGCGACACCGACTGCTGGCGACGTGCTGCTGCTGACACGTCTTGATTGTGAGGTAGAGGTTGCGTTGGAGAAGGAGGAGGAAGGTTTAGTGGAGGTGGCATACACCGCCGCAGATACCAGCACCGATCTGGGGCCCGCAATTCCTGGGGTGGGTAGGACATGAGCGGCCCCAGGCTCTGATTCGGTCCCAGCCTCCACTAAATTCACCCAATGTGCCGTCAGGGAGATATAGTGGCCCTGCCCGCCTGTGCTTGTCCACGTGTCCGTTGTTAAGTGGACCTTGCCAGTAACAGTGTTGGTGAGGGCACGTACAATGTTGCGTGAGACATGGTCGTGCAGGGCTGGAACGACACACCATGAAAAATAGTGGCGACTGGGGACAGAATAGCGCTGGACCGCCACCGCCATCATGTTTTTGAAAGCCTCAGTTTCCACCAGCCTGTAGGGGAGCATCTACAGGCTGATCAATTTGGCTATGTAGACATTTAAAGCTTGAGCGTGCAGGTGCGAGTCGCGGCGTATTTGCGTTTTCGCTCCAACGATTCTCTTAGCGAGAGCTGGACGCTGCGCTGAGAGACATTGCTGGATGGGGCCGAGGACAGCGGAGGTGAGGGTGTGGGTCCAGGCCAGAAGACGGTCGTGCCTGTGTCGTCAGAGGTGGGTTGGATCTCAGTGGCAGGTTGGGGCCCAGAGGGAGAGGCAGTGGCGCAAGCCGGAGGTGGTGAACGGCCTTCGTCCCACCTTGTGGGATGCTTGGCCATCATATGCCTGCGCATGCTGGTGGTGGTGGCTCCCCGGCTGATCTTGGCACGACAAAGGTTGCACACCACTGTTCGCCAGTCGTCCGCGGTCTCAGTGAAAAACTGCCACACCTTAGAGCACCTTGGCCTCTGCACGGTGGCTTGGCGCGAGGGGGTGCTTTGGGAAACAGCTAGTAGATTATTCGCTCTGGCCCTGCCTCTACCCCTGGCCACCCCACTGCCTCTTCCAACCTGTCCTGCGGCTGCAATTGCCTCCTTCTCTGAAGACCTGTCCTTAGTTGGCTTAGCAAACCAGGTGGGGTCAGTCACTTCATCGTCCAGCGGCTCTTCCTCCGAATCCTCTGTGCGCTCCTCCCTCGGACTTACTGCCCTTACTACTACCTCACTGATAGACAACTGTGTCTCATCGTCATCGTCCTCCTCACCCACTGAAAGCTCTTGAGACAGTTGCCGGAAGTCCCCAGCCTCATCCCCCGGACCCCAGGAACTTTCCAAAGGTTGGGCATCGGTCACGACAAACTCCTCTGGTGGAAGAGGATCCATTGTTGCCCAATCTGGGCAGGGGCCCGAGAACAGTTCCTGGGAGTCTGCCTGCTTATCAGAATGTGTCAGTTTCATGGAGTGAGGAGGCTGGGAGGAAGGAGGAGCAGCAGCCAGAGGATTCAGAGTTGCAGCAGTGAACGGCGTAGAAGACTGGGTGGTCGATAGATTGCTGGATGCACTTTCTGCCATCCACGACAGGACCTGCTCACACTGCTCGGTTTTTAATAAAGGTCTACGACGTGGACCCAAAAATGTGATATGAAGCTAGGCACCCCAGAAACTGTCCTCTCTCCTACTTCCGCAGCAGCTGGCTATGATTCGCCTGGACCAGGAACTCGGCCCACGTCCTCTACCCCTACCCCTACCCTTCAGCATGGTGGATTAAGAATCGAGCAGACACTGAAAGGTGTAAATATTTTTTGGAATTATTGCCGTGCAGTTGGTGCCTGTCAACGATTATACAACGCAAAAAGAAGCCTGAGCTAAATTATAAGGAAGGATGCAAGCAGGACTAGCTGAGCACTATGCAGTTGAGATTCACCTCCAGTCCCACAGGCCACGCAGTAATGTGCACTGGGTTACAAGCAGACGGAAAAAAGGAGTCCTTTTTAAAAATTAGCCTTTTGCCAATAAAATGCAGACAATGGAGCGTGTATTGGACTCTCCTTCTATGGCTGTCTGGCACCGTACACTGCGCTGGCAGCTGTCTGGTAACCCAGAGCGCAGAAAAATAATAGTGCTTTTTAAACGTGCACTTGGAGGCAGAGAGCGCTTACGTAATGCTAACTGCCTCCACCAAAAAATTACACTGAAGGCTGAATTGAGGCCTTGCAGTGCAATGCTGAGGTACTACAACTCCCAGCAACCACGGAGTTAAATGCACAGGTAGACAGGATTCCACACTACCACTGTCCCTGCCTTACCAATACTTACCCTATACTACTTAGTACAGACTGCAGCCTGAGAACGCTATAGCTGTAATGGGGCTGCACGCCCGATATACAAAAAAAAAAAAAAAAACTGCTCCCAGCACCCACAACAGTAGTGCACTAGGTGAGCTGTGGCCCTAAGAAGGACCTTTGGGGTTCTTGTAGACACTAGCACTCTCCCACCAGCAACAGCAGCACTCTCCCTGATCTCTGCCAGCGTGTGTCTGAGGCGAGCCGCGGGCGGGGCTGATTTAAATACTCGGGGGTCACTTGATCTCGCCAGCCACTCACTGCAGGGGGGTGGGATAGGGCTGGAACGTCACAGGAGGAAGTTGTAATGCCTTCCCTGCATTTCTATTGGCCAGAAAATGGTGCAAATCTTTTAGGGAAGGAAATGGAATTGACTCGAACACCGTGTGGTACTCGGCCCGAGTAGCGAGTATCTTGAACACCCTAATACTCGAACGAGTATCAAGCTCGGACGAGTACGCTCGCTCATCTCTACCAGAGACATTAGATCAGTTGTGTCAAACTCAAGTTTACCAAGGACCACATCAGCGTTATGGTTGCCTTCAAAGGGCTGATTGTAATTGTAAGACTATAAATGAAGTAGCAGGCTGGATTTGATCCAGGGACCTTAATTTGACACATATGCATTAAATGAAGTCCGTGGGAAAAGAATGATCAAGGTCCGCTTTTCCTAAAACGTGATCATTTTTTGGAAGTTTCAACACTCAACAAGCCACAAGTAAACAATGCAACTGAATTTTGAACCCTGTAATACATGCAGGGTATATTTCTAAAGCTGAAAACATGGCTGAGAGTTAAAAAATTAAAAATATATTTCTGTCTTTCCCTTAACCCCTTAGTGACGGCCCCATTGCCTTTTTATGTCCTTGCCTGCTGGGCTTAATTCCTAGAGGACGTAAAAACATGCCTCCTCTAGGAATGAAAGCTTGGCATGCTCAGGACGTGATAGCTCCATGCTGCCGGTTACCGGAGGTAGTCGACAGCATGGAGCTGTCATCCAGGACCGCGGGACTCCACCCCCGGTCACGCGATCACCGGTAAAGTTACCAAAAAGTTAAAAGCAGTTGAGATTTCAGCTCCCGTAACGGATCAGATCCGTAAGGGGAGCTGAGAGTACTCCCCCCCCCCCCCCCCCCCCCCCCCTGTCCTTTGCACCGTCCGGCATCATCTTCTTTCTTCCTGGCATCTGCGCGCCAGACGCATTACGTCACGCGCATGCGCAGAGAGCCGTGAGTCTCCGGGAATTTTTTTAACTCCCTGCTCCCGGCTAGTGTGAGTAGCCGAGAGCAGGGAGCTGTCACTGGAAGCCGCTGTATGCGGTTCCCGGTCACATGATCGCTGCTATCCATTGGATAGCAGCGATCATGTAAAAGTTAATAAAAAAGTTTAAAAAGTGAAAAAAAAAAAATAAGAAAAGTTTGTTTCATCTCCCCTCATGGATCATATCCATGAGGGGGGATGAAATTAGGTACCTAAAGCCCCCAGATTTATCCGCGGACCTTCCCAGCTTCTGCGCACGCGTCCATCGCCAAAATGGCGGACGCAGGCGCAAAAGCCACAGATTGGCGGGGTAATTTAACCCCTTAATGACACGGCCTATTTTGGCGTTGAGGACCAAGCGATTGTTTTTTTTTGGTATTTTTCCATCTCAATTTTTCAAAAGCCATAACTTTTTTATTTTTCCGTCGACCTGGCCTTATAAGGACTTGTTTTTTGCGTGGCGAGCTGTAGTTTTTATCGGTGCCACTTTTGGGTACATTGACTATATCGTAAAATTTTTTTTTTTTATGATAACAGGGAGAGAAAACGCATCAATTCTGCCATAGATTTTTTTTTGTTTTTTTTACAGCGTTAATCATGCAGCATAAATGACACACTAACTTTTTTCTGCGGGTCGATACGGTAACAACGATACCAAAATTGTTATTTTTTTTTAGGTTTTTACACTTTTTTTGCAATAAAACCCCCTTTTTTTTTGGAAATCTTTTTTTTTTCCTCTATAGCTGCATTCAAAGTCCTGTAACTTTTTTATTTTTCTATGTACGGAGTTCTATGAGGGCTTATTTTTTGCGAGACGAGCTGTAGTTTTTATTGGTACCATTTTGGGGAATGTACGGCTTTTTTGATCACTTTTATTGCATTTTTTTGGGAGGCAAAATGCTAAAAATTAGCATTTTGCCTCTGTTTTTTAGCGGTTTTTTTTTGTTTTTACGCTTTTTGTCGTACAAAATAAAAAGCGTGTTCAACTTTTTGTACACGTCGTTACGGACGCGTCAATACCCAATATGTGGGGTTTTAATTTTTTTTTCCCATTTTTTATGCTAATATTAGAAAAAGCATAAAAAAGGGGGTTTTTTACATTTTTATTTTACATTTTTATTTTTTTTACACTTTTCTTTTCTTTTTTTTTATACTATTTGAGTCCCTCTGAGGGACTTACATCACTGTACCGATGATCGCTGTTATAAGGCATGGCAGAGCTACTGCGCATCTCCGATGCCCCCCCGCTGTTGCAGCAGGACGCCGGCTGTGACTGACAGCTGGCTCCCGCCCGCTGCGGGATAGCGCGGGATCTTATGTGATCTCGCACTATCCCCAGGACGTACCGGTACATCCTGTTACGGGAAGTACCAGGCTCCCACGACGTACCGGTACATCCTGGAGCGGGAAGGGGTTAAAATCTCCCCGCACCTGGCTACTAAATGTAGCCAAGAGCCTGGAGATTTCATGGGGTGTCATGGTACACTGTTCCCAGTCACGTGATCACCGTTATCCAATGGATAACGGCGATCGCGTAAAAGTAGAAAAGACCTCAATTTTCACCCCCCGTCACGGATCGGATCCGTGAGGGGAGGTGAAATTACTTAAATAACGCCACCGGCGATGTCCCCTGACGGGATCCTTATCTGTGGACCTTTCCCCAGTTTTGGGGCATTCGCCTGTCGCCAAAATGGCAGACGCAAGCGCAGAAGCTGGGGAGGGCAAGGGGAAATTTAAATCTCCTTGCTCCTGGCTACTAAAGGTAGCCAAGAGCATGGAGATGTCATAGGGGGCCGCAGTGAGTGGTCTTCGGTCACGTGATGGCTATTATCCAATGGATAATGGCGATCACGTAAAAGTTAAAAGACAGTTAAAGTTTGACGCTCCGTTCAGTTTGGGCCCCGTTGTGCATCCAGAGAGAAAATTAGGGCCACAATGGGTATGTTTCTGAACACAGGACAAATGGGGGTATACATTTTGGGGTGAATGTCTTCATTCCTATGTATGCTGTAGAAAAAAAACCTATTTTTAAAATGACATAATTGCCAAAAATACAAAAATCACAGTTTTTTCCTTCTGCTTTGCTTCGATTCATTTAAAAACGGTGGAGTCAAAATACGCAGTACACCCCCAGATGAATGCATTAAGGGGTGTAGTTTTTAAAATGAGGTCATTTGTGGGGGTTCTCTATCGTTTCGGCCGCTCAAGGCGTCTACCAGTGTGCAATGGGGCCTGAAACACCTTCAACCAAAATGTCTGTTCTGAAAACCACCCACTGCTGCTTTCGGTTAGGGCCCCGTTGTGCATACGGACAGAAGATTAGGGCCACAATAGGTATGTTTCTGAACACGGGATAAATGGGGGTATGCATTTTGAGGTGTAAATCCTTACTTTCATGTGCACTATAAAAAAAATCCTGTGTAAAAAATTATGTATTTGCAAAAATGTGAAATTTTATTTTTCCTACTCTAAATTGCATTAATTCCCAGAAACTGTGGGGTCAAAATACTCCTGACCCCCCTCAGTGAATACACTAAGGGGTGTAGTTTTTAAAATGGGCTCACTTGTGGGGTTATCTATAATTCTGACACCTATGAGCCTTTACAATCTTGGCTTGGTGCCGGAAAATAAAGTGTTCCTCAAAATGTTGACAATTAATGTTAAATTTGTACGTCTCCTAAATGGTTAAAAAAATGACAGTTTTTCAAACGTGCGTCCAGAATAAAGTAAAGAGATGGAAATATATATCTTGGCAAAAAGTGGTCCAATATGTTTGCACATATTTGAGATATTACAGTTGAAAATGTGAAAAAGACAAATTCTGTGGGTCTATTTTTACCACCTAATTAAAGTATAATATGTGGCGAAAAAACACTATCAGAATCACTGGGATATGCAAAACCTTTACGGAGTTATGATATGTTAAGTGACGCATGTCAGATTTCCAAAATTTGCCTCCGTTACTAAGGCGCAAACAGGCTTCGTCACTAAGGGGCTAAAGCACCACTCTGGCAAAAAAACCACATTTTCCCATCCCTGTACCCCTCCTCTGCTTTTCTGCTGTGTTCTAAATGTCTCTGAATATTTCCTATACACATTGCAGTTACTTCCATGGAGTGCAGTCTTCTGTCTACTTACCAGGCACTGTTCTGATGTTAAGATCTGCCCCTGCTTTGTCTTCCACTCTTCTAAGCAATCAATCCTATGGTGCATCAATATTACATGATTAGTTAGTACCATCTCTGCCTGCTGGGAGGTGGTATTATTAACTTCTGCATTCACCTAAATAAGCTATAGACCACAAGTATACAGTCAGGTGGCTGAACTGTCATCTCTTTCGTTATAAATGTTTGACAAGAACTGCTAATCATCAGCTGTAACTGTGATAGGAGTCTCCGTATCCCCCTCTAAAGAGCTTGTCTGGTAGGGTCCATCACACAAGAATTATGCTTACTGTAAAACTGACTTTTTGGGATGAACATAAAGCGCAGTAAATCTGAGATGTTCCGAATTGAAACCACATAACATACAGTGTCTTTAGCCATGTTAAATATACATGTGTATGATGTACCTGAGGGTATCATTGAGTCGCCATCTAATATCTACTGTATGTCCAGTTTCTAGACCTGCAGCTATGTAGCAATCTGAGTACCCTGTTTCCCCGAAAAGAAGACGTGTCTTATATTAATTTTTGCTCCCAAATATGCGCTAGGTCTTATTTTCAGGGGGTGTCTTATTTCGCCGTGGCAAATCAGTCTGTGGCCGCTAATCCCTCAATTGGCCATCTTTGTGGACGAAATATCTCAGAAATCTCGTCCACATGGGACAGCGAATCTGTCACGGCAAAGCTGGGAGAAGCCAGTGTTGTGGTGCGGATTCACTGGCCACAGAAACGGAAAAGCGTACGGCCAGGTTGCTTCAAAACCCGCGGCTAAGTACCGTGGGTTTTGAAGCAGCGCTTTCCCGGCGGAAATCTCGCTGTTTATCGCTGTGGCCAAACCGCGAGATTTCCGCTGGAAATACGCTCTGTGAGAACCCAGCCTTAAGAATCACACACAGGTTGCCTGACTCACACACAGAGCCATAAAAAATAAGGGCTGTAAAGTAACGTACCTGTCTGCTGACTTTAATTTTTTTTTTTTAAACTGTTTTTATTGGTTGAATCAGGACAAACTTTGACATTGCAGTTGAATTTGCTGTTTTAACTTCACAAATAAAAATGTCGTCCTAATTCACTTTTACATAACATTTTTATATAACTGGGAGAGTTAGGGAGGGGCATGAGGGGTCGGGGAGTCGAGACGAAAGGAAGGGAAGGAAAGACACTCACAAAAAAAAAAAAAAGGGAGGGGGGGGAGAGAGAGGGGGGGGGGGTCGGTCTGGCAAGAAGGGACGGGGGGGGGGGGGGAGGGGAGAGAACATTTGCATTAAACCAAACTTTTGACCCAATTGGTATTTATACACTTAGTCTTTCGAACTTCGTGCTGGAGATCTTCGAAAGGTATAGAGGCCCCGCACGGCCACGGCACGACCAGTGATTTACCCTATATTGGTGTGTCCCCCACTGCCGCTTGCTCCCGGAACCAATAGGTGTGGTGAAAGCAATTTTTTTGTTTTTCTTTTACTCTCTGTGGCATTAATTGGATGAAACTTCCCCATGTTTCGAAGAAAGTTTGTACCATTTTCTCCTTAAATAATGAAGTTTCCGCCCAGTCCATTTGAAATAAGAATGCAAGTTTTTCCAGGAACAATCTGAATGGGGGGCCTGTTGGTTGCACCCAGGTCTGTAGGATGGTTTTTAAAGGGGTTGTCCCGCGCCGAAACGGGTTTTTTTTTTTTTCAACCCCCCCCCCGTTCGGCGCGAGACAACCCCGATGCAGGGAGGTAAAGAAAGCTCACCGGAGCGCTTACCTTAATCCCCGCGCTCCGGTGACTTCTCTACTCACCGCTGAAGATGGCCTCTTCCTCCGTGGACCGCAGCTCTTCTGTGCGGTCCACTGCCGATTCCAGCCTCCTGATTGGCTGGAATCGGCACGTGACGGGGCGGAGCTACACGGAGCTACACGGAGCCCCATAGAAGACTGCAGAAGACCCGGACTGCGCAAGCGCGGCTAATTTGGCCATCGGAGGCCAAAAATTAGTCGGCTCCATGGAGACGAGGACGCTAGCAACGGAGCAGGTAAGTATAAAACTTTTGATAACTTCTGTATGGCTCATAATTAATGCACAATGTACATTACAAAGTGCATTATTATGGCCATACAGAAGTGTATAGACCCACTTGCTGCCTCGGGACATCTCCTTTAAGCCTGCTGCTGCTATAAAGTGTGGCAACTTTCTTACTCCCCTGGCACAATGATATGTCTTGGGGTCTAGATATCCAAATATTGCCCATGCTGGTTCTTGTGGGCAGAAGTTTGTCAGGTGTGTTGTAGTGTATTCGCGTATTCGGGACCAGAAGTTTTTTATTAGAGGGCATGTCCACAGGCTGTGGTATAGATTAGTGTTTGGTTCCTGGCATTTGAAACAGTTTGGGGTGTCGTAAATTCCCATGTAAAATCCCTTAATTGGGGTGAGGTATGATCTGTGGACTATCTGTAGTCTCATCTCCAGAAACCTGGCCGATGGCAGGCATTTGTGAGCTGACACTAGGGATTCCTTAATTAATGTGGGTGTGAGGTCTGGGTTGTCCAGAGCCCATTTCCCAACCCCTGGATCGATGTCCTCTTCTTCCCTCATATTCCTTATTGCTCTGTATATTTTAGATATCATTCCCCGTGCTCCCGTTTTCTTGGAGATCCAAGTGTCTCCTGTCTGTGTCCAGTCATATTCTTGGAACTGCGGTGTAAGACCTGTGATACAGTGTCTGGCCTGTAGGTATGAGAACAGTGGAATAGGGATTTCGGGGTATTTTTGTTTTGTTTCTGCATGAGTTAGGATTCTTCTTTCCCTTTTGTGCAGTAATTTATCTATTGAGTCCAACCCGTGTGCTTTCCATTCAAAAAAGATGTTGTGGGGTTTTCCGTCCTGAAAATTGGAGTTGTTTATGAATGACAGGTGTGGGGATATGTGTGGTGACGTTTGACTGTCTCTACGTAGTTTATTCCATGCTTTCCATGCCGCTAGTATCAGGGGATTGTGTTTGATTTGTTTTGGCAATTCTGAGTATGGTTGGTGGAGTATATTTTGTAATTGTGTTGGCTTGGCCATCATTTGTTCTAGTGGCGTGTTTGTAAAGTGCGACTTGGAATAAATCCAGTCATGGATAAATCGCGCTTGTGCTGCTAGGTTATAGTCCCTTATATTTGGTAGATTGGTGCCGCCGTTATCCTTATGCTTATGTAGGGTTTTAAGGGCAATGCGTGGTCTTCCCCCTCCCCAGATAAATTTTCTATATAGATAGTTGATCTTCTTTATGTCTTTCAATTTTAGAAATATGGGGAGTGAATGCAGGATATATAGTAATCGTGGGAATTCTACCATTTTTAAGAGGTTGATTCTCCCCAAAAAGGAGACCGTAAAGTTCTTCCATACATTTAGGGTCGTTTCTAGTTTTTTGACATATGGTTCAATGTTTGTGTTGTAGAGTGCAGAAGGGTTTTTTGTGAGTTGAATCCCCAAGTATTGTATGGAATGTTTTTCCCATTTGAATGGGTGTTGGTTTGCCCATGTGGGTTTCGCTGGCCCTCTAAGTAGTGCAGACTTTAATTACCGGTACCGTATCACCGACAGAAGGTTCTGTACCACTTGTAATCAGGGATGGTATTGCAGCTTCCGGCCACCAGGGGGAGCTCATCACAGCAGACGTGTACAGCAGGAACAGAACATACAGTATGGCATTTTCCAGCCAGCAGGGGGAGCTCATGACAGCACACTCGTACAGCACAGCAGGGACAGGATAACGGCAGCAGGAGAAGGGGTAACGGCAGACTGCAGATCTACCGACACATCTGGAGGTTAGAGACAACGGGGATGGCAGCAGGGGACAGTCCTCTTGACTTGCCTGCACATTTACAAGCGATGGCCGTGAAACATCGGGAACATCGGGTGGCAGGTGACTGTCTTCATATCCTGCATGCAGCTGCTCTGCAACGGACGGTGAAGGTAGGGGACAGCAGCGGCGGGCTAAAAAGAATCATAGCTGCATGCTCTGGTGTTCTGTTCATTGGGCATGCTTACATACAAACACACTTTACTATGCCTTACTATCGGGGGGGGCCTTATATTTGGGACTTCTCCAAATGTCTTACTATGTCTTACTTTCAGGGGGTGTCTTATTTTCAGGGAAACGCGGTAGTTAGAACATAACCCACTCAGACAAGAGGCTTCCTACTGGACCTTCTATGGGCAGCCAGCCAAAATAACGTCACCCAGAAGTATGGTGGGGTTCAGTAAAAGTGTCAGGGGTTTAAAGAATTGGTTTAAAATGACGTTGAGAAGGCTGAACTATTCAATTACTATTTTGCATCTGTTTTCTCTTGGAAAGTAGATGTAACATCAACTGATTTTCCCTGTGCTAATGAAGGAATAAAATAATGCAGGCCATCTATTGGAACTTCTATTGCAAATTCTGCCTTTTGAACATACCCTAAAGGGTTATGGAGGGTCTAGATTGCTGTGTATTTAGGTGGGATCTGGACTGGGTTCCGTATTTAAGGGGGGTTTCATTCAAAAAGGCATTGACCCGGGGTCTTTTTTTACGAGAGGGTCTGACTTGGTATCTGTGTTTAGGGTGGATCTAGGCTTGGGTCTCTATTTAGGTTAGGGTCTGGCACAGGGTCTGTATTTGGGGGTCTTGGGATCTATAGTTTTCCATAGTTCTTCTTCTCACAAACTGAATGCCATAAGGAACCTTCTGAAGGGTGAGCTCACATGTATCAGCCACAGGTTGGCTGCAAGGGGAACAAAATTCCATTCTGACATGGGTTTACCACAAATCGGCCATTTGTTCAAACAGACTGGCAAAGCTGTGCGGTTTAGTGAATGATACTGCTGTTTGTTCTAATGGCCTCTTGCCTTTCCCATGATCCACCTCAGGTTTGTGATGTGGCCCTGGGTCCCTCTACCCTTGCAGAATCCAGCTTTTATATCAGGAATTTACTGGTCAATGATATTGTCTAAATGCCCCTAAATGATTTTGGTGAAGCACCTTGCTAGCATGGGGAATCAGAGAGATTGTTCTATAGTATCTACAGTCCTTGACATCACCCTTCTTAGGCAGTGAGATGAAACTGATCTTTCCCAATCCTTTGGCCATATACAGGTGCTCCAGATTGTCCGCCATAGTGTTATTAGTGCGGCTCTCTGGACTGGTTAGAGCAGCTCTGCAATGATTCTATTGATGCCAGATGTTTTGCTGTCTGGTAGCTGCCTCATCGCCTACTTCACTTTCCAACAGGTCTGGTTCCAGATCCTCTTGGCTCCCATGTTCCTCTGCATGGTCACTGTTGCGCTGACTTATAGTCCTTCTGTATATTCTTTCCATCTCTTCTTCATGTCTTGCTGGTCACGGATTTCATTCCCATTGTGGTCCTTTATGGCTGCTTGGCAGGCAGAGAAAGGCTTCTTCATCTTTTTCAAAATGGCAAATAATTCCCTTGTTTGACCCTTCTTAAAGGCCAATTCAAGGCTCCTGCATCAGGCGTTCAGGAAATTTTTGTTGTCTTTCCTGTCTTGTCTCTATGCGGCAGTGATCCTGAGGTGGCTGGACATAAATGATCAGGGTATTGGGTTGAAAATAGATGGAAGAACCATCAGTAATCTAAGATACAGAGATGATGCGTTTAACTGCCGATGCAAGGCATTTTCATGGCAAAAACGCCTCCCATCACTTCTGGGAAGTAGCGATCGGCAAATGTTTGCCATTGTTTTCAGTTGGAAGCATTGCATCGCATGCCGCGGGATGTGGTTTCCTGTGTCATTGAAAAGTATATGCAACGTGCTCTGAGGAAAGCAAAAAGATAGAACACGCAGTGATTTTTTTCCCTTCCCGCACTGCACAAGTCTCGTGATTTTCTCGACCATGTGATAGTGAGCATATGCTTACTCTCCTTGGCATACCTGCGGACAGCAGGGGAATACCAAGGAGAATAAGTATAGGACTTGCATCGCTGGATTCAGCGCTTCAGCTCCTATGAGCCCTTAAATTTAGTTTATGGGACTCATAGGTGCGGACAAGGCAGTGCAGTTTTTGGAAGTGCTAATCAGCTTATCAGCTGCTTTTATTGTGATATTTGTATCATTAAATAAAGATCTTAAAGCATCAAATTCACATTTACTCATGTTTGGGTTCCCAAATTTGGATTTACCATCAAAACACCTTAACTTTGCCACATCTTTTTGGACCAATGCAACGTAGGCCTCAAGGCAGGGATTGGAACAAGGAGATAAATAGTGGCTTTTGTTGCGCAGACCAACACCCACCAGGGAAAAGCCCCCACGGGGGTTGGTCTGCGCAACAGCACCACTGGATTTATCAGAGAAAGTATTTCTCAACCGCAAATTGCGGAAGAATCTTTTAAAATCAAGGTCAAGCTGAAACCAGTCCATATACCCAGTTTTTGGGCAGAAAGATAGACCCTTAGCGAGTACCTTACTTTCGGTGGCGGACAACGGTCTGGAAGATATATTCACCACTAGACTAGATTCGACGTCGATCGTCCTAGTGGTGGCCTTGATGTCGGTTCTTCTTCCTCTAGATCTAGCTCTGTTCCTTTGAGGACCTTGCCTATGGTGAGTCTTTAATGCCTGCCAAGAAAAGACAGCACCCTCTTCATAGTCATGTTGGTCGCGAAACCATTTGGATCGTTTTCGATCCTCCAGATCTTCCTTGAATCCCTTCAAGAAGGAGTCAAATTTCATACGTCGAGAATCCCAGTCTTGTTGAGTTACTTTACTGGTGATCTCAGACTCAATCGAAGAAAATTTTCTTGTAGAGACTTAACTTCATGTTGTAAAAATTCTATATTTAATAGGATGATGTCGAATGAGAATCTAATAACAATAGCTTCACATTTTTTACAAAACTGGGTATTATGTCTCAATAAAGTAGGCTGAGTATTAGGTCTCAAGCCTCTTGGAATACGTCCTGCTTTATAATATTGTTTTAGCGTAATCATGTGTAAATTAGATGTAACTATTTTCTTGTTCACTTGTTCCCATTTGTTCATCAGCATATCAGAAGTAGGAAGATTGAGTGCAAAGTTCTCGTCAGGAGTATCAGCCAGTAATTTTTCAATTTCATCATCTGTGTAGGACACAAAACCTGGAGCAAATCCTGGTGCATCATTAGACAGGATAACAGAGCGAGAGTCAGCTCCCCGTGGTGCACGTTGGAAGTCCATAATAACTATAGGCTGTAGAAGAGAGGAGACCACGGCACTCCCAAAAACAACCCGCGGGATAAAAATCCACTCGGGGGGGGGGGGGAGGAAAAATTATTTCCAAGACTTAAGCGTCAGCGTCACGTGTGCCACAGCTATGACATGTGTGGTGCAGAGTGAAAGCTCGTGCCCACGACCCAAAGGCTGCAGGTACGATCCCCGCATGACTCCAGCTCAAGGCCGACCTATCCCTCCGAGACCGGCAAAATGAGCAGCCAGCCTGGTGGGGGTGGAGGGGGGGGGGGGGGGGTAACAAGCAATAGCTACCTAAGAGCACTGCGCAACAAGCTGGCGCTATACAAATGCCAAGATTTATTTCTATTATTATGTAGGTAGCCTATGTAAATTGTGTGCCTAGCAGTCATATAGCAGCATAATAGGGTATAAACCACAGTATAGTTAAATAGATGCAGACAAGGAAAAGCACCAGCTGCCGGTAAGATCGGGGCTAAACAAGGCGCAGGCGTCATGACGTAGACGCACTGTGTATCAATATGGTAGAGCTATACACAGCAGAAGCTATGAGCGGTGATCATGTGGCAGCGTCCGATCACGTGAGAAAGACGGGGTTCACGTGACCGTGCGTGTGACGTCAACGTGTCGTGTAGTAGCAGTGAGTGCATAGTAACAAGTGATGCGTGAACGTTAGGCGTCATCTAGAGAAGTATATAGTAAAAACATACTAATAAGGAGTAATAGATGTAATGAAAACCGGCAATATAGCAATATATAAGTGGAATAGACCAGAAATGGTGTCAGGTGAAAAACCATACAGAAATTAACACATGCATGAAAAATATACGGTGATGCTCATGATGGACTGTGGTAAAGATGTCAGGGGAAAAAAGGGCTGGAACATGGACCAAATGAAGATCCTAAAAAAAGACAAAGAAAAAAGCCGTGGGGGCTTTTCCCTGGTGGGTGTGGTCTGCACAACAAAAGCCACTATTTACCTCCTTGTTCCAATCCCTGCCCTGAGGCCTACATTGCGTTGGTCCAAAAAGATGTGGCAAAGTTAAAGTGTTTTGATGGTAAATCCAAATTTGGGAACCCAAACATGAGTAAATGTGAATTTGATGCTTTAAGATCTTTATTAGAGATGAGCGAGCATCAAAATGCTCGGGTGCTCGTTACTCGGGACGAAATTATCGCGATGCTCGGGGGTTCGTTTCGAATAACGAACCCCATTGAAGTCAATGGGCGACCCGAGCATTTTTGTATTTCGCCGATGCTCGCTAAGGTTTTCATGTGTGAAAATCTGGGCAATTCAAGAAAGTGATGGGAACGACACAGCAACGGATAGGGCAGGCGAGGGGCTATATGTTGGGCTGCATCTCAAGTTCACAGGTCCCACTATTAAGCCACAATAGCGGCAAGAGTGGCCCCCCCCCCTCCCAACAACTTTTACTTCTGAAAAGCCCTCATTAGCAATGCATACCTTAGCTAAGCACCACACTACCTCCAACAAAGCACAATCACTGCCTGCATGACACTTCTCCTGGGTTACATGCTGCCCAACCCCCCCTTCGCACGACCCAGTGTCCACAGCGCACACCAAAGTGTCCCTGCGCAGCCTTCAGCTGCCCTCATGCCACACCACCCTCATGTCTATTTATAAGTGCGTCTGCCATAAGGAGGAACCGCAGGCACACACTGCAGAGGGTTGGCACGGCTAGGCAGCGACCCTTTTTAAAAGGGGCGGGGCGATAGCCCACAATGCTGTACAGAAGCAATGAGAAATATAATCCTGTGCCACCGCCATCAGGAGCTGCACACGTGGGCATAGCAATGGGGAACCTATGTGCCACACACTATTCATTCTGTCAAGGTGTCTGCATGCCCCAGTCAGACCGCGGTTTTTAATTAATAGACACAGGCAGGTACAACTCCCTATTGTGAAGTCCCTGTGGACCGACAGCATGGGTGGCTGCCTGGAACCCACCGACGATACATAAAAATATCCCATTGCATTGCCCAACACAGCTGAGGTAGTAATGTCGTGCTTAATGCAGGTGGGCTTCGGCCCACACTGCATGCCCCAGTCTGACTGGGGTTCTTTAGAAGTGGAAACAGATGCATTTATAATTCCCTGTGGACCCACAGCATGGGTGGGTGCCAGGAAGCCACCGGCGGTACATAAAAATATCCCATTGCATTGCCCAACACAGCTGAGGTAGTAATGTCGTGCTTAATGCAGGTGGGCTTCGGACCACACTGCATGCCCCAGTCAGACTGGGGTTCTTTAGAAGTGGAAACAGATGCATTTATAATTCCCTGTGGACCCACAGCATGGGTGGGTGCCAGGAAGCCACCGGCGGTACATAGAAATATCCCATTGCATTGCCCAACACAGCTGAGGTAGTAATGTCGTGCTTAATACAGGTGGGCTTCGGCCCACACTGCATGCCCCAGACTGACTGGTAATATGTACCTTAACAGTAACCTCGTTGGTGGTAATGTGGTGGTGACTGCGGACCTGGTAGCGCGGTTTTATGTAGTTGGTTTTCGGAATGTGGCCAGGATTAAGTGGGCCGTGGCGGGGGGATGGTGGTGGTGCTCTCTTGTGTCGTTAAAGGTGAAATTCTTGGACTGCCACCAGACGGACCAATGCAAAAGGTATTTGCCAAGAATGTTTTCATTGTTGGAGGAGGAGGGGGATGTTTTGGAGGCACTATGTGTCCTCTACACGTGTCCGTGGTTATATGCACCTTAACAGTAACAGCGTTGGTGGGAAATGGCCTCGCCGCCATCATGTCTTTGTGAAGCCTCTGTTTCCACACCCCAGTGACATACCATTAGCAGCGGTATAGGCAGAGCCCACAATTATTAACATTTCAGCGGTAGCATTAGGGACAGGCCCCACTAACATATCACTAGCAGCAGTATAGGGGGAGTGCAGTCTTAGTTCCATTTCAGTAATAGTAGCACTCAAGACAGGCTCCAGTAACATTCCCATTGCAACAGTTTAGGGAGATAAGTCTCTTTCACATTTCAGTAGCTGCAGTATAGACAAGGCCCCAGTTACATTTATGTAGCTAAAGTGTAGGCCAACCCCACACACCTTTCTGTACCATGAGTGCAGGCGAAGAACATAGAAATTACTATGATTACACTGTAGGTGAGGGCCCAAAAAAATTGGTGTACCAACAGTAGTAATGTACCTCAGAAAAAATTGGCCATGCCCAACCAAGATGGCAGGTGAAAACCCATTAATCGCTTTGGTTAATGTGGCTTAAGTGGTAACTAGGCCTGGAGGCAGCCCAGTTGAACGAAAAATTGGTTCAAGTTAAAGTTTCAACGCTTTTAAGAGCATTGAAACGTATAAAAATTGTTTAGAAAAATTATGTGAGTGAGCCTTGTGGCCCTAAGAAAAATTGCCCGTTCGGCGTGATTACGTGAGGTTTCAGGAGGAGGAGCAGGAGGAGGAGGAGGAATATTATATACAGATTGATGAAGCAGAAATGTCCCCGTTTTGGATGGTGAGAGAGAACGATGCTTCCATCCGCGGGTGCAGCCTACGTATTGCTTAGGTATCGCTGCTGTCCGCTGGTGGAGAAGAAAAGTCTGGGGAAATCCAGGCTTTGTTCATCTTTATGAGTGTAAGCCTGTCGGCACTGTCGGTTGACAGGCGGGTACGCTTATCCGTGATGATTCCCCCAGCCGCACTAAACACCCTCTCTGACAAGACGCTAGCCGCAGGACAAGCAAGCACCTCCAGGGCATACAGCGCGAGTTCAGGCCACGAGTCCAGCTTCGACACCCAGTAGTTGTAGGTGGCAGAGGCGTCAGGGAGGACGGTCGTGCGATCGGCTACGTACTCCCTCACCATCCTTTTACAGTGCTCCCGCCGACTCAGCCTTGACTGGGGAGCGGTGACACAGTCTTGCTGGGGAGCCATAAATCTGTCCAGGGCCTTAAAGACTGTTGCACTGCCTGTGCTGTACATGCTGCTCGATCTCCGCACCTCCCCTGCTACCTGGCCCTCGGAACTGCGCCTTCTGCCACTAGCGCTGTCGGATGGGAATTTTACCATCAGCTTGTCCGCCAGGGTCCTGTGGTATAGCAACACTCTCGAACCCCTTTCCTCTTCGGGAATGAGAGTGGAAAGGTTCTCCTTATACCGTGGGTCGAGCAGTGTGTACACCCAGTAATCCGTAGTGGCCAGAATGCGTGTAACGCGAGGGTCACGAGAAAGGCATCCTAACATGAAGTCAGCCATGTGTGCCAGGGTACCTGTACGCAACACATGGCTGTCTTCACTAGGAAGATCACTTTCAGGATCCTCCTCCTCCTCCTCCTCAGGCCATACACGCTGAAAGGATGACAGGCAAGCAGCATGGGTACCGTCAGCAGTCGGCCAAGCTGTCTCTTCCCCCTCCTCCTCATCCTCCTCATGCTCCTCCTCCTCCTCCTGAACGCGCTGAGATATAGACAGGAGGGTGCTCTGACTATCCAGTGACATACTGTCTTCCCCCGGCTCTGTTTCCGAGCGCAAAGCGTCTACCTTTATGCTTTGCAGGGAACTTCTCAAGATGCATAGCAGAGGAATGGTGACGCTAATGATTGCAGCATCGCCGCTCACCACCTGGGTAGACTGCTCAAAGTTTCGAAGGACCTGGCAGATGTCTGCCAACCAGGCCCACTCTTTTGAAAATAATTGAGGAGGCTGACTCCCACTGCGCCGCCCATGTTGGAGTTGGTATTCCACTATAGCTCTACGCTGCTCATAGAGCCTGGCCAACATGTGGAGCGTAGAGTTCCACCGTGTGGGCACGTCGCACAGCAGTCGGTGCACTGGCAGAGTAAACAGATGTTGCAGGGTCCGCAGGGTGGCAGCGTCCGTGTGGGATATGCGGAAATGTGCGCAGAGCCGGCGCACCTTTCCGAGCAGATCTGACAAGCGTGGGTAGCTTTTCAGAAAGTGCTGAACCACCAAATTAAAGACGTGGGCCAGGCATTGCACGTGCGTGAGGCTGCCGAGCTGCAGAGCCGCCACCAGGTTACGGCCGTTGTCACACACGACCATACCCGGTTGGAGGCTCAGCGGCGCAAGCCAGCGGTCGGTCTGCTCTGTCAGACCCTGCAGCAGTTCGTGGGCCGTGTGCCTCTTATTTCCTAAGCTGAGTAGTTTCAGCACGGCCTGCTGACGCTTGCCCACCGCTGTGCTGCCACGACGCGCGACACCGACTGCTGGCGACGCGCTGCTGCTGACACATCTTGATTGCGAGACAGAGGTTGCGTAGGAGGAGGAGGAGGGTGCTTTAGTGGAGGAAGCATACACCGCCGCAGATACCACCACCGAGCTGGGGCCCGCAATTCTGGGGGTGGGTAGGACGTGAGCGGTCCCAGGCTCTGACTCTGTCCCAGCCTCCACTAAATTCACCCAATGTGCCGTCAGGGAGATGTAGTGGCCCTACCCGCCTGTGCTTGTCCACGTGCCCATTGTTAAGTGGACCTTGGCAGTAACCGCGTTGGTGAGGGCGCGTACAATGTTGCGGGAGACGTGGTCGTGCAGGGCTGGGACGGCACATCGGGAAAAGTAGTGGCGACTGGGAACTGAGTAGCGCGGGGCCGCCGCCGCCATCATACTTTTGAAGGACTCAGTTTCCACAACCCTATACGGCAGCATCTCAAGGCTGATAAATTTGGCTATGTGGACGGTTAACGCTTGAGCTTGCGGGTGCGTGGCGGCGTACTTGCGCTTGCGCTCAAACACTTGCGCTAGCGACGGCTGGACGGTGCGGTGCGAGACATTGCTGGATGGGGCCGAGGACAGCGGAGGTGAGGGTGTGGGTGAAGGCCAGGAGACCGTAGTGCCTGTGTCCTCAGAGCGGGGTTGGATCTCAGTGGCAGGTTGGGGCACAGGGGGAGAGGCAGCGGTGCAAACCGGAGGCGGTGAACGGCCTTCGTCCCACCTTGTAGGGTGCTTGGCCATCATATGTCTGCGCATGCTGGTGGTGGTGGTGAGGCTGTTGGTGGTGGCTCCCCGGCTGATCTTGGCGCGACAAAGGTTGCACACCACTGTTCATCGGTCGTCAGGCGTCTCTGTGAAAAACTGCCAGACCTTAGAGCACCTTGGCCTCTGCAGGGTGGCATGGCGCGAGGGTGCGCTTTGGGAAACAGTTGGTGGATTATTCAATCTGGCCCTGCCTCTACCCCTGGCCACCGCACTGCCTCTTGCAACCTGCCCTGCTGCTGCCCTTGCCTCCCCCTCTGAAGACCTGTCCTGAGTAGGCGTTGCAAACCAGGTGGGGTCAGTCACCTCATCGTCCTGCTGCTCTTCCTCAGAATCCTCTGTGCGCTCCTCCCTCGGACTTACTGCCCTTACTACTACCTCAGTGATAGACAACTGTGTCTCATCGTCATCGTCCTCCTCACCCACTGAAAGGTCTTGAGACAGTTGCCGGAAGTCCCCAGCCTCATACCCCGGACCCCGGGAACTTTCCAATGGTTGGGCATCAGTGACGATAAACTCCTCTGGTGGGAGAGGAACCACTGCTGCCCAATCTGAGCAGGGGCCCGAGAACAGTTCCTGGGAGTCTTCCCGCTCCTGAGCATGTGTCATTGTAGTGGAGTGAGGAGGCTGGGAGGAAGGAGGAGCAGCAGACAGAGGATTCGGATTTGCAGCAGTGGATGGCGCAGAACTGTGGGTGGACGATAGGTTGCTCGAAGCACTTTCTGCCATCCACGACAGGACCTGCTCACACTGCTCATTTTCTAATAAAGGTCTCCCGCGTGGACCCATTAATTGTGCGATGAATGTGGGGACGCCAGAAACATGCCTCTCTCGTAATCGCGCAGCAGTCGGCTGCGATACACCTGGATCAGGAATTCGGCCTGTGCCCACACCCTCACTTGGCCCTCCGCGTCCTCGGCCGCGTCCACGTCCTCTAGGCCTACCCCTACCCCTCAGCATGCTGTATTACCAGTGATTTGATTTCCCAGGCAGGAAATAAATTGGCGCAAGCCTGCTGTTAAACGTAGCTGGCTGCGTATGATTTCTTTACGTTCTCCACCCACCACACACGTACCCAGAACGCTGAGGACTGTCAGAGGCAGGCCAAATAGAATGTTTCCCTTTTTGTTTAAAGAAAAGGCCCACTGACTATATTCAATCAATAATATATGTCTTCTGGCCCTGCCTACACAATTCTGTCCCTGTAGTATTACTGCAGGGCGCAATGCTCTGCACAGCCGATTTTGAAAAAAAAAAAAATGCAACACTGCTAACAGCAGCCTGCACAGTACTGCACACGGTTAAATGTGGCCCTAAGAAGGACCGTTGGGGTTCTTGAAGCCTACACTCACTCCTAACACTCTCCCTACAGCAGCTCCAACACAACAGCACTTTCCCTCAGCTATGTCAGAACGCATCTGTGGCGAGCCGCGGGAGGGGCCGATTTTTATACTCGGGTGACATCTGATCTCGCCAGCCACTCGCAGCAGGGGGGTGGTATAGGGCTTGAACGTCACAGGCGGAAGTTGTAATGCCTTCCCTGTCTTTCAATTGGCCAGAAAAGCGCGCTAACGTCTCAGAGATGAAAGTGAAAGTAACCCGAACACCGCGTGGTGCTCGTTAAGAGTAACGAGCATCCCGAACACCCTAATATTCGCCCGAGCATCAAGCTCGGACTAGTACGTTCGCTCATCTCTAATCTTTATCTAATGATACAACTATCACAATAAAAGCAGCTGATAAGGGCGGGGCGTTTGTGGTAATGGACACTACTAAATATCTTAATGAGGTCATGCGACAATTATGAAGCATTGAAGTCTGATCCCACTCCTCGACTTCAAATTCAGAATTTTACTGAATGATGCTATGATGAATGGCACCATTGATGCCAAACTCCTTCGCTTCATTGAGGTCCTACATCCTAAATCTCCAACCCTCTACATCCTACCTAAAATTCATAATGATTTGTTGAACCCCCTTGGAGACCAATTGTCTCAGCATGTGGTTCTATCTTCACAAACAGCAATATTCCTTGATAAAATACTACGTCCTTTTGCCAACAATGCTCTCTCCTTCGTACAAGATACTGGTGACTTCCTATCTAAAATCTTTTATCCCGCGGGTTGTTTTTGTGAGTGCCGTGGTCTCCTCTCTTCTACAGCCCATAAATGCCAATTTTGGGATCCTCGCCTGTTGTGAGAGTGAGGGTCTACCTTCTTGTGTGATGCATTCCCAATATAAAACAAATACATTAGTAGCCTGCACAAAAGCACAGCCAACACCCAACATATGCATTATAGCCAGCTGTAGTTACTCCACACACATACAATCCTGCCTTTACGCTCAGGGCAGACCACTTAAACCATGCACGCAAAACAAAAATTCTGGGTGAAGGCTCGTGTCCCAGAATGGCGAGCAGATGACAATCAATGATATTAGAGGCTACCTCAAAGTGATAGTTTAGTCTAACTGCGCTCACAATGTATGGTCCTCTAGACCCGCTTATAATTTCTACCCCTGGTCCCGGGGAGTCAGTGACTGGAAAGGGTTTAAATACCTCCAAGCTCTTGTGTATGTGTCCCATTTAATTTGAACACTATTTATATGCAGGAATCCCCTACCAGACTCATTGGGCAGAACTGTCGCTTCTACATTTTCCTGGGGTGAGAGCATACGACAATTCCCTTGGACCTCTGAATGACCCAGGGTGATAACCCTACTTCATTCCATAAGGACATACAACTTCGCATTGATAACCTCCGTATCTAATTAAAAATGTTATCACTTGGCCTAAGGACCCCAGTCATGTCAGAATTGGGAACCAGGGACACCAGAACTGCGACGGTGACAAGAGGGGATCCTCTACGTCTAAAGGAAAGAAGGTTTTATCACCAACTCAGAAGGGGGTTCTTAACTGTAAGAGCAGTGAGACCCTGGAACTCTCTGCCTGTGGAAGTGACAAAATCGATCGAGGAGTTTGAGGGAACTAGATGTCTTTTTAGAGTGCTACGATATTACAGGGTATAGACATTTAATAACCGGAAGGGTTGTGATCCGGGTATCTTCCAATCATCCGTCTTAGAGGCAGGTAGGAACTTTTTCAAATGTTGATCCAGTGATTGTTCTGATTGACACAATGGAGTTGAGAAGGAATTTTTTCCTCCAAAAAATGAGCAAATTGGCTACTGCCTCCATTAGGGTTTTTTTTTTTTGCCGCCTTCCTCTGGATCAACATGCAGGAGTGGGTGGAAACGGGCTGAAGTGGATGGGCACTTGTCTTTTTTCAGCCTAGCATACTATTTTACTATGTTAGATGAGCTTCAAATCAAATGTCATGAACCCGGTGACAGAATCCCTTTAACGAGCAGTTGTAATCTAAGTAAATCTGCACCCACTTTGACATGACTCTGATAACTACTGCTGTCAGGTCATTTTTGGTCATCATGATGATTAATGATCATTTCTAGTGATGTAAAACCTTCCACATGACTCCTCCAACCGTCTGCTGACTCTTACAACATTTGTCTCACAGCTTTTGTTCCAGGATGAAGATTTAACCAATATTAATGCTACAGAGAAAAATGTGAGGGGCGATCAGCGATGTAAAGAGGGGATTCCTACAGGTAACCGCCCAGGTGAGTAGTAACCACTAAATACAGCAGAGAAGAGTCACAGTTTCTCCTCGGTCACCGGCTGCAGATAGCTATGTAGATTCCATGGCGACCTAGAGCAAAACTAAGAATGCCCCTCCCCCACCGGGATAAATATAATATTATATTTTCTTATCTATGGGGCCAGACCTTCTTTCAGCGCACTCTCCCCATCAAGCTGCCCACTATAGTTTCACTAGGTAATATTTCCACCCCTCCCCCCCACCGTTGTGATCTTCCTTTATGTAATAGTGCCCCCTGCTGTTGCCTCAGTTAGTAATGCGACTTCCTCTGAGACTCCGAACATTGGTATAGCTAGAGTCCTATGGGCCCAAGAGCAAAGTTTAAACACCAAAAGATTTAATTCCATATAATTCATGTCCATCTCCAAATGAAGGCATCATACTTTTATGTCCCCCAAACTACTCCCTCATCCTCCAAGGTCCTGCAAACAGTCCCTATCATCCTCCAAAATGCTCACATCATATTCCACTGTACCCCAAACAGCCCCCATGCTCATCAATGTACCTGAACAGACCCCATTATCCTCCACTTTTCCCCATCATTCTCAGTTGTGTTGTGTGCTCTCTCACCGGCTCACAATGTGACCTCACTTCTTTCCCCCCGACGCGGTCACTCAACTACAGTGAACACTGGAGCCGGGAGGGAGGTCACTCTTTCAGCCTGTGAGAGAGAGCGGGACACAGCAGTACCATGAGTAAGACTGTCAGAACTAGTAGCCGCAGGAGCTGCCATAGCTTTGAGATCAGGGCAAACTAGGTGGCCATAAACATGTGTGGGGCAACCCAGCTTGGTTGTCACCTGCCCCTGGCCTAGTCCTGGTCTGACATGACAGGATATAGAATTATTGTATGTACTAAGCTGTCTTATAGATGAGCAGCTCTGTTTGCTGTACACTGTGTGTTCCTGACATCCGGCTTCATGGGAGATTTTATACGAGTTTTTTTTTTTGAAAAACAAAAAATGATCTTGGTGCAGAAATGGCCGAACTCCGTCTGTATGGAATATACTATTTCTGTAGCTTGGGCTCGGAGATCTACCGGGAACAGGAACCCAGAGGTTGTACAGGACTCTGCTGTCCAGTACCTTTCATGACCCTTTTTCAGACCCCTGGGACCCCCATGTTATTGATGAAAACCAGAATTTGCTTGTAAGTCCCGATTCACATCTGCAGTTTCTGGTGATGTTTTCTGCACCGACAATCACTTAGTGTTTAAGTGAGCTGCAAACCAAGTGACTTCGATGAGTGAGCGATTCTCACTCACATGCTCTGTCAGGACCCGTGTTTACATGGGCTGACAGTCATCCGTAATGGCTCTTTTCAGTGATTACTCTAGCAGCTGTCAGCCTGTGTAAAAGCACCCTTAGATGATGATTACATTTTGCTACATGACTTGTTATTTGTATAGAAATGTTATAAAATATCAGCATCATTTATAAGGTTTGTAGTATTAAAGAATAATCAGCTTTACTCTCTGCAGATGACGGTATCGGGAGCTCAGAGGGAGATCTGATATCTGCAGATACTAAAGCAGAGGATTGTGGTATCACACAAGATACATATGAAGAACCTGCCATTATCCCAGATATCCCCTCAGCCCTTCACAGCCAAAATACATCATCTGATCCTCTTATACAGGTCCCATCTTCTGATCCATCACAGACTGATAAAGGGCACAGAAGGGGAAAACATCAAGAAACCCACACAGGGAAGAAGCCGTATTCATGTAAAAAATGTGTAGAACGTTTCCGAGTTAAATCACATCTACTTACACATCAGAGAAGTCACACAGGAGAGAAGCCATTTTCTTGTTCAGAATGTGGGAAATGTTTTGCATTCAAATCAGTCCTTGTTACACATCAGAGAATTCACACAGGAGAGAAGCCACGTTCTTGTTCAGATTGTGGGAAATGTTTTACACAGAAAGCAAACCTTTTTTCACATCAGAGAATTCACACAGGAGAGAAGCCATTTTCTTGTTCAGATTGTGGGAAATGTTTTACACAGAAAGCAAACCTTGTTACACATCAGAGAATTCACACAGGAGAGAAGCCGTTTTCTTGTTCAGAATGTGGGAAAAGTTTTACACAGAAAACAGCTCTGGTTGATCATCAGAGAATTCACACAGGAGAGAAGACATTTACCTGTTCAGAATGTGGGAAATGTTTTACAAAGAAAGCAAACCTTTTTACACATCAGAGAATTCACACAGGAGAGAAGCCATTTTCTTGTTCAGAATGTGGGAAATGTTTTGCACATAAAGCAAGCCTTTTTACACATCAGAGAATTCACACTGGAGAGAAGCCGTTTTCTTGTTCAGAATGTGGGAAATGTTTTACGAAGAAAGCAAACCTTTTTACACATCAGAGAATTCACACAGGAGAGAGGACATTTTCTTGTTCAGAATGTGGGAAATGTTTTGCACAGAAACCAGCTCTGGTTGATCATCAGAGAATTCACACAGGAGAGAAGACATTTACCTGTTCAGAATGTGGGAAATGTTTTGCACAGAAACCAGCTCTGGTTGATCATCAGAGAATTCACACAGGAGAGAAGACATTTACCTGTTCAGAATGTGGGAAATGTTTTACAAAGAAAGCAAACCTTTTTACACATCAGAGAATTCACACAGGAGAGAAGCCATTTTCTTGTTCAGAATGTGGGAAATGTTTTGCACATAAAGCAAGCCTTTTTAAACATCAGAGAATTCACACTGGAGAGAAGCCGTTTTCTTGTTCAGAATGTGGGAAATGTTTTACACAGAAACCAGCTCTGGTTGATCATCAGAGAATTCACACTGGAGAGAAGCCGTTTTCTTGTTCAGAATGTGGGAAATGTTTTACACAGAAACCAGCTCTGGTTGATCATCAGAGAATTCACACAGGAGAGAAGCCATTTTCTTGTTCACAATGTCAGAAATGTTTTAGAAACAAATCAAACCTTGTTACACATCAGAGAATTCACACAGGAGAGAAGCCATTTTCTTGTTCAGAATGTGGGAAATGTTTTGCACATAAAGCAAGCCTTATTACACATCAGAAAATTCACCCAGGTAAAAAGTAAAGTGACATGTCATACACAAGAAAAAGGAAGCAATTTAGGGCACTAAGTGATGAGTAAATGTATGTAATTACTGATAAACATCTGTTATCCAGAAACAAATACTATCCAGATATCCCACCTTTATATCAGCCGTGCACATAGACTATTTCACACTGATGCATATAACTGCGTCTCTAAACTTGTGTGGTGGAAGTCCAGTATTTCTATATTTTGGATCGGTGGGCCTTGGCAGTAGACAGTTGTCAATTTAACATTCGGTATACATATTTGCTTTCTGTCTTGCTATAAATATAATATTCTTACAATTACACAATACTATTAGGCAATGAAATATCTGTTTTTCATTACTCTGCTGACATGGGGAAGCCAACATGAAACTTCTGTTCTCAAAACGCTGACAAGATAATATATAGTATAAACACGTTACATTTTCCATCTGTTTGCAATTTTGGAGGACAGTTAACTCAGACGGACAACCGCAGTCTGAAACAGCCACCGCAGAAATTACCCAAGCAATTTTACTGGAAACGTATGCAAATAACATGGGAGGTTTGTGCAATTTATAGTTCATGATGTAACATCCAATCATATCGAAGGAACCCCACGTGGCTCCAAGACAACCCACTCATTTCATCCACCACCTGATGGCCAATCACAGATGACCGGAGGATGGAAGAATTGCAAGATGCTTATCCAATAATTAAACAATACGTTGTATCTATGTAATCTTTGACCTGCCCAGATGGGCGGATTTGTTAAACTCTTAAAATAGGCTACACGCCGATCATTAAAGGTAGAATTGAGGAAGCTATGCATGCTGAACCTCGTGTCAGTGTGAAAAACTTCTTATGCGCATTATCAATTCAGAAATAATATGGAAGGGTGTAAACATTCCAAATTGAGTAAGCCGTGATTCCGCAAAGGAATGCTACGACACTTGTTTCTAACTGTTCATAAAAGTTTACTTGTATAACTTACATGTCTGTGTTTGGACCGGTCTTTCTTCTTCCTTTAGATGATGTTTCCTCAGAACTGATGGAGATGAGGGAGAGCTGGTACCCATTATGTGTATAAGTAGTTAGGGGAGAATCACTGCCGATCCCGGACTTTGGGGAATTTGTTAGGACATTTTTTTGTTTTGAGAAGGATCCTTTCATAAATGATAACTATAAGAACCGTATTCCACCACAGAGCCCAGCAAGGGCGTCTCCCCTCCATCTCATCACTATAGGGTCATATGCTAGGAAGAGTCGCACACAGTAATATACAGCTGTGATCACATGGGAAAGGTTCTACAACTTCAGTGTAACATATCAGACTTTATTTATATGGGACTATACAACTAGAGTCTACCCAGATGGTGAGCGCCGATGTGGCAATCATTAGCGTTACCATCCCGCTGCATTGCCTGCTGAGAAGTTCGCTGCTAAACATAAAGGCCGACGCTTTGTGGTTGGAACAGGAGACGGTGGGATGACAGTGTGTCGCTTGATAGCCAGACCATTATCATGTCTATATCTCAGCGCGTTTTGGAGGAGGGGGAAGAGACAGCTGGGCACACTGCAGAGGGTACCCATGCTGCTTGTCTCTCATCTGTTCAGTGTGTATGGGCGGAGGAGGATCCTGAAAGTCATCTTCCTAGTGAGGAAAGCGATGTGTTGCGTACTGGTACCCTGGCACACATGCCTGACTTCATGTTAGGCTGCCTTTCCCGTTACCCTCGCGTTAGACGCATTCTGGCCAAGACTGATTACTGGGTGTACACCCTTCCCAACCCATGGTATAAGGAGAACCTTTCCACTCTCATTCCCGAAGAGGAAAGGGGTATGAGAGTGATGCAATACCACAGGGCCCTGGTGAAAAAGGGATGTTAAAGTTTCCATCTGACAGCGCTAGTGGCAGAAGATGCAGTTCAGAGGGCCAAATAGCAGGGATGGAGCGGGGATCGGGCAGCATGTCCAGTGCAGGCAGGGGAACACTCTCCAAGGCCTTTGCCGGATTTAGGGCTCCCCAGCAATACTGTGTAACCACTCCCCAGTCAAGGCTGAGTCGGAGGGAGCACTGTAGAAAGATGGTGAAGGAGTACGTAGCCGGTCGTACCACTGTCCTCCGTGATGCCACTGCTCCATACAACTATTGGGTGTCAAAACTGGACCCGTGGCACAAACTTGAGCTATATGCCCTGGAGGTGCTGGCCTACCCTGCCGCTAGCGTCTTGTCAGAGAGGGTGTTTAGTGCAGCTGGGGGAATCATTACGGATAAGCGTAACCGCCTGTAAACTGCCAGTGCCGACATGCTTACACTCATAAAGATGAACAAAGGCTGGATTTCCCCAGACTTCTCTTCTCCACCAGCGGAAAGCAGTGAAACCTAAGTATACTTTTCACTGCAACAGGAGAGCAATGCCTCCTCTATCACCACAAAAGAAGGGGGAATTAGCTTTGTCAATCACCCTCGAATATTATTACTCCTCCTCCTTCGACTCCTCCTCCTAAAACAGCATGTCATCACACTGAACTGCCAATTTTTCTGCGGCCCACAAGGCTCTGTTTAAAAGCTTTTTTACACTTTTTCAACGTTTCAAAAGTATTGATATTTTAACAGACCCCAATTTTTTTTCACAGGGCTGCTTCCAGGCTGTGTTACAAATTAAGCAACAGCGAGCTGCATCTTTCAAAAATGTTTATGTGTTTCACCTGCCCTCGTGGTTGAGTAATTTTTCAGGGGTGCACTTGTACTTGTACCTGTGTTTTTCTTCCCATTGCCTATACTGTTATCTAACTAATTTTTCCGGCCTGTGCCTACACTCTTGGTAACCACATTTTTTCAGGGGTTCGCGTATACTCTGGGTACATCAATGTTTCAAGGTTTCGCCTACACTCTTGCTACAGAAATGTTACAGGGGTCTGCCTAAACTCTTGGTACACCAATGTTTCAGGGATTCGCCTATACTCTTGCTACGGAAATGTTACTGGGGTCCGCCTATAATCTTGCTACAGAAATCTTACTGGGGTCTACCTATACATTTTCTACTGAATGGTTTGAGGGGTTCGCCTATACTCTTGCTACAGAAATGTTACTGGGGTCTGCCTATACTTTTGCTACAGAAATGTTACTGGAGTCTGCCTATACTCTTGCTACAGAAATGTTACAGGGGTCTGCGTATACTTTTGCTACAGAAATGTTAATGGGGTCCGCCAATACAGTTTCCACTGAATGGTTTGAGGTGTTCACTTATACTTTTGCTACAGAAATGTTACTGGGTCTGCCTATACTCTTGCTACAGAAATGTTACAGGGGTCCGCCTATACTCTTGCTACAGAAATGTTACAGAGGTCCGCCTATACTCTTGCTACAGAAATGTTACTGGAGTCTGCCTATACCTTTTCTTCTGACTGGTTTGAGGGGTTCACCTACACTTTTGCTACAGAAATGTTACTGGGGTCCGCCTATGCAGTTTCTGCTGAATGGTTTGAGGGGTTCACCTATACTTTTGCTACAGAAATGTTACTGGGGTCCGCCTATACTATTGCTACAGAAATGTTACATGGGTCTGCCTATAGTTTTGCTACAGAAATGTTACTGGGGTCCGCCTATACTTTTGCTACAGAAATGTTACTGGGGTCCACCTATACTTTTGCTACAAAAATGTTACTGGGGTCCACTTATACTTTTGCTACAAAAATGTTACTTGGGTCCGCCTATGCCCTAGCTCTTTTGTCAGTAATTCTACCTCTTTCCTCTTTAATAAATGGTTAGAGATGTTGAAGATACCATATGTTTTAGCTTGATCAAGCTCTATTAATTCTTCATCTGCGGAATGTTTCTGTGAAGCAGTTAGAGAGGCATATAAAGGATTGCTATGTATTGTATTATATGCTTGAAAAAGGCCCTTTTGTATGGGCTGAAACGCGTTGCAAATAAACTAAGGAGAAACTTTCCATATAGAGGATCTGTCTATGCCGGGAAGCGCTTGGATCATTTTTTCTTTTATCACCGGATTGTACTATATTTGGGTTCCCTGTCACTGGGTGGACACAAGGATCCGAGAAGCTCTCCAATTGAGGATTGGGAGGAAGAACTATCTATATTAAAGGCGCTCCTGGACCTGGAGGTACTAGTGAGGCCCCCGCACTGTGGGACCTCACTTAGTACCGGGTAAGTCCAAACCCTTTCATCCTTTTTTTATTTCCGACCATTCATGTCTGTAGGAGAGCTATTCTGATCTCAGTTCATTCACCTATCCTTTCCATGAGGTGTGAGGAATAAAATAATTAAATGTGCCCCGCCAGTGTACAAGTCTGTTATTATGGCTTTATTGGTCAATCAAACTGCACAGGAAACAGAAGCCGTCCTGGAGGCTGTCAGACAACTGGAAGACGTAGGAGAATGGGGTGCCAAGCAATCTTCTACCAGGAGATGGGGAACAGAGTACTGGTGATAAGGCTGATGTTACTAGAAAATAAATGTTTGTTGCATTATTGAAAGATGAGGCCATGAGAGGCACAATAGATGGTATGAGCAGAGGAGACATATGGAGGGTACACCAGAAAAGGGGACTTAATAAGAAACAAGGGTCCCAAAATCAAAAGGTAATGATTCAGAAATTTCACAGTGGGGGTGTAGTGAGTGCTGTGACAAGAAAAGCGCCCTTCCTTACATGTTCCTAAAGCAAGCCACTGCTTCAGGACTTGAGGATTTTTATTTAGATGTAAGATCATTGGTAAAAGAGTTAAAACAGGAAAAGGGGGAGTGCTGACAAGATCAAAATCCCAATCCAAATCTAATAACTCAAGTGGATCCAGATAGAGTAAGAAGGAAAGATATATGTTCCTAGTTTTGTTGAAAGATGGCATCCGTACAGATGAGATGTGGAGAATATATAAGGAAAGGGGGTTAAAGGACCCTAAAGGAAAATCGTAGAAAAAAAGAACCTTGTAGAACTCCAAATTCTCCAATGTGGAAAGATTATAATGATTGTTATAGTGCTTCGTGCGAAATCTTGTGTGTGAACTGGGCAGCTGTCTGGAGAGAAGCAGGTAGTCACTAACTTTGTCATGGGGCAGTAACACACCTGGGCCAGTAGGTCCGCATGAGCAGGACTGAAAGGATCCAACTGCGGAGTGGGGTTTGTAATATAAAATAAAGTCTCTTGTGACGCCAGCACCTTTGTTAGTGTGAATGAAATAAAGACGTGATAGCAAATTCAAAGGTACAAACATTTACTATGCTTCTTGTGTCGGTTCATGAGGTAGATTTTCTTCACAGCAATTACAGAGGAGTATAAGACATTGCAATAAGACTTGTAGTGGTATATATGTAGTATTTAGCAATACAGGGGAGAAGATATTAAAGTAGCTATGCTATATGCGGCTATGATGGACCAAAACTGACTAAAAAGAAATGCTAAAATACTGCTAAAATGACTGATTAGAAATAGAGAAGGATCCCTGAAAGATTTCACTGTACAAACATAGAAACGATAAATGGCCGCTGACACTGAGTGTAATAACTGATCCCAAAATGGCGGCCAGTAGTTATCTGATCCGGCTTCTAATGAGGCGCTGTTCCCTTCTGAGATAATTAAGAATGAGTAGAGAAACGTTAGATGTTTTTCTGAGGCAAAATATTTAGGGAAATAACTCTGCTTGCTTTTATCTTCCTTCTACCAATCAGACTGAATGTAAACTTAAATGTTACTGAGGTGATTGATTTTGTGCAGGCTGGTCACTCACGTATCCAGGTGCCAGGCGGGCACCGAACTATCATATATCAGGCCCATACACAGGTGCCAGGTATGCACTGGACTATCATACATCAGGCCCATATCCAGGTGCCAGGCATGCACCAGACTATCATGCATCAGGCCCGTATCCAGGTGCCAGGCATGCACCAGACTATCATGCCTCAGGCCCGTATACAGGTGCCAGGCATGCACCGGACTATCATACATCAGGCCCGTATACAGGTGCCAGGCATGCACCGGACTATCATACATCAGGCCCATATACAGGTGCCAGGCATGCACCAGACTATCATACATCAGGCCCGTATACAGGTGTCAGGCATGCACCGGACTATCATACATCAGGCCCACCTCACTCTCTGAGGCACCTGGTCGCTTACGATCGTACCCGCATGGGAGCACAACCACCAGCATCCAGTCAGGACGGCGTCTGATCACAAAACCTCCTGCGCACTTCAGGTCCACGGCTAATCTAACTGCTTCTGTAACCACTGTGCGCGCTAGCTCCTCCCCCTAGCCTGCTCAACCACACAGAAACCTCTATGCACTGGTCTCTCAGCAACCAATCAGCAAATCTAAATGCAGTGCTGCGGGGAGACTAAACATTAAAGGGGTTGTCCCGCGCCGAAACGGGTTTTTTTTTTTCCAATAGCCCCCCCCCCGTTCGGCGCAAGACAAACCCGATGCAGGGGTTTTAAAAAAAAAAAACCGGATAGTACTTACCCGAATCCCCGCGCTCCGGTGAGTTCTTACTTACCTTGCGAAGATGGCCGCCGGGATCTTCACCCACGGTGGACCGTGGGCTCTGTGCGTTCCATTGCCGATTCCAGCCTCCTGATTGGCTGCAATCGGCACACGTGACGGGGCGGAGCTACGAGGAGCAGCTCTCCAGCACGAGCGGCCCCATTCAGAAGGGAGAAGACCGGACTGCGCAAGCGCGTCTAATCGGGAGATTAGACGCTGAAATTAGACGGCACCATGGAGACGAGGACGCTAGCAACGGAGCAGGTAAGTGAATAACTTCTGTATGGCTCATATTTAATGCACGATGTATATTACAAAGTGCAATAATATGGCCATACAGAAGTGCTGAACCCCACTTGCTGCCGCGGGACAACCCCTTTAAAGAAATAACAATGCTTTACACAAAGCACAGTCGCAGCAACAGAATATAACATGGCTAACTGCCTGTGGTCCCTGCAGTGCCACGCTCTGGGCCACTACAGTCCCCACCCCCACTCCCCCACTAAAAACACAGCCAGCCTTGGCGGGTAAAGTAGAAGGACGCTCAGGGAATGATGTCTCACTGAAAATTTAGCTTAGAAAACACATGAACATTTTTTTTGCATGAGAATGGACTACGTCCTAACTTCTAGTTTACTATGGGGTCCTTCATAGCTCTTCTCCCCAAAGTCAGAAACATTATACATTTTAAATATACACGTATACGAGAGACAAGAAATGAATCATGGGGAGATCTAAGAGGAGAGGAACTCCGTGTCACCGGACCACAGAATTAGTTCATAAAAAAGTCCAGGAATGTCTAAAAGACAATTTAAATTAGAGAGAGGTTAAGGCATAGGGTAGAGGCAGCAGGTAAAGCATAATAAAGAATAGAGTAACATCCACTTGTTAGAAAAAGTTGTTAAACTTTAAGAAAAACAGAAACAAGTAGTCTCTTGAGGTGCATATCTTGAACGTTGCTCTATTTAAAAGAAAAGAAATTATGAAAACCCAAAAAGTACAAAAATATCAGTAAAATACAAAAGTTTTAAAAATTTACCCCCAAAATTTTCAGGAAACAACAAAAGAACATTAATAGTTTACTTATCCCTATAACGGATGGGTGGTTGTCCTCTTCTGCTCCTTGTCGATCCACAGAGAGAAATTGCTGAAGAAGCAGGTAATCTTCTGACTCTAAAGATAGGCGCTGTAGATCTGGATGAGAGTCCTATCACAGACGATGTCATCTCTGAGACAGGGCTTGGAAACTCTGGCTGAGGTTTATAAGGGGGAAAAATTATCAACGGTGAAGGAACCAACTCCAGAGGTTGATTGGATCGAGAGGGGATGGACAGGGGCTGGCTAGCATGTCTTCACCTTCTGATTCGCTGAAATCTGTTGGGGATTCTGATATATGACACAGCTTTAACCTGTGTCAATGCAATACTTGAGATCTTCTGTGAGGCTGTGTGATACACTACAGTCCTTTTTTCACAGAAGTTACGCTTGTAATTTGATAAGGCTTTAGCTCCAAACGAGAGTTCAATTTTCCTTGACGATGCTCTTTGTTCAACCATACTCAATCTCCAATTTGTAAAAGAACTGCTTGAGCGTGTTTATCAAAATCTGTCTGCTGCTTCAATTGCACTCCCTCTAATCGAGTGTCTACAATAGTCTTTTAAGCGACGTTGATGATCCTGGAGCAATGGACAGTGTTATATACATAAATCAGTTCATGGAGTACCTGAGGCCATCTTGCTCTTTTCTCTTGGGGAATGGTTCGGAGTAAATCTAAGATAGTCTGATTTGCTTTTTCACAGAGTCCGTTGCCCTGAGGATGATAGGCTGTAGTGCGTAACTTCCTGCAATTGTTTACATTGCACAGTTCATGGAATAATTGTGATTCAAATGTGGTCCCTCTATCTGATAAAATCTTTTCTGAACATCCATATGACAAGATGAAATGCTTCCAAACAATGCTTGCGGTAGTCTGAGAAGTGAGATCTTTGACTGGAATAGCCACGGTAAACTTGGTATAATGGTCGATCATGGTCAAGACGTAACTAAAGCCTGACGAACTAGTCTCAATGTTCAAATAATCGATGGCGAGAAGTTCTAGAGGTTTACTAGTAATGATGGGATGTAATTCGGCCTTCTGATCAGAGTTGGCTCTTCTTTGGGTTACACAGGTAGAACAATCGTGGCACCATTTTTCGATATCGTTTTGCATCCCTATCCAATAGAATCTGTTCCGCAGAGTCATCTCAGTTTTATGTACTCCAAAGTGTCCGGATTTATCGTCATATGCTTCTAATACTTGGCTTGCATCTCTATGGGGAATTAGAATCTGATGGATACGATTTCCAAATACTCGATCAATAGAATTCTGTAATAGAAAGCCTTTGCGAAAGAAGGGTCTTTTCCTTTGTCTCCACAAACAGAGAAGTTGCGTATCAGAGGTTTTCTGGAGGATTCCCTTTGGGGTGGTTCCTGATGAAAGATATTCTTGAAGTTCTCCAAAAGTTCAGCTGTCTTGTTGAAGGAGAATTCATCTCTGGTTTTCAGTCTGTACATAACAGGAAGTTTGAGTAGAGGGACTTGGAACTGTCGTCTGCTGAGTCTGGCGTGCGTTAATGTCTGGAATCTCGATTTCTTCCCAGTAGTCTTCTTAAAGGGAATAATCAGTTTTGTTAGGCAGACATGACAAAGCATCAGCATTTTTCTTGACCTTACCAGCTCTATATTTGACAGTGAAATCAAATTTTGATAATCTAGAAAGCCAACTTTGTTCTAATGACCCTGCCTTAGTTGAATTCAAATGCGCAACTGGGTTATTGTCTGTGTATACAACAAACTTGGTGGCAGCTAAATAATCCCTGAATCTTTCAGTTATGGCCCAGACTAGTGCTAACAGTTCTAACTTGAATGAACTGTCATTTTAGTCATTACTCTCAGACCCTTTTAAAGAATGGCTAGCATAGACAATAACTCTTTCCCTGTCATCTTGAACCTGACTAAGGATAGCACCTAAACCAGTGATGGCGAACCTATGACACGCGTGTCAGCACTGACACACATAGCCATAGTCGCTGACACGCGGCCGCTGTCAGCCGTTCACCTCGTTAGTGGTGAATACCGGCAGCGGCCGCAGCTCCCCTGACGATATTCACTAAGCAGCGCTGATCCTGGCGCACACCGTGATATCAGTGTGCAGCCGGGATCCTCCTCCCCCCTCCCCTGACGTCTCCTACTACTTGCTTCCGCGAGAGCATCCGGGGGAGGAGGCGTCCGGCAGCACACTGATGGCACAGTGTGTGCCGGAGATCATTGCTGCTAGCGGTGCGCCGAGCAGAGGAGGAGCGGAGCTTCCATGAGGTGGAGGGGGTAATTATATGGGTCTCGGGGGGCACTGTCACTGCTGGGGGGCACTGTGGGAGGCACTTTCACTGCTGGGGTGCACTTTCACTGCTGGGGGCCGCTGTAGGTGGGACACTGTCACTACTGGGGGCCCGTCATCACTGAGATAAATGAGGGAGAGGCTGAGAGAGTCGAGGGCCTGTGCTATTGGTTTTTTGGGTTTATTAAAAAACCTTCCTCTCTACCGGAGGAAGTGGTGATGGCAAAATCCATAGAGGAGTTTAAAAGGGGACTTGTTGTCTTTCTGGAGAAGAAGGATATTACAGGATAAAAATATTAGGTTAAGTGTCAATCCTGGTATATAGGCAGGTAGGAACTATTAGGGGTTGATCCAGGGAACAGTCTGATTGCCATTAGGGAGTCGGGAAGGAATTTTTTCCCCAAAAGGGCTAATTGGCTTCTGGCCTTGGGGTTTTTTGCCTTCCTCTGGATCAACACAGGAGGATGGACAGGCTGGACTAGATGGACATTGTCTTCATTCAGCCTTACATACTATGTTACTATGTTATGTTACTATGTTACTATTAAATACAGTTATATATTACAATTATACATTTTTGTTATTTAAACTCATAAATATCGCAAATTATTATTTTTTCCTTGAAGTGACAAACCACCCGAGTTATGCTCGGTGTTTTGGCGAATTTTGACACACCCAGCTCAAAAGGTTGTCCATCACTGACCTAAACCATGAAAACTAGCATCAGTATATAGATTGAAGGGTTTGGAGTGATCAGGGTAGACCAGAAGTGGGCCTACCCTGGATGTGCTATCCTGCAATTTGATTTGTAGAGCCATTGCTGGGATACGATTATCCGGCAGTGGTGTGTGGAGCCGTTGCTGGGATACGACGTTGTAGCGTGATTACAGATAACAGGGGGAGTGAATGAGCGTGGTGACCGTAATGAGGAAGTAAGCGCAGGCGCGCTACTCCTTATAAGACGCTGGAGATTGAAGTGGATGCCGTGGTGATGGCGCGCCCAGCCGGGGAGGAGGACTCTGGATCCCTATGTGACCAGGATTGGACACACGAGCAGCTAATATACAGCAGACAGCTGATGCATGATTAAGCGGTAGGAGGAACATCTTGATAACCAATGATATGCCTGTATCTTTCATGTTTTAAACTATTTAAGGGGGGTTGTATTAGATTGACAAAGGATGTTTGTAAGGGCCGAAACGTTGCGTGCATTTTATTGGATGGAATAAAGAACCTGTTTTAAAGCACCTTAGTGTGACTGCTGCCATTCGTACAGAACTTTGTGATTTAGGCCAGAAGTTGGGGCGTAATTAATCTTTCTTTCAACTCTTGGAAGGCTATTTCTTGTTCTTCTTCCCATACAATAAAAATAGACTTGCTGTGAGTTTCTTTAGCATTTCCTCTTAATAATTCCTGCAACGGTTCAGCCAAACGAGTGAAATTGGGGATAAAACGGCAAGATAGCCAACAAACCCAGCGTTTTGGGGGTAGGCCAACTTTTAACTGCTTCAGTTTTATCTGGGTCTGGACTAACACCGTCGGGACTGACGATTAGAGATGAGCGAGCACCAAAATGCTCGGGTGCTCATTGCTCGAGTCGAATTTTTCGCAATGCTCAAGAGCTCGTTTTGAGTAACGAACCCCATTGAAGTCAATGGACGACTCGAGCATTTTTGTATGGGACCGATGCTCTGCATAGCTGATGACTTGTGAAACACTGAAAAACATCAGAAAGTCATGGAAACACCACAGAAACGAATAGGGAAGGGCAGGGGCAGCATCTGAGGCTCCCAGGTCCCACTATTAAGCCAAAATGGGGGCAAGAGTCTAGCGTCACCCCCCTAACAATTTTTACTACGGACAAACCCTCATTAGCAAGGCACACCTTAGCTAAGCACCACACTACCTGCAACCAAGGACAACCACTGCGGGTGACACCGCTGCCTCCTCTCCTGGGTTACATGCTGTCCAACCCACCCGCACTACCCTGCATCCACAGCTCACACAAAAGTTTCCCTGCACAGCGTTCAGCTGCCCTCATGCCACACGCTCGCCTCATAGCCACACCACCCTCGTGTCTATTTATAAGTGCGTACTGGATGAGGAGGAACAGACTGCAGAGGGTTGGCAGGGCCAGGCAGCGACCCTCTTTGAAAGTGTGTGCAATAGCCCTTAATGCTGTTGAGAATTGATGATAGATTGATGTACGATCATTATTCCGATCCCGTGACACCTCCGTCACAAAATTGTCAGGAGCCGCAAACGTGGACATAAAGGCAACTCAGGTGCCAGCACTTCTACACATCTCCACAATGCAGCAGCACATACTAACACCAAAGATTGGTTTGAAGCGGGAGGTGTCGCAAAAGTAACCACAACAGGTATACAGTGACCCTGTGAAAGTCTCATGAAATCACTAACACTTCCTGTGAATGCTCCAATCCTGTATCTTGGATAACTGGGGTAATTTGTAGCAGGAGAGATAATAGATGCCGACCAACAGAGATCCCAAGACTCCAAGCAGGAGGAGGAGGTGGCATAATAAGCCCGAGAAACTATGACCGAGGTAGAACCCGCAATACTCTGTGTGGGAAGCACGTGAGCGGGCCCTGGGTCAGGCTCGGTCCCAGCCTCCACCTTGTGTGACCAAAGGTGCCATGAGTTACATAGCTATGGGAAATCCATGTGCCCCACACAATTCATTCTGTATAGGTGCCAGATAGCAGAACACCGCGCTAGGAAAATTGCCTGTGCCCTACCCAAGTCATTCAGTGTATTTCTGCCATATAGCTAAAACACCGGAATGGGAAATCTTTGGGCACCCACAGCATAGGCGAGCCCATGAAACCCAAGGAAAGTATTAAACATGAAGCAATTACAGTGCCCAAACATGGCAGATTTTCACTCTGCCGAGGACCTCAGCCTCTGCCCACACCCTCAGCAATCATGGGCATAAAGCAGACTCCGATGCTAGTACAGCTGTGAACGTCTCATTAAATCAATTATGGTTGCTTGCACCGCTACAAAGACTGGATTAACCAGGAAGAAGTTCCACGGGCCAAACCTGGTGCAGTTACATTTCACCCAGGACATAGGCCTCTGCCCACACCCTCAGTAATCATGGGCATAAAGTGGACTCCGGTGCTAGTACAGCTGTGAACGTATCATTAAATCAGTTACGGTTGCCTTCACCACTCCAAAGACTGGATTAACCAGGAAGAAGTTCCACGGGCAAAACCTGGCGCAGTTGCCTTTCGCCCAGGACATAGGCCTCTGCCCACACTCTCAGCAATCGTGGGCATAAAGCGGATTCCGATGCTAGTACAGCTGTGAACGTATCATTAATCAGTTACAGTTGCTTTCACCACTCCAAGGACTGGATTAACCAGGAAGAAGTTCCACGGGCCAAACCTAGTGCAGTTGCATTTCCCGCAGGTCATAGGCCTCTGCCCACACCCTCAGCAATTGTGGGCAGAAAGCAGACTCCGATGCTAGTACAGCTGTGAACGTCTCATTAAATCAGTTACGGTTGCTTTCACCACTCCAAAGACTTGATTAACCAGGAAGAAGTTCCACGGGCCAAACCTGGCGCAGTTGCATTTCCCCCAGGACATAGGCCTCTGCCCACACCCTCAGCAATCGTGGGCATAAAGCGGACTCCAATGCTAGTACAGCTGTGAACGTCTCATTAACCCCTTAGTGACAGCCCTATCGGGATTCTACGTCCTGCCTAAGTGGGCTTTAATCCTAGAGGATGTAGAAATATGCATCCTCTTAGGATTAAAGCCCCTCAGGCTCTGGACGTGACAGCTCTATGCTGTCGGTGCCCGCAAGTAGCCAACAGCATAGAGCTGTCATCCCCGGAAGCGGGCAGTCCCCCCGGCATTGTGATCAGCGCTATCCGATGGATCGCAATAAAGTAACAAACAAAAGTGAAAAAAGTTAGATATTCAGCTGCCCTGATGGATCGGATTCATCAGGGCAGCTATAAGTACTCACCTGCCTTCCGTGAAGACTGTTGCGGTGAATCAGTCCTCCGAAAGCGGCGCCGCTCTTCTGCGCATGCGCGCCAGACGCATGACGTCACGCGCATGCGCAGAAGGCCGGGAGCCCCGGTAGATTCAAAATCTCCTCGTTCCTGGCTCCAGTGGATAGCGGCGATCACTAAAAAGTTTTTAAAAAGTGTCAGTTTCACCTCCCCTCGTGGATCCGATCCATGAGGGGAGGTGAAAATACTCACCTCAGGTCCTCTGCCGATGTCCCCGGTGTTCAGGGACCCGAAGTCCCCCTCTGCGCATGCGCGCCCGATGTCAATCATCGGACGCGTGCACAGAGGGGCTCGAGCCCCGGGAAATTCAAAATTCCTCTGGGATGGCAGCAGTTGCATTTCCCCCAGGACATAGGCCTCTGCCCACAGCCTCAGCATACGTGGGCATAAAGCGGACTCCGATGCTAGTACAGCAGAGAACATCTCATTAATGCAGTAACGCTCCTTTTGTTTGGCCCAAACCAGTGTCTCAGATAACTGTGGTAACACGAGAGAAAATACATCTTGCCCAGTGCTGATCCCCTGACCCCAAGCAGGAGGAGGAGGAGGTGCATTACAAGGCCAAGAAACCATGACCAGGACCCGCTATAGTCTGTGTGGGAAGTATGTGAGTGGGCCCTGGGTCAGGCTCGGTCCCAGCCTCCACCTTGCGTGACCCAAGGTGCCCTGAGTTGCATAGCAATGGTAAATCCATGTATCCCCACACAATTCATTCTGTGTAGGTGTCACATAGCTCAATCAACACCGCGAGGGAAAAGCCATCTGCATTCTGCACCCTACCAAAGTCAGACAGTGTATTTTTGCCAGACAGGTAAAACACCGCTATATGAAGTCTTTGTGCACGCATAGTATAGGCAGACCCCAGTAATATTCCTGTAGCAGAAGAATAAGCAGACCCCTGTTACATTCCTGTACTAAAAGTATAGGCTGACCCTAGTAACATTTCTGTAGCAAAAGTATAGGCAGACCCCTGTAACATTCCTGTAGCAGAAGTATAGGCAGACCCCTGTAACATTCCTGTAGCAAAGGTATAGGCAGACCCCAGTAACATTTCTGTAGCAAAGGTATAGGCGGACCCCAGTAACATTTCTGTAGCAAAGATATAGGCGGACCCCTGTAATATTTCTGTAGCAAAGGTATAGGCAAACCCAAGTAACATTTCTGTAGTAAAAGTATAGATGGACTCCAGTAACATTTCTGTAGTAAAAGTATAGGCAGACCCCTGTAACATTTATTTTGCAGAAGCATAGGCAGACCCCAGTAACATTTCTGTAGCAAAAGTATAGGCAGACCCCAGTAACATTTCTATAGCAAAGGGATAGGCAGACCCCAGAAACATTTCTGTAGCAAAGGTATAGGCAGACCCCAGTAACATTTCTGTAGAAAAAGTATAGGCAGACCTCAGTAACATTACTGTAGCAGAAGTATAGGCAGACCTCAATAACATTTCTGTAGTAAAAGTATAGGCAGACCCCAGTAACATTTCTGTAGCAAAAGTATAGGCAGACCCCAGTAACATTACTGTAGCAGAAGTATAGGCAGACTCCAGCAACATTTCTGTAGTAAAAGTATTGGCAGACCCCTGTAACATTTCTGTAGCAGACGTATAGGCAGACCCCTGTACATTCCTGTAGCAAAGATATAGGCAGACCCCAGTAACATTTCTGTAGCAAAGGTATAGGCAGACCCCAGTAACATTTAAGTATAGGCAGACCACAGTAACATTTCTGTAGTAAAAGTATAGGCAGACCCCTGTAACATTTCTGTTGCAGAAGCATAGGCAGACCACAGTAACATTTCTGTAGCAAAGGTATAGGCAGACCCCAGTAACATTTCTGTAGTAAAAGTATAGGCAGACCCCTGTAACATTCCTGTAGCAAAGGTATAGGCAGACCCCAGTAACATTTCTGTAGCAAAGGTATAGGCAGAACCCAGTAACATTTCTGTAGCAGAAGTATAGGCAGACCCCTGTAACATTTCTGTAGCAGAAGTATAGGCAGACCCCAGTAACATTTCTGTAGCAAAGGTATAGGCAGAACCCAGTAACATTTCTGTAGCAGAAGTATAGACAGACCCCAGTAACATTTCTGTAGCAGAAGTATAGGCAGACCCCTGTAACATTTCTGTTGCAGAAGCATAGGCAGACCACAGTAACATTTCTGTAGAAAAGGTATAGGCAGACCCCTGTAACATTTAAGTATAGGCAGACCACAGTAACATTTCTGTAGTAAAAGTACAGGCAAATCCCTGTAACATTACTGTAGCAGAAGTATACGCAGACCCCAGTAACATTTTTGTAGCAAACATATAGGCGGACCCCTGTAATATTTCTGTAGAAAAGGTATAGGCAAACCCAAGTAACATTTCTGTAGTAAAGGTATAGATGGACCTCAGTAACATTTCTGTAGTAAAAGTATAGGCAGACCCCTGTAACATTTCTGTTGCAGAAGCATAGGCAGACCACAGTAACATTTCTGTAGCAAAGGTATAGGCAGACCCCTGTAACATTTCTGTAGCAAAAGTATAGGCAGACCTCAGTAACATTTCTGTAGCAGAAGTATAGGCAGACCCCAGTAACATTTCTGTAGTAAATGTATAGACAGACCCCCAGTAACATTACTGTAGCAAAAGTATAGATGGACCCCAGTAACATTTCTGTAGTAAAAGTATAGGCAGACCCCTGTAACATTCCTGTAGCAAAGGTATAGGCAGACCCCAGTAACATTTCTGTAGCAAAGGTATAGGCAGAACCCAGTAACATTTCTGTAGCAGAAGTATAGGCAGACCCCAGTAACATTTCTGTAGCAGAAGTATAGGCAGACCCCAGTAACATTTCTGTAGCAAAGGTATAGGCAGAACCCAGTAACATTTCTGTAGCAGAAGTATAGGCAGACCCCTGTAACATTTCTGTTGCAGAAGAATAGGCAGACCACAGTAACATTTCTGTAGCAAAGGTATAGGCAGACCCCAGTAACATTTCTGTAGCAAAAGTATAGGCAGACCCCAGTAACATTTCTGTTGCAAAAGTATAGACGGACCCCAGTAACATTTCTGTAGCAGAAGTATAGGCAGACCCCAGTAACATTTCTGTAGTAAAAGTATAGGCAGACCCCCTGTAACATTACTGTAGCAGAAGTATAGGCAGACCCCAGCAACATTTCTGTAGTAAAAGTATAGGCAGACCCCTGTAACATTTCTGTAGCAGACGTATAGGCAGACCCCTGTAACATTCCTGTAGCAAAGGTATAGGCAGACCCCAGTAACATTTCTGTAGCAAAGGTACAGGCAGACCCCAGTAACATTTCTGTAGCAGAAGTATAGGCAGACCCCAATAACATTTCTGCAGTAAAAGTACAGGCAAATCCCTGTAACATTACTGTAGCAGAAGTATGGGCAGACCCCAGTAACATTTCTGCAGTAAAAATATAGGCAGACCCCTGTAACATTCCTGTAGCAAAGGTATAGGCAGACCCCAGTAACATTTCTGTAGCAAAGGTACAGGCAGACCCCAGTAACATTTCTGTAGCAAAAGTATAGGCAGACCCCAGTAACATTTCTGTAGTAAAAGTACAGGCAAATCCCTGTAACATTACTGTAGCAGAAGTATAGGCAGACCCCTGTAACATTTATGTTGCAGAAGCATAGGCAGACCCCAGTAACATTTCTGTAGTAAAAGTATAGGCAGACCCCTGTAACATTTATGTTGCAGAAGTATTGGCAGACCACAGTAACATTTCTATAACAAAGGGATAGGCAGACCCCAGTAACATTTCTGTAGCAAAAGTATAGGCAGACCCCAGTAACATTTCTGTAGCAAAAGTATAGGCAGACCTCAGTAACATTTCTGTAGCAGAAGTATAGGCAGACCCCAATAACATTTCTGTAGTAAAAGTATAGGCAGACCCCCTGTAACATTACTGTAGCAGAAGTATAGGCAGACCCCAGCAACATTTCTGTAGTAAAAGTATAGGCGGACCCCTGTAACATTTCTGTAGCAGACGTATAGGCAGACCCCTGTAACATTCCTGTAGCAAAGATATAGGCAGACCCCAGTAACATTTCTGAAGCAAAGGTATAGACAGACCCCAGTAACATTTCTGTAGCAGAAGTATAGGCAGACCCCAGTAACATTTCTATAACAAAGGGATAGGCAGACCCCAGTAACATTTCTGTAGCAGAAGTATAGGCAGACCCCAGTAACATTTCTGTAGCAAAAGTATAGGCAGACCTCAGTAACATTTCTGTAACAGAAGTATAGGCAGACCCCAATAACATTTCTGTAGTAAAAGTATAAGCAGACCCGCTGTAACATTACTGTAGCAGAAGTATATAGGCAGAACCCAGTAACATTTCTGTAGCAAAGATATAGGCGGACCCCAGTAATATTTCTGTAGAAAAGGTATAGGCAAACCCAAGTAACATTTCTGTAGTAAAAGTATAGGCAGACCCCAGTAACATTTCTGTTGCAAAAGTATAGGCAGACCTCAGTAACATTTCTGTAGCAAAGGTATAGGCAGACCCCAGTAACATTTCTGTAGCAAAATTATAGGCAGACCTCAGTAACATTTCTGTAGCAGAAGTATAGGCAGACCCCAGTAACATTTCTGTAGTAAATGTATAGACAGACCCCCAGTAACATTACTGTAGCAAAAGTATAGGCAGACCCCAGTAACATTTCTGTAGTAAAAGTATAGGCAGACCCCTGTTACATTTCTGTAGCAGACGTATAGGCAGATCCCTGTAACATTCCTGTAGCAAAGGTATAGGCAGACGCCAGTAACATTTCTGTTGCAGAAGCATAGGCAGACCACAGTAACATTTCTGTAGCAAAGGTATAGGCAGACCCCAGTAACATTTCTGTAGCAAAAGTATAGGCAGACCCCTGTAACATTTCTGTAGTAAAAGTACAGGCAAATCCCTGTAACATTACTGTAGCAGAAGTATAGGCAGACCCCTGTAACATTTATGTTGCAGAAGCATAGGCAGACCCCAGTAACATTTCTGTAGTAAAAGTATAGGCAGACCCCTGTAACATTTATGTTGCAGAAGTATTGGCAGACCATAGTAACATTTCTATAACAAAGGGATAGGCAGACCCCAGTAACATTTCTGTAGCAAAAGTATAGGCAGACACCAGTAACATTTCTGTAGCAAAAGTATAGGCAGACCTCAGTAACATTTCTGTAGCAGAAGTATAGGCAGACCCCAGTAACATTTATGTTGCAGAAGTATTGGCAGACCACAGTAACATTTCTATAACAAAGGGATAGGCAGACCCCAGTAACATTTCTGTAGCAAAAGTATAGGCAGACCTCAGTAACATTTCTGTAGCAGAAGTATAGGCAGATCCCCAGCAACATTTCTGTAGTAAAAGTATTGGCAGACCCCTGTAACATTTCTGTAGCAGACGTATAGGCAGACCCCAGTAACATTCCTGTAGCAAAGATATAGGCAGACCCCAGTAACATTTCTGAAGCAGAAGTATAGGCAGACCCCAGTAACATTTCTGTAGCAGAAGTATAGGCAGACCCCAGTAACATTTCTATAACAAAGGGATAGGCAGACCCCAGTAACATTTCTGTAGCAAAAGTATAGGCAGACCTCAGTAACATTTCTGTAGCAGAAGTATAGGCAGACCCCAGTAACATTTCTGTAGTAAAAGTATAGGCAGACCCGCTGTAACATTACTGTAGCAGAAGTATATAGGCAGACCCCAGTAACATTTCTGTAGCAAAGATATAGGCGGACCCCTGTAATATTTCTGTAGAAAAGGTATAGGCAAACCCAAGTAACATTTCTGTAGTAAAAGTATAGGCAGACCCCAGTAACATTTCTGTTGCAAAAGTATACGCAGACCTCAGTAACATTTCTGTAGCAGAAGTATAGGCAGACCCCAGTAACATTTCTGTAGTAAAAGTATAGGCAGACCCCTGTAACATTTCTGTAGAAAAAGTATAGGCAGACCCCAGTAACATTTCTGTAGCAAAGGTATAGGCAGACCCCAGTAACATTTCTGTAGCAAAAGTATAGGCAGACCCATGTAACATTTCTGTAGCAGACGTATAGGCAGACCCCACTAACATTTCTGTAGCAAAATTATAGGCAGACCTCAGTAACATTTCTGTAGCAGAAGTATAGGCAGACCCCAGTAACATTTCTGTAGTAAATGTATAGACAGACCCCCAGTAACATTACTGTAGCAAAAGTATAGGCAGACCCCAGTAACATTTCTGTAGTAAAAGTATAGGCAGACCCCTGTTACATTTCTGTAGCAGACGTATAGGCAGACCCCTGTAACATTCCTGTAGCAAAGGTATAGGCAGACCCCAGTAACATTACTGTAGCAAAAGTATAGGCAGACCCCAGTAACATTTCTGTAGTAAAAGTATAGGCAGACCCCTGTTACATTTCTGTAGCAGACGTATAGGCAGACCCCTGTAACATTCCTGTAGCAAAGGTATAGGCAGACCCCAGTAACATTTCTGTAGCAGAAGTATAGGCAGACCACAGTAACATTTCTGTAGCAAAGGTATAGGCAGACCCCAGTAACATTTCTGTTGCAAAAGTATAGGCAGACCTCAGTAACATTTCTGTAGCAGAAGTATAGGCAGACCCCAGTAACATTTCTGTAGTAAAAGTATAGGCGGACCCCAGTAACATTTCTGTAGCAGAAGTATAGGCAGACCCCTGTAATATTCATGTAGCAGAAGTATAGGCAGACCCCTGTAACATTTCTGTTGCAGAAGTATAGGCAGACCCCAGTAACATTTCTGTAGCAGAAGTATAGGCAGACCCCTGTAATATTCATGTAGCAGAAGTATAGGCAGACCCCAGCAGCATTTCTGTAGTAAAAGTATAGGCAGACCCCTGTAACATTTCTGTAGCAGACGTATAGGCAGACCCCTGTAACATTCCTGTAGCAAAGGTATAGGCAGACCCCAGTAACATTTCTGTAGCAGAAGTATAGGCAGACCCCAGTAACATTTCTGTAGTAAAAGTATAGGCAAATCCCTGTAACATTACTGTAGCAAAGGTATAGGCAGACCCCAGTAACATTTCTGTAGCAAAAGTATAGGCGGACCCCAGTAACATTTCTGTAGCAAAAGTATAGGCAGATAGCGGAGGCTCTATGCTGTGACTTGAAAAAATTAACCCGCTGTCTTGCGCTGATACCTTGGGGTAATTTACTGCTCGCAGAGACTTGCAGATAATAGAGGCTGTGTGGAGTGGGAGAAGACTATAAAGCCAGTGGATAGAGCTGGTAACTGCGGCGATCTCAATGCCACCAAGGAAAGAGTATTGTGAGACGCTCTGCACAGCGGCAGAGCTGAAATACTTTGCAGTGGCCCCGGTAATATTACAGTACTGTTTAGCGGTGAGACCTCTATATAATGCACTGCAGACACAGAACGTTATAAATGAAGTCGTTCGCAGCAGGCTAGGAATTATTTGAGTGCAGTTTCACGGTGAGAGCGTGATTGTACGTCACTGCAGCCTGAAACTGCACTACAACTCCCAGCAGGCCTCAACTAAAACGCACACGGTCAGATGTCGCCCAACGAAGGAGCTTTGGGGTTTTTACACGGAGGATACGCACTGTATAGTGTATATAACTTTCCATATAGAAGTGGCTGTGCCCCAACACTCTGTCTAATTCACTGCAGACACAGTACGGTATACATGAAGTCGTTCGCAGTAGGCTAGGAAATGTTTGAGCGCAGTTTCAGGGTGAGATCGGGATTGTACGGCACTGCAGCCTGAAAAAAGTATTACTGAAAGGCTGGGAACAGGCCTAGATGCGTAATACAAAAATGGATGCACTACTACTCCCAGCAGGCCACAACTATAATGTACACGGTCAGATGTAGCCCAACGAAGGAGCTTTGGGGGTTTTTGTATGCAGGATACAGACTGTATAGTGTATATAACTTTCCCTATAGAAGTGGCTGTGCCCCAACACTCTGTTATGCACTGCAGACACAGAACGATATAACTGAAGTTGTTTGCAGTAGGCTAGGAAATGTTAGAGAGCAATTTCATTATGAGAGCTGGTTGTACGGCACTGCAGGCTGAGAACACTATTACTGAATGGCTGGGAACAGGCCTAGATGCGTAAAACAAAAATGGATGGACTACAACTCCCAGCCAGCCACAAGTATAATGCACACGGTCAGATGTATCCCAACGAAGGAGCTTTGGGGTTTTTGAAGACAGGATTCTACTCTCTTTCCCTATATAAGCAGCGGCTCTTTCCCTAAACTCTGTATAATACACTGCAGACTGAGAACGCTATAGATGTAATGGCCTGCACAGCCCGAGATGGAAAAAACAATGGTGCACTACTGCTCCCAGCCAGCCACAACGGTAATGCACACGGTCAGATGTAGCCCTAAAAAGGACCATTGGGGTTCTTGAGGACAGGATCCTACTCTAACACTATAACTGAATAAGCAGCAGCACTTTCCCTATGCTCTCCCAATGTGTGTCTGAGGCGAGCCGTGGGCGGGACCGTTTTAAGTACTCGGCGGTCACTTGATCTCGCCAGCCACTCACTGCAGGGGGGTGGGATTGGGCTGGCACGTCACAGGAGGAAGTAGTAATGCCTTCCCTTCATGTCTATTGGCTAAAAAATAGCGCTAAACATGCGGGGAAGGAAATGGAATTGACTATAGGAAGGTTTGGGCAATGCACGCAGCGGAGAGGTGTGATGATGTCATCATCCTGCTGCTCTTGGAGACAACTGCCTGCCATCTGTGCTCCCGGCTCCCCTCACACCGCGGCTGTCTGCTGGAGAAGTACAGAGCAGCGGTCTGGTTCCGGGGTCACGGCTGACATTTCCGGTGTGGGGGTCCCATGACTCTCCTGGTCTGACTGCCCTGTGTTTGTGCATTGTGGCTAATATTCAATGAAGTGTAGTTCTTCTGCAGGTTATCCACAGGGTAGGAGATAACCTGCTGATCCCTGGGGGTCTCACACCACTGAAAGTCCCCTGAGGATGTTAACCCCTTAGTGTTTTTACATCGTAGCTAAGTGGGATTTAATCCCTGAGGATATAAAAACATGCTTCCTGCGAGGATTAAAGCCACGTGGGCTATGGAGGGAGCTGACAACATGGAGCTGTCATTGGGGGGTCGCGGGGAGCACCTTTTCCCCAGCAATGCGATCAGCGCTATCCATTAACCGCATTCAAGTGTAAAAACGTTTTCAAAAAGTTAAAAATTCAGCTGCCCTTATGGATCGGATCCATGGGGGAAGCTGAGAGTACTGACCCATGTCTTCTGCAATGTCCCGCGGTGATCTAGTCCTCCAGGACCTGACACTGGTCTTCTGCGCATGCGCGACAGGTGTCATTATGTCAACTGCATGCACAGAAGGTTGGGAGCCCAAGCAAATTTGAAATCTTTTGGCTACTGAAGTATGCAGGAAATGTCCCTGGATAATGGAAATGACAGAAAAGTGGAAAAAAAAGTTAAAGGGGTTGTCCCGCGAAAGCAAGTGGGGGTATACACTTCTGTATGGCCATATTAATGCACTTTGTAATATACATCGTGCATTAATTATGAGCCATACAGAAGTTATTCACTTACCTGTTCCGTTGCTGGCGTCCTCGTCTCCATGGTGCCGTCTAATTTTCAGCGTCTAATCGCCGGATTAGACGCGCTTGCGCAGTCCCGGTCTTCTTCTTTTCTGAATGGGGCCGCTCGTGCCGGAAAGCGGCTCCGTGTAGCTCCACCCCGTCCCGATTCCAGCCAATCAGGAGACTGGAATCGGCAATGGACCGCACAGAAGCCCTGCGGTCCACCGAGGGAGAAGATCCCGGCGGCCATCTTCACCAGGTAAGTAAGAAGTCACCGGAGCGCGGGGATTCAGGTAAGCGCTGTGCGGTTTTTTTTTTTTAAGTTCCTGCATCGGGTTTGTCTCGCGCCGAACGGGGGGGCTGTTGAAAAAAAAACAACCCCGTTTCGGCGCGGGACAACCCCTTTAAAGTTACACCTCTCCTTATGGATCGGATCCATAAGGGGAAGTGAAAATGCTCGCCCCTGTCCCCCGTAATGTCCCGCGGCATCTGCACCTGCCGCGGGCTTCTGCGCATTTCGCGATGTGGCACCCATGCACAGAAGGTGGGAGAGCCAAATTTAAAATCTCCCTGCCCCCGGCTGTCAAAGATATACAGCGGTCCCAGCCCCATGATGACTGTTATCCATCGGATAACAATGATCATGGAAAGTTAAAAAGTAGAGATGAGCGAGCATACTCGCTAAGGGCAATTACTCGATCGAGCATTGCCCTTAGCGAGTACCTGCCCGCCTGGAAGAAAAGATTTGGCAATAGGCGGGGAGCTGCGGGGGAGAGCGGGGAGGAACGGAGGGGAGATCTCTCTCTCACCCCCCCCCCTGCTCACCGCCGCAACTCACCTGTCACCCGCTTCAGCAGCTGAACGTTTTCTTCCGAACAGGGAGATACTCGCTAAGGACAATGCTCGCTCGAGCAATTGTCCTTAGCGAGTATGCTCGCTCATCTCTATTAAAAAGTGAAAAATAATAAAAATTTAAAAAAGTTTAAAAAGTTAGTTTCATCTCCCCCCTTACAGATCGTATCCGTAGACCTTACATACCCAAGGTACCCAAATTTCTCCCCCGATGGAATCTTTCTCCGTGGACTTTACCCCGGCTCTGGCGCATGCGCCAATTAGCATAGTGGCAGATGCATGTGCAAAAGTCAAGGATTGCCAAGGAAATTTAAAATCTTCCTGCTCTTGGCTACCAAAGAGCCTAGAGATGTCACGGGGGCTGTGGTGAGTGGTTCCTGGTCACATGATTGCCGTTATCCAATAGATCATGACGATCATGTAAAAGTAAAAAAAAAAAGTTGAAGTTTCATCTCCCCTCACCGATCTGAAAGGAGATTTAAAATATCCTTGCTCCTGGCGGCCAACGGTCACCAAGAGCCTGGAGCAGTGACCAATGGCCTCGCTGAGCAGTCCTCGGACATGTAATAAAAAGGTAGCGATCTACCGTAGGCCAGTCTCGCATGACCTGATAGAAATTGCGGATTCCGCGTGCATTTGATCCGCAGTTATACACGGATCACTCAAATGCATTGGATTACACAATTCTGCTGACATTAGCGGGTCGGAATTACGCAATTCACGTGTTCTATTTTACCGCGGATACCCATGACATAGAACCCATTGTGCTGTATGGTCGTGGATATCTCTGCAGCCCATACACAACCACATTGTATACGGCCTGCGGGTACCCGTGTCATCGCTAAGCAGAGGTATGGGAAATCTAAGCAGAAAAAGTTGTACTGCGTATAACCGCCTGTGTGAGTACGCAGTTATGTGCAGAACATTATGCAGCACGACGGCCAGGCTTACAGCTGGGATCCGCTACGGGCTTCCACAAGCGGATTCCACATATAGCCGTGTGAGCCCGGCGTTATTCACATCACTTTGTGTAATACGTCATTTACAAGAAGCCCCGGGAACGCTCGCCTTCCTGCAGTTCCCGGAGCAGCTTGATGAACGCCTTCTATGTGAGACCGCCGCACCTCAGCAAGCTTAGGAAGACTCACAGAGCGCTACTTTTACACATCCCTGCCAGTGGGGTCAAGAAATACCCCCAAAAAAGCGAGGAGGAGGGATGCCTGATATTATTGCCCCATGTGCCCATCCCAACCAGGCCCCCCTAATTACCCCTGTCTCCGGACATACCACACAGTTCACATTATTACTTTAATCTAAGATTAATTTTTAAGGACTCAATTTTTTTTTCTGCACAAATGAGCAATGGAGACTGGAATGAATTCAGTTGTGCCCTGAAATCCAAAGGGTGTTCCCTCTTAGCTCGTTAAGGACCAGGCACAGTAAATTTACGGCGCCTGGTCCTGGGCTTAAAGCACCACTGATAGCAAAATTGCGGAGGAGCTTTAAGCCTCCTGGCTCTGCAATCAATCAGAGGCAGGAAACAGTTATCAGCTGTTAGTAACAGCTGATAACCCAGTGGAGAAGGCAGAAGGGGTTTTTAACCCTTCCTGCCTTCTGCTTCCCTGAGTACACAGTGCTCAATGAGCACTGTGTACTGAAAGTGAAAGTAACATGTAACTTTCACATCGGGAGTCGGGGGGGGGGGGGGGGGTCATGTGACCTCTGAGGTTCCCTGCTATATCAGAGCTGGAGGGTCAAACTAGACCCTGGATAGCTCTGCCAGTGACTAATATCACTCCAGGGGTTGTTTTCCCTGTAACTGTGGCTCCCATGCATGCCCCAGCTACAGTGGGAAAGTGTCAAATATAAAAAAATAAGTACATGAAAAGACCAGAGGTCTTACATGATGTCATGGGGGACATAGTACAAAACATTATTACATACACGAAGAAAACAATATTACTGAATTAAACAACAATATATACATTAGAAAGAAAATAACTCAAAGCCAAAGCCAACCAAAACCGTGACTGTTTATGCCCTGTAACCCAAAACCATACATACTATATATCAAAACAGCCGAAACAAATAGAGGAACCCAAAAAAAAAACTATTCATGTAAAAAAATCATTTTTTTTAGCATTTTACCGCCAATAAAACTAAAAAAAAAAATCGGGAAAAAAAATCAGTGAAAAAGGTATTTTAAAAAATCGCCCTATATGTCACTGGGAAAAAAAACACAATAAAAATAATTTTGGTAGTTAAAGGAAGCAAAATAGGGCAGTAAAACCACCACATGGGTAAAATCCCTAAAGTGTCTGGTCCTTAAGTTACAAAACAGCTTGGTCCTTAAGGGGTTAAATGCGACAAACAGGGGTATCCATTTTGGGGTGCAAGCCTTCATTTATATGTGTCCTGTCTAAAAAAAAAAACTGGAGATTTTCTTACTGATAATTCCCTTTCTTGAAGACCTCATGACAGCATACGCCGGAGGCTGCTGACCTGCTGGGACAGGAAGAGGCGGAGCATAAAAGAAACCTCCCCTCCAACACCACTAGTGTTTGTCCTGTCCCTTCAGGACAGCAGCGGCAGAGCTCCAGCATATGCTTTCACATACCGCCAGATCAGGACTCACGAAGGCAGCGGGCGGCATCGTTCCTGGCAGACCCGGTTACGCCAGTGGGAAATACCTCACCTGGGTGCTAACCGAGACTGTGTGGGCCTGGGTCGAAGGACGGGCTCTCCGGCACCACCGTAGCCATCATCCAGGCGGCAGCCACTGCATTGGCTCCTTGACGCTAGCGGCTGTTGTCAGACGCTCTGCAAGGGGGGCGGGGCATCAGATAGAGTGCATGAAGTGGGCAGGGCCTACCGCTGCTTGGCGACAAATTCAAAAATAAACAGCCGCTGCACCAGCAGAACCCTGTAGGAGGCTACTACAAGTGGGGATCAGTTCCTAAGGACAGGAGTCCAAGCCCACAGTACAGGATATCGGCCAGGGAGGACCCAGACAATCTCCAAACTGTAAGTGTTCCTGTGGGCCAAACTACAAACACCTGCACTACATTCCCTTTACTAATGGAGTTCTAGCTTGTCATGTCAGGACAGGGATACTCAAAAACCTAGGGAGGTTAGGAGGAGAAGTAAAAAGTGTCCAGTATGCTTAGTGAAACTGGATGACTCTCAGCTGGAAGTGATGTCTGACCCCAGGAATCGGGCGCCAGAAGCTAGCCAAGAGCAGGAGACACCTGTAGAAATCTCAATCAAAACAGGCTCCCTCTGAAAGCTCCAAGTCCTGGATAGATGAGATCCATATCAGCAATAACTGGAGTATGTCAGAACAGATTCAAGGAGTGCAAGCAGTAGCCAGAGAAAAAGAAGCTGCATTTAGCAAGCATGACACCGATTTTGGACAAGTTCAGTACATCTATCATTCAATTCCTACTAACGGTCATCCACTCATCACAGAGAGATACCGTCCTATACCTCCCGCTTCATATCAGTAAGGTAATACTATGATACAAGATATGAAAAATAAAGATATTAGAGAGAGCTACAGTCCGTGGGCCGCACCCATCCTGCTTGTAAAAAAGAAAGATGGCGGAGAAAGTTTGTGTGGATTACAGAAAACTAAATTATATCACACATACAGATGCCTACCCATTGCCCCGTATAGAGGACTCTCACCACTCTCGGGTCTGCTGTATACTTTTCCACCTTGATCTCACTAGCGGCTATTGGCAAGGGCCCATGTACGGCCCTGACCATGAAAAGGCTGTCTTTACCACTCCAATGGGCCTTTTGGTCTTTGTAATGCACTGGGTACATTCCAGAGACTTATGGAGCGCTGTCTAGGTCACAAAAAGTTTGAGACTGTCCTTCTATACCTAGACGACATGATGATTTACTCGAAAACTTACGAAGAACATCTTCAGCACCTTAAAGAAGTTTTTCAAATCCTCATCCAGCGTGGCACAAAGGTAAAACCAAGCAAATGTCCCCTACTTCAGACAGCGGTCAAATACCTAGGTCATATCGTCAGTAGAGATGAGCGAGCACACTCGTCCGAGCTTGATGCTCGTTCGAACATTAGGGTGCTCGAGATACTCGTTACTTGAGACGAACACCATGCGGTACTCCAGTCAATTCCATTTCCTTCCCCGCATGTTTAGCGCTATTTTTTAGCCAATAGACATGAAGGGAAGGCATTACAACTTCCTCCTGTGACGTTCCAGCCCTATCCCACCCCCCTGCAGAGAGTGGCTGGCGAGATCAAGTGACCGCCGAGTACTTAAAGCGGTCCCGCCCGCGGCTTGCCTCAGACACACACTGGCAGAGATCAGGGAAAGTGCTGCTGCTTATTCAGTTATAGTGAATTGACACGTAGCTGCCAGTGCGACCGACCAGCAAGGCGCACAATGTGCATTTTGTATGTGGAGCCCTCTAGTGGTACATCCATACTGGGGGGCTATTCTCCATGTTTTGCACGCGTACATTCTATATGTTCCAACCCGCCCATGTGAAGCCGCCCGCAGGGTGATTGTAGACAAAGCGATAATGCTTCAAAAAACTGTTCAAACGAGAGAAAGTGCGCGATAATCGTTCAGTCTGACTGCGAGGCGATGGAACGGAGAACAAGAATCGTTCACTGTTCGCTCATTTCCTGCAGGTATAAAGGGTTAATCAGCGCTCGGTCGCTCCGTCTCACTTATATGGCGAATGTGAAAGACGGAACGATTCTGAAGGATTTCTGGTTGAACGACCAGCGATGTATCTGCCGGTATAAAAGGCCCTTAGATAAGAGTCCTTTACTGCAGCCGGATCTACACTGAGGACACAGGGGGATACTAAATCCTGGGGGGTGAAGGACTGGGACCCTCTGACCAGGAGGGGGCAGCATCCTCACACAGAGGAAGAGGAATCCTGGGGGGTGAAGGAACAGGACCCTCCGACCAGGAGGGGGCAGCATCCTCACACAGAGGAAGAGGAATCCTGGGGGTGAAGGACCGGGACCCTCCGACCAGGAGGGGGCAGCATCCTCACACAGAGGAAGAGAAATCCTGGAGAGTGAAGGACCGGGACCCTATGGCCAGGAGGGGGCAGCATCCTCACACACAGGAAGAGGAATCCTGGGGGTAAAGGACTGGGACCCTCCGACCAGGAGGGGGCAGCATCCTCACACAGAGGAAGAGGAATCCTGGGGGTGAAGGACCGGGACCCTCCAACCAGGAGGGGGCAGCATCCTCCCACAGAGGAAGAGGATTCCTGGGGGGTGAAGGACCGGGACCCTCCGACCAGGAGGGGGCAGCATCCTTACACAGAGGAAGAGGAATCCTGGGGGTGAAGGACCGGGACCCTCCGACCAGGAGGGGGCAGCATCCTCACACACAGGAAGAGAGATCTTGGGGGGGTGAAGGACCGGGACCTTATGACCAGGAGGGGGCAGCATCCTCCCACAGACGAAGAAAAATCCTGGGGGGGTTGAAGGACAGGACTCTCCGACCTAGAGGCGGCAGCATTCTCACACAGTGGAAGAGGAATCCTGGGGGATGAAGCATCGGGATCCTATGACGAGGAGGAGGCAGCATCCTCACATAGAGGAAGAGAAATCCTGGGGGGGTGAAAGACCGGGACCTTCTGACCAGGAGGGGGCAGCATCCTCACATGGAGGAAGAGGAATCCTGAGGGGGTGAATAACCGGGACTCTGCAACCAGGAGGGGGCAGCATCCTCACACAGAGGAAGAGGAATCCTGGGGGGTGAATGAGCGGAACCCTCTGACCGGGAGGGGGCAGCATTCTCAGAGGAAGAGGAATCTTGGGGGGGTCAAGGACAAGGACCCAACGACCAGGAGGGGGCAACATCCTCACACACAGGAAGAGAGATCTTGGGGGCGTGAAGGACTGGGACCCTCCGACCAGGAGGGGGCAGCATCCTCACACAGAGGAAGAGAAATCCTGGGGGGTGAAAAATCGGGACCTTCTGACCAGGAGGGGGCAGCATCCTCACACAAAGGAAGAGGAATCCTGGGGGGTGAAAAATCGGGACCTTCTGACCAGGAGGGGGCAGCATCCTCACACAAAGGAAGAGGAATCCTGGGGGGTGAAAAATCGGGACCTTCTGACCAGGAGGGGGCAGCATCCTCACATAGAGGAAGAAAAAACCTGGGGGTGAAGGACCGGGACGCTCCTAACCAGAGGGGACAGCATTCTTGGACAGAGGAAGAGAAATCCTTGGGGGTGAAGGACCGGGACCCTCTGACCAGGAGGGGGCAGCATCCTCACACAGAGGAAGAGGAATCCTGGGGGGTGAAGGACCGGGACCCTCTGACCAGGAGGGGGCAGCATCCTCACACAGAGGAAGAGGAATCCTGGGGGGTGAAGGACCGGGACCCTCTGACCAGGAGGGGGCAGCATCCTCACACAGAGGAAGAGGAATCCTGGGGGCAACAAGCCCAAGTCTTCCTCTCTTCCAGTCACAGCCCTCCCAGCAGCCTCCTCTTCTCCTCTCTCCACAGAACTGCATTATTAGTAAGCTCCTCCCCCAGTCATGTGACCTCACCACCATGTGACTTCCTGTCCTCAGACCTCCTAGGAGCCCCTACATTCCAGCATCTACCCCGGTGGAGGTACGGTAGGGTTGTGAGACCTTCTGCCATCAGCAAACGGTATGATGGAACCTCATGAATGAGTCGGCGCCCCCTGGTGGATGATGGGAGTCGCTGCTGGAAGTTACCAGCTGTAACCCTTTCACTGCCTGAGAGGTGACATGTGCTCCTCACACAGCAGGGGGGACAATTAGGAGTTTAAGGGTTAATCACTGTAACCCTGCACTGGCCACTGAGACCTATAGGAGCTGTGAGGAAGGGGCCCACTGAGGGATCTCAGACAGACGGCAGCTCAGGGGCTTTCTGCAGTGACAGAAGATGGCACGTTGTCATCTGTAGGTCGGTGTGAGTCTCCCACACAGGGAATAGACTAAATAAAATGTAACTTTTATTAGGAATCCTTATTAAAAAACATAATTATGGGCCACCAAACAAACATAAAAAAAGACTAGGGGACAAAGTATAGATCTTTAGGGTAGGTCAGTCACTATTCGTAATGCTGATCACTGATTGGATGAGACAAATGCAAAGGTCACGTCCAATAAAGTGAAAGGTGGATGATGACTGTTATACCCCAATATAGATCGAGTCTTATAGATGTGAGAGTGGATCTATAGTAACAGGTAACAGCCCAGCATAGAAGATGTCACCATATGCAAGGACCTTAAGAATGGGTCCTATCAGGACAGCAAATATCTGTGTGGATTGATGTATTTTATAATATTTCATCAATCAAATAGCTCATGGATTTCATGCTTCTGCTAACATCAGTCATCAGGAGCTGTAATTAGATGGCCCTAAATAAGTCTGGGCAAAGAACTGAGATAACCCTGACTGATGCCCACCTATGAAGAATGCCCAAGGGATGATCGGTCCCTGAGGATTTCACATAGCGCTAATATGGGGATAGATAATATAGAGAGAAGAACTCCAGATTGATGGGGCCCGGGGTTCTTGTAGATGTAGATCTGCTCACAACTAAGTGCTGGCTGGGCTCACGCTGGTAGGAGGTAATACTATTCTGGCTGCGAGCCATGGTCACACACAGCGAGCTCCAATAGGAGTCTAGGGTGCTATCCCTGGGTAACATATAGGTGCGGCGATCCCAAATCAGAAGATGAAGCCTATGGCTCTGATGGTGAACCCAGTGTGGAGCTGGAGATATACCCTGCTAACTCCTCCCTTAATGGGTGGATACCAATAGATTAGCCAATCATCTTCTGGTAGTGGGCGGAACAGATGTATTCCTCTAATTAACAACCCAGGGGCCGCGGATATAAATGTTATCTTATGCGGAAGATTACCACTGTCACGGGGAGTAAAGTGCCGAACTTGTATTGTAGTCCGATCGGATTCTCCCGCCGATGCCACTATTCACCTGCTTAAAAATACCGGCACTAGAATTTCCTAGTTGCCCATATCATGTGATCGCTGCGGGTTTAGGGCTGAAACACCCCCCCCAAACTGGGACGCCTCCGCCTCTCTGTCATCCTTGGAAGACGTCACTGCTCACACAGTATACTCTATGAATCACGTGACCGACGCGCGGATGTCACATAGCGCAATCTCTGCACTATGGAGGTAATATACCGGCGCTCTACTACGGCCTATATCTCCTTATGATCGGCGGGAGAATCACTGGTCACCACTATCTGATGTCACCTGTCACTATTCTGTCACTACTGTCACCACTATCTGATGTCACCGGTCACTATTCTGTCACTACTGTCACCACTATCTGATGTCACTAATCACTATTCTGTCACTACTGTCACCACTATGTGATGTCACCTGTCACTATTCTATCACTACTGTCACCACTATCTGATGTCACCGGTCACTATTCTGTCACTACTGTCACCACTATCTGATGTCACCTGTCACTATTCTGTCACTACTGTCACCACTATCTGATGTCACCTGTCACTATTCTGTCACTACCGTCACCACTATCTGATGTCACCTGTCACTACTGTCACCACTATCTGATGTCACCTGTCACTATTCTGTCACTACTGCCACCACTATCTGATGTCACCTGTCACTATTCTGTCACTACTGTCACCACTATCTGATGTCACCTATCACTATTCTGTCACTACTGTCACCACTATCTGATGTCACCTGTCACTACTGTCACCACTATCTGATGTCACCTGTCACTATTCTGTCACTACTGTCACCACTATCTGATGTCACCGGTCACTATTCTGTCACTACTGTCACCACTATCTGATGTCACCGGTCACTATTATGTCACTACTGTCACCACTATCTGATGTCACCGGTGACTATTCTGTCACTACTGTCACCACTATCTGATGTCATCGATCACTATTATGTCACTACTGTCACCACTATCTGATGTCACCGGTCACTATTCTGTCACTACTGTCACCACTATCTGATGTCACCTGTCACTATTATGTCACTACTGTCACCACTATCTGATGTCACCTGTCACTATTATGTCACTACCGTCACCACTATCTGATGTCACCTGTCACTATTCTGTCACTACTGTCACCACTATCTGATGTCACCGGTCACTATTCTGTCACTACTGTCACCACTATCTGATGTCACCTGTCACTATTCTGTCACTACTGTCACCACTATCTGATGTCACCGGTCACTATTCTGTCACTACTGTCACCACTATCTGATGTCACCGGTCACTATTCTGTCACTACTGTCACCACTATCTGATGTCACCGGTCACTATTCTGTCACTACTGTCACCACTATCTGATGTCACCGGTCACTATTCTGTCACTACTGTCACCACTATCTGATGTCACCGGTCACTATTCTGTCACTACTGTCACCACTATCTGATGTCACCGGTCACTATTCTGTCACTACTGTCACCACTCTCTGATGTCACCGGTCACTATTCTGTCACTACTGTCACCACTATCTGATGTCACCGGTCACTAGTCTGACACTACCGTCACCACTATCTGATGTCACACGTCACTATTCTGTCACTACTGTCACCACTATCTGATGTCACCGGTCACTATTCTGTCACTACCGTCACCACTATCTGATGTCACCGGTCACTATTCTGTCACTACCGTCACCACTATCTGATGTCACCGGTCACTATTCTGTCACTACCGTCACCACTATCTGATGTCACCTGTCACTATTCTGTCACTACTGTCACCACTATCTTATGTCATCTGTCACTATCCTGTCACTACTATCACAACTATCTGATGTCACCGGTCACTATTCTGTCACTACTGTCACCACTATCTGATGTCACCGGTCACTATTCTGTCACTACTGTCACCACTATCTGATGTCACCGGTCACTATTCTGTCACTACTGTCACCACTATCTGATGTCACCTGTCACTATTATGTCACTACTGTCACCACTATCTGATGTCACCTGTCACTATTATGTCACTACCGTCACCACTATCTGATGTCACCTGTCACTATTCTGTCACTACTGTCACCACTATCTGATGTCACCGGTCACTATTCTGTCACTACTGTCACCACTATCTGATGTCACCTGTCACTATTCTGTCACTACTGTCACCACTATCTTATGTCATCTGTCACTATCCTGTCACTACTATCACAACTATCTGATGTCACCGGTCACTATTCTGTCACTACTGTCACCACTATCTGATGTCACCGGTCACTATTCTGTCACTACTGTCACCACTATCTGATGTCACCGGTCACTATTCTGTCACTACTGTCACCACTATCTGATGTCACCTGTCACTATTATGTCACTACTGTCACCACTATCTGATGTCACCTGTCACTATTATGTCACTACCGTCACCACTATCTGATGTCACCTGTCACTATTCTGTCACTACTGTCACCACTATCTGATGTCACCGGTCACTATTCTGTCACTACTGTCACCACTATCTGATGTCACCTGTCACTATTCTGTCACTACTGTCACCACTATCTGATGTCACCGGTCACTATTCTGTCACTACTGTCACCACTATCTGATGTCACCGGTCACTATTCTGTCACTACTGTCACCACTATCTGATGTCACCGGTCACTATTCTGTCACTACTGTCACCACTATCTGATGTCACCGGTCACTATTCTGTCACTACTGTCACCACTATCTGATGTCACCGGTCACTATTCTGTCACTACTGTCACCACTATCTGATGTCACCGGTCACTATTCTGTCACTACTGTCACCACTATCTGATGTCACCGGTCACTAGTCTGACACTACCGTCACCACTATCTGATGTCACCGGTCACTATTATGTCACTACTGTCACCACTATCTGATGTCACCTGTCACTATTCTGTCACTACCGTCACCACTATCTGATGTCACCCGTCACTATTCTGTCACTACTGTCACCACTATCTGATGTCACCGGTCACTATTCTGTCACTACTGTCACCACTATCTGATGTCACCGGTCACTATTCTGTTTTTTTTTTGGGGGGGGGGGGCTGTCTTATTATAATTACCTAGCAGGTGCGTCTTGCTGTTCTCCGGAGATCCAGCATGCTGCTTGCTGTCCTCACCAGCCCAGAGAAGATCACTTCCTGGTTATGGGAGTCATAAATCCGACCCCCAGGAAGTGATGGCTCTGTTTGGTTCATCAGACACTGTATTGATTGGCTAAGCAGCAGTTGAGAGCCAATGAGACGGCTGTGATTGGTTCATCGAGTGATACATTAATTGGCTTAGCAGCACTCGAGAACCAAAGCCATCTCTTCATGCATGCAGGATTTATGAATCTCATAACTAGGAAGCGATCTTGTGTGGGCGGCCGAGGGCTATCAGGATGCGCAGCAGAGCTCTGTAGAGCAGCGGAGTGCATGGAATGAGCCTGCTAGGTAATGCATTCCTTCTTTTTTATGTAACACAGCAAGGGCTTATTTTTGGAGTATGGCTAATTTTGGGGAAAACACAGTATGCAATTTTTAGACCTGTTGGTGTACAGCGAATATTTCTTTAGTTCTTTCTGGCGAATGAGAAAACGTATTAAGTGTGTGCAGTGGTCAGAGCCTAGATTGTAGTGACAATAGTAAGGTGTTTCTGTGTTTTCTATCATATGAGGACTGCTTTAGGAAATTACCTCTCATAAGTGCCTTAAGGGCACTCCATAGAATAGAGTCAGATACCTCTGCATTGTCATTAATTTCAAAATAGTCTAATAACATTTTTAGTGAATGAGGGGGATACTTTAAGAGTTTTAGGATATATTTGTTCAAGTGCCAAGTACTTTAATAGTTGGGTGGTTCAAGACTTCCTGAATCAACAAAGTTATGGGTGTGTGGTCTGACTATCTGATGATGTCTATAGTAGTGGAAACTAGTAGTTATTAGGAAATTAATAGCACCACAAAGCTCTGCTGCATGCGCATGTTACAGACACACACTGAGCTCTGCTACATGCGCGCGTCACACAGACACGGAGCTTTACTACATTCGCACGTCACCCAGACACAGAGCTCTGCCACCTGCACGCGTCAGACAGACACAGAGCTCTGCTGCGTTCGCGCGTCAGACAGACACAGAGCTCTGCTGCGTGCGCGCGTCAGACAGACACAGAGCTCTGCTGCGTGCGCGCGTCAGACAGACACAGAGCTCTGCTGCGTGCGCGCGTCAGACAGACACAGAGCTCTGCTGCGTGCGCGCGTCAGACAGACACAGAGCTCTGCTGCGTGCGCGCGTCAGACAGACACAGAGCTCTGCTGCGTGCGCGCGTCAGACAGACACAGAGCTCTGCTGCGTGCGCGCGTCAGACAGACACAGAGCTCTGCTGCGTGCGCGCGTCAGACAGACACAGAACTCTGCTGCGTGCGCGCGTCAGACACAGAGCTCTGCTGCGTTCGCGCGTCAGACAGACACAGAGCTCTGCTGCGTGCGCGCGTCAGACACAGAGCTCTGCTGCGTTCGCGCGTCAGACAGACACAGAGCTCTGCTGCGTTCGCGCGTCACACAGACACAGAGCTCTGCTGCGTTCGCGCGTCACACAGACACAGAGCTCTGCTGCTTGCGCGCGTCACACAGACACAGAGCTCTGCTGCTTGCGCGCGTCACACAGACACAGAGCTCTGCTGCTTGCGCGCGTCACACAGACACAGAGCTCTGCTGCGTGCGCGCGTCACACAGACACAGAGCTCTGCTGCGCGCGTCACACAGACACAGAGCTCTGCTGCGTGCGCGCGTCACACAGACACAGAGCTCTGCTGCGTGCGCGCGTCACACAGACACAGAGCTCTGCTGCGTGCGCGCGTCACACAGACACAGAGCTCTGCTGCGTGCGCGCGTCACACAGACACAGAGCTCTGCTGCGTGCGCGCGTCACACAGACACAGAGCTCTGCTGCGTGCGCGCGTCACACAGACACAGAGCTCTGCTGCGTGCGCGCGTCACACAGACACAGAGCTCTGCTGCGTGCGCGCGTCACACAGACACAGAGCTCTGCTGCGTGCGCGCGTCACACAGACACACAGAGCTCTGCTGCGTGCGCGCGTCACACAGACACACAGAGCTCTGCTGCGTGCGCGCGTCACACAGACACACAGAGCTCTGCTGCGTGCGCGCGTCACACAGACACACAGAGCTCTGCTGCGTGCGCGCGTCACACAGACACACAGAGCTCTGCTGCGTGCGCGCGTCACACAGACACACAGAGCTCTGCTGCGTGCGCGCGTCACACAGACACACAGAGCTCTGCTGCGTGCGCGCGTCACACAGACACACACAGCTCTGCTGCGTGCGCGCGTCACACAGACACACACAGCTCTGCTATATGGGCGTCCCACACACAGACACAGCTGTGCTATATTACAATTGCATGCCACAGACACACACAGCGCTTCTGCATTACATGCTCATGTAGCAGACCCACACAGCTTTGCTACATTACATGGGCATGTCACAGACACACACAGCTCTGCTATATTACAGGGGCATGTCACAGACACACACAGCTCTGCTACATTACGTAGTCGTGTCACAAGACACACAACTCTGCTACATGACATGTTCATGTCATAGACACACACAGCTCTGCTACATGACATGTTCATGTCATAGACACACACAGCTCTGCTACATTATATGGGCATGTCACATACACACACAGCTCTGCTAAATTACCTGGCCGTGTGATTACATGACGGTGACATCATCACAGGCCCTGTGAAAACACGGCTTCTATCAGGCTTTGCATGTTTTATGTTGTAGGACCTGAGGTTACGTCACCACCATGTGATCAAGGGCGGAGCAAGAAAAGCACTCACTCATAGACAAGTCCTCTTTAGTCCACTTTGACCCTACTAATAAGACCCCTGTTCAGGAGCATAAAATCTATTCTGCTAGGGGTGCGAGAAAAAGGTGTGGTCATGCTCTGTTGGGTCTTGAAAATGCCAAATGTCATTCAGGTCACTAATGTTAAAGAGGGAGACAATAGATTCATTTGAGCCTTTGTCCAGTAGGGCTTCCCAGGACGATTTTTTTGTAGTGATTGATTTGTGATGAAGAACATTAGAGTATATACCTGGATCTAGAATCCACAAAGCCTCGGACAATCCCACCAAATGTGTAGAAAGGAACCCTAGCCTCTGCATCCTCTGATACATAGGGCCAACGTTTTCTAGGAACATGCTGGAGATTCTTCTTGGAACCACGTAACAACGTATTAAAAGTTTATAGCCCGCCTCTGTAATAGATACATTTATAGCCATTTCAAAAGCAAAACTTTCTATTTTATGCCAATCTGAAATTGAGTTATTCCTCGCCCAGCTCCTCTTCTTATCTCTGCATATAGGGAAGTTTGTTTATGGGTGTTGTGAAGGGTATTGGTGCATTATGTCTCCACCAGCAGAATGGGTGGAGACCAAGTGCACGCTCACAACAACGCCCACAACTTTGGATTCCACCAGATAATTAGGAATAAATTCACTCTTTAGCGACAGTCTTTTCAGTTAAACATAATGATTCAACCCATAAACAGGTTCACATCCTTTATTTATAGATCTGCCACGCAAATCCTTTTTGAAGCATTAAATGATCTATAAAGCATATAACATGTATATACATACATTGAAGCAATACTGAAGCACCGTGACGTAACTGGAAAGAATCATTGGGTTGAATCATTACATTTAACTGAAAAGACTGTTCAGTCCCTAAAGAGTGCTGAGTGAATTTTTTCCTAATTATCTGGTGGATATTCACACTGACTCCTGGACAACCTTGGTGAGATTTGCCTTTCTTCTGACGCCTCTCCAAGATGCTCAGATCCCGGACAAATACATTTTTTAGTGTGAACTTTGACCGGAGGTGCAGGTGGGATTTCCCTATCCAGGGTTAACCCGCTGTGCACCAGGTGAGTGGTTCTTCATTCACTTTCTGCTATGGTAAAGATAAATGCACGTGGCACAATTCTGATCTACTGTTCACCATTTTGGATTGGTTGCCCACCTGATTGAGTGGAGACAAAGTGCACAGCCCTAACCTCTGATCGACTGCCCCGTCGGCCACAAAACCTGACCACTCCGGCAGAGACAGGAGCTGGAACAAGAATGACTGGAGTCCGTCTGCAGTGGCTGCAGGGGAAGGGGAAGCGGAAATGGCAGTGCAACAGAGAGAGGAGCGGAGACCCGAGTGACATTGTTGCTGGCTGCAGCGGACACAGGAGCGGAGATGACAGTGACAGTCTGAAGGTGAGAGGAGCAGGGACCACAGTGCAAGCAGTCCTAGCTGCAGTGGGAACGGAAGAGAAGATAGCAGTTACAGCAGTCCCGGCGGCAGTGGCCACAGGGTGAAGGGCAGCGGAGATTGAAATGCGTCGGTGAGAGGTATAAGTTCGGCGTTGGGGCGGCAGAAGCACAGATGAGAGTCATCCAATGACATGTGTTGAAGCTGAGGGGGGCGTGTGCCCTGGGAGTTCTTGTCACTGACACCGGCCAACCCATGTCTCAACCCATACATCCGGTGGAGACATAATGCACTAGTACCGTTGTGAAGTTGTAGTACAATTTAGCAATTGTTCCGGGTCCCCTGTGAGAAAAAATATATCTGGACCATCTTAATTGTTTTTCTGCTATTGTAGTTAAGCATAAATTAAGCTCAGTATGTGCTTTTGAGATCTCAGACAAAAGATCCAGAGAGGGGTAAGTTTTGTGGCATTCTAACACAGAAGAATACAGGGACTCTTTTTGCTGTATATTCATAGCCCGCTGAGCCTTTATCTTGGAAGCTAATTGGATGAATCTTCCTCTAACTACCACCTTATGTGCATCCTAAATGGTAGCAATGGTGTCTGCTGGGAGGTTATGTGTAAAAACGTCCCCAGTAGTATATAGAATCACCTTTTGTACAGACTCATTGCTGAGGAGGGATTTATTCAACCACCAGCATCCTGTAGTTTTGTGACTGGCAAGATCTATAAAGGAAATAAATTACAGAGAATGGTCTGACCAGGGCACGTCAGAATTTTTGCCTTGGTGTTTTTGAGGATAAATCTAGTTTGTATAAAAACATGGTCTATTCTGGTGTATAAATTATGAGCTATGGAATAATACGTATAATCTCTATCAGAGGGGTGAGAGTTCAAGCAAATATCTATGAGGTCAAAGGAGTGCAGGACCCCAGCAAATCGATGGGCAAAAGCTATGGGGGAATGAGTTTAGATTTGTCCGATTTTGATTTGTCAAGGGAAATATCCAGAGCTAAATTAGAATCCCTACCCACAATAATTGGGCCCTTGAAGGGAGGAAGACAAGAGGAGAGGAGATTATGCAGGAATGGAAGTTGTTTAGTGTTAGGGGCGTAGTAATTAACAAGCATAACTTGAGATCCCTTAAGTGTGCCTGCGACTATTACCTTGTTTCCATGAAAATAAGCACTGTCTCATTTAATTTTGCCCAAAAAGAGGCACAGTGTCTTATTTTCAGGGGGAGGGGGCTTATACTCACCTTGCCCGTGGCATCTGAGTTCCTCGCACTGGTCTCCGGTGCTGCTGCAGACTGCCGTGTCCTCTGCGCTGACATATCACTCTTTCTGGTGACGGGGCTTTGAATACACCATCTTCAGCAAGTGAGTGCTGTGATTGGATCATGAGCACCACTGGCTCAGCCAATCAGAGCCGGCGCTTGATGAACCAATCACAGCCATTCAGTGATGTCATTCACTGAATGGCTGTGAATAATTGAGCGCCAGGTCTGATTGGCTAGTGCTCGATCAAATCACATAACTCGTTTGCTAGGGGCGGGATATTCAAAGATCGTCACCCGAAAGAGAGTGATATGTCAGCAAAGAGGACATGGCAGCTTGCCACAGTGCCGCAAACCAGCATGAGGGGCTCAGATGCCGCTGGCTAGGTGAGTATTGATGGTTTTTTTAAAGTAGTTTAGCTAGGGCTTATTATTGGGGGAGGGCTTATATTTCAAGCCTCCCCGAAAATCGGGGAAAGGGATTATTTTTGGGGAAACACGGTAGGAAACTACCCTCAGCATCTCGATGGATCTTCCTCAGAGCAAAACATGTTTGTCTGGGTATCCAGATTCCCATACCTCTTTTTTTTTTTCCCGTGTGGAGGTCGGGCAGGGTGTTGGACAGCTGCAGTAAAAGAATGTCGGGGTGGGGGCAGGGGAAAATGCATTATCTGCCCATATCTTATGGTAGTTTTCAAAGGCTTTGCATCCTTTGTTAGGAGAGTTAAGCACCTGGACATTGTGTGAGACAAACAAAATATGCGAATAAGGGAGATGGAACAATACCTCTGCAGCGCCACCTATTGGAATACTGCTGCAGATGTATTGGACTACTGCTATCAGGCCTGTTCCAGGAGCCGCCAATGCTGCTGTGATTGATTACGATCTCTAATCCCCCCTCAGTGAGCTATGGTTAGGGCGCTCCCAGTGGAACTTTGTTCTCTCTCCCTCTTCTTCCCCTTTTCTTTATCCTTCCTCTCCTCTTCTTTCCTTCTTCACTATTTCACCTCTCCCTCCTCTGCAGACTCTGCACTCCCGTATGTGTGGGTACCTGCGGGAGAACATAGTTTTCTCTTGTTTACATAGTTGACCACAGCTCTTCAGTGCCTCTAAGTCTCTGGAGGCAGGAGACAACAGGCAGGAGGACCCCATGGAGACTGTATGTAGTAAGGCCTGTCCTGCCGCAGCGATCAGTGGCGCTGTGTCCCAGTGCAGGCTCAGCACAGATACAGCAGCCAGGAGCCGTGGTTACACTGGATATAACAATTTGCCGTGGTCAGCACTGGATAGGCAGGAAGAGCAGGCACCCCAGGAAATCAGGTGGCGGTAGCGGCCGGCACTCCAGGCCAGGGATGCGTCGGCTTTAGTAGGCCATAACAGGCCGCAACCCGAAAACACCACCACAGAAGTCCTGAAAAGCTCTCCGGAGGTAGGGGAGGAGGGTGTGGGGATAGTGGAGGTCTCCTAAGGATGGTAGGGATCCAGATAGGTGATGATATCCAATGGATTCACAGAGCTCTATGCCCACCTTATTTTGGTTAATGATAGCCAGAACCCAATTAATACATTTGTGTTGTTCATAATTTGGGGCATTTATTGCCACTATAGTATAGCATGTGTTGTTAATGGTTTAATTCAGGGTGACAAGCGCCCATCATCATCAGGGATAATGCCACTGTATTTTTAAAGGCGATGCGTACTCCGCCTTTTTTTTTGCGTTGTCTGGGATAAGAAAATATGCGGGAAGTGTTTATAATCTACTCTGTGTACTTTCTCTATTTTTGTGCATCTTCTGAATACCTAACTCCTGGGCCTCCTCCACAGCCTAGATCTCTTAAAGGGAGAGTTAAGACCTTTAGCATTGACAGATATTATTTTAAATACCATTATTATGACAGTATAGACTGAATTGTTTGGGCTGAGAGGAAGCTTGGGAGACCCCGGCAGAGCAGAGGTAGGCTCCGCCCCGGTACGACTCCCAGTCCCCTCTGGCCAAAATATCGCTCACATATCTACCTTCACCCAATTTGCAACAGTAAAGACATTATCATCACATTGGCCAATGAGACTCAAAACCGAGACTAGAAATAATAGCATAAGAGTTATAACAACCTCAATAACTAGTAACCTGGTAAGTGGTATGTAAGTTACCACAGTTCTCGTGGGGAAACTGGGTCTACTGGTTCCCAGTCTAAGAAAAAAGATCACCATTATTATTATTATGGTGAATAACAGGGCGAACACCCCAAATAAAGACCTAAAGTGGCACGAACACTGCCGCCAAAGGTTGTCGCTTTCCTATCCTGCGTCACTTATTGCCTCGTTTATTGTGAGATACCCTGATCTATTCCTCTCGGACAGAGGCAGAGGTTCTTTTCCCATGAGGCCCTGGGGCTCTTTGTGATATAAGGTCCCGATCCCTGCACAGCTGAAGTGCTTTTTCTGCGATTTGTGCAATAATTTATATAGATTGAGTTTTACAGAAAAACACCATATATATGTAATATCTTGCACTCTTGGGACTTTGGTGCCGGATGTGAATGCCCTCCGACGTAGTAAAGTGGCTGCAGAGGTCAGCAAACAGTAAAATATTGTGCAATCGATCAGGGACTGTAGGGGATAGCCTGGCGACAGCCTTTATTTACTCTTTAATGTGATGAACATGGATACTGTTACGTTGTGCTGCTGGGACCTGTAGTAATAGGGTTTCTAGCTGCACAGCTCACAGGTGTTGAATGATTGAGCTGGCTGTGTGTGGTGATCTCCTGCTAGCCAATCCCCTGGGTCTTTGCTCACATATAAACCCAGTTCCTGTCAGTGTTTGTCTGGTGTTCAGGGTGAGCAGTCATGTTACTTCAGCTTGCTGTGTGATCTGTGTCCGGTGTCGCTTGACTCCTGGTTAGTGTAGGGAATAGCGGTATAGCCAGGGGCCTTGAGGTGGCCCACTAGCTTCCACGTTTTGATCAAAATGTCAACTAATACCTGGTATTTATATTCAGCTTTACTACCTGCTACTATTGGTTGCATTTTGGCTGCTGTATGCTGTGTATTCTGGCTCAGCTTACTCTGTCCACTTGTCTCTGTCATGTGGCATGTTTGTTTGTCCTACTCTGGTGCATGGTTCCTACGATCAGCTGGGGCCCAGACCCGTAGACCGCTGGGCTGCCCTTTATTGGGGCGATGTCCCCGCTCAGGTAGGGCCATGTCATCCTCCCTGTAGCTCAGGGTCAGTTGTCTGAAACCTGTGCGTATCCCTCTTAGTTTGCCCACACGACCGTAACAGATATGTGTGATGACTTCCCTTGTCGTGGGCAGTCATTTAGTCTCAGGGAGCCTGTGTGCCCGGTCTATAATGTGATCATGCTTGGTACCATCAGGTAGCAAGGATGCAAATCATCAGCAAGGAAGACCTTCGCCTGGTGGTTTTTAACCATTTCTGAAACGCCCCTAAGCCTGATGTTATTTCGCTGGGATCTATCCTCCATGTCAGCGATTTTTCAGCTTCATGGTCTCTAGATCATTCTCCATAGAATTGGCAACATCACCCGTTTCGTTATGAGCCAACATAAATTCCACCATTTTGTTTTGTATATGGATGTAATTCCCATCTGGAGGGATAGAAAGACTTGTTGGATATCCTTCTGGATGGAACATTTGGGGTCTGCCAGCAAGCAGACCATCATTGCCTCTGTAATAGGTCTTATGTTTTACTGGGGTTGTGTTAGAAGGGGTTTCACTGTAATTCTCTGCAGAGTATAGAGTGGCAGGCAGGGAAGGGGTTAATGCAGAGATTTCCTCTCAGCCTGTTCCTCATCAGCAGCGCCCATTACAGGCTCTGAGAGAGCTGCTGCAGAGGCTGGACTGCTGGCTGATGGCAGCTGCCTGACACTGGTTGTTCCAGTTGAGGTTACAGTTCTCTACAATCCCCAAGTCCTTCTCTAAGCCATAAACTACATATGTTTCTTTACAAGTTCTTTTGGTGGCTTTTTATAAAGATGTGTTTTTTTTTCTGACCTTTTTTTTTCAAATGTAGAAATCTCTGGGAAAACGCCTTAAAAATGTTTAGAGCATGCGGAGCTATTTAGTCCAGGAAAATTACGTCTAGACCTCATTATTGTCAACGGTGTCTGTCCAGCGCCATTCAAGTTTGGCACTTGCTTGATAAGCAGATTCCAGTATTTTGGTTGTTCAGCTTTGAGGTCAGAACCTGTCCGGAGGATTCTGCTGCCCGATGTCACACATACATCCCAACACGCATGTACATTGCAGACATCTATATTGTGCTCCAAAACACTGCAGCGCTTCAGAGGAAACCCTGTAAAAAGCAGCTCTGAACTTGCAGAAGAGTCATCGGGGCGGTCGCTGACGACTTCTCCCTGCCTGGGTCAGCTATCAGTCCAACTGATCCGGGTGAGGAGAACCCTGTCAGGATTTTGTGTTGCCTTTAGTTCACTCTACATAAACCTCCTAACAGGTTCCCTTTAAGATCTCCTAAAAGAGGCTTTCCCATGACCTGCTTTACATCCCCTGTGTCCTGGTCAGCAGCAACCAGGAAGGACACAGAGGTTATGAAGCAATTTTAACTAATGGGAAAACACTTTTTAAATGTTTCCTTATTATAGCCAGTGAATTTATTATGTTTTTTGTGTTTTTTTCATGGGTTCATATTCTTTCCATTCAGATGACTGATTCGTCAAAGATGGAGAAGAACAGAAACGAGATGGCGGAGAGTGTATTCAACCTCACCCTAGAGATACTCTTCCAGCTTACTGGAGAGGTGAGAGATTCTGATGATGTCACATTACATCATATTTATCTGTCGTAATAACAGATGATGTCACTGGGGAGGGGAGAGATTCTGATGATGTCACATCACATCATTCTTATCTATGGTAATAACAGATGATGTCACTGGAGAGGTGATGAACTCTGGAAATATCTGTAGTGATATTTATTAATGTTTCCCCACATGCAGGATTACACAGCAGTGAAGAAGACCTCTGGTGATGGCTGTCATGCTCCTGTGTCTAACGGATGGGGAAGACACCTGGACCCTTTACAGAAGATTCTAGAACTCACCAACATGAAGATTGAGCTGCTGACTGGAGAGGTGACGCTGCAGGGAATGCTGGGACATTATACAGTAACAGTACTAGGGGCTTCTGGGTGATGACTGTATATTGTGTTGTCAGGTTCCTATAAGGTGTCAGGATGTCGCTATGTATTTCTCCATGGAGGAGTGGGAGTATTTAGAAAGACACAAGGATCTGTACAAGGACGCCATGATGGAGACCCGCCAGCCGCTTCCATCACCAGGTAATAGACATATTTAGCATGATTGTAGCTGGGGAAAGGGGCATGTGCCCCTGGCGCTTCTAGGGAGGAAGTTGGGCGCCAGCCAGGCAGAAAACTCTGCTAGTTGGATTAGTGAAGCCACTCGCTACACAATTGTTGATTAAAGTCAGTATATAATCAGAAGGCCTACAGATCAGCAATACACATTCACTAATTGCTGATATGAAAGCACCCTGGTCATACAGTGACGCTAGTCAGCGACTGGACGGCTGCTGTATCAAGTAGTAGTAGATCACTACTCAACAGCCCTACTTCTACAGTTTAAGGTGGCGGTGCATTGCTGGAGAGGTGCCTTATTGTATTCTGTCGTCACTGGAAATTAGGGGTGTAGACATAATACAGCTGTGTTGACACCCGCATTTTCTGATTGGCTGTCCCCGGCTGCCCTGTCGGCAACACTGCAGACTGTAGTCCCCCCTGGCCATCTCGCCACTGGCAACACTGTTTTTCCCCACTGCTGTAGCGGCAGGATCACTTTGCCGCCGACCACACAGTATTCCCCACTGCTGTATTGCCGAGATGTGGATGCTCACGGATAGTCCACTCCTCTAGGAGTGTTTCTTCCTGCCTGTCGTCATCAGCTCCCTGACAGCTGGTGAAGGGAGCGCGGGGCATACGGCCGCTGACGGCTACTCTGCTCCCCATCGTGCTTTTGGTAGCAGCTCCCGTGACAGCTGCTGAAGGGAGCGCAGGCGGGGGAGCAGAGTAGCCATCAGCGGCCGCATCCACTGAAGCTGTGGAGAGCGCGGCATGGGCTGTCCCACAGCGGTCAGCAGCGCAACAGCAGGAGAAAGGTCAGTGTTGCCAGCATGTGGGTTGGGAATGGAGGAGGACAGTGTTGGTGGCGCCCTGGCTATCGAGCTGTGCACGGCACTTCTGATCCGAGACGGCAGCATGGAAAGGCTGGCACTTCAGAGCCGAGAGGGCAGCAGGGAGAGCCAATCATAGTCTGGGGGTATCACCCTGCATGTTAACCAAGCTGTATTATGTCTCCACCCCTAATTTTCGGTAGCGACATAATACAACAGTACCGGTGCCTTGGCCCATGCACAGTGGAAACCCTGCTTGGTGGGACTTATGAGTGATGGCCAATTAAATATATATATTTTTTTATAAATCAATTTTAATTAGTATTTATTATTATATTACATATCACGGCAGTGGCATTACACAATCCTATATCAATTATGCTTGACATATTGAGTACTTTTTGTTCGTAACAGGTATAGAATAACACTATACAATAAAAAACTTAAATCAGTATAAAACCTCATATAAAATGTTCCGCTCTGTCTTTTTATCCAGACAGAGCGAAACAAATGAGTGGACCAAACTAAACACAGTGGTAACCGTGGGGGAAGGGGGAGGGGATCGAAAGAAGGAAAAAGGATAATGAGATAACGCCTGCATAGAGCCCATATCAGAGTACCTGGTGAAGGCTTCGTGGGCAGGATTTCTTCTAAGCCCTAACAGGTCTCTCAGGGACCCCCTAATCAGTGGGTTAAAGTGTTTGGATCTGAATCTACCCCTATTAGGGAACCAAAGATTCTCCAGGAGAGTGTCTCCTTAAGAGCCCTCTGCCAAGGGGTAAAGTAGTTTATCTCCTATCAGAAGGGTTAGATCCATCCAGTAACTCAGCTGGGAGACTCTATAATAATCCTGGACATTGGGAAGGTCAATATCCGCCTCCGATCTTCTTTTAACCATAAGACCTAAAGCCAGTCTCGGTCTCCTCTGTCTCCAGGGGAAACCCGTGAAGGCAGCACGGAGCGTTTTAAAGAAGCTTATCAGAAGGTGTATGGGTAGCATCCTGATCTTATAGATTATTAGCGGAAGTATATAAGATTTTCAGAAAATATTTCCTACCGAACCACGAAATAAAATGTAGATCGTAGCCCTAGTTTCAAAAAAAGGAAGAAAGGTGGATACAGAAACTACAGGCCTGTGAGCCTGACTTCTATACCAGGAAAGATCTTTGAACAAATTATTAAACAGCATGTACGCAAGTACTTGGATGAAAATGGAGTAATTAACAGAGCCAGCATGGGTTTGTAACAAAGAAGTCATGCCAGACAAATCTAATTTCCTTCTGTGACAGAATGACTGACTGGATTGATCAGGAAAATGCGGTAGATATAGAATATCTTGACTTTAGCAAAGCATTTGACAAAGTATCTCATACCATACTTATTGACAAAATTACCAAATATGGGATTGACAAGGCAACTGTTAGGTGGATTCACAACTGGCTGAATGATCGTACTCAAAGAGTCGTCATAAAAGGTTGCACATTCAATTGGAAGACTGTATCAACTGGAGTACCACAAGGCTCTGTCCTAGGCCCAGTGTTGTTCAACATTTTTATAAATGATCTGGAGGAGGGAATTAATGGGAAACTGAGCAAATTTGCCGACGGCACAAAGCTAGGAGGGATAGCTAACACTAGGGAAGAGAGAGTGAGAGTATACAAAAAGATCTAGAAAATCTTGAACAGTGGGCGGCGACTAACAGAATGGTATTTAACAAGGAGATAATTATCCCCCCCCTACTCTTCCTTAGTCAGACCTCATCTGAAATACTATGTCCAGTTCTGGGCACTCTGATTTACAAAAAAACAGACAAACTCAGAGAAGAGTTACCAAGATGGGGAGCCGTCTGCAAATTGTGCTATGAAGAACGGTTAAAAGATCTGGGAATGATTAGCATGCTAGAAAAAAGGCTGAGAGGAGACTTCATAGGTGTCTACAAATATCTGAAGCGCTGTCACAGTGCAGAGGGATCAGCCCTATCCTCATCTGCACAAGGAAAGACTAGAAGCAATGAAATGAAACTGAAAGGGAGGAGACACAGATTGGATATTAGAAAAAAACTTTCTGACAGTGACGGTGATCAATGAGTGGAACAGGTTACCACGGGAAGTAGTGAGTTCTCCTTCAATGGAAGTGTTCAAACAAAGGCTGGACAAATATCTATCTGGTATGATTTACTGAATCCTTCAATGAGCAGTCAATTGGGCCCGATGAACCTGGAGGTCCCTTCCAACTCTACCTTTACCATGCTATGTTTCTACATGGTGAAAACGGTTGGGGGCAGCATGTGGTTTTTTGTGTGGCATATATTTATTATTTTCTTGTTTTTATATTAATTTTTATGTATTTTGTCCATAGACATTACTTTTATTTGCTCCACTAGAAATTCAATTTCATTTCCAAGCTTCTTCCATTTTCATGTAATTCTACTTTGTTTGGTGCTGATGGCAATGAACTCTCTACATTCTTATCTATAGCTAAAATATAGATCAAGAAAGCAACTCCCCATCTGCAGCAGGACTTCAGATTAACATGTATCCACAGCCAACGGAGTGCCCATCTGGCCGGCACTCCTTCAGCCCAACTTTGAATAAGGCAACTGAAAAATAGAGGGTCTGCTCAACGTATGCTGATTAAAAAATCTAGTTCATGATCATTCAAAAAGACATGACGGTGCACAGACAGCTTGAAACTACTGTAAATAGGCAAACGGCTTAAAGGGGTTGTCCCGCGGCAGCAAGTGGGGTTATGCACTTCTTTATGGCCATATTAATGCACTTTGTAATATACATCGTGCATTAAATATGAGCCATACAGAAGTTATTCACTTACCTTCCCTGCGCTGGCGTCCCCGTCTCCATGGCTCCGTCTAACTTCAGCGTCTAATCGCCCGATTAGACGCGCTTGCGCAGATGGGTCTTTTCCCTTCGACCCGGTCCGGCAGCAGCGGTGTTCTGGCTCCGCCCCTTGTACGCGTCATCACGTAGCTCCGCCCCCGCCACGTGCCGATTCCAGCCTCCTGGTTTCCCTTCGGACCGAGCCGAAGGGAAAAGACCCATCTGCGCAAGCGCGTCTAATCGGGCGATTAGACGCTGAAGTTAGACAGAACCATGGAGACGGGGACGCCAGCGCAGGGAAGGTAAGTGAATAACTTCTGTATGGCTCATATTTAATGCACGATGTATATTACAAAGTGCATTAATGTGGACATAAAGAAGTGCATAACCCCACTTGCTGCCGCGAGACAACCCCTTTAAGGAAATTCCATGTAAGCGACACATTTCAGCTAAAAACAGCCTTTATCCAGGCTTGCATGCAATTTTACTTATTTGCAATGTTTTTAAGCTGTCTGTACGTCTTCACGTGTTTTTGAATAAACATGAACTAGATTTTTTTTCTACCCGATACGTTGAGCGGACCCTCTATTTTTCACTGACCTTATTTAAAATATATATCATATCATAGGAGACAATTGGCAGTACTCCAAAATTCTCTTCTACTTACGAATAGTAGTTAAGTTACTTCTGCTTTGCTTAGATTCATTCGAAAACTGTGGGGTCAAAATACACAGTACACCCCTAGATGAAGTCGTTAAGGGGTCTGTTTTTCAAAGTGGGGTCATTTGTGGGGGTTTTGCATCATTTTGGCTGCACAAAGGCTCTACAAATGTGCAATGGGGCCTAAAACACTTTCAAGCTAAATATCTGTTCTGAAAGCCACCGGCTGCTCCTTTCGGTTTGGGCCCCGTCTTACATACTGACAAAAGATTAGGGCCACACTGAGTATGTTTCTGAACAGACAACAGGGGTATCCATTTTGGGGTGCAAATCCTCATTTTCATGTGCACTATAGAAAAATAACCTCTCTTTCAAAATGATATACTTACAAAAATCTGTTTTTTTTGTTTTTTGTTTCCTTTAAATTGCATTAATTCCTGAAAATAAACTGTGGGGTCAAAATACTCCTGACCCCCCTCAGTGAATACATTAAGATGTGTATTTTTTTAATGGGGTCATTTGTGGGGGTATCCATCATTCTGACACCTATGAGCCTTTGCAATCTTGGCTTGATGTAGGAAAACAAAGTGTTCCTCAAAATGTTAATAATTAATGTAAATTTGCACGTCTCCCAAATAGTTTAAAAAAAACTACAGTTTTCCAATGTGCTTCCAGAATAAAGTAAACAGATGGAAATATATAGCTTATCAAAACTTTGTACAGCAAGTAGGTTTGCACATATTTCAGATATTGCAGTTGAAAATGTGAAAAAATGACAATTTTTTCAACATTTTCCCAATTTTGGCCCTTTTAATAAATATACATGAATTCTATTGGTGTATTTTTACCACCTAAATGAAGTACAATGTATGGAAAAAAAAACAGTGTCATAATTACTTGGATATGTAAAACCTCTCCAGAGGTAGTCTATGTTAAAGTGACACATGTCAGATTTCCTAAGTTTGGCTTCGTCATTAAGGGTTTAAAGGGGTTTTTCCATAACTTGCTCCACAACCACAGTACTCTTCTTGGTTGCTGCTGACCAGGACATGTGACTGCTGCAGCCAATCACTTGTCATAGCAGTGACCTTTAATAACCAGCGATTGGCGGCAACAGTCACATGTCCTGGTCATCAGCAACCAATAAGGACACTGTGGTTGTAAAGCAATTTTAACTAATGGTAAATGGCTTTTATTAATGTTTCCTCTCATTATCTCCAGTAAATTTGTTTTTTTTTCATTTGTGGCTTTTGCATTGGTTCATATTCTTTCCATTCAGATCCCTACATGATTGATTCATCAAATCTGGAAAAGGACAGAAATAAGATGGCAGAAAGTGTATTAAATCTCACCCTAGAGATACTCTTCCAGCTGATTGGGGAGGTGAGAGATTCTGATGATGTCACATTACATCATTCATATCTATGGTAATAACAGATGATGTCACTGGAGAGGGTGGGGGATTCTGATGATGTCACATCACATCATTCTTATCTCTGGTAATAACAGATGATGTCACTGGAGAGGTGATGGACTCTGGAAATGTCTGTAGTGATATTTATTAATGTCTCCCCATATACAGGATTACACAGTAGTGAAGAAGACCTCTAGTGATGGCTGTCTGACCCCTGTGTGTGATGGATGGGGAAAACCTCTGAGCCCAAACACGGGGACCCCACCTCACCCCCTGATTCATGAGGACATCAATGTACAGAAGATTCTAGAACTTGCCAACAAGATGATTGAGCTGCTGACTGGAGAGGTGATGCTGCAGGGAATGCTGGGACATTATACAGTAACAGCACTGGAGGCTTCTGGGTGATGACTGTATATTGTGTTGTCAGGTTCCTATAAGGTGTCAGGATGTCGCTGTCTATTTCTCCATGGAGGAGTGGGAGTATTTAGAAGGACACAAGGATCTGTACAAGGATGCCATGATGGTAACCCGCCAGCCGCTCCCATCACCAGGTAATAGACAGGACTAAATACGCAGGGACTTTATTATCTGTATGTGAAGAATGACTTCAGTGTCTGTCTGTGTTTCCTCCAGTTCCATCCAGTAAGAGAAGCCCACCAGAGAGATGTCCTTGTCCTCTTCATCCACAGGACCATCAGGTAGGTAGAGATGTCCCTCTGATCTGTAGAAGGCTGTGAAGCTCTTGTCTTCAGTCTTATTAGATGTCTTCTACTTGTGTGATGAGGCCGGTGGAGATGGCAGGATTACCGCTGACCAGAGACATTAGATCAGTTGTGTCAAACTTATTTTCACTCACCTCCATATCAGCGTTATGGTTGCCTTCAAAGGGCTGATTATAATTGTAGGATTGTATAGTAACACTGAACCCCATTAGTAATAGTATCCATTATATTGACCCTAGTAGTAATAGTGACCCCAGTAATAGAGTCCCCCATAATGGACCCATTAGTAACAGGGTCCCTCATAGTGGCTCCAGTAGTAAAAGTGACCCCCTTATTGGCCTCTGGCTGGGCAACATCCCTACAGGCATTCCACTCAGCTAGTCTGCTGCTCTGGTCCAGAAACTGCTGTTTAGACTATGACCTCTGACCTGTCCCCTCAGTGACTGCGCAGCATAGAGGATGGCATACACAGATACTGGGGGATGTCAGCTGTCTAAGTAGCTGCTACCGCCACCATGCTGTGGGCTGGGTGAGTGAAATGCCTGTTAGGTTGCTGCATAGCCGTTGGGTCACATAAAAGGTAGCAGGCTGGATTTGGCTCAGGGACCTTAAGTTTGACCAGTATCATCTCTGACTGCTAGGAGGTATAATCATTCCCATCTGTATCCATCTAAATAAGCTTCAGCATCATCAAGTAGATGGAGATGATCCCTCTCATCTGTAGAATGGCCATGAAGCTCTTGTATTCAGTCTTATTATATGCCTTATACTTGTAGAATAAGAAAGGTGGCGATAGAAATTGTCCACTATCCGCTAGCTGTGACTAAAACCACCTCCTTTTTTTAGCATTTGCCATTTGTAAAGGAAATTATATATGCACTTGAATTTTTTAAAGATTTTATACAGACACATAGAAGCAGGGTAACCTAGCCAAAAGGCAAACTAATCAGAACTCTGATAAATAATAGCAGCTGACGAACCTACTGGAAGAGGGAGGAGGTAGCAGGAGGAACTAATAATACAATGAGCAGGACCACTGTGCAGGGGGTGTCAGATCGTACTATTGTCAGAGGAAGAAGAGGGGGGCGAGAAGAGAAAGTCAATACAACAGTACCACTAGAGAGCACCACTTGGTGGAGGAGGAATGATTAACCCCATCAAGGTATATATATAACTAGAACACCCGCTTAAGCCGTATCTCGCCTCCAAAAACCATAACATCACAGGCGATGCATGAGAAGGGGACGTGAAACCTAATGAGGGTTACAACCAGGTGAATTAACTTTCCTTAGCCAGTTACCGAGGTAATGTCCCTAACCGCTGCATGGCTCCAGAGATGGCAGACATCTCAACCAAAACATTTTAGCTATAAACCTTCCTTCCGTGCCCAAACACAGACACAACACAACTTCGCTTTTGGTGTGTGATGGTCGGCCACAGCTTTACTAATTATGGTAAAATTCCAAACTTCAAACATAGAAGAACTCCTATAGATCTCATAACATTAACCACATGTGGAGCTAAAGCCATATGCCAGCCATCAACTCCAACAGGCCGCCTTCCAACCATCTCCCAGTATCACTCACCATAGAGGAGCCCATATATCTCTACACTGGCCTCTGACCACCATCCAACAAAAAGAGAGCCTGCTCCATCCCATCCTATAGCCCCGACAGCAATAGGCAGGTTGCCTAGAAACCAATAGATGGCTGCCGAACATCTAAAAAAGGAACAAGGCATTAGATCAACAGCTCTGTTGGATATAAGTCGCAATGCAAGAAGACCCCCATCTCCATATGTGTTGGACCACAACATTTAATAACCTGGCCCAAGCTGCCTCTGTCACCAACCCAATATGAGTGAGTTCAAAACTACCTTGAGGGGGTCCCAACTGCCCCCAGACTGCATTGATAAATGGTTGGACATTTGGGTAAGGGGGCCTTTACACTGGTGATATAATCACACGATTTTCGTGCAATGTGAGAGTGAGTAAAAATGCAGAATTATGAACCCAATGTTTTTTTTCACATTTGCGATTATTGTCATAAGAAAAAAATCACTGCATGCTCTGTCTTTCTGCGTTTTGCGTTTCCCTATGGAGCCTCCTTTTTATCATATCGCAAAGCACTAACTTGTGATTTTTATGCAGTGCGATGCGTTATTAATATTAGAAAGTCCTATTGACTTTCGCGTTAAAAAAATCGCGACAAACACACAAAAAGATCGTAAGGGGCAGTGATGTTTTGCAAGAAAAAAACTGCCCTGATGCTAAAAAATTGTGGGAGGAAAAATCGCAATTTTGCTGCAATGTTTCACGAAGCAATATCCTGATCGCCAGTGTGCTGGAGCCCTAAGAATTGGACAAGAATTTTTCTCCTTTTTGCCAGGCAGACAAAAATTCAGACACCAGCTTGAAAGAGCAAAGAAGCCCAGAAATGCTGTAAATGGACAACCATGAGCCTCTCCCACATTGATCTGTATTGGAATGACTATCCCTAAGCCTCTCCCAAATGAATCTGTGTTTGACCAGCTAATGCCACATCCTCACTGACTGACGCTGGAACCATCTCCCCAACCTGAAAGTCACCAAAACTCCTAAGGAAAAAACAACACTAAACAGGACAGACACTTAATGAGAACTGCTAACACCCCGAGAAGCCTAGACCTTCTCAATTAGGAGGGAGCAAGAGACCAGGCATCTACCTTCTTTGGATACATATTGCCTCCACACCCCTTTAGAGCCTGACTGACGACAAAGTCCTTAGCCAACCCTGCAGCTTAAAATGAAAGCTCACGCCAGTTAACCACCTTTGTGTAACTATGCCCTAAACACCTTCCTCCCGGAGGTGAGATAGATATAAAAGAATCATCTGGTGGATTCTAACACTGGCATCACACTACTGCACACTAGGGAACACCACTGACCCTTCTTATAGGCTAATTCAAGGAAGTTGTTCTTGTCTTATTGGCTTTTTTGTTGCTTTGTTTTAGTCCAAAGGCTTTTGACTGTGTTGAGCATGATAAGCTTTGGAAAGCACTAAAGGAGGTAGGAGTACCAGCACACTTGCTCACATTGATCAGGTTCCTCTACAACAATCAAGAAGCCACAGTGAGAACCAGGTATGGGGATACAGATTGGTTCAGGATCAAAAAGGCCACAGGAAAAGGACGCATCCTCTCTCCTTTTCTTTTCAACCTCTATGCTGATGTGAGTATGAGGTGGCTGGACTTAAATGATCAGAGCATCGGGTTGAAAATATGACCCTTGTAGCTGAGACGCTGCTCCTGAAGCTAAAAGACGAAAGTGAGAAGATGGGACTTCACCTGAACATTAACAAGACAAATATCATGACCACTGCCAACAAGGAAGTCCATATAAAGGTCAACGACGGGGAAAATAGAGTGGGAAATAGTTTTGTTTTCCTTAGGTCCCTCATCGACCATAGAGGCAGCTCGACAGGTGAGCTTAAGCATCGATTAGCATTGGTGTGTACCGCAATGGTGAGTATGGACACAATATGGAAGTGAAAGGATATCTCAGTCACCATCAAACTAAGCTAAATCACAATCATGGTCGCCCTGATCGCAACATATGGCTGTGAGATGCAGACATTAAGGATAATAGACAGAAGAAATTGACATTTTCGAGCTATAGTGTTGGAGAAAATGTCTACAGATTCCCTGGACAGCTAGAGTCACCAACAAAGCTCTCCTGGACATATCAACCCAACTGTGTCCCTGGAAGGCAAGCTCACAAGACTCCCTTACTTTGGACATGTAATGAGGGCGAATTTGCCTGAAAAAGAGTTGCTACTTGGAATGGTCAGTAGTAAAAGGAAGCAGAGAATACAAAAGACATGTTTGCTGGACACCATCAAGAAGGACATGGAAAAGAACATCAGGCAATGGAAAGTAGCTGCAGAAAATAAAGAAGCATGTCAGTGATTTGCACAGTGCTTAAATACCTCCAAGCTCTTATGTATGTGTCCAATTCAATTCTAACACAATTTATATGCAAGAGGCCCTGGCTAGACACATTGGGCAAAACTCTCACTTTTGCATTGCCCTGGGGTGAGAACCTAAGACAATTCCCTATACCTCTGAATGACCGAGGGTAATAATCATAGCTCTTTCCATAAGGAGATAAGACTTCACATGGATAGCCTCAGTACCCAATTAGAAATTTTATTACTCGGCCTTCCCCAAGGACCCTAATCATGTATCAGAATTGAGAACCAAGACCCTCTATGGTCAAGCCACCAGGATACTACTGGATAGTCTTTGCACTCGTTAATCAGCATCACTAAGCTCAGCTTGTCTCAATCAACCTCGAACTCATATGTTTAAAACATTAAAAAAGTAGCACATAAAGAAATAAAAGATCTCACTTTCCAGTAGGAGATTCTTCCTCCTGAGGACACACTGAACACAGCTTTGGGCAGATGGAGATAAAGGTAGAGAAATGTCTGTGGGAACCTCCAAGTAATGTCAGAGTAGTTAGAACATAACCCACTGGGACAAGAGGTTTCCTTTTGGACATTCTATAGACAGATAACTCAATAACAAACCAAGATAAGTTCACACAGACATATGTTGAGGTTACGTAAGAACTCCTTACTAAATCTTCTCACCACTAAGAGCGAACTAGGAAGAAATTGAAAGTGAACTCCTAGCATCATGGCGATCAGCATGTGAGTGCCAAATGCATAGAGTACGATGCCTGGACTAGCTTCATGAAGTTTGACTTGCAGATGAGCTCCAAGTCATGGAACTCATCTGCAAGTCGGCATGCAGAGTGATGGCTATCTACCTGTACACAAGAAGGGAGAGAACTGTCAGTCTGCATGATGTGGGCGGGGAAATTCCAGGACGGCTCACCTCGATGACTCAGAGCTCAACTCCAAGCCAAACTGCATGAATTTGGTGACAGAATCCCTTCAAAGAGCAATTGTAGCCTAAAAAGTGCATCCACTTTGACATGACTCTGATAACTAGCGCTGTCGGGTCAATTTTGTTCATTATGATAATTAATGATCTTTTTAGTCAAGTAAAAGATACCATACAACCGATTGCTGACTCTTACAGTATTTGTCTCACAGGTTTTGCATCAGGATGAAGATCCCATCAATATTAATACTACAGAGACCAATGTGAGGGGCGATCAGCGGTGTAAAGAGGAGATTCCTACAGATAACCACACAGGTAACTAATAACCACTAACTACAGCAGAGAAGACCTGACTATTTCTCCATGTAAGATTAGGGGTATTTAGAGAGCAATCTGGATGTGTTCAAAGATGCCACATTGAAAGACCACCAGACACTCAGATCTCTGGGTAAGAGGAGACCCCTCTTGAAAATAGAGGAAAGCAGGTATGAGGGTTTCCTAAATTCACTCATCTGTTTATTTAAAGGCGAAAGCCCAGAGTTGTACAAACGTGAAATTTGGCATGACCATTTTTTTAGGTCATAAATGTGAAAAGTAAATGGGTACCTTACCTCTGTGTGTGTATATACTGAAGAGATTCTAATGCTTCTCTGTGTGTATATACTGAGGAGAATCTAACTGGTCTCTGTGTGCATATACTCTGTGTGCTGTAGCTTACATAAGGAAGGGGCCATGGACTGCAGGGACGGAGCATGCCTTTAAGGCTAAGAAGGGGCTGCAATCTCCAGTTTGGGGGTTAATTTGAATAAAAAGGGGCTTTGCCTTTAAGGATAAAGAGTGAGAAGAGTAGGAGGGGTGGCAGATTATGCAGAGGGACACCAGTACATGCAGTCTGAGGAGAATCTAATGCTCCTCTATGTGTATACATGTTTTATTCATCATATTTAATTCCATGACTTCATAAGGGCGGGGTTTTTTTCACGCAATATGGCTGCCTGCAGATGGCCTGGTCGGATCTGACAGTGAGAATTCTCGCCACGGGACCCAACCCGAGCGCCTGCAGAGACCAGTGCGTACTCACCCGTGCCCTGCAGCTCCGGATCTTTCATGTGCCGGCTGCCGGGCAGCCAGCGCATGCACAGACCGGATCCGGCGGCCGGTGAGTGACGTTTCTGTCCTGGGCTCTGCGAGCCCCACACAGAAATAGAACATGCTGCGGTTTGATGCCAAGCGAGATTTCGCGCGGGCAAACCGCAGCCGTCTGCCTAGGATTGCGTTTGTTAACACAATCCTATGGCAGCTTCCAAGGGCGGAAATTTCGCGGGAAATCCCGCCGCGGAATTTCTGCCTGTCTGCAGGCAGCCTAACGCGGCATTTTTTTCATGCGCATGTCAATGCGACTTTCTAATGTTCAAACCGCATCGCACAAAAATTGCAAAGCACAAACTTGCGATGTGTTTTTAACATTAAAGTCCCATTGACAATTGCGTTAAAAAAACGCAAGTGGGTGTGAGCCCTAAAGTCTTCTGTGCGAACAGGTAAACACCAAGTTAACTCGAGTGAAGCCGGGTATATCAGCTAGTCACAAATATAATGTATTCAGTCTCTGGTTATTTCATGTAGATGGATCCAGTAGGGGAAACCCACCAGAAAGATGTTCCAGCCATCCATATTCTCAGGACTGTCAAGAGGAAAATGTCCCAGAGAACCAGCAGGTAGATGACGCTGATGTCTCACCAGAATCTGACCATAAAGTGATGGAACCAAGGATCATTTTACTTATTTTTTTCTCTTGTTTAGTGTGAAAATCTGATTGATATTAAGGTTGAGGTTAAAGACGAAGCAGAAGAGATGGATATAATGGCTGATTATCAGTGTAAGGAGGGGTGACTATCTGCATGTGATGAACAGATGATGGGCTCTAGGTCACCTTTAATGATAATCTATTCTGTCACTGTGGGTTTCCCACAGATGGACTCATGGAAAGAAACCCACCAGAGAAATGTCCCAGCCGTCTATATTCCCAGAACTGTCCAGAAGAAAAGACAAGCGTCCCAGAGAACCATCAGGTAGATGAAGCTGAGATTTCTTCAAATCCTTTATAGCTTGTAATGCAGCTTTCTGCTAAACGCTGTTTTTCATATTGATGGCTATGGTAGGTTGGGGTTACAAATGGTGTCTGGTTTCATGAATCATATTATTGCATTTCCACCTGTTTGGACATCCAATTTGAAATTGAGATTATGTGTGGAACAAATGTAAAGTTCTGCAGTGTAAATCATAGACTAACTGCACAATTACAACCAACTGGTGCTAAAGCTAACAGAATATTGTCATGTACTGAAGGAAGAAGTAAGTTTAGTTTTTTCATAGATTTTCAATCAAAATGATTGAAACTTCATTGCAGATTAGGTATATTTTCCAAATTTAGAAACCTTTTGTTTGTTTTTTTGCAATCAAACAAGAGCAATGTAAGTTGCTCAACACAACTAAAATAACAAGTAGTGCTCTTATTTCTTCACAAAATGCTCACATTTGGAAATCAGTTGCTGTCTCAAGCACACCAGATGCAACTAATCAAGGGCTTCATTAGTTGCACCAGGTGTGCTTGAGAAAAAATACATCAAATACCTGGACTGGCAAGAGCTTTGCTGAATGTGATGTTTGTTTACATGTTAGAAATATGGATAAGTCAAGAGACTGGTCCAAAAAGGTATAAGAAACGATCATCACCTTGCTCAAACAAGGAAAGGGTTGCAAAAGATACAAAGGCACCGAATATACCTAGAGATATAGCTGAATGTAGTTTACAAGCTTAAAGTTACAGGAACTGGATACACTATCTAAACATGTCAGAAACAATAAGCTATCACCGGCCGCCACTAGATACTGGAGGAGGCATTTGGTTAAATGTCCTTGAGTGGCTGCAAAAGGCCTGCAGCAAGATCTGGTGGCAGCAGCACTGAGTTTCCTGTTTCTATAGTAAGAAACATACTAAAAGCTGAACTCCAACATGTCCACCTCTACAGACCCAAAAGCACAAGGACTTTAATGAGACTTTCAAGAAAATAGAGAGTATAACAACACCAAATACATCTGGCTGCAAATTAGAAATAGTTGTCAGAGAATTACAGAGTAAAATAGTATTTTCGTCTGTAAAAAGACATGTCCATCCAGTTGGGTCTGTGACCCCAAATGTTGATCGAGAGAGAGAGACAAAAAAACCCCCCACACTTTAACCCCTTTGCTTTAAAATTGGTGTATGATGTTGGTGTCATTAGATGACACAGATGCTCACCGGTTCCATAAAATCATCAAATGTGAGTTTAATACAATCAAGGACCTGTCAGACAGGTTGAAAGATACAATGTTAAGTCTACGGGTGTGCACTGAGACAGTGCGAGAAAGAGCGATGGAGATAGAGAGATAGTGAGAGAAAGAGAGGCAGAGAGCGCGATAGACAGAAAGAGAGATAGTGAAACAGACAGAGAGAGCAATAGAGAAACAGAGTGATAGAGAGACACAGACAGATCAATAGAGACAGACAGAAAGAAAGCAATAGAGAAGCAGATAGAGAAACAGAGAGAGAGCGATCAAGAAACAGACAGAGGTAGAATGATAAAGAAACCGAGATACAGCACTAGTGAGATAGACAGAGAGCGATAGAGAGACAAATAGACAGGCAGAACAAGAGTGATAGAGAGAAAAAGAGAGAGTGATAGAGAGACCCAGAGAAAGAGACAGGGAGAGCGATAGAGAGAAAAATAGAAAGAGATAGCAATAGAGAGAGCAATAGAAAGCCAGAGAGAGAGGGACAGACAGATGGAGACAGAAAGAGACAGAGAGAGATAAACAGAGTGAGAGAGACGGGCAGAGTGAGAGAGACCTGAAGGCTTTTTTTATATTAGATATGTTCTACAAATACAAAGTGACACTCTAAATAATTACCTAACTGAGCAGATTTAGAAGTTTACAACCAAACTTTTGAAACCTTTTATGCCCGCGTAGCAAACATCAGATCAATCTGGTAACTTGTAATATTATTACACTACAGGTTCATCTTGTACTCTTTTTAGTGAGTTCTCCATCACCACATCCTCTGGCAGAGAGTTCCATAGTGTCACTGCTCTTGCAGTAAAAAAAACCCTTCTATGTTGGTGTAGAAACCTTCTTAACTCTAGATGTAGAGGGTGCCCCCTCATTACAGTCCTGGGTATAAATAGATGATGGGAGATTTCTGTATTGTCCCCTGATATATTTATGAATAGTAATTATATGAGGGCTCGAACCCACGCCCTTTTGTGTTCCAGTCGGCAGCTCTCTCGGCTAGTACTTGGACAGTTCCATTGCGGAAATCTAGCTTTGTTCTGTATTTCCCAGTTACCTAGTTCCTGCCTCCTGGTCCTGACCCTGCCCCATGATTGCACTTCCTATATAAGCCTAGCCTTTCCACTCCTTCAGTGTATAGTTATTGTGCTCCACCACCTTGATCAAGCTCCTCTTCCTCCTGCTCATCTGCAATTGTACTGATACCTACTGCTTATGACCTCCAGCTTCCGTTTGACTATGCTTCTATCTTATCCCATTGTACAGCATACCAATGCCTCCTGCTGCTGACCTCTGGCTTCCATTTGACTATGCTTCTGTCTCATCCCATTGTGCTGCATTCTGTGACTTCCCAATAATGACTCCCAGCTTCCTTGATAACTCTCCTGTGACTGACTCAGCTACTACACCTGGTAAAACCAGAGCCAGTAAGACCTTACAAAATAATCACGCCCAAAAATTGAGTCCGTAGTGACAATACTCAGGAAACAAGTCACAAAACTCCAGGATCTTTGTGCCTCCTACCAAGAGAAGGTTGTCTGTATGCAACGGGAGATTGAGGGGCTACAGAGGCAGATTTTGGAGATGCACAACTCTGTGCCAGGGGTTTATCTGAGTGGGTAAAAGATGAATTTACCAGAGTGGAGACTCTTGATAATCTGGAAGACTTCATTCAGTTATGCATTCGGATTGACCAGAGACTTTTTGAGCAGTGAAGGAAGAGATTGCGGGGTTCAGGCTCCAGCACAAAGTCCTCTTTCCGCCAACTCTTGTTTAGTCCCCACCCAAGGACTGACGCCACCCTTGAACCCATGCAAGTGGGCATCATCCACAGACCTCTCTTGATCACAGAAAAAGAAAGGTGATGCTCTGAAAATTTGTGCCTCTATTGTGGGAGCTTGGGACATTATGCCTTAAAGGGGTTGTCCCGCGCCGAAACGGGTTTTTTTTTTAATAGCCCCCCCCCGTTCGGTGCGAGACAAACCCGATGCATGTGTTTAAAAATAAAACGGATAGTACTTACCCGAATCCCCGCGCTCCGGTGACTTCTTACTTACCTTGCGAAGATGGCCGCCGGGATCTTCACCCTCGGTGGACCGCAGGTCTTCTGTGCGGTCCATTGCCGATTCCAGCCTCCTGATTGGCTGGAATCGGCACACGTGACGGGGCGGAGCTACGAGGAGCCGCTCTCCGGCACGAGCGGCCCCATTCAGAAGAAAGAAGACCGGACTGTGCAAGCGCGTCTAATTGGGCGATTAGACGCTGAAAATTAGACGGCACCATGGAGACGGGGACGCTAGCAACGGAACAGGTAAGTGAATAACTTCTGTATGGCTCATAATTAATGCACAATGTACATTACAAAGTGCATTAATATGGCCATACAGAAGTGTATACCCCAACTTTGTTTCGCGGGACAACCCCTTTAAACTGTCCAAGCAAGCCCTAAAGGACTCTCACCTTGACCCGTGCTAAACCAATGGCCAAGGAGATGCCACCCAACACACCTTTGTACCAGTAATTCAGAGTGGTGTGGAAAGCCTTCCCCCCTCCACCATTTTGTCCTTCCACTCGAGATTATAACAGGCAATCAGAACACTCAGTGCTCAGCAGTGTTGAATTCAAGAGCGGGGGTGGTGGGAGTTCATTTACTTAACATTCGCTCATGACAAGAACATTGCAACCTGACTTAAATCCATACCAATCGATTTGGAAACTGGGTGGGTCACCCTTGTCTTCAGGCCCTGTCACACAAGAGACAATTGAACTGGAGCTCCACATGAGTGCTGACCACTATGAGACCATCAGCTTTCAGCTCATGTCATCCCCCAAGTTTCCAGTGATTCTCGGGGATCCCCTGGTTTTCTATCCATGATCCCTCTATCAAGCGAGAAACCAGGACCATTGCCTTCCCTTCAGACTACTGGAAGGAAAATGCCAAATTGCACCATCCGCTCCTAAACCAATGCAACACCTTAAGGACAATCAACAGGACCTAGAGAAATTATCAGTTCACTACCAGATGTTCAAGGATGTTTGCAGCAAGAAGAAGGCCGACCAGCTGCCACCTCACCGGCCATACGACTGTATTATTGAGCTGCTTCCTGATTCTTCTATTCCACTTGAGCGTATCTTCAACCTCGCAGAACCAGAATTAGGGGCCCTTTGGAAACATCTGGATGAAAATCTAGAAAGAGGCTTCATCCAGCCTTTTTCCTCTCTGGCAGGAGCCCCATTTTCTTTGTAAAAAAAAAAAGATTCAACTCATCGGCCGAGCATCGACTACTGGGAACTAAACAAGATCACCATTAAGAATTGCTAATCTCTCCCGTTAATCCCAGAACTACTGGAGGGGCTTTGGCCAGGTGTCTTTGCAAAACTGGACCTCAGAAGAGTCTATAATCTGGTGCGGATCCGGCCTGGAGACGAGTGGAAGACTGCCTTCAGGACGAGATATGGACATTTTGAATCCTAAATGATGTTGTTTGGTCTTTGCAATGCTCCTGCTACCTTCCAGCACTTTATCATCGATGTGTTTCAAGACCTGTTGGATCAATTCGTAGTGGCATATCTTGACGACATCCTCATATTCTCTGACAATTTGGAGGAACATCGTGGACACGTTAAGGGTGGTCTTGGAACGATTCCAAAGGAATAACCTCTACATCAAGTTAGAGAAATCTGAGTTCAAACAGACACAAATTCAATTCCTGATGTCAGGGTAATATTCTAAGTACAGCACCAATCAGGCCCACCCCACTTGCCCCGCTGCCGGCGGTAAGAAGAGACACCACACACGGAGGTCTGGTATAGTTCCTCACACGGGACATGACTGCGCTTTTCGCTTTATTACAGATTACATGAGATCTTATACCCTTTTGTCCCATCACCAGGAATGGGTGATGGGCTCATTGGCTAAAATTCACAGCATAACCATATTCCGGCCTGAGACTGTGAAAGTTCAGATGCATAGTTGAACAGTCGTTATCTTAATACTGGCGCCTCCGGGAAAACAGCCAAGTACGCGTCCTTCGTCCGATTCTTCTTTGCTATGTTTAAAATACATTTTGTTCAAGATACATTTTGTCTTCGCCTTGCAAGGTCTTTGGAATATCTGATGTAAGGCGACATATAAGTTTTTTTCTCATTTGGAATTGAATAGAACTTGCATATAGGTATAAAGCATAAAAAACATTCGGCAATATATACATATACCCTCACACTGAGATACATGATCTCCCCAGAGGGCTTAAGTATGGATCCCAGCAAGATGAAAGCCAGCCTGGATTGGTCCATTCCAAAACATTTGAATAAAGTACAGTGCCTGAGTGGTTTTGTGAATTTCTACAGAAAATTTATTAAGGACTTCTCAAAAGTCATCTCCCCCAGTACCTCCCTCACAAAGAAAGCACACATGTTTTGCTGGTCCCCAGAGGCATAAACCGCTTTTGAGAAACTAAAGACTACTTACTTCAGCACCAATACTGATCTATATCCATGGACTTTATAGTTGATCCACTCCCCTTGAAAGGGATAACTACTGTCCTTGTGGTCGTGGATCGACTTACGAAGATGGCTCACTTCAACCCCATAGAAAAAAATCCCACTGCCAAACAGACCACAGAGTTGATCCGGGAAGTTCTCTGACTACATGGAAATCTGGATAATGGGGTTTCTGACAGAGGGGTCCAGTTCACCTCAAGGTTTTGAAGACCATTCTGCACAGGTCTGGGAAGTACCATAAATCTCTCCTCTGCCTTTCATTTTCAGTTTAACGGCCAGATGGAAAGAACAAATCAGGCTTTGGAGCAATATCTCTGCTGCTTTATCTCCCATCTACAGGATGACTGGGTGGATTATTTGTCAACAGCAGAGTTCACCTATAATAATAATAATAATCTTTATTTGTATAGCGCCAACCTATTCCGCAGCGCTTACATAGACAGGGGGGAATACAGAAAGACAAAATACAAACATTACAGAACCACGGTTACATATAGTAATCAGTTGATGGAAACAATAGGGGTGAGGGTCCTGCTCCAACGAGCTTACATACTACAAGTAATGGGGGGATACAGAAGGTAAAGGGGCTGGAGATGTGCACGGTATAGTGAGGTGGAGAGTGAGCAATGCTATACACATAGACAATGGTCAGACATTTAGCCGTGTGACCGCAGAAACGGTGTGACTGCAGGAGCGGTTTATGATGGCTAGCAGGGATTGCAGTCAGTAGGTCAGGGAGCATGTTATCAGGCGGAGTACAGAGAGGTTTTTTTTTTTTTTCGTTAGGGAATGCGGTATGCCTCCCTGAAGAGGTGCGTTTTTAGAGCACGCCTGAAGTTCTGCGAGTCCTGGATTGCTCGGGTAGCCTTTGGTAGTGCGTTCCAGAGGACCGGGGCTGCTCTGGAGAAGTCTTGGAGGCGGGAATGAGAAGTTCGAATTAAAGGGGCGCTCAGTCTGGTTTCATTAGCAGAGCGGAGAGCCCGGGCTGGTTGATGGATTGAGATAAGGGAGGCGATATAGGGGGGCGCTGCACTGTGGAGGGCTTTGTGGATGAAGGTAGTGAGTTTGAATTGAATTCTGTATTTAACGGGCAGCCAGTGCAGTGACCGGCACAGGGCAGAGGCCTCCGAGTAGCGGCTGGACAGGAAGATGAGGCTGGCTGCCGCATTCAGGATGGACTGGAGAGGGTAGAGTCTGGTGCGGGGGAGGCCGATCAGCAACGAGTTGCAGTAATCAAGCCGGGAGTGGATGAGGGCGACAATAAGCGTTTTTAACGTCTCCACAGTGAGAAAATGCCCAACACCGTTCAACCGCCCAGAGCCCATTTTATTCCAACTATGATACACATCCCGTCTTTATTCCTCACCCCCTATCAACACTACAGTCCCAACGGTTTACTATAGACTGACAACGTTAGCAGAAACACAGAAGCAACTAAAGGAAACCTAGAGTTAATATTAGGAACAGTGCCAGTATAAAAGCATAACTCAATTACATGTCACATAACCAAGACTAGTAAACCAAGACATATAGGCATTAATCCAGGATAATTGTCTCCATGATCATCGGACAAGTGTATTTCTTTTATCTGTTTTTCCTTATCTGTATCGACAAAAACACTTACTTTTGAAACAAGTGTTTGTTATTCTGCAGTTACTTTGTTGTAAAGGGACGACCTTTATAAAATCCAGCAGTGTGAAGCTCATTATGATCACGTAGAATCAAATACAGCTACAAAATACAAACATTTATAGAATTACAGGGATTCTGTCAGCAGGTTCATGGAGTTCGGCTTGGAGTTGAGCTCTGAGTCGTGGAGGGGGCCGTGCTGGCTTTTCCCCGCCTGCAGCATGCAGAGTGACGGCTCTCTTTCTATACACAAAATAGGTGGGAGCTGTCAGTCTGCATGATGCGGGAGGAAAAAGCCAGCATGGCCCTTCTCCACGACTCATAGCTCAGCTCCATGCCAAACTTCATGAAGCTGCTGATAGAATCCCTTTAAGGAGCAATTGTAGCTTAAAAGGGGCATCCACTTTGACATGACTGATAACTGCAGCTGTCAGGTCATTTTTGTATCTGTCTGCTGACTTTTACAATATTTGTCTTACAGCTTTTGTATCCGGATGAAGATCTGACCAATATTAATACTACTGAGACAAATGTGAGGGGCGATCAGCGGTGTAAAGAGGAGATTCCTACAGGTAACCGCTCAGGTGAGTAGTAACCACTAAATACAGCAGAGAAGAGTCACAGATTCTCATAGAATGGTAGAGTTTGAAGGGACCTCCAGGGTCATCGGGTCCAACCCCCTGCTCAGTGCAGGATTCACTAAATTATCCCAGACAGATATCTGTCCAGTCTTTGTTTGAACACTTCCATTTAAAGGGGTTGTCTCGAGGAAGCAGTGAAATTTTTTTTTTGCCCAGTCCCCCTAATTAAGCATACATTACTAAGCCCCCCTGTAAATGACTTTTCTAGCTGGTTTGTACTTACAGTTCCAGCGTTTCAGCAACTTATAAAAAGTTTCCCCAAGATGGCCGCCGGCTCTTTTCCCGTCGCTTGCTGTAGCCCGACGTGCGCGCTCCCGAGACGCTACCAGCTGTGTCTCCCTAACAACCAGACGCCCCGCAGCCGCCGACCGGACCCCGGGATTGAACGCGACCGACCAGTCACCCAACGCCAGGCAGCAGGTAACCGGCGCTAGGCCCCCGGCTCCCCCCCGGGCCACAGCGGTAGGCTCCGGGGCCACAGCGGCAGTCCGTCACGCGTCACCCCCGTCAGTCCGTCACCCATCACTTACCTGGGCGGCTGGGCTGGGCGGCTCTGCACCTTCCTCTAAGAGAGGATGGTAGCAGAATGGCCGCTCCAGCGCGCTCCCGTGAGGATACAGCTCATCTGTGCATGCGCAGAAGAGCTGTAGCGGCGAGCACACTGAAGCGGCTCGTGCTCAGAGCAGAAGAGCGGACTGCGCAAGCGTGTCTAAAAAAGCAAGCCGCCAGCGAATTTAGACAGAACCATGGAGACGAGGACGCTAGCAACGGAGCAGGTAAGTGAATAACTTCTGTATGGCTCATATTTAATGCACAATGTATATTACAAAGTGCATTAATATGGTCATACAGAAGTGTATAACCCCACTTGATTTCGCGAGACAACCCCTTTAAGGAGAACTTACCACCTCCCGTGGCAACCTGTTCCACTGATTGATCACCCTCACTGTAAGAAAGTTTTTTCTAATATCTAATCCGTGTCTTCTCCCTTTCAGTTTCATCCCATTGCTTTTAGTCTTTCCTTGTGCAGATGAGAATAGGGCTGATCCCTCTGCACTGTGACAGCCCTTCAGATATTTGTAGACAGCTATGAAGTCTCCTCTCAGCCTTCTTTTTTGCAAGCTAAATATTTCCAGATCCTTTAACAATTTCTCATAGGACATGATTTGCAGACCGCTCACCATCTTTTAACTCTTCTCTGAACTTGCTCCAGTTTGTCTCTGTCTTTATTTAAAGTGGGATGCCCAGAACCGGACACGGTATTACAGATGGGGTCTAATTAAGGAAGAGTAGAGGGGAATAATTACCTCACGTGATCTAGACTCTATGCTTCTCTTAATACATCCCAAAATTGTGTTTGCCTTTTTGACTGCTGCATCACATTGTTGACTCATGTTCAGTCTATGATCTATTAGTATACCCAAGTCTTTTTCACATGTGCTGCTGCTTAGCCCAATTCCTCCCATTCAGTATGTGCTTTTTTTGTTATTTTTGCCCTGATGTAGGACTTTGCATTTCTATTTGTTAAATACCATTCTGTTAGTCGCCGCCCACTGTTCAAGCTTTTCTGGTGTCTCTTGCTCCTTTACTTTCCCTTTGAATTTTTTGTCTTTGTTCTTTCTTTCCACTTCTAATAGCGAGGTTCTCGAATGTATTAATTAGCTTATATTTTTAACTAGCCTTTCAGTTCCCGTCCCATATTGTTGCAGTTTAAAGCTCTCCGAATGAGTGAACAGAGCGGCCACTAAATATATGCTTACCTGTTTTTCTAAGGTGCAACCCGCCTCTAGCAAGCAGTCCATCATATAGGTAATTCACTCCATGTTCTAGAAATCCAAATCTTTGCTGACGGCACCATCAACGTAGGCAGTTGTTCACCTGTAGAATCCTGTTCCATCTGCTTATTCCATGGCCATCCACTGGAAAGATGAATGAGAAGACTACCTGTGCTCCTAGTCACATTATTATTCTCCTCAGTCACATTCTTATCTCTCAGCTGGGAGTGAATGCGGTTTCTTAGAATCCCACTCCCTTACATTGTACTGTAGATTATACAATTCCGCAGTGTGTGATCTCACCGTAATACTCTTCCAGTTGCCATAAATGGGCACAATTGGGAAACAGATTCCGAGTAGTTTCATCCTAATATAACGTCTGAGCCGATTATAAGGGGGTTGGAGATAAAGTAACGGCTTACAGATGTGTTCTCTAATGGCTCCAAAGAGTCTGTTCAGAATCAAGAAGAGTCTAATGTGCGGACCGCCATCAGGGCAGGATAAATGGTTACAGAGGCCCCCGCTGACCGCTGGCTGCTGCCTGCCTGTCAATAAAGATATCAGTATGTCCTGAGCCAAGTCAGTGATCGCCAGCACTCTGCACACTAGCAGTAGGAATTATATCCCGAGGGGTTGGATCCCTTTAAGGAGCCCCCCAGTGGTCAATGACAGGTTACTCTGCTTCCCACTGGCCATTCTGCTCAGCATCCCCCACTTAAGACTCAGACCCCATCCCCCACCCGTCCCCTGGGGCTCTCATTAATCCCGTTATATGGGAGCCCAATATATCTCATGGCAGCTGTGTGTAATGGTCAGGGGCTGGCTGACAAAATTTAGTCTGTAGGGCAGGAATATATCACAGGCCCGTGAGTAGCGACCCGACATAAGGATGTGTTCACACGGAGTGGATTTTCTGCTGAGGAAAATCCACAACAAATCAGTGTCCTATTTCACATTTCAATCTTCCCCACTAGCACATATTCTGATGTGGATCTGCATCAAACTTCACTCCTTCAATTGAAATGGTGAAATCAGCTGCAGATCTGTGGTAAAATCCACAGCATATAGTGTGGACTTTGTGCAGATTTTGGTGCGGACCTGCATCATAATCTAATGGTGGAAACCTGTGATATAGCTGGCCACACAAAATACTGTCATAATGACATGACTACTTCCCGCAGTCGGTGAGCACGGTCTGGTTGCGTGTGATCGGCCATAATGTATCCTTTCTTATCTACAGTATTTCACAGGAATTTCACGTTGTGGTCTCAATTATGATCTTCCTCTGTTCCCCTAATCAGTGGCATAACTAGACTCATATGGGACCCAGAATAAAGTTTTAAATCTCAAAAAATATCCTTCCATATCATGTCCATCTCCAAGTGGCTTCATCATCCTCCCATGCCCTCCAAACAACTCCCATCATCCTCCAAGATCCTGCAAACAGTCCTTATAATCCCCCAAACAACCCCAATCCTCATTGATGTACCTGAACAGCCCCCATAACTCACTCTTCCCCCAACAGCACCTATCATCTTCCATTGCCTCCGTCACCCTGTATTGTGCACTCTGTCCCACAGGTTCACATTGTGACCTCGCTACTGTCCCCCACTGCATGGTCACTCAGACTACAGTGAATGCTGGAGCCGGGGAGGGAGGAAGGAGGTGACTCTGTCAGCCTGTGAGAGAGAGTGGGACATGGCAATACCGTGAATAAGACTGTCAGCACTAATAGCAGCAGGTGACGCCATAGCTTTAAGAGCTCTAAACTAGGTGGCCTGGCCTATTCCTGGTCTGACGTATTATTCCTCGTCTGATGTGACAGCATATAGAATGATTGTATATACTAGGTTGTTTTATAGATGAGCAGTTCTATATTTGCCGTACACCGTGTGTTACTGACATCCGGCTTCATGGGAGAGTTTCTGTGTGTTCTTTATAGAAAATTAGAAACTAATTTTGATGCAGAAATGGCCGAACTCCGTCTGTATAGAATATACTATTTCTGTAGCTTTGGTTCAGAAATCTACCAGGGACAGTAACCCGGGGCTTGTGGAGGACTCTGCTGCAAGTTACTTTTTATTACCCTTTTTCAGATCCACCAGTACCCCCATGTTATTGATGAAAGTCCTGTTAGTTACTTGTAAGTCCCGATTCACATCTGTAGTTTTTGGTTTTTCTTCTGCACCGACAATCACTTAGTGTTTAAGTGAGCTGCAAACCAAGTGACTTCGATGAGTGAGCGATTCTTACTCACTCGCTCTGTCAGGATCCGTGTTTACATGGGCTGACAGTCATCCGTAATGGCTCTTTTCAGTGATTACTCTAGCGGCTGTCAGCCTGTGTAAAAGCACCCTTAGATGATGATTACATTTTGCTACATGACTTGTTATTTGTATGGAAATGTTATAATATCAGTATCATTTATAAGGTATGTAGTATTAAAGAATAATCAGTTTTACTCTCTGCAGATGACGGTATCGGGAGCTCAGAGGGAGATCTGATATCTGCAGATACTAAAGCAGAGGATTGTGGTATCACACAAGATACATATGAAGAACCTGCCATTATCCCAGATATCCCCTCAGCCCTTCACAGCCAAAATACATCATCTGATCCTCTTATACGGGTCCCATCTTCTGATTTGTCACAGACTGATAAGCAGGGAAAATGTCACAGAAGGGAAGAACATCAAAGAGCTCACACAGCAGAGAAGCCATATTCATGTTCAGAATATGATCAATGTTTTACAGAGGAATCACATCCTGTTAGACATCAAAAAACTGAGAAGCCCTTTTCTTGTACAGAATGTGGAAAATGTTTTGCAGTGAAATCAAAGCTAGTTCGGCATCAGAGAATTCACACAGGAGAGAAGCCATTTTCTTGTTCAGAATGTGGAAAATGTTTTGCAGTGAAATCAGTCCTTGTTGATCATAAGAGAATTCACACAGGAGAAAAGCCGTTTTCTTGTTCAGAATGTGGAAAAAGTTTTGCAGTGAAATCAGTCCTTGTTGATCATCAGAGAATTCACGGAGGAGAGAAGCCATTTCCTTGTGCAGAATGTGGGAAATGTTTTTCAAGGAAATCAAAGCTAGTTAGACATCAGAGAATTCACAGGCAAGATAAACTGTTTTCTTGTTCAGAATGTGGGAAATGTTTTGCAGAGGAATCAGACCTTGTTATGCATCGGAGAAGTCACGCAGGAGAGAAACCGTTTTCTTGTTCAGAATGTGGGAAATGTTTTGCAGTGAAATCAGCCTTTGTGGATCATGAGAGAATTCACACAGGGGAGAAGCCATTTTTATGTCCAGAATGTGGGAAATGTTTTACAAGGAAATCAAACCTTCTTAAACATGAGAGAAGTCACACGGGACAGAAGACATTTTCATGTCCAGAATGTGGGAAATGTTTTGCAGGGAAATTAAAGCTAGTTCAGCATCAGAGAACTCACGCAGGAGAGAAACCGTTTGCTTGTTCAGAATGTGGGAAATGTTTTGCAGGTAAATCAAAGCTAGTTCAACATCAGAGAATTCACACAGGACAGAAGCCATTTTCTTGTTCCGAATGTGGGAAATGTTTTGCAGCTAATTCATACCTTGTTAAACATTTTAGAATTCACACAGGAGAGAAACCATTTTCTTGCTCAGAATGTGGGAAATGTTTTGCAGCTAATTCATACCTTGTTAAACATCTTAGAATTCACACAGGAGAGAAACCGTTTTCTTGTTCAGAATGTGGAAAATGTTTTGCAGGGAAATCTGACCTTGTTAAACATTTTAGAATTCACTCAGGAGAGAAGCCGTTTTCTTGTTCAGAATGTGGGAAATGTTTTGCAGTGAAATCAGTCCTTGTTGATCATAAGAGAATTCACACAGGAGAAAAGCCATTTTTATGTTCAGAATGTGGGAAATGTTTTGCACAGAAATCAGACCTTGTTAAACATCAGAGAATTCACACAGGAGAGAAGCCGTTTTCTTGTTCCGAATGTGGGAAATGTTTTACAGTGAAATCATTCCTTGTTGATCATAAGAGAACACACACAGGGGAGAAGCCATTTCCTTGTGCAGAATGTGGGAAATGTTTTGCAATGAAATCATTTCTTGTTGATCATAAGAGATTTCACACAGGAGAGAAGCCATTTTTATGTCCAGAATGTGGGAAATGTTTTGCACATAAATCAAAGCTAACGCTGCATCAAAGAAATCACACAAGAGATAAACCTTTTTCTTGTTCAGAATGTGGGAAATGTTTTACTCAGAAATCATATTTACTGCTACATCAAAAAGTTCACACAAGAGAGAAGACATTTTTTTAAACCTGTTTTTGTCAAACCGTACAAAAAAAATGTAAAAAATAAAGTGACATATCATACGCAAAAAAAGGAAGTTATTTACAGCATTAAGTGATAAATGTATGTAATTACCAATAAACATCCGCTCTCCAAAAGCAAACAATCCCACCTTAATTATCACCCGTGTACATAGAATATTTCACATTGACACATATAACTGCGTCTCTAAATTTGTTTTCTTAGGCTGAGGTCACACAGGACGGATTTCCAGTGGAATGGCCGCACCGAAATTCTGTGCGATTTCCGCTCTCCCCGTAGAGAGGAGCGAGGCCGCTGCAGAAGTGAAAAAAGAATTGACATTCTGCGTCATTGTTTGCTGCTCCGCATATCCGTTTCCGCTCTACTTGGCCGCAGCATGTGGATAAGATTTTTGCAAATCTCATCCACTTTGCTGGCTAATCCCGGGATTAGGATCCGCGTGTGGACATTCCGCACAGAAATTCCGTCCCGTGTGGACCCAGCCTAACTGTTCATAAAAGTTTACTTTTATAACTGAAAGGGGTTGTCCCGCGCCGAAACTGTTTTTTTTTTTTTTTCAATAGCCCCCTCGTTCGGCGCGAGACAAACCCGATGCATGTGTTGAAAAAAAAAAACGGATAGTACTTACCCGAATCCCCGCGCTCTGGTGACTTCTTACTTACCTTGCGAAGATGGCCGCCGGGATCTTCACCCTCGGTGGACCGCAGGTCTTCTGTGCGGTCCATTGCCGATTCCAGCCTCCTGATTGGCTGGAATCGGCACACGTGACGGGGCGGAGCTACGAGGAGCAGCTCTCCAGCACGAGCAGCCCCATTCAACACGGAGAAGACCGGACTGCGCAAGCGCGTCTAATCGGGCGATTAGACGCTGAAAATTAGACGGCACCATGGAGACGAGGACGCTAGCAACGGAGCAGGTAAGTGAATAACTTCTGTATGGCTCATAACACTGGCCAACAAAATTGTAAAAAATTTTTGGTGCCAGAAATGTTACAACTGATTAAGTGTATATTTGGCCCATTATTTACGAATATGCAAACAGTTTCTCTCCATCAGCTATAGTTTCAGCGAATGCACATGGCCAGCCACGCCGTGTCACATCACCAATCTTATTAGTACATTTAGTTTGTCACAACCAGTAGGGAGGAACGGTTGTGTACATTTGTCGCCCAAGGTGTTGTGGGGTTTTATAGCTATACAATCGTTGTGTTCAGGAGTGTACCTAAAGGCTCAGGGGCCCGGGTGCAAAAGTTCAGCTTGGGCCCACCCCTCCTTCCTAAATCATGCTGCATACAGCTGCAAAACAATAAATTGTTCCATAGTCTACTTTGTTTTGTTCCTTGCATCACAATATTGTAGAAAGTAACACTAATTTGTACGGTATTTGTTTAATTATATCGATCATATGTGTAATATGGAATAGGGTAATAAAATTCAGTAGGTGCCTATATCACAGAAACTAGAGCTGATAGGGGAAAATGGATGGCATATTTAAAATCAGCACACAAAATATACCTTAGATCCGCTATCAAACGCTCTGCACCAAAATATGTGTTGGCCAGTGTAATTAATGCACAATGTACATTACAAAGTGCATTAATATGGCCATACAGAAGAGTATACCCCAACTTTGTTTCGCGGGACAACCCCTTTAACCCCTTGAGTGGCACGCCCAGAAATTTTCCGGGACGGATTTTTGAACGCCTCAATTTCCACTAGGCTGTAGGGGAGCATCTCCAGGCTGATCAATTTGGCTATGTGGACATTTAAAGCTTGAGCGTGCGGGTGCGTGGCGGCGTATTTGCGCTTTCGCTTCAACGATTCTCTTAGCAACAGCTGGACGCTGCGTTGAGAGACATTGCTGGATGGGGCCGAGGACAGCGGAGGTGAGGGTGTGGGTCCAGGCCAGGAGACGGTCGTGCCTGTGTCCTGAGAGGGCGGTTGGATCTCAGTGGCAGGTTGGGGCCCAGGGGGAGAGCCAGTGGCACAAGCTGGAGGCGGTGAATGGCCTTCGTCCCACCTTGTGGGGTGCTTGGCCATCATATGCCTGCGCATGCTGGTGGTGGTGAGGCTGGTGGTGGTGGCTCCCCGGCTGATCTTGGCGCGACAAAGGTTGCACACCACTGTTCGTCGGTCATCCGCCGTCTCAGTGAAAAACTGCCACACCTTAGAGCACCTTGGCCTCTGCACGGTGGCTTGGTGCGAGGGGGTGCTTTGGGAAACAGCTGGTGAATTATTCGCTCTTGCCCTGCCTCTACCCCTGGCCACCCCACTGCCTCTTCCAACCTATCCTGCGGCTGCAATTGCCTCCCCCTCTGAAGACCTGTCCTCAGTTGGCTTATCACACCAGGTGGGGTCAGTCACCTCATCGTCCAGCGACCCTTCCTCCGAATCCTCTGTGCGCTCCTCCCTCGGACTTACTGCCCTCACTACTACCTCACTGATAGACAACTGTGTCTCATCGTCCTCCTCACCCACTGAAAGCTCTTGAGACAGTTGCCGGAAGTCCCCAGCCTCATCCCCCGGACCCCAGGAACTTTCCAAAGGTTGGGCATCGATCACGACAAACTCCTCCGGTGGGAGAGGAACCATTGCTGCCCAATCTGGGCAGGGGCCCGAGAACAGTTCCTGGGAGTCTGCCTGCTCCTCAGAATGTGTCATTTTCATGGAGTGAGGAGGCTGGGAGGAAGGAGGAGCAGCAGCCAGAGGATTCAGAGTTGCAGCAGTGGACGGCGTAGAAGACTGGGTGGTCGATAGATTGCTGGATGCACTTTCTGCCATCCACGACAGGACCTGCTCACACTGCTGATTTTTTAAAAAAGGTCTATGACGTGGACCCAAAAATTGCGATATGAAGCTGGTGACCCCAGAAACTGTCCTCTCTCCTACTCCCGCAGCAGCCGGCTGTGGTTCACCTGGACCAGGAACTCAACCTATGCCCACACCCTCACTTGGGACTCCGCGTCCTCGACCGCGACCGCGTCCACGTCCTCTGCCCCTCAGCATGCTGGATTAAGAATCGAGCAGAGACAGAGCGGTGTAAAAATGTTTGTGAATTATTGCCGCGCAGTTGCTGGCTGCCAGCGGTAATATAACACTAAATGAAGCCAGAGATACAAGATAATACAAGATAATTAATACAACAAAGGATAATGTATGGCTACAAAAGGACCTAGATAAGCTGGAGGCTAGGGTAGAAAAATGGCAAATGACGCTCAATATTGATAAATGTAAGGTTATGCACATGGGCAGGAGAAATGGATGTCACCAATATACACTAAATGGAGTACTGCTAGGGAAAAGTGATATGGAAAAAGACCTGGGGGTACTAGTGGACTGTAGATTTAACTGGAGCAATCAATGCCAATCACATCCTTCAAAAGCAAATAAAGTATTGGGGTGCATTAAAAGAGATATAAGGAAGTGTCAGGGAAATTTGGCGTACAGCACCAATCAGGCGCACCCCAATGCCCCACTGCCGGCGGTAAAGAAGAGACACCACACACGGAGGTCTGGTATAGTTCCTCACACGAGGACATAACTGCGCACTTTATTACAGATTACATGGGGTCTTATACCCTTTGGTCACATCACTAGGAATGGGTAATGGTCTCATTGGCTCTAATTCACCGCATAACCATATATGTAAAGTCTGCAGTTCCATCTGAGGCAGTGATAATTATATATGTAGTTGAACAGTCGTTATCTAGATACGGCGCTTCTGGGAAAACAGCCAAGCACACGGCCTTCGTGTCCGGTTCTGTATCATCTCTGAATTTCTGGACACATCTCTCTCAGCCTTGCAAACCTTTGGAATATCTGATGTAAAGCGACATATTAAGTTTTTCTCATTTTAGGATTGAATAGAACTTGCATACAGGTATAAAAACATGGCAATATATACATATACCCTCACAGAAGAGGGACAAGAACATTATTCCACCACTATATAAAGCACTTGTTAGGCCCCACATGGAATACTGTGTACAGTTCTGGATACTGGTGCTTAAGAAAAATGTTGCAATGCTTGAGGGGGTTCAAAGAAGGACAACTAAATTAATAAATGGAATGAGAGGACTGGAATACCAGAGAGGCTATCCAAATTAGGATTATTTACTCTGGAAAAAAGACTGCTAATGGGGTGATCAAATAACTATGTATAAATACATTTGGGGACTATACAAGGATCTTTCCCATGATCTGTTTATACCCAGGACTGTTATGGTAACAAGAGGGCATCCTCTACGTTTAGAGGAAAGCAGGTTTCATCACCAACGTAGAAGGGGGTTCTTTACTGTAGGAGCAGTGAGAGTGTGGAACTCTCTGCCTGAGGACGTAGTGAAGGCAAAATCCATAGAGGAGTTTAAGCGGGAACCAGATGTCTTTCTAAAGCGCTATGTTACAGGATCTAGACATTAGATATCCAGCAGGGTTGCTAATCTCAAATGTTGATCCAGGGATTACTCTGGCTGCCATTATGGAGTCCAATAAGGGGAAGGGGGGTGGGGTGGAACAGGCTGCACTAGATGGACATTGTCTTAATTCAGCCTAACATACTAAGTTACTATGTTACCCACAAAGAGCAGAGAGAAAGAACTACAGCAAGAAATTACTCTACCCACAAAGAACTGCATCGTAAGCACACAGAGTCCTCTTGAATGGAGAAAAAGAAGTGCTGTTGTGAAAAAGAAAAGGAGAGTGGTGGTTGTGGGGATTCCTTATTGAGAGGCAGAAAGGCCGCTGTCTGTAGACCTGACACCTCACGAGTGGTGTTCTGGCTTGCAGGTGCACAAATCAAAGATAGGACCTTACAACTATCTGCAGAGACTTTGAAGACCTCAGAAAGAGAGTGAAAGAACTAGGAGCATAAGTAGTCTTCTCATCCATCCTCCCAGTGGATGGCAATGGAATAAGAAGATGGAACAGGATTCTAGAGGTAAACAACTCGCTACGTTGATCGTAGTACCATCAGCAAAGATTTGGATTTCCAGACCATGGAGTGAATTACCTATATGATGGACTGCTTGCTAGAGACAGGTTGCACCTTACAAAAACAGGTAAGCATATATTTGGTGGGCGCCTTGCTTCACTCATTAGGAGAGCTTTAAACTAGAACAATATGGGAAGGGAAGTGAAAGGCCAGGTAAAAATATGCAGCTAATTAATACATTTGAGAACCTCGCTATTAGAAGTGGAAAGAAAGAACAAAGACAAAAACTTCAGAAGGAAAGGAGGGGCAACATTCTGACACAGAGGAAGAGAAATCCTGGGGGGGGGGGGGTGAAGGACCGGGACCCTCTGACCAAGAGGGGGCAGCATTCTTACACAGAGGAAGAGGAATCCTGACGTGTGAAGGACTGGGACCCTCTGACCAGGAGGAGGCAGCATCCTCACACAGATGAAGAAGAATCCTGGGGGGTGAAGAACCGGGACCCTTCGACCAGGAGGTGGCAGTATTCTCACACAAAGGAAGAGGAATCCTGGGGGGTGAGGGACAGGGACCCTTAGACCAGGAGGGGGCAGCATTCTCACACAGAGGAAGAGACACCGATCAAAAACAAATGTTTTTACACAAATGCACAGAACATGGGAAACAAACCAGGAGAATTGGAGCTTCTAACACAGAAAGAGTAATATGATGTCATAGGCATTACGGAAACTTAGTAGAATGACGGGCATGAATGGAATACAAGACTTGAAGGATACAACTTATTTATAAGAAACAGACCTAAAAAGGGGAGGGGGTATTGCGTTGTATGTTAGGAAAACATTCATCTCCACAGAGATTCAAGCTTCAGAGAATGGTAGTTCTGTGGAAACTGTTTGGGTAAGAATACAAGGACAGAACAACAGAAAAGACAGTATTGTAGGCATTTACTATAGGCCACCCGGACAAGTAGAAGATATTGGTGAACTTTTTCTACATCAGATGGCCAAGCTTTCAAAAAAGTATGACAGTGATTATGGGAGATTTTACCTATCCAGACATTTGTTGGGAATTTCTCTCAGGTAAAAGTAATGGATCCAACAAATTCTCATCTGCTCTTGCTGACAACTTTATCTTCCAAAAGGATAGAAGAGAAAACAAGGGGATCTGCTATCTTGGACCTAATGCTTACCAATAGGGAGGAAATGATTGAGGAAGTAAGACTTCCTGGGACCTTAGGAGGCATGTTATTCTTGAATTTTGCATAAAAAGAGGAGGAAGACCTGAGAAAACTCAGACCTCAAGTTTGGATTTCAGAAAGGCAGATTTTAATGAACTCAGAAAGAGAGTAGGAAGAATCCAATGGCGGCATGTCCTTAAGGACAGAAATGTCCAAGAAGGTTGGAAAATATTGTAAACTGAGATTCTCAAAGCACAATTGTTAACAATTCCTAAAAGAAGAAAGAATGGGAAGCATTTAAAGCAGTGGTCCCCAACCTTTTTGGCACCAGGGACTGGCTTCAAGCAAGAACATTTTTACAAAGCCCGGCAGGGTTGGGCGGGACATGGGTGGGGCTTTGGTTATATGGGGCGGGGTTATAAAGGGGGTTGGAGTTTAGTGCATACTTATTCAATTATGACATTTAGAATGTCCTGGCAGTACACACATAGGGCAGTATAATATATCCCCCCCCACCTGGCAGCACACACATAGGGCAGCATATAATTTATCTTCCCCCCCCCCAGCACACACATAGGGCAGCATTTAATTTATCTTCCTTCCCCAGCACACACATAGGGCAGCATATAATTTATCTCCCCCCCCAGCACACATATACGGCAGCATATAATTTATCTCCCCCCCCCAGTATTTAGCAGCCTCCCCAGTAATCAGCAGCCCCTCCCCCTGTAATAGGCAGCCCCCACCCCCAGTAATAGGCAGCCCCCACCCCTCAGTAATAGGCAGCCCCCCCAGTAGTAAGCAGCCCCCCAGTAATAAGCAGCCCCCCCAGTAGTAAGCAGCCCCCCAGTTGTAAGCAGCCCCCGCAGTTGTAAGCAGCTCCCCCCAGTAGTAAGCAGCCCCCCTCATTGTAAGCAGCCCCCCTAGTAGTAAGCAGCTCCCCCAGTTGTAAGCAGCCCCCCCCCAGTAACAGGCAGCCACTCCAGTAATAAGCAGCCCCCCCACAGTAGTAAGCAACCCCCCCAGTTGTAAGCAGCCCACCCCCCAGTAACAGGCAGCCCCCCCAGTAGTAAGCAGCCCCCCCCCCCAGTAACAGGCAGCCCCCACCCCTCAGTAATAACCAGCACCCCCAACCCATATACTTACCTCCTCCCCGCTGTCAGCCTCGGTCCCTCTCTGCTTGCCCAGACGTCAGTGTGCAGCCCTGCACGCTTCCTCCCCGAGTCCTCTCCTGCGGAACTAATGAGCAGGGGACTCGGGGAGGAGGATCCTGGTTGCACACTGAGGTCAGTGTGTGCCGGGACCAGTGTGATTACCAGCGGAAAGCTGCGGCGCCCCCGCTGGTAATCGCCTCAGTGGTCAGCGGCGTCGGCACGCCGCTGGCCACATAGCACAAGGCAGCGGGCCTTGTGTTTAGAAGAAAAGTTCCGCAGACCGGCGCTAACCACCTAATGGCCCGGCCCCGGTCCGCGGCCCGGTGGTTGGGGACCCCTGATTTAAAGAGACCAGAATGAATGAACACCGAACTTGCACACATGTTAAAAATGAATAAAAATGTTTATCAAATGGAAAGAGAGGGGAATATCTAAAGAAGTATATAATGAGGTCTGCAGAAACTGTAGGACAAGTGTCAGAAAATCTAAAGCTAATAATGAATTGAGGCTTGCAACAAAGGCCAAAAGCAATAAAAAAGGATTTGGTGGGTATGTAAAAAACAACAAAAAAGTTAAAAATGCTTTTAGATGCTTATAAGATGAAAATCTTCACAGAGGCAGAACAGTCTACAGTTATTTAGAACCCCTCACAGAATAGATGTAGCTAAAAACTTAATTTTTATTAGTGAAAAATTTAAATTGTTTCATATATATATGTATGTATGTGTGTGTGTATATATATATATATATATATAGGGCTCAAAACACACACGCAACGTATCGCCACACAGCAGCAGAATTGTATTGATAAGGGTGTGGCGATAACTGGTAAAAGTTGGGGGTTACAAAGGATGCGGTCACTCTTTGTTTGCCTTGAGGACATTAGCAATGGTTGAGCTGGATGCAGGAGGTGAAACCGACGCGGTCTCCAAAGAGGTTGTACCTTGGGGGCTACAGGGTTCATTAGATCAGGAGGCCATTGGGGCGCTGGGCCGGGCGTATTGTTGAAGCTTGTTCACATGTTTAGCTTGTTTAGTGGGTGCTATTACACCAGAGGGATATAGTAGGAAATATCTGCAAGCTCGCGCTTATAATATACCGCAGGGGGTATTCACAGGTGGTTTAATACTTAATGCATAGCTGCTGAGGCATATTCATAGTGCAGCAATGCCAGTGACACCACATCACCACTAGATGTTAGAAGAGAGCAGGTCAGAAATCAGTGGACAGTAGTATATAGAGGTCTGTGCAGGTTGGGAAGCAGGAAGTCTGTAGGCATTCACACTCTTTGGCCCACAGCTTCAATTTTAACATGCAAGTGATGAGCAGAGCAGAGTAGAGAGGGGGGGAGGGAGGCAGCTTCACCCTTATATGCTGGGGCATTGTCAGTGTATTTCTGGTTTTGCTCCCTTTCCCCTCCGTAGCTGTGGAGGCTCAGTAAAGAGAGCCTCAGGATCTGCAGCAGGTGTCCCCCAATGTACAGCAAGCTGTGTGTATGCAGGCTCACTGCTGGCTGCCGGCCAGATGCACAGGACGGCTCCTTCACTTCCTAGCTGGGTCACCTGGAACCTCTGCCAGATACTGCCAGGCCTGAGCTCACACTGTCCCCACTGCTCTCTGGGGATTTCCGCAGCTGTGCTCTCACAGTCCCTTCTGACTGGGATCACGGGCGCCTCTCTCAATCTGATGCAGTTGCTGCCAGGCCTGCCATGTTCCGCGGCGCCCAAGCTTCCGGTGCTGAACGGAGCTTCTCAGACCCGCTCGCCCATCCTTCGGTGTCAGCACTTCACCTTGCGGCGGCATACTCTCCACTCCTGGCTCCCACTGGAGGCTCCACACCCATATTCTCAAGAGCAGAATGCAGTGAGCAGTCACCTCCTCTTCCGGGCACCCGCATCCAGAACTCCAGCCCAGGGATGCACCGCTCCAGGTAGGCTGCGATCTGTGTCCGGTGTCTTTTCCAGTGCAGAGGGTCTCAAACTTCTCCTCCTGGTCAGGGGAGAAACGTGCTGGGGTTTACCAGTCCAGGGATGCACCCTCCAGGATGCCAGGAAAGTGCATTAAATCGCTCCTAGCCCAGGAGCTCTGGCTGCTGCGTCCTTCCCCTTAGCAGGCTAGGCCACACCCCCAGGGCCGAACTTTTAAATTACCATTTTGTATCTGTTTTGTCTCAGAAATTAGATGGAACATCAACTGATTTTCCCTGTTCTATTGGTGGAATAAAAGAATGCAGGCTATCTATCCCCCTCTACTTTTCCTTAGCAGATCTCATCTGGAATACTGTGTCCAGTGCTGGGCACCCCACTTTAAAAAAGACATAAACAAACTGAAGCAAGTTCAGAGAAGAGTTACCAAGATGGTGAGTGGTCTGCAAATCATGTCCTATGAGAAACGGTTAAAGGATCTGGGAATGTTTAGCTTGCAAAAAAGAAGTCTGAGAGGAGACTTAATAGCTGTCCACAAATATCTGAAGGGCTGTCACAGTGCAGAGGGATCAGCCCTATTCTCATTTGTTAAGGAAAGATTAGAAGCAATGGGATGAAACTGAAAGGGAGGAGACACAAATTAGATATTAGAAAAAAACTTTCTGTTAGTGAGGGTGATCAATGAGTGGAACAGGAGGTGGTGAGTTCTCCTTCAATGGAAGTGCTTAAACAAAGGCTGGACACATATTTGTCTGGAATGATTTAGTGACCCTGGACTGAGCAGGGGGTCGGACCCGATGACCCTGGGGGTCCCTTCCATGATTAATTAGATATCAATCCATCCTGCACTTGATCTCAGTGAAGACTAAGGAAGCTTCGCGCCATGAGTGAGCAAGAACTTGTTTTGTGGCCAGAACAATGAAGTAGATTAGTTCCCTTGAGTCATGCAGGGGGCAAGGATATTATCTATTCGTTTGTCTAATAGGGCATCCCAAGGGTTTTTGCGTATATTGGGGCCTGTGACTAACTATATTAGGGAGTAAACCCTAATCCATTATCTCTTGACCCGAGAACCGGACCACCAAATGTGGAGCAACCTTGGAAACAATTGGGAGTGTGATCAGGCACTGCATAGGCCACTCTTTATATCTGGGGTTAGATACCAACGGTATAAGATTTTAAAGGACATTTCTAACATCAATATATTTTTAGCGCTACTGTCAGTAGACTTCCATATTTAGGTGCAGTCCTCTTTTGAAAGCTTTTCACCTTGGTCACTTTCCTAGCGCGCCATGTAAAGTAATTGTGTACGATAGGGGAAATGTACCAATCCTGAGTAAATTTGCGAAATGAGGCCTCTTGCATATAGGTATTTATAGCAATATCGTTCAAATAGGGATAAAGTCAATGGAGAGCCCGTATTCCTAAAAAGACTGGATGCAAAATGCTTTAATTGTAAATATTGGAACAATTCTGAATGCGGTAGGTTATATTTTTCCTGTAAGGTTTGGAAAGAAGCCCTCATCCGCTTTGAATTGGGCTGTTGGACCTGAATAACCAGGAAGCAACCGTGGCTCTAGCAGGGCCAGCTGGTTGGAAAAGGAGCTGCCGGTCCATTCTGAAAGCCCTTCAGCTGCGAGCAGTAGCAGTGCTTCCATCATCCCCTATATCAACCAATACAAATCGGTAGTCACTGTCGGCTACCACCAACAAGATTACTGAACATTACTGCTTGTAGGCAAAATATTTGGACCCTGAGCAATGTGGCTTCTTTACACGGATGTGCTTACCATCCTGGGCCCAAAATGCAGTTTGGAAACTGCGCTGCTACTTCAAAACTGGCAGTGATGTCCAACCATTGCTGCTTGTAGGGCGGCAGCATCACCGTTCTTTTCAGGCGCTCCCATATCATGCAGCAGTTCCTCCTGACAACCCTGGTGACAGTATCATATCCCAGCAGAAACTCAAAGTCTAATGAAGCAATGAAGTTTCCGGTTGCAAGGAATCTATAACGACAACACAGATAATATTTTAGACATTCCAAAAGAACAAAAGGAAAAATAATTCTAGGCGACAAAGGGTAGAGGACAACGCAGAAACTAATATTTAACACATTTCAAAAGAACAAAGGATGGCGAGTAATATACAGATCATACAAACCACAGGAGACCACAGAGCTCATATAGCTGAACCCACGCAGCTAAGCAGGCATAGCAGAGCCCACGCAGCTAAGCTGGCATAGCTGATCCCATGCAGATAAGTATGTCTAGCTTATCCCACACAGATAAGCATGCCTAGGAGAGGCCACACATTCTAAGGGGAAAAAATATAGAACACCACAGAATACAAATAAAAAGACATTTCAAAAAAACAAAGAAAAAGGATTTTAGGTCAAAAAAATACAGTGACCAACAAGCTTGATCTTACCGCAGGGTGTCGAGCAGACGCTCCTCATAGGAGAAGCACTGCCGCATGTTGATGTCGTATGTTAAATTGGGCCACAACTGCTGCAGTTTTTTGTCAAAACCTGCGACCATCATGTGTCAGAAATCTTTAAACTTCTCTTTATGTCTGCGCAAGTCAACATAAAGACAGGAAAAGTGACCTTTCTGCTTCTTCTTGCTTTTGGGCTCTTCTTCTTCCTCCAGCATCGGTTGCTGATACTCGAAAAAGCTGCTGTAAAGCAGCCAGGACTACAGCGCATTTATTCTTGCTCTTGAAAAAGGCATGTTAGCTCTCTCCACAGCAGAAAAGCAATGGAAAATGGTGTCTAGGGTTTGTCAAGAGGATTGGACAACTTTTTGAGGGGTTCGGCTACTGTTCCATTGAGGTTGCCTTTTTTTCGACCCGGATAATCCGCTGTGCATCTGTGTGGAAAAACCATTGAGTCCGCGATCTCTCACATGCAATTAAAAATCATTTTCACAATGACTCACAGGTCATCTGCTGCGGAAATCCACATGCGGAATCCCACCCTCCCGTGGACATGAGGCCTAAGTTAATAATGTCATTGCAAAGATTTTTTCATGTATTTCAAAAATATCTATAAATGTTTTAAATAAAATTAGTTTCATGAATTGTCTGTATATAGTGGATTGTGTGTGCCTTGATATTGGTGTTTTATATACAGAATCAAGAGGGAAAGTGAAATGTAATACTTGAATTGCCTGTATATAATGGATTGTATAGAAATAATATGATACATTTTGGGGACATTTTCAAGCATATATTTTTATCGTTGAAACAAAGACTAATTAATTGTGACGGCATTCAAGACTTTTATTTAAACTTAGTGGCACTAATGTGTTTAATCTATAAATCCAATATAGCTCGCTTATTACAAGGTATCAAATTTATTTTCCACATTCCACTGCTACATGTGTCACCCCCATAACAATAAAAGCGCTAAAATCAGGGGGCGTGGCCTGACTGAGGACGGTGGCAGTCGCAAGTTCTTGAGCTCCGCTCCGTCCGTTACCTCCAAGCAACTAATTAAGCATCAGCGGGTCCCCTCTCTCCCCTAGAGACGCTCCTGCTTACCTTGGCAACCGGCCATGACCCGACGCAGGACGGCGAAAGCATCTCCGCTCCCGGTGACTGACTTCTTCACCGCTCGGAGCGGCAGGAAGACCCCGGCGGCAGCGCGCTTCTCCAAAAACGGCTCACAAAGCTCCGTGGACGACAGCACAGCCCCAGGAGACACTGACAGAAAGCCCAAGCTCCTGCCGAAGCTCCTGCCGAAACGACACGCGCCGGTCCCTGTGCCTGGAAGGGGTGAGTGACATTTCTGCAGCCACTGCACACAACACCTCTTACCCAGTTAAAATGGCGCCCGGCCACATGTCAGCCCCTGGGGACAGTCTCTCCCCATCTGCAAGTCCAGAAAAAAGAAGGCAAAGACTGGAGGAGGCAATAAACACCTCCCTGCCTCTCTCCAGTAATGCAGAATTTCTAGATAAGGTCCCTATCTCAGACCAGCCTGCATCACAGGCTTTTATAAAAGAAATGATGCTTGCCCTGAGAAGCACCATGAGGGAGGATCTGCATACATTCTCAGCCTCCTTTAATAATGTAATAACGGAGGTAGAAGAAAGAACTTCCCATATAGAGAATAAAATGGGAGAGCTGACCAAGTCACATAATACACTGATTGACGCCCACTACACTTTGGAGGAAGAAGTAGATCAGATCAAAGTAAAAATGGCGGACATGGAAGATCGCAACCGACGTAACAACGTCAAATTTAGGGGTATCCCCGAAAAAATCAGTCCGCCAGATTTGAAGGACTTTCTTACGCAGTTAATGAAAGAACTTCTCCCCTCTACTCCTGCTCAGGAACTGATTATAGACAGGGCGCATCGCTTGCAGAAACCGAAGTTCCTGCATGAAAATATACCCCGTGATGTGATTGCGCGGATCCATTTTTTTCACGTTAAAGAGGCGTTGATGTTCGCATCCCGGAAAATGCCTGATCTACCCCCGCAATTTTCTAATGTCAAGCTGTTTGTAGACTTATCTGCAGCCACTATCCAATCAAGGAAAGCTTTTTCCCGCGTCACTACCACTCTTAGGAGGGAAAAAATCCCTTACAGGTGGGGTTTTCCCACAAAGCTTATTCTGCATAGAGAAGGCGCCACGCACATCTTCAATAAACCAGAAGAAGGAGAGAAATCCCTAATCTCTTGGGGTCTCCAAATTACTGAAGAGCCCCACAACAAAACGCCCAACTAACGCCTCCGCGAGCCGTTTGAAGAAGATCTGCAATCCCAACCAACCCGCTGAACCCAGTTTTTTTCTCCTCTTTAAATTTGGAGGTTTTAACTCCTTTTCTTTAGTCGGGTGAACTTTTATACCCCCCAATCCTTTGCAGGATTAAACCCCTGCACAAAAACAGCTGATACCAGCTCGCTGTTTATAAGTCCTTATCACTACAAATTTAGCTTTACCGCTAAAATAGTAAAAATGTTTCTTGGCCATATGTTTCAGTGTCATGGGCCAGACACTAATGTTTTGACTGTTTGTGTTTCTAATCCTTTCCTTGACAGGTCATTGCTCGGTAAAAATCTGTGCTCCCACAAAATCACAGCGTACTTCCCCCCAGCAACATGGCGTTAAAAATTTGTTCTCTAAATGCAAAGGGGCTAAATTCTCCTTTTAAAAGGTCAGCGGCTTGGAGAGACGCGCTCCGCGAGAAGGTCGACATTTTGTGTCTACAAGAATCGCACTTCACTTCCGCGACGCGCCATCTCTTCACGCATAAAAAAATTCCCCAAAATTTTTTTCTCTTGCGCCCGGGAGAAGAGAGCGGGGACCATAATCGCTATTAAAGAATCAGTAGATACCACACTCACCGAACAGATAGTTGATCCTAGAGGCAGGTTCATAATTTTGGTAGGCACCTTTAATGGCACTCCACTAACCCTAGTTAACCTCTACGCCCCAAACTCCTCACAGATCTCTTTCTTAAATAAGATTGTAAAAAAAATACGCAGAGTCCAAAAAGGGAAAATCATAATATGCGGAGACTTCAACATTGTCCCTGACAAAAAATTTGACTCTACCAGCACGTCTAACAGAATATCCCCTACGCTCTCAACATGGCTCCAAAAACATGCGCTTTTTGATTCCTACAGGTGCTTTAACTCTACGGCCAAAGAATACACCTATTATTCCCCTCGCCACAGATCCTTCTCAAGGATTGATCTATTCTTGGTTGATAAATGGACCCTCCCATGCACTGCCAGTGCAGACATAGGCGAGACCACGTGGTCAGACCACTCCCCTATCTATCTCACACTGTTGTTAGCAAGAACCCCCCCGACTTTGGGAAGCTGGAGAATCAACACATCCCTCATGAGACTTCCCGAATACAAAAAGCTTATCAAAGAAGCGCTAAATGAATATTTCTCATTAAATTTGAACCCTGAAACAGATGTGTTCTCCACGTGGTGCGCCCACAAGGCTTTCATGAGAGGGATATTAATTAAGATTAGCTCTCACCACAAGAAAAAGAAACAATTGTTAATTAATAGCACTCTCGAGCAAATTGCAAGGGTAGAACAGAATATCCAGGTCTCCCCCTCCATCGAGTCACACAGGGAACTCATGTCCCTCCGTCATAGCCTTCGCCAAGAACTAATTGGGGATTATATTAAAACTGCAAATTTTTCTAAAATGAATTTTTATACGGCCTACAACAAACCCTCCAGACTGATGGCCAGGATCATAAAACAACGGCAGGCTCCAACCAAAATCCCATTTCTAGTCAGGCAAGATGGATCAAACTCCAGAATGTCTCACCCCCAAGAGATAGCGGATGAATTTAGTCTATTCTATTCTAAACTGTATAACTTAAAAAACGACGACTCCACACACCAGCCAGATATCCAACAAATCAACAAATTCCTGGAGGGGATCAACCTTCCCACCATTGGAGAGGACCACCTAAATTCATTAAACTCCCCAGTCTCCCTCACGGAGATCTTAGATACAATAAAATCTTTGAAGTTACACAAGGCCCCAGGACCGGACGGATTTTCTAATGAATACTATAAGGATTTCGCCTCGGACCTGGCGCCTTGTATGGTAGATACATTCAATAAGGCGATATCGACGGGAGCCCTCCCGAAAGAAATGTTAAATGCCACCATTGTTACTATCCCTAAACAAGGAAAGCCCCCATCCTCCCCCGCAAACTTCCGTCCCATTTCACTTCTGAACAGTGATACGAAGATATATTCGAAGCTACTATCCCAGCGGTTACTAAAAATCCTTCCACAAATAATCCACGGAGATCAGGTGGGCTTTACTAAAGGGAGACAGGCGTCCGACGGCACCAGAAGAGTCCTGAATCTAATAGCAGTGGCGGAGGCGAGCCGTACCCCAGCTATACTTCTGACTTTAGACGCTGAAAAAGCCTTCGATAGGCTACACTGGGGGTTCGCCTTCGCTGCTCTGGAGAAATTTGGTTTTCGGGGTAATATTCTCAGGGCCATTCGGGCTCTTTATGGCGCCCCTTCTGCCGGGGTCTTGGTTGACGGGGTCATCTCTAAACCTTTTCAAATTACAAATGGCACCCGCCAGGGCTGCCCATTATCCCCCCTACTTTTTACATTGGTTATGGAACCCCTGGCGGAGACGATTAGACTCAACGCTAAGATCAGAGGGATCCCGGCTGGGGAGAGGCAGCATAAAATTAGCCTTTTCGCGGACGATGTCCTGCTCCTTCTCACCGATCCCATTACATCATTGAGGGAGGTGTCCCGTGCGATTCAGGAATTTAGCAAGGTGTCCTACTATAAATTAAACATCGACAAGTCTCAAATACTTGCCATTAATATAGACAACTCCCTGAAGTTAAATATCCAACAGGAATTTCCATTTCAGTGGGGAGAAAATAACATCCCGTTTTTGGGGATAAAAATTTGTACCCCTCTGTCCAATACTGTCCAGGCTAACTTGTCTCCCCTGCTGTCCAGCCTACAAGAAGAACTAACAAACTTAGAAAAAAGGGAGCCGTCGTGGTTGGGTAGAGTCACAATATATAAAATGCTAATCCTCCCCAAAATACTATACATATTCCGTACAATTAACCTCCCGATCCCTAGATTGGAAGTGCAAAAATTTCAAAAACAACTGTCGAGATTTGTGTGGAGAGATAAGAGACCGAGAGTAGCAGCCTCCATTCTGTATCTTAACAGGAAACAAGGGGGCCTGGGTATGCCAAATTTGTGGTCATATCTACAAGCGTCTAACATTAATCAATCCAAACACTGGTTGAAACCAGGTCCAGGCCCAAGCTGGCTGCAGATTGAGACTCAATTAAATGGTGGTAGACCTCTCCGCTCTCTTCTCCTGGCGTCCCTGCTGACCTCGTCCTCCTCTCCTGTGCTCCCGATGTATAATTGCTGTAATATCTCCCCATCGATGCAGGCCTCTTTAGAATCGTGGAAATGGTTAACTCAGAGACCTACCCGTGGCGTAGGAAAGACAATCGACCATATACCCATCTCAACTTTGGAATTCTGTGTTCCTAACCTTCATCTGCAGGCATGGATGGAGAGGGGAATAACAAATATAGATGATATACTAACAGCACAAGGCATAGCTCCGTTCCAATCCCTGAGGAAGAGGTTCGTCTTGCCCGAGGGAGAATTCCTTAGATACCTCCAAGTAAGGTCTCTACTTCAAACTACAAAAATAGACAAGGTGAAACTACCGGTTGACCTCTTGAGGGTATTTAATAACTCCAGCCCGACATCCCGCTCCCTAGTAAGACCCTGCTACAACATGCTCTCGGGTGACATGGGAGGAACGAGACGAGCACATGTTCTCAACTGGGAGAGGGACTTGGGGAAAAGATTTACACCAGATGAATGGCTCGCGGCCTTTACATGGGCAAACAAAGCAACGACCAATGCAAACATTTTAGAGGTACACATAAAGGTGTTGACAAGATGGTACTTTACCCCAGTAGCATTGGCAAGAGCTTTTCCCGACTCAGGTGATGGATGTTGGAGGCTTTGCGGCCACAGAGGTAACATATTTCATATATTCTGGAGCTGCCCAAAACTCTTACAATTTTGGGACGAAGTATTCTCACTTTTGAGGAGAATCACGAAAGCGCGCATCCCTAAATCTCCTGAATTAGCCATATTACTAATTGACAGCAACCACATCCCACACCCTATAAAGAATCTGGTAGGCCACATTCTCCTCACTGCCAAGCTGCTGATCTCAAGGAGGTGGAGAGCTGCCGAAGTCCCTAATATTTCGGAAATGAGAAGATAATCTCTGATCACAATACATATGAAAAACTCTATGCCCTAAAAAATGGAGAATATGCAAAATACTGTAGTAAGTGGAACCCATGGTTACAAAATTGTTTGACCTAAATTTTCTTTGGTATTCGAACAATGACTGATTACTTTCCCTCCCCCCCCCCCCCCCTAACCTATTGTTACTTCACTATACGTTTCTGGTTCAAATGATTGAAAGAATTTTACACTGATCTCTGTATCTCATTATCCAGCAGAACCAACTAATATACTGCTTCTTAGTTGTTATCTTTTCCCATTAGTCGCAGCTTTGATATTTACAAAATCTCTGGATAAAGGGAAGTTTCATGTACCTAATGTTTGTTAATGATTCCGAAAAACCGTGCATTTCTTCTGTACTCATGCTTACATTGATAACCAATTCATGTTTTATATGTAAGTGTCTAAAACATAACCCAATAAAGAACAAATTGATAAAAAAAAAAAAAGCGCTAAAATCACACTTGAGTACTATTGAATAACATCTTGAGAAACTATGTTTTAGGATTCCATTGGTGTCGTTGGACCTCTGTCAGTAGTAAAGCATCTACATATCTCATCAAATGCCCACTTGTGACCCTTTTATAGCTTGATAGCTATACCCCACCCCTTTTTATAGAGTAATTATCTGCACCCTCTAGGAAAAGGTTCAATACCCACATTAGCCTAGCTAATTTAATCCACCCACAACATTTTTTTTTTAAAGGAATTTTATTTAGCCAGAAATTAACAAGCATATAGACATAGATAAGTGGCACCACAGGTGTCAGGTTCAGCAGATAATACATTGCATGAAAAACAGGGTAGAGGTAACCTTTGCCTGCATACATACACATATTTCTTCTTAGCATACTATGCCTGGCTAGTATTTTTCTCTCTTTCCTCCCCCCCCCCCCCCCCCTTTAAACTCTAACTTTAACTTTATTGGTTATTACTAAACAGCAGTTTAACCTTAGGGTGGATCATCTGTGATCAATCAGGAGAGCAAAAACTTGAACTTAGACCCCCCCATCCCCCCAACCCCTTGGTGCGGCTCTCTTAAGAAGAACCGTGAGAATAGAGGAGTATTATAAAGAAAAATTTTTAGTTTTCTGAGCATAGGGTTTTAATGTAGAAAGCAGATTGAACAGGTGTCTCTCTTTTCCTTCTCTCTTCCTCACTCCCCCCCCTACCCCCTGGTTTGGCTCTCCCGACACTGTCGCGGGGCAACTCACCCAGCCGCCCCAGATCTTGTCGAATTTTTCAGGGCACCCCCTGGCCATGTATGTCAGTTTGTACATTGGGATTTCGGCATTAACGACCCGGACCCATGCGCTCCTAGTCGGCTTCCCGGGATGTTTCCAGTTAAGTAGGATCACTTTTTTTGCATAAAAGAGTAGCAGCTTGTACAGTGCACGTATTGCTGCGGCCACCGGTAGGTCCCCCACAAGCCCAAAGAGGCATGTTCCAGGATGCATGATCCTCGGTGCCCCTAGATGCGTTTCCATGAAGACCAGTACGTCTCTCCAGTATTCCTGTAGGACCGCGCACTCCCAAAACACATGCATGACCGTCCCATCCGCCACCAAACATCGCGGGCACGTTGCAGTAGGGAGCAGACCCATTGTGCACAGCCTGGAGGGGGTATAATATATGCGGTGCAGAAACGTAACCTGGATGAGCTTGTCTCTAGCACTAACCAGGCGGGGACCAGATCCCCCCAATATATCCTCTTCCTCCCCTGAGGTCAGGTCGGGGATGTCCCCCTCCCATCTCTGTACGGCCCTCTCGCCTAGCGGGGCCAGGTATTGTGCTGTATGGGCATAAAAACTGGACAGCTGTTTGACAAGGTTGCACATCTGCGCCAGGCTCTCCAGCCGTGTCATGGATAGCGGGATAGACAAACTCCCAAACTGAGCCCTGGCTACATCCCGTAATTGATAGTACCTAAAGTAGGAGTTTTCGGGCAGGCCGTGGGCTATCCGTAGCTGCATAAAGATGCAGAACTTGCCCTCGCTGACTATGTCAGAGAGGACATTGACGCCCCGGCGTCTCCTAAAGGCGGACTCCGGGAAGCGCTGGAAGTGTGGCAGATTGGGGTTATTCCAGAGGGGTGTGTGTGGGGATCGCGCAGTCTCCTCTGCAGTGGACAGTCTCGTGACCCGTTGCCAGACCTCCAGTGTCACCAGCATGGGAGTGGGTAGAGGGCCGATCGAGGATGAGGGGCCGCTCAGTAGCAGCCCCCGTAGATTCTGAGCAGGGTCCCGCCCACAAAATTAGCATAATTTAGCAATCCAGACCCCCTTTCCGTCTGATATGGCAAACAAACAAAATTTTTAGAATGTTTCCTTAACTTCATGAGTCAAAGCTTACTAATTTTGGGGTGAGAAAAACGAATATGAGAAAGAAAAATATTTATTAGCTCTAGTTACTTTGATATACAATAGGTGGACATTAGAGATGAGCGAACGTGTTCGGCTCCGCCCCTTTTCGCCCGAACACCGAACTTTGCGAGCAATTCCGTGCTCGGGCGAAAAAAGTCCGGGGGTCGCCGTGGCAGCGCGGGGGGGTGCGGCGGGGAGTGGGGGGGAGAGGGAGAGAGAGAGGGCTCCCCCCTGTTCCCCGCTGCTGCCGCCCGCGCCGCCGCGCCTCTCCCCGCCCCCCGGCGCCCCCCGAAGCTTTACGCGCGGACACTGAAGTCCTCGGCAAAGCCGGTGTCCGGGTGCGTAAGTGTTCGTTAAGAACACGTTCGCTCATCTCTAGTGGACATATGTTATTTTAACAGATTAAGAGAAAATGATACATTTCAATTGCATATATTAACAACATTCAAACTGCATTTGAAATTTTTTTTAATGACAGTTACATTCTAAGAGTTCTAAATTAATGGAAGAATTCCTGGCAGGCGGTTTGGTGTGAAGAGAGTCAAGTGGTCACTTCATGAGATCGTTTTCTTTTGGCTTGCCTATTGTAAGGGAACTCTGGAGCATCCCTACACACAGACCAACAGTAATCCGCAAGCATTGGTTCATTCCAACAGCCCTGATATCTTTGTTCCATTACAGAAATATCCTGGTGGACTCTTTCTCCGTGTTCATCACTGACAGCTCCACAACTAGGAGGGAAAATGTCTAGTTGGGAGTGGGGAAAATGGATTTTAAGGGACATGTTGCATCCCAGTTGATGATTTTTTTCCAGAAGTCCTGTCACCAACTGAGTGTAGTTATCATCAAGAATCCATGAATAACTCCCTTTAAGGCTTGCTAAGCTTCCTTTTCTTTTCCCTCCAAAACTTGGTCAAATGTATGATCTTTTACAAGTTGTCAAAATTGTGGCTCAAAAAAAATACCTTCCTTAACTTTTGCATCACTCAATCTAGGAACTTTGTCTTTTAAGTACCTAAATGCCTGTCTTTGCTGGTTCATACCTTTGACAAAATCTTTCATTAAACCCAGCTTCATATGAAGGGGTGGAAGAAGAACATCTTTTGGGTCCACGAGAGGCTTGGCAACAACATTTGTCTCAGTATAGTCAAGATTTCTTGCAGGCCAGTCCGCTTGAATGTAATGTGATTTCCTATCCCTACTGTCCTACATGCATAAGAAGCAGCAGTATTTAGTGTACCCCAGTTGCATTCCTAAGAGTACAGCGATCACTTTTAGATTGCCACACATTTTCCACTTGTGTTCAGCATATTTGATTCAGTCGAGGACGGCTGTCATATTTGCATAAGTCTCCTTCATGTGAACTGCATGACCAACAGGAATAGAAGGAAGATGGTTGCCGTTGTGAAGTAATACAGCTTTCAAACTAAGCTTGGAGGAGTCTATGAATAGCCTCCATTCAGTTGGATCATGGTTCAAATTCAAATATTTCATCAAGCCATTAATGTCGCAGCAAACCAGATTGTTTTTCTTCTCAAAAACAGGAAGCAGATCCCTCTGAACTTCTCTGTACTGTGAGACCCTGACATCACGTTGAAGAAGATTTCATTGCTCTAGTCTTGACCTTAGAAATTCTGCCTTCTCCTTTGACAAGTCAAGGTCTCGAATAGAGATGAGCGAGCACCAAAATGCTCGGGTGCTCGTTACTCGAGATGAAATTTTCGCGATGCTCGATGGTTCGTTTCGAATAACGAACCCCATTGAAGTCAATGGGCGACTCAAGCATTTTTGTATATCGCCGATGCTCGCTAAGGTTTTCATTTGTGAAAATCTGGGCAATTCAAGAAAGTGATGGGAACGACACAGCAACGGATAGGGCAGGCGAGGGGCTACATGTTGGGCTGCATCTCAAGTTTCCAGGTCCCAATATTAAGCCACAATAGCGGCAAGAGTGCCCCCCTCCCAACAATTTTTACTTCTGAAAAACCCTCATTAGCAAGGCATACCTTAGCTAAGCACCACACTACCTCCAACAAAGCACAATCACTGCCTGCATGACACTCCGCTGCCACTTCTCCTAGGTTACATGCTGCCCAACCCCCCCCCCCCCCCGCACGACCCAGTGTCCACAGCGCACACCAAAGTGTCCCTGCGCAGCCTTCAGCTGCCCTCATGCCACACGCTGGCCTCATAGCCACACCACCCTCATGTCTATTTATAAGTGCGTCTGCCATGAGGAGGAACTGCAGGCACACACTGCAGAGGGTTGGCACGGCTAGGCAGTGACCATCTTTAAAAGGGGCGGGGTGATAGCCCACAATGCTGTACAGAAGCAATGAGAACTCCAATCCTGTGCCACCTCCATCAGGAGCTGCAAACGTGGGCATAGCAATGGGGAATCCATGTGCCACACAGTATTCATTCTGTCAAGGTGTCGCATAGCTCAATCCACACTGCAAGGGGAAAGCCGTCAGCGCTCTGCCCCCTACCCAAGTCAGTCAGTGCCTTTGTGCCAGACAGGTCAAACACCGCGATGGGAACTAAGATTGCACCAACAGCATAGGGGGGTCCTAGGAAGCCCAAGACATGAACAAAAAATTGATCTGAGCGGCCAAACATGGCAGACTTGCACCGCGCCCACGACATAGGCCTCGGCCCACAGCTTCAGCAATCCTAGGCAGAAAGCGGACTTTCACTGCACCAAGGACATAGGCCTCTGCACAAACCCTCAGCAATCGCGGGCCTACAGCGGACTCCTATGCTAGCGTAGCTGTGCACGTCGCATTAGCGCTGTATTGCTCCTGTAGTTTGTCCCAATGCAGTGCCCCGGATAGTAGAACTAACGTCAGATTAAATACAGGTGGGTTTCGGCCCACACTGCATGCCCCAGTTAGACCGGGAATTTTAATACATACACACAGGTAGGTACAACTCACTAATGTGACGTCCGTGTGGACCGACAGCATGGGTGGCTCCCTGGAACCCACCGGCGGTACATAAATAAATCCCATTGCAGTGCCCATCACAGCTGAGGTAACGTCAGGTTTAATGCAGGTGGGCTTCGGCCCACACTGCATGCCCCAGTCAGACTGGGGTTCTTTAGAAGTGGACACATGCAGTTACAACTCTGTGTGGACCGACAGCATGGGTGGGTCCCTGGAACCCACCAGCGGTACATAAATATATCCCATTGCATTGCCCATCACAGCTGAGGTAACGTCCGATTAAATGCAGGTGGGCTTCGGCCCACACTGCATGCCCCAGTCTGACTGGGGTTCTTTAGAAGTGGACACATGCAGTTACAACTCTGTGTGGACCGACAGCATGGGTGGCTCCCTGGAACCCACCGGCGGTACATAAATATATCCCATTGCAGTGCCCAGCACAGCTGAGGTAACGTCAGCTTTAATGCAGGTGGGCTAAAAATTACTAGGATTACACTGTAGGCGAGGGCCCAAAAAAATTGGTGTACCAACAGTACAAATGTACTTCAGAAAAATTGCCCATGCCCAACCAAGAGGGCAGGTGAAACCCATTAATCGCTTTGGTTAATGTGGCTTAATTTGTAACTAGGCCTGTAGCCGGCCCAGTTAAAATAAAAATTGGTTCAGGTGCAAGTTTCAACGCTTTAATGAAAATTGAAACATTTAAACATTGTTTACAAAAGTCATATGACTGAGCCTTGTGGGCCTCAGAAAAATTGCCCATTCGGCGTGATTACGTGAGGTTTCAGGAGGAGAAGCAGGAGGAGGAGGATGAATATAATACACAGATTGATAAAGCTAAAAGGTCCCCGTTTTTTATGGTTCTAGAGAACGATGCTTCCATCCGCGGGTGCAGCCTACGTATTGTTTAGGTATTGCTGCTGTCCGCTGGTGGAGAAGAGAAGTCTGGGGAAATCCAGCCTTTGTTCATCTTTATGATTGTAAGCCTGTTGGCACTGTCAGTTGACAGGCGGGTACGCTTATCCGTGATGATTCCCCCAGCCGCACTAAACACCCTCTCTGACAAGACGCTAGCCGCAGGACAAGCAAGCACCTCCAGGGCATACAGCGCGAGTTCAGGCCACGTGTCCAGCTTCGACACCCAGTAGTTGTAGGGGGCAGAGGCGTCACGGAGGATGGTCGTGCGATCGGCTACGTACTCCCTCACCATCCTTTTACAGTGCTCCCGCCGACTCAGCCTTGACTGGGGAGCGGTGACACAGTCTTGCTGGGGAGCCATAAAGCTGTCCAGGGCCTTAGAGAGTGTTCCTCTGCCTGTGCTGCACATGCTGCCTGATCTCAGCGCCTCCCCTACTACCTGGCCCTCGGAACTGCGCCTTCTGCCACTAGCGCTGTCGGATGGGAATTTTACCATCAGTTTGTCCGCCAGGGTCCTGTGGTATAGCATCACTCTCGAACCCCTTTCATCTTCGGGTATGAGAGTGGAAGGGTTCTCCTTATACCGTGGGTCGAGCAGTGTGTACACCCAGTAATCCGTAGTGGCCAGAATGCGTGTAACGCGACGGTCACGAGAAAGGCATCCTAACATGAAGTCAGCCATGTGTGCCAGGGTACCTGTACGCAACACATGGCTGTCCTCACTAGGAAGATCACTTTCAGGATCCTCCTCCTCAGGTCATACACGCTGAAAGGATGACAGGCAAGCAGCATGGGTACCCTCAGCAGTGGGCCAAGCTGTCTCTTCCCCCTCCTCCTCATGCTCCTCCCCCTCCTCCTCAACGCGCTGACATATAGACAGGAGGGTGCTCTGACTATCCAGCGACATACTGTCTTCCCCCGCCTCCGTTTCTGAGCACAAAGCGTCTGCCTTTATGCTTTGCAGGGAACTTCTCAAGAGGCATAGCAGAGGAATGGTGACGCTAATGATTGCAGCATCGCCGCTCACCATCTGGGTAGACTCCTCAAAGTTTCCAAGGACCTGGCAGATGTCTGCCAACCAGGCCCACTCTTCTGTAAAGAATTGAGGAGGCTGACTCCCACTACGCCGCCCATGTTGGAGTTGGTATTCCACTATAGCTCTACGCTGCTCATACAGCCTGGCCAACATGTGGAGGGTAGCGTTCCACCGTGTGGACACGTCGCACAGCTGTCGGTGCACTGGCAGATTAAACTGATGATGCAGGGTGGCAGTGTCCGTGCTGGACTTGCGGAAATGTGCGCAGAGCCGGCGCACCTTTCCGAGCAGGTCTGACAAGCGTGGGTAGCTTTTCAGAAAGCGCAGAACCACCAAACTAAAGACGTGGGCCAGGCATGGCACGTGCGTGAGGCTGCCGAGCTGCAGAGCCGCCACCAGGTTACGGCCGTTGTCACACACGACCATGCCCAGTTGGAGGCTCAGCGGCGAAAGCCAGCGGTCGGTCTGCTCTGTCAGACCCTGCAGCAGTTCGTGGGCCATGTGCCTCTTCTCTCCTAAGCTGAGTAGTTTCAGCACGGCCTGCTGGCGCTTGCCCACTGTTGTGCTGCCACGCTGCGCGACACCGACTGCTGGCGACGTGCTGCTGCTGACACATCTTGATTGCGAGACAGAGGTTGCGTAGGAGGAGGGTGGTTTAGTGGAGAAAGCATACACTGCCGCAGATACCAGCACCGAGCTGGGGCCCGCAATTCTGGGGGTGGGTAGGACGTGAACGGTCCCAGGCTCTGACTCTGTCCCAGCCTCCACTAAATTCACCCAATGTGCCGTCAGGGAGATATAGTGGCCCTGCCCGCCTGTGCTTGTCCACGTGTCTGTTGTTAAGTGGACCTTGCCAGTAACCGCGTTGGTGAGGGTGCGTACAATGTTGCGGGAGACGTGGTCGTGCAGGGCTGGGACGGCACATCGGGAAAAGTAGTGGTGACTGGGAATCGAATAGCGCGGGGCCACCGCTGCCATCATGTTTTTGAAAGCCTCCGTTTCCACAAGCCTATACGGCAGCATCTCCAGGCTGATCAATTTGGCTATGTGCACGTGTAACGCTTGAGCGTGCGGGTGCGTGGCAGCGTACTTGCGCTCCAACACTTGCGCTAGCGACGGCTGGACGGTGCTCTGAAAGACATTGGTGGATGGGGCCGAGGACAGCGGAGGTGAGGGTGTGGGTGCAGGCCGGGAGACTGTCGTGCCTGTGTCCTGAAAGGGGGGTTGGATCTCAGTGGCAGGTTGGGGCACAGGGGCAGAGGCAGTGGTGCAAACCGGAGGCGGTGAACGGCCTTCGTCCCACCTTGTGGGGTGCTTGGCCATCATATGCCTGCGCATGCTGGTGGTGGTGGCTCCACGGCTGATCTTGGCGCGACAAAGGTTGCACACCACTGTTCGTCGGTCTTCTGCACTCTCAGTGAAAAACTGCCACACCTTTAAGCACCTCGGCCTCTGCAGGGTGGCATGGCGCGAGGGGGCGCTTTGGGAAACAGTTGGTGGATTATTCGGTCTGGCCCTGACTCTACCCCAGGCCACCGCACTGCCTCTTCCAACCTGCCCTGCTGCTGCACTTGGCTCCCCCTCTGAAGACCTGTCCTCAGTAGGCTTAGCAAACCAGGTGGGGTCAGTCACCTCATCGTCCTGCTGCTCTTCCTCCGAATTCTCTGTGCGCTCCTCCCTCAGACTTACTGCAATTACTACTACCTGAGTGATAGACAACTGTGTCTCATCGTCGTCGTCCTCCTCACCCACTGAAAGCTCTTGAGACAGTTGCCGGAAGTTCCCAGCCTCATCCCCCGGACCCCGGAAACTTTCCAAAGGTTGGGCATCGGTCACGACAAACTCCTCTGGTGGGATAGGAACCATTGCTGCCCATTCTGGGAGTCTGCCTGCTCCTCAGAATGTGTAATTTTCATGGAGTGAGGAGGCTGGGGGGAAGGAGGAGCAGCAGCCAGAGGATTCAGAGTTGCAGCAGTGGACGGCGTAGAACTCTGGGTGGTCGATAGATTACTGGATGCACTTTCTGCCATCCACGACAGGACCTGCTCACACTGCTCATTTTCTAATAAAGGTCTACCACGTGGACCCATTAATTGTGAGATGAATCTGTGGACGCCAGAAACGTGCCTCTCTCCTAATCCCGCAGCAGTCGGCTGCGATACACCTGGATCAGGAGCTCGGCCTGTGCCCACACCCTGACTTGGGCCTCCGCATCCTCGCCCGCGTCCTCTAGGCCTACCCCTATGTAGCAACGGAACAGGTGAATAACTTCTGTATGGCTCATAATTAATGCACGATGTACATTACAAAGTGCATTAATATGGCCATACAGAAGTGTATACCCCCACTTGCTTTCGCGGGACAACCCCTTTAAGTATTTTGCTTCCATTTTTTGAAAGGCTAAGCTGAGACAGCAGACAGATACTGTAGGCAGCGTATATATATGTATACTGTTTCCCTGTGGACGGGATGACGGCGGTGATGTCACGGGCAACGCAGAGCCAGGAAACAACTTAGCGCAGGCCTGTAGTGAGACGTAGGTGCGTATGACTCAGCTAGTGGAATTCACAGCGCTGAAGCAGTCAAGTGGCCAAACGCCACTAGTAAGCCTTAAGTATTTTGCTTCTATTTTTTGAAAGGCTGAGCTGAGACAGCAGACAGATCCTGTAGGCAGCGTATATATGTATACTGTTTCCCTCTGGACGGGATGACGGCGGTGATGTAACGGGCAACGCAGAGCCAGGAAACACTTTTGCGCAAGCCTGCTGTAACGCTTAGCTGCGTATTAATTAGGACTACTACCCCCAGCAGACACGCAGTACACTGAAGACGGTCACAGGCAGCCCAAATATAGTATTTTTCCCAAATTTGTTTGAAAAAGCCCACTGCCTATATAGACAGTATATCTCTTTCACCTTTCCCACTGTCCCTGCCTCACCAGTACTGGCCCTATACTATGTACAATGACTGCAGACTGAGGACGCAATGCTCTGCACGCCCGATATACACAAAAAAAAAAGTGCAACACTGCTAAAAGCAGCCTCAACAGTACTGCACACGGTCAGATGTGGCCCTAAGAAGGACCGTTGGGGTTCTTCAAGCCTAAAATAACTCCTAACGCTCTCCCTATAGCAGCATCAGCATCACTGTCCCTGATCTCTGTCAGAATGCATCTGTGGCGAGCCGCCGGCGGGGTAGATTTTAATACTCGGGTGACACCTGATCTCGCCAGCCACTCACTGCAGGGGGGTGGGATAGGGCTGGAACATCAAAGGAGGAAGTTGTAATGCCTTCCGTCTTTCTATTGGCCAGAAAAGCGCGCTAATGTCTCAGAGATGAAAGTGAAAGTAACTCGAACATCGCGTGGTGCTCGTCTCTAGTAACGAGCATCTCGAACACCCTAATACTCGAACGAGCATCAAGCTCTGACGAGTACGTTCGCTCATCTCTAGTCTCGAATGAGATCTCTCAAATCTGCTTGACTCAGTCTGTGCGGTGTATCATCTTTTACCTCAAAGTCAAGATCGTGGGATGTGGAAGGCTTGTTGGGTTCTTCTTTTTCCACACTTTCTTCATTTTCTACTTCAAGCTCATAATGTGGGGTGGAGTAGGAACTGGTAAACTATCTGAATGTAGAATAGGTCGTATAGCAGATGGAAGAGTCGGGTATTGAACTGGTCCTGTTTTCTTCATTGACAATCCTGCCTTTATAGGCAGAGTCAAGCAGAAATAGCCGTCATCTTTATGGTTTGTCGGCTCCTGCCAAACCATAGGCACAGCAAAAGCCATAGATCGTTTTTTTTTTTTTTTTCAGCCAGTCTCGTAGTTTAACTGAACAAGAGATGGAATATATATATGGAGCCCATGACTTATCCTGGTCTCCTACCTTCATACCATAATAATGATGATAGGCAGTCTTCACAAGAGGCGTCAGATTACGTTTCTGTGATGAAAATGTTATTTCACCATAAATGTAGCGAAAATTATTCACTAAATTTACACATTTTCGTGGCATTTTGATATAGCAAATTTTACACTTTAAAAGCACTCCAAAAATTTGAAAAGATTTGGAACCCCTGGATAACCTTTGCTAATGTTCCTAACTTACACTATTTTGTGAGACTATAAAAGGATGAATGAATCAGTAATATACCCAGTTATTCAATGAGACAGTAGGGTTCTTATTTTGTCTATATTTATTCACTGAAAAGGACCCACTAAAGAAATATCCTATACGATTTAAAAATTAACTTTTATTTATTCTGTTAAAAATAAAGACAAGCGCTTGTAGTGACACAAATTAACAACACCTCTATTTATTTTAAACAATGCGAGTCCTGACGGTGTATAAAGACCTATACTGCTTCTTTCCTAGAGGTGTAGATATATATAGCCACCCTAATTACGGTCTGCTATAATGAGATACTTGGTCTCAATCGTGTATATTAGATGATGAAAATTATTTCAATTCAGTATTGTAAATCTCATATGTATATTAATCATAGATTGCTCGGTGCACTTAGTTATATTCCTTATATTCTGTGCACTTTTTTATGTCTCCCAGGCTCGACGCGTTTCCTCGGCCTTCTTTAATCTAGGGCCGATTCATAAGGATCAAGGAGTAATTTTATTACATATGTTGATGTTCACTTAGATGGTACACCAAAAAATCTAGGTACCACTATCACTTCTTTTGAGGGTCCCTGGTTAGATACTTTAATATGAATTGGAAATGGGACACTATTGATCCACATTGAACGTGATAGTCAATGGTGAGAGAGTCCTGAGCACTTTACTAAAAATATGCGAATAAGCTATATCTTTAAGATGATATTTTAGCTTATGTCTCACTGGATCTTATATGCCACTCTAGATCATGCTGATATACTGTAGCTCATGTCCCAGAGAGGCCTGATATGTGCATATACTACTGGCTTTTTTTTGCCAAGATATATTATATAGTATATTGCTACAGTGAGAACCGCTACAATCGCATTTAAAATACTTGCTCGCTAGGAATCTCTCTGTCTATGAAGATGTCTGATGAAATTTAGTGGCACAGTCATAGACATATGAGGATACTCAGAGCGTGTTGTAATGTCCGTGGTGTTTCTTACATGTGAATGATTGTTGTGGTGATGAGTGAGCTAGATATTGCCGCTCATTTCACCCAAACAGCCTATGTTGATTAGTGCAACACAATCATCCACTTAGAATCACTGGATAAGCTGAGTATTGCTGCTTATTGAAGCTGATTCAGCCCTATGCTGCTAGTTTTTGCAGTAAGGAGAATCACTTAGCACTAGAGATGAGCAAGCGTACTCGTCCGAGATTGATACTCGTTCGAGTATTAGGGTGTTTCGAGATGCTTGTTACTAGAGGCGAGCACCACGCGATGTTCGAGTTACTTTCACTTTCATCTCTTAGACGTTAGCGCGCTTTTCTGGCCAATAGAAAGACTGGGAAGGCATTACAACTTCCCCCTGCGACGTTCAAGCTCTATACCACCCCCTGCAGTGAGTGGCTGGCGAGATCAGGTGTCACCCGAGTATAAAAATCGGCCCCACCCGCGGCTCGCCACAGATGCATTCTGACATAGATCAGGGAAAGTGCTGTTGATGCCGGAGCTGCTATAGGGAGAGTGTTAGGAGTGATTTTAGGCTTCAAGAACCCCAACGGTCCTTCTTAGGCCAAAGAAATCGCAGATCGCACCTATCTGTGATCTGTGATTCCTGTTCTCTTCTCTATATGCGCGCAATGGGGCCGGCGGCAGCAGCGCCGACCCCATTGAGAACATATAGAAGACAAATCATTCTTCTCTGCCACAGCTGTAACAGCTGTGGCAGAGAAGAACGATGTTTGCCCATTGAATTCAATGGAGCCGGCAATACAGCAGGTTCCACTGAAAGCAATGGGCTGCCGGCGTGCGCGGGGTGAATTGTCGGGAAGGGCTTAAATATATAAGCCCTTCCCTGCAATTCATCCAGAAATGTGTTAAAATAAAAATATACATATATATATATACTATTACTTACCTTGTCCCGGCAGACGGAGTTCAGCCGCGGCGGCCGGCAGTGGGTGTGAAGGGGGTGTGAGTCAGACTCCGTGCTGAGCCAATCAGGGGGCAGGTCTGACTCACACCCCCTTCACACCCACTGTAGGCCGGCCGCGCTGAACTCCGTCTGCCGGGACAAGGTAAGTATATACCGCATATACTGGCGTATAAGACGACTTTTGAACCCCGAAAAATCTGCTCTGAAGTCGGGGGTCGTCTTATACGCCGGTAATGCAAAAAAAAAAAAGAAAGTGTCAAAAAAAAAAAAATCATTACTCACCTCCCCCAGCGTTCTGAGGCGCTGCTGAAGGCTGTCGCTCCCTCCTGGTCCCTGGCAGAGCATTGCTTTCTGGACGCAGGGCTTGAAATCCCCGCCTCCAGAAAGCTACTGTGATTAGCTAACACACGCCGTCAGCCAATCACAGCCATTCAATGACATCATTGTCATTGGCTGTGATTGGCTGAAGGCACGTGTGTTTTCTGGAGGCGGGGATTTCAAGCAATGCTCTGCCGGGGACCAGGAGGGAGCGACATCCTGCAGCAGTGCCGCAGAACGCCGGGGGAAGTGAGTAATGATTTTTATTTTTTGCTCCGCTGTGTTCCCGGCGTATAAGGCGACAGTTGGGGGGTCGTCTTATACGCCCCGTCGCCTTATACGCCGGTATATACGATATATTTTTTTTATTTTTACACATTTCTGGATGAATTGCAGGGAAGGGCTTCTATATTTAAGCCCTTCCCGACAATTCATCCAGCGCACGCCGGCAGCCCATTGCTTTTAGTGGAACCTGCTGTATTGCCGGCTCCATTGAATTCAATGGGCTAACATCGTTCTTCTCCGCCACAGCTGTTACTGCTGTGGCAGAGGAGAACGATCTTTATGCTGACAGTGTGGGGGGGGGGGGGCACTCTTGCCGCTATTGTGGCTTAATAGTGGGACCTGGGAACTTGAGATGCAGCCCAACATGCAGCCCCTCGCCTGCCCTATCCGTTGCTGTGTCGTTCCCATCACTTTCTTGAATTGCCCCGATTTTCACAAATGAAAACTTTAGCGAGCATCGGCGAATTACAAAAATGCTCGGGTCGCCCATTGACTTCAATGGGGTTCGTTACTCGAAATGAACCCTCGAGCATCGCGAAAATTTCATCCCGAGTAACGAGCACCCGAGCATTTTGGTGCTCGCTCATCTCTACTTAGCACTCAATGCAATGCCTGGAGCATATGATTGGCTCAGCTCAGCTGTCATTCAGCTGAGAGCTGCCCCTGAGCCAATCAGAGGCAGCACTCACCCATTCATGAATTCATGAATGGGTGTGAGTGAGAGCTGCCTCTGATTGGTCAGGCTGTGACCAATCAGAGGCAGCTCATTCAGCAGGCGGGGATTTTAAATCCCCAGCTCCTAAATACTACTCACAGCTGTTCAGAGCAGTTCAGGAGGACTGCCGCCGGCCGCGCTGAACTCTGTCTGCCGGGACCAGGTGAGTATATATATATTTTTTATTTTTACACATTTCTGGATGAATTGCAGGGAAGGGCTTATATATTTAAGCCCTTCCCGACAATTCATCCCGCGATCGCCGGCAGCCCATTGCTTTCAATGGAGCCGGCTGTCTTGCCGGCTCCATTGAATTCAATGGTCAGTGCTCATTTAATCGAGACGAGTACCGCGTGGTGCTCGTCTCGAGTAACGAGCATCTCGAGCACCCTAATACTCGAACGAGCATCAAGCTCGGACGAGTATGCTCGCTCATCTCTAGTCCTAAATAAAAAGGTAAAGTGGTCACATTTTGATTATTCAATGCTAATTGCAAAAGTAAGTGCAAGTCTATGTAATGTAACTTTCCAGTATCATACAAGCGTGAAATTTGGTGTGAGCATTCTTTATATCCTAAGTAAGGAGAGTTGGAGGGGTGACACATTCTGCAGAGAGAGATCAGTATATGCAGCCTGAGGAGAATTTGACACTCCTCTATGTGTATACATGACAATGTTATGAAAAGGGAGCGCTCACTGTTCAGATGACCGTAATAGATGAGTTGTAACTGGAGAGATATATCCTGAAGTCAAAGTGATGTGTACCCAATTCATGCAGGTAAATGGAGGCTGCAGAGCGACTTGAGATGACCCCCAGACAATTGATTGAAGGGGGAAAATATGCAGTATAAGAAAGCGCTGAGATTTTTTCTTTTCTCTTTCTTATACTACTATGTGTATACATATTATATTCCCTAGTTCCTCTAATGTAACCTTGACTTCATAAAATTTTCCTTGTGAACAACACGTAAACACCTGTATCAAACTAACTCGGGCAAAGTCTGGTATATCAGCAAGTGAGCATATATGTAAATGCTTGTTGTGTCCCTGCAGCATTTGACCCATTTTATAACCATACGCTCTACCATTAGAGACAATGTATGGTTGCGTATGGCACTGCGCATGCCCTCGTATCACATGCTGATGGATATGCGCAGTGGGATTTATTTTTTTGTATGCACATGGACAATGTATTGCGTATGTCCAGCGTATCATATGCAGCCTATACAAATGTATAAAGCTACTGTTGCATACGTACACCGAGAAATAGAGCATGCTGGGATTTATCTCTCTTGAATATTGATAAGTAGTGTCCACATGCACAGGTGTATATATCAATGAAAGTCCTTTGACTTTCACTGACTCCATTCACCGTGTATCACGCGTCCCTGAAACATACACATAATACTCAGATGAATACAAAACAAAGCAGCAGTCAATGTGATAGAGATTTTAGCCCCCATATTTCATGCAAATAGTTACATCTTTAGTATTAATTACAATGTTGACCACGCGGTTTGGAGCTGTGATAGAATCCTCATTTTAAGCAGTAAACTTGCCCTTGTTACTCCGGAAGATGCAAAAGGAAAAGATTAGGTTCTTCACTGTGGAGTAGCAGAATTAAAGTCCATTCTCAAGCCATGAAGAATTTCTCTAATAGCGGGGTTACCCACAGCAGTAGAGGGTATATTAGCCCATAGAAATGCGTCCCAGCCAGGAGGCAGAATCTTCTTGGCCGTACTTTGTGTTATTTTATGTACCAAATCCAACGAGGATAACAGCTCCCTTGTAAATAAACTTTATCACTCCACGCTATATGTTTGCTCTCCAACAATCTGTTTAGTAAAAACTCAGTTTTTTTAAGGCAGATTGACATGAGTTACAGTTTTAGGGTGAAGTCACACGAACGTATATCGGCTCGGTTTTTACGCCGAGCCGATATACCTTGTCCTTGTGTGCAGGGGGGGAGGGAGGATGGAAAAGCCAGAAGCAGTAACTGAGCTCCCAGCCCCCTCTCCGCCTCCTTTTCGCCCCTGTGCACTATTTAGCCCCGCCCCCGTCCCACAGTTCCCCATTGCAAATAGTGCAGAGGGGCGGAGAGGAGGCAGAGAGGGAGGCGGGAGCTCAGTTCCTGCTCCTGGCTCTTCCATCCTCCCCCCCCCCCCTTGCACACAAGGACAACGTATATCGGCTCGGCCTGAAAACCGAGCCTATATACGTTCGTGTGACTTCACCCTTACTGACATTATTTTCATAATAGGCCTTTTTCAAGCTCAGTGGGCTGAAACGTTGCCTTTTATAATCGACGCAATAAACATGCATCTAAGGATGTGTAGTTTTAGATGGTTGAGAGTCCCGTGTGCTGCTTGCAAAATCATTTGATTTATCTTGCGAGTATTCAGAATCCTTTTTGAAGTCAGGGTTCGGACGGTGAGCGAGCACTCCAGGAGCTTCCCTATATGTTATGGTGTATTGGTTCTGCTCCTGGAGACTTCTACTTTTCAGGTTCGGTATTTGCGATTTGTTGATGACCAGAATCAGCTGGACTAATAAGGTTTATAGTTGCCAGCTCTATTGTGTCCTATTTAACATAAACCAAGTATGTTTTGCAGCACATCACTGTATGTTTTCATTTTCACAACATCTGGTATGTCGCCGCGTTGTAAAATCTCATTAATTTCTTCGTGTGATATATGTTAAGCGTGGGTGTAGCGTCATGTCCTAACTTGTTTACATAGTAACATAGTAACATAGTATGTAAGGCCGAATGAAGACATTGTCCATCTAGTCCAGCCTGTCTATTCTACTGTGTTGATCCAGAGGAAGGCAAAAAACCCCAAGGCCAGAAGCCAATTAGCCCTTTTGGGGGAAAAATTCCTTCCCGACTCCCTAATGGCAATCAGACTGTTCCCTGGATCAACCCCTAATAGTTCCTACCTGCCTGTATACCAGGATTGACACTTAACCTAATATTTATATCCTGTAATATACTTCTTCTCCAGAAAGACATCTAGTCCCCTTTTAAACTCCTCTATGGATTTTGCCATCACCACTTCCTCCGGTAGAGAGTTCCACAGTCTAACTGCTCTTACAGTAAAGAACCCCTTTCTGTGTTGGTGATGAAACCTACTTTCCTCTAATCGTAGCGGATGTCCTCTTGTTACCTTTGTGGTCCTGGGTGTAAACAGATCACGGGAGAGATCCTTGTATTGTCCCCTCATGTACTTATACATGGTTATTTGGTCGCCTCTTAACCTTCTTTTTTCTAGAGTAAATAGTCCCAATTTGGACAGCCTCTCTGGGTATTCCAGTCCCGTCATTCCATGTATTAGTTTAGTTGCCCTTCTTTGAACCCCTTCAAGCACTGTGACATCTTTCCTGAGCACCGGTGTCCAGAATTGTACGCAGTATTCCATGTGAGGCCTGACAAGTGCCTTATATAGAGGAAGGATAATGTTCTCGTCCTTCGCCCCTATACCTCTTTTAATGCACCCCAAGACTTTATTTGCCTTTGCAGCAGCTGACTGGCATTGGTTACTCCAGTTTAGTCTATTATCCACTAATACCCCTAGATCCTTTTCCATATCACTTTTCCCCAGCGGTACCCCATTAAGTGAATATTTGTGACATCCGTTCCTCCTGCCCATGTGCATAGTCTTACATTTTTCAACATTGAACTTCATTTGCCATTTTTCTGCCCAAGCCCCCATCTTATCCAGGTCCGTTTGTAGCCGCACATTGTCTTCCGTTGCATTAATTATATTGTATAATTTTGTGTCATCTGCAAATATTGATATTTTGCTGTGCAGCCCCTCTATCAGGTCATTAATAAATATGTTGAACAGAGTGGGGCCTAATACTGAACCCTGTGGCACCCCGCTAGCGACTGTGGTCCAATCAGAGTACGAACCATTTATTACCACCCTCTGCTTTCTTTCGTTGAGCCAATTTTTTACCCACTTACACACGTTTTCGCCCAGTCCGAGCTGCCTCATTTTGTATATTAGCCTATTATGGGGCACAGTGTCAAAGGCTTTAGAGAAGTCCAGATATACAAGATCAATAGATTCTCCCTGGTCCAGCTTAGAGCTTACTTCATCGTAGAAACTGATCAGATTTGTCTGACATGAGCGACCCTTCATGAATCCATGCTGGGAGGAGTTATTCCCTTAATCTCCTTGAGGTACTCATCGATGGCGTCTCTCAGAATCCCCTCGAAAAATTTTCCCGTTACTGAAGTGAGACTTACCGGCCTGTAGTTACCAGGCTCACTTTTGCTCCCTTTTTTGTAAATTGGAACCACGTTGGCAATGCGCCAGTCCAATGGTACTACTCCGGTCTTGATAGTGTCTAGAAATATTAGGTATAGCGGCCTAGCTATCTCGTCACTTAGTTCCCTTAGTATCCTTGGGTGTAATCCATCTGGGCCCGGTGATTTATCAATTTTAGTTTTCTTTAGACGCTTCCGCACCTCCTCCTGCGTTAGGTATGAGATATTTTGTGAGGGGTTCGTTTTATTCCCCTACATCTCGTGTGGCATTTCCTTTTCTTTGGTGAACACACTTGAGAAGAAGCTGTTTAGTAGATTTGCTTTCCCTTCGTCATCATCAATGATTTCTCCTGCATTGTTTTTTAAAGGGCCAGCGCTCTCCCTGCAAATCCTTTTGCTGTTTATGTAGTTGAAAAATAGCTTCGGGTTGTTTCTGCTCTCTTTTGCGATCCGTCTTTCTGCTTCCTCCTTGGCAGTTTTGATCGTATCTTTGCATATTTTGTTTTTTTCCCTGTATGATTTTAGCGCTTCTTCGCTGCCTTCTTGCTTTAGTAGTTTGAACGCTTTCTTCTTTTCGTTTATTGCCCCTCGTACCGTCTTGTCGAGCCACATTGGTTTCCTTTTATTTTTAAAGGGAATGAACTGCTCACATGAGGTGATTAGGATCCTTTTGAACTTTTCCCATTTTTCCTCCGTACTGATATTTTTGAGGATATTGTCCCAATTAATGTTACCGATAGTAGTTCTAAGCTCATCAAATTTTGCTTTACTAAAGTTTAGTTTCTTTGTCTCTCCCTGATAAGGCTTCCTATTGATTGACAGCTGGAAGTTGATTATATTGTGGTCGCTGTTCCCCAAGTGCCCCTCAACTTGCACCCCCCTCATACGTTCCGGTTTGTTAGTTAGTACTAGGTCCAGAATGGCTCTCCCTCTTGTTGGTTCAGGTAATTGTCTTTAATTACTCTCAAGAACTTATCACCCCTGTGAGATTTGCAGGTTTCGTTCTCCCCATGTTATATCTGGGTAATTAAAGTCCCCCATGATAATTACTTCGTTGCGCTTTGACACCTCTTCTATCTGCCTTAGTAGTAAGTCTTCAGTTTCTTCTGTTGCTTTTGGTGGTCGATAGAAGACCCCTATCAGGATTTTGTTATTTTTTCCTCCCTGTATTTCTACCAACAGAGATTCCACCTGTTCGTCTCCTACCCCTATATCCTCCCGTAGCCTCGGCTTCAAGTTCGATTTGACGTACAGACATACCCCTCCCCCTTTCTGGTTCCTTCGGTCTCTTCTGAAGAGATTGTACCCCTGCAAATTCACCGCCCAATCGCACTTATCATCAAGCCATGTTTCAGTAATTCCGACTATATCATAACTTTCATCAGTCATTCTTGCTTCAAGCTCGCCCACTTTACCGATCAGACTTTGTGCATTCGTGGTCATACAATTTATATCATTTTTTTGTTTTTTAAATTTGTTTTGTTGCTATTCGTACTTATGGCTGATCTATCAGTTCTAACTGTACTAACCCCACCCCCTGCTCGTCCCCCATTCCCTTTGCTTGGACCCAGATCGCTAATTACACTGGCTACCCCACTATTTCTCATTTTGCCCTCCCCCCCAGTCCCATGTTTTTGCACCAAGTGAATTTTCTCTTTATGCTCCATTATTGGCCAGCAAGCAGGATCATTATTATGGGGATCACAAAGTCAAAGAGCACAAGACAATGTTAGAATTATGTTTAACCCCTTAAGACGGTTGATACGCCTTTTGATGACCTCATCAACTGGGCCTTATTCCACACACCCATCAATTGACTGCCTCATTGTGGACTGAGGCCCCTGGGTCTGTGCAGCTGACAGCTCCCTGCTATCGGCTACTAGAGGTAGCTGACTAACTGGAGCTGTCATGAGGCGCCGTGGTATCTGACCTTGGTCACGCAATAACTGTTATCCACTGGATAACGTCGATCACATAAGAGTTAAAAAAAAAAGTTAAAAGAAAGTTAAAGTCTCAGCTCCCCTTACCAATCAGATCCGTGAGGGGAGCTGAGAGTACTCACCACTATTCTCTGTGATATCCCGCGGTGTTCTCGACCTTCCAGGACCTGATTCCGTTTTCTGCGCATGCACGCTGGACATCAAATGTTGGGCGCATGCACAGAAGGCCGGGAGGCCTGGGAGATTTAAAATCTCCCTGCCCCTAGCTAGTATGAGTAGTTCAGAGTAGCGAGATGTTACCCGGGGCTGTGGTATGCGTTCCCTGGTCACATGATTGCTGTTATCGAATAGATAACAGAGATCATGTAAAGAAAAATAAAATTTTAAAAGTTTAAGTTTCATCTCCCCTCACGGAACATATTCATGACAGAAGATGATTTAGTCGCAGACCTTACCCCTACCTTAGCTAAAATTGCGAACAAATGCGCAGAAGCTGCAAATTTCAGGGGTAATTTTTAAATCTCACTGCTCCTGGCTACCAAACATAGCCGAGAGCCTGCAGATTTCACAGGGGGCTGCGGTTTGTGGTCATGTGACCACCGTTATCCAATGGATAATGGCAATTATGTACAAGTTGAAGTTTCCCCTCCCATCATGGATCTGATCAGTAATGGGAGAGGAATTTACTTACCTAAGGCCTCCGGCAGTGTCCCCTGATGGAATGTTTATCCACAGAACTTTCCCAAGCATCAGCGCATGCGTCCATCCGCAAAATAGAGGACACATGTGCAGAAGCTGGGGAGGGCCCCCGAGAGCCTGCAGCAGTGACCGAGGGCCATGATGAGCAGTCCCCAGTCACGTGATCACCGTTATCCAATGGATAATGGGGATCACGTAAAAGTAAAAACAAAAGTTGAAGTTTAATCTCTCCTCATCGATGCGATCGGTGGGAGATGAAACTTCTTACCGGAGGCCTCTGCATTTGAACCCTGACTCGATCCTCCTCCACAGACCTTCCCCGGCTACTGCACATGCGCCCGCCGACAAAACGCTGAACACATGCACAAGAGTCGGGGAGGGCCTGGGAAAATCTCCTTGCTACCCTAGGTAGCTGAGAGCCTGGAACAGTGACTGTTGGCCTCTTTGAGCGGTCCTTTGTCACATAATCAAAAGCGATCTATTAGGCCAGTCTCGCAAGACCAGATAGAAATTGCATATTGTGAATCTGTTTGAACCGTCGTAATACGTGGATCAAGCAAATGCATTAGATAACACAATTCTGCTTATATTAGCAGGTCGGAATTATGTAATCCACTCGCAGAAAACAGAACGCAGCATGTTCTATTTTACAGTGGATATCTGCAACATAGAGGTTATTTTGCTCTATGGTTGTGGACATACCCGCAACCCATACGCAACTACATTATCATCATCACTAAGCGACGGCGTGGGGAATTTAAACAAATAAGCTGTGTGAGTACCCAGTTATGAGCAGTACATTACGTGGCTGTATGCAGGACCACGGCCAGGCTCACAGCTGGGATCCGCTGCAGGCCTCCACTAGCGGACTGCAAGTGCAAGTCTTCAATCATATGTGTGCTATACAAAAAAAAAATGTTTTAAAAATGACACAACAATAATAATTTTCCTGCCTTTTTGACTCGAGTGAGGTTTAAATAGTCAATAGATAGATCAGAGTCACGTCTGGTAAATTCAGTCATTAGTATTTAGGAAGTGCAATTAAAAAATTGGTCAATGTAACGTTTATATCAATTCCTATGTGACCACTGGTGGTTGGATATGTATTTCTTTTCAAATTCTCCCATATATAGATTCACGAAACTGGGCATGAAACCAGTGCCCATTGCGGTGCCTTCTGTCTGAACAATTGTGAATCAATTGAGAAATAATTGTTTCAAACTGAACCGAATGCTGTCAATTCTGAACTGTTTTTGTAAATGCGGACTGGAGTAATCTTGTTCAAGCATGGATGCGATAATATTCATGCCAGTCACAGAGATATTGGAATATAGTGATGTGACATCAAATGACATCATTTGTATGAGGCCTTCTTATCAATGTTTACTTTTGGGCCTATTAGTGGACAAGTATCAGATTCTATTAGGAAATACCGGTCCCTGCTAAACAAGGGATGCGTAGACATCCAACACTTTAGGGTCCCTTCCATCATGCCCTATAGACAGGGTTCTAACTTAAGGGATACGTTGGTGTTCTCTACACACAAAATACTGGGTACGCCTAAACAAACTTATTTCCATCGAAAGTCGGTAATTTCCCATGTCTCAATTGCTCCTGTTGTAACAACCTCATAAAAGGAGATAAACTTAATCATCCATTTATAGACAAAACCTTTAGAATTGGGAGCAGATACACTTGTACCTCCTCCTACGTGATTTATGTCATGACATGTCCTTGTGGCTTACTCTATGTAGGGGAGACTATGATGGAATTTAGGTCTAGGATTGTTAAACATAAAAGTACCAGAAGTATGGGAAATAATGGTCTACCAGTACCTAGACATTTTAATGAGAGGGATCACTTTGTTAATCAGCTATGGTTTCGTGGAATAGACCATGTACCTCTATCCATTCAAGATGGTGACCACAGCAAGATGCTTAAGAAGAAGTGGATCTTTTGCTTAATAGTATGTCCCCTAAGGGTTTGAGTATAACTTGTATCCATACATCTAGAGCTCGGCTTCTTGATGGTACGCCTCAGTATTTAATTTTTATACATGTTTTTGGCTTTGTATATTTTAGTGATGGTGGTGAATAATCATAAAATATGTCTGCATTCGTGTCTGACTTCTCGCTGAATCAAGCAATTTGAACATCCCCCTTTTTAGCTTTTTCATTTTTGTTTTGCATATAATTTTGAATGTTGTGTATTTTTTTTTCCATGTCAAAAGAATATATATGCAACATAAATTTTGTATCTACGTCTTTATTTTTTTATAGTGGTGATTTGATTCGCCTGCTACGGGATGGCAATGCGCTGCTGTGGGTTGGGAATGCACTGATGGTGCTTTAAAGCACTTTATAGTCATTCAGCTTGAGGCCTGGCAAATACCAGTATGGGTGACTGGCTGAGAATCTCACGTCCCATAGACTGATAGTCAGTCTGAGATATATCCTCTGGTTGGGTGAGGTTGGTGTTTTACATGCATGCAGATGTGGGTACTTATTCATGGACCCCTATGCATACACAGTTAAATACCCAAGATGTTTCTTTACCCACATTTTTTATGGGATCCCATCCTGGGGTTCCTGCACATAGGAACAGATAGTGCTTTAGGGCCCCACATAGACAGTAACTATTTCACTGAGACATAGATCTCCACATCTGTGTCATTTCAGGTTCCTACTTATGGGCCCCCATCCTGGCATAGGTGGATACCTGGGATGTCCTGTATCCAAAATATGAGAATGTTGTTTACACCTGCATACCGAGAACATTATTCACCGAAAAGGAAGCCAATAATGCAACACCTGATAGACTGCAGGCCAGACTCAATCACCGTAGACCCTAGTAGAATGCCGAGAGCCATGCTATGATATGGAGCAGCTACTTGTTCAATGCAGTCTTTGGTATCTGTTCATATGTACGGACTATGTTTGTTTGCAGTCACTCCTCCCCAATCTGGGCTGCACTATTGGTCTGCATTAAACAAATCTCTCCTCCATATCATAGTATGGCTAATGAGCTATAGTGGCATTGTCATATAATAATCACCACTATTGATGTATATACCAAAAATCATTATTTTCATTATCATTTTTTATTATATACCTATTGATTACTCTCTAATATGTTTTAATTATATTGTTTACACTCTTAAAAAAGTTTTTTTATGTTTCCAGTATATTCTATGTTTTTAATATATCACCACCATTACTGTACCTTGTTCTACTTTGTACTGTTATATTTGGTTTATATGTATATATTATATAATACATTTATTTATTCTCCCTATAAAATAGCAATTGTAGGCATCTTACTCTGTTTATAATATCGGAGTCCGTTGCCATTATAACCATGTAATACATTAAGGCACTAAGCCACTATATACGGACATTGGACCTGATGGTAGCTGTATAGACCTGTCCTACATTTTACTTTACGGCGCCTCATTGGTAAGCACGAGGGTACATCATGAGCGTCATGACGGTCCTATAGAGGTGGGGCTCATATATATTATCCACTGTAGACACGCCCCTGGAGATAAACCCCCTAACACCACCCGGAAACCTAGGTAATCCCTCACCATGACGCCATCATGACGCCCCACCCCCGTTACACACGAACACACGTGGTGCCTACATGTCATCATGTCTATCTTACGTCCCCCACGTGACCGCCCTCCAACATGGCGGACGCCATAGACAGTACAGAGTGATATGGGCAGATACAGGTAAATGATCTATCATTATTTTTATATATAATTAGTGATGTGTATGTAATATGGTTATGTGCTTGATAACGTCGGTCTACGACGAAACGCGTTGCACAATGGAATTAGCTTTTTAATAAAGGAACGATTTTCTTTTATGGATTACATCCGTTCCCTGGAGCATTTCTTCCTTAAGAAGCGCTGAGGGGTTTTCTCTTTGCATCATTTTTTGCATCTTTCACCTTATAGCATGGCTCTCGGCATTCTCCTAGGGTCTACAGTGATTGAGCCCGCCCTGCAGGGTATCAGGTGTTGCATAATTGGCTTCCTTTTCAGTGAATAATATCCTTTTTTTTTCTCTCACCTCAGTAATTTATTGTATTTAACAGTGAGATATTGCAGGTTATGCCAGACACGTGGTGGCCTTGCCGTTGGCCCGTCAGCCTATGTGTCTTGGCCAAAATGCAGAACGAACGCTCGCATTTATCAGTATTTTTGCATGCAGTTTGCTATACATTTGGAGGAGCCCAAGATATCGACTAGTGTGACCCACTGTGGAGATACGGGGCAATTCAGTGCTTCAGGTCACACTCCTGTATAGTGTGGCATACCTATCTCTGGTTGACGTCTTTGGTATCCGTTCACATGTGCAGACTATGTTTGTTTGCAGTCATTCCTCCCCATTCTGGACTGGGTTGAGTGAGTGGCTGCACTATTAGTCTGCATTGAACAAGTAGCTGCTCCATATCATAGTATGGCTCTCTGCATTCTACTAGGGTCTATGGTGATTGAGCCTGGACTGCTGTCTATCAGGTGGAGCATTATTGGCTTCCTGTTCAGTGAATAATGCATACTGAGAAAATTGTTTGAGCCTTGTGAGTTGCCATATTGGGACTACATGCTTATGTAAACATCCCCTCCCATCATGTTGTAGGAGGAAGGGTTAATTACATAGTATGTTAGGCTGAATGAAGACCATGTCCAACTGTTTTAGCCTGTTTCAACCTCCTTGGGAGGAAGTCAAAAATCTCCAAGAGGTAGAAGCCAATTAGCCCTATCAGGAGAAATACCTTCCCGACTTCACAATGGTAGTCAGAATAATCCCTGGATCAGCCTTTGAGTTCCTACCTGACTGTAAGACCTGGATCAACAACCCCTGCTGGTCACCTAATGTCTATATCCTGTAATATCCTTCCGCTCTAGAAATACATCTAGTACATCTTGAACTCTTCTATGGATTTTGCCGTCACCACATCCTCAGGCAGAGAGTTCCACAGTTTCACTGCTCTTACAGTAAAGAACCCATTCTATGTTGGTGATGAGACCTGCTTTCTTCTAGACATAGCGGATGCCCTCTCGTTACAGTCACAGTCCTGGGTATAAACAGATCATGGGAGAGATCCTTGTGTTGTCCCCTCATGTATTTATACATAGTTATTTGATCACCCCTTAGCCATCTTTTATCCAGAGTGAATAATCTTAATTTTGCTAGCCTCTCTGGGTATTCCAGTCCCTTCATTCCATGTATTAGTTTAGTTGCCCTTCTTTGAACCCCCTCAAGCACTGTGACATCTTTCCTGAGCACCGGTGACCAGAACTGTACGCAGTATTCCATGTGAGGCCTGACAAGTGCCTTATATAGTGGGAGGATGATGTTCTCGTCCTTCGCCCCTATACCTCTTTTAATGCACCCTAAAACTTTATTTGCCTTTGCAGCAGCTGACTGGCATTGGTTGCTCCAGTTAAATCTACAATTCACTAGTACCCCCAGGTCTTTTTCCAAATCACTTTTCCCTAGCAGTACCCCTTATTGTTGTTTTTCAATGGATGTGTCTACTTGTGCATATATATATATGCTTGATAAAGACTACTAAGTCGAGATATTGCTTATTCGTATGGAGGAGAAAAGTATTTTTTTTTGCACCATTTATGCTGTTACTTTACTTCTTTTATTTGCTGCATTAGTGGATCCGTGATTTGGGCTTCTGTTTGCGACTGTGCATTTTCTATCTGCCTTTGATTGCGAGACGATGGGACGATTCTGAATGGTTTCTGGTTGAGCGACCAACAATGTATATGCCGGTATAAAAGGCCCTTAGATAAGTGTCCTTTACTGCAGCCGGATCTACACTGAGGACACAGGAGGATACTAAATCCTGGGGGGGGGGGGGGGGGGGGGGAAGACCCGGACCCTGTGACCAGGAGGGGACAGCACCCTCACACAGAGGAAGAGGAATCCTGGGGAGTGAAGGACCGGGATCCTCCGACCAGGAGGGGGCAGCATCCTCACACAGAGGAAGAGGAATCCTGGGGAGTGAAGGACCGGGACCCTCCGACCAGGAGGGGGCAGCATCCTCACACAGAGGAAGAGGAATCCTGGGGCGTGAAGGAGCGGGACTCTCTGACCAGGAGGGGGCAGCATCCTCCCACAGAGGAAGAGAAATCCTGCGGGGGTGAAGAACTGGGACCCTCCGACCAGGAGGGGGCAGCATCCTCACACAGAGGAAGAGGAATCCTGAGGGCTGAAAAACCGGGACCCTCTGACCAAGAGGGGGCAGCATTCTCACACAGGAAGAGGAATCCTGATGGGTGAAAAAACGGGACCCTCTGACTAGGAGGGGGCAGCATCCTCACACAGAGGAAGAGAAATCCTGGGGGGGGGGTGAAGGATTGGGACCCTCCGACCAGTAGGCATATATTTCTTTTCAGCATTCACTGAGTAGCGCTTCCGATTCCAGCCACCTCATTGGCTGTTTGGCACCACGTGGATTCACATCGTGCACGCGGATACACTTCTGCAGCCGTGCACTTTGAGCGGTGCACGCGGATCACGTGATCTGTGATGTCATTTGATTTGGCCGTTTATTCTGCAGGACTATTCGCCTGGAGAAGAACCTGACGCTTGGACGCCTTTTCTACAACTTACGCAAGTTTTTTTGCGCCTTTTTGCAAAATTATGTGTGGAGAGCACGCAACCTGAGATTTGTGTGCCTTTTTGCAAAATTTGGACACGTTTTGTACAACATACGTAACCTGAGATTTGTGCACCTTTTTGGAAAATTACGTGTGGGGAATACGCAACCTGAGATTTGTGCGCCTTTTTGCAAAATTACGTGTGGAGAGTACGCAACCTGAGATTTGTGCACCTTTTTGGAAAATTACGTGTGGAGAGTACGCAACCTGAGATTTGTGCGCCTTTTTGCAAAAGTTGGACGCGTTTTGTACAACGTACGCAACCTGAGATTTGTGCGCCCTTTTGCAAAATTACGTGTGGAGAGTACGCAACATGAGATTTGTGTGCCTTTTTGGAAAATTACGTGTGGAGAGTACGCAACCTGAGATTTGTGCGCCTTTTTGCAAAATTACGTGTGGAGAGTACGCAACCTGAGATTTGTGTGCTTTTTTGCAAAATTTGGACGTGTTTTGTACAACATACACAACCTGAGATTTGTGCGCCTTTTTGGAAAATTACGTGTGGAGAGTACGCAACCTGAGATTTGTGCGCCTTTTTGCAAAATTACGCGGGGAGAGTACGCACCTGAGATTTGTGTGCCTTTTTGCTAAATTGTGTGGAGAGGAACCTGACATTTGGACGCGTTTCAAGAAGAAATTCGCTTCGCTATCTGAGATCACTCGGCGAGGTAAGCTGCTGCATCTGCAAAATTTTTCATCGTGGGCATCTGCTCATATGTGAATATTTTGCACATATATTCGTGGGCATGTGCTCATTTGTGCATGTTTTCACTGCCTTGTGCTAATTTGTGCATATTTTGCGCATATTTTCACGGACATCTACTCATTTGTGCATATTTTGCGCATATTTTCATGCATATTTGCATGTTTTTGCTGCATCTGCCAAATTTTTCATCGCGTGCATCTGCTCATATGTGCATATTTTGCGCATATTTTCGCGGGCATCTGCTCACTTGTGCATATTTTCGTGGGCATGTGCTCATTTGTGCATATTTTGTGCATGTTTTCGCTACCTTGTGCTAATTTGTGCATATTTTGCGCATATTTTCACAGACATCTGCTCATTTGTGCATATTTTCGCAGGCATGTGATAATTTGTGCATATTTTGCGCATCTTTTCGCGTGCATCTGCTCATATGTGCATATTTTGCGCATATTTTCGCAGGTATGTGCTCATATGTGCATATTTTCACGGATATGTGCTCATATGTTCATATTTTCGTGGGCATGTGCTTATTTGTGCATATTTTGGGCATATTTTCGCAGGCATGTGCTCATATGTGCATATTTGCATGTTTTCGCAGGCATGTGCTCATATGTGCATATTTTCGCGGGCATGTGCTCATTTGTGCATATTTTGCACATATTTTCGCGGGCATGTGCTCATATGTGCATATTTGCATGTTTTGGCGGCATCTGCCAAATTTTTCATCGCGTGCATCTGCTAATATGTGCATATTATCGCGGGCATGTGCTCATATTTGCATATTTTCGCGGGCATGTGCTCATATGTGCATATTTCCGTGCATACTTGCATGTTTCCGCGTGCATTTGCTCATATTTGCATATTTTCGCGTGCATGCGCTCATATGTGCATATTTGCATGTTTTCACGTGTATGTACTCATATGTGCATATATTTGCCGGTATGTGCTCATTTGTGCCTATTTTGTACATATTTTCGTGGGCATGTGCTCATATGTGCATATTTCCGTGCATATTTGCATGTTTCAGCGTGCATGTGCTCATCTTTGCATATTTTCGCGTGCATGTGCTCCTATGTGCATATTTGCATGTTTTCGCGTGCATGTGCTCATATGTGCATATTTTCACGTACATGTGCTCATATTGGCATATTTGCACGTTTTCGCATGCCCGTGCCCATATGTGCATATTTTCACGTGCATGTGCTTATATTGGCATATTTGCATGTTTCCGCGTGCATGTGCTCATATTTGCATATTGTTGCGTGCATGTGCTCATATGTGAATATTTGCATGTTTTCGCGTGTATGTGCACATATGTGCTTATTTTCAGTTACATGTGCTCATATTGGCATATTTGCATGTTTTCGCATGCATGTGCCCATATGTGCATATTTTCGCGTGCATGTGCTTATATTGGCATATTTGAATGTTTCCGCGTACATGTGCTCATATTTGCATATTTTTGTGTGCATGTGCTCATATTTGTTTTTTTCCACGTGCATGTGCTCATGTATGCATATTTTTGCGTGCATGTGCGTTTTCCACAGGACTACTAGTGTGGAGAGGAACCTGACATTTGCTGCGTTTTGTTCGACTTATGGAACCTGAGATTGGCATTTTTTGTAAATTACAAGCTGATCTCACATTTGCCCACCTTTTGGAGAGGATTACTGTGGAGAGGATTTTCGCTTCGCTCGGACACCATCTGACATCATTTGGCGTGGTAAGTTGCTGTATCCTCCCAATTTGTGCATGTTTTCTCGTGCATGTGCTCATATGTGCTCATTTCCACTTGCATGTGCTCATATTGACATATTTGCATGTTTCACGTGCATGTGCTCATATGTGCATATTTTCACGGGCATGTGCTCATATTTGCATATTTTTGTGTCCATGTGCTCATATTTGCATATTTGCTTTTTTCTGCGTGCATTTGGTCATATGTGCATGTTTTCACGTGCATGTGCTCATATTGGCAAATTTTCATGTTTCCGCGTGCATGTGCTCATATTTGCATGTTTTCGCGTGCATGTGCTCATATGTGCATATTTTCGCGTGCATGTGCTCATATGTGCATATTTGCATGTTTTCGCAGGCATGTGCCCATGTGCATATTTTCACGTACATGTGCTCATATGTGCATATTTTCATGTACATGTGCTCATATGTGCATATTTTCGCAGATATGTGCTCATATGTGCATATTTTCGTGGGCATGTACTTATTTGTGCATATTTTGCGCAAATTTTCGCGGGCATGTGCTCATATGTGCATATTTGCATGTTTTCACGGGCATGTGCTTATACGTGCATATTTTCGCGGGCATGTGCTCATTTGTGCATATTTTTCACAGATTTTCGTGGGCATGTGCTCATTTGTGCATATTTTGCACATATTTTCGCGGGCGTGTGCTCATATGTGCATATTTGCATGTTTTCGCGGCATCTGCCAAATTTTTCATTGCGTGCATCTGCTAACGTGCATATTTTTGTCAGTATGTGCTCATATGTGCATATTTTCACAAGCATGTGCTCATTTGTGCCTATTTTGTACATATTTCCGTGGGCATGTGCTCATATGTGCATATTTCTGTGCATATTTGCATGTTTCCGCATGCATCTGCTCATATTTGCATATTTTCGTGTGCATGTGGTCTTATGTGCATATTTGCATGTTGTCGCATGTATGTGCTCATATGTGCATATTTTCACGTACATGTGCTCATATTGGCATATTTGCATGTTTTCGCATGCATGTGCCCATATGTGCATATTTTGGCGTGCATGTGCTTATATTGGCATATTTGAATGTTTCCGCGTACATGTGCTCATATTTTCATATGGATGTGCTCATATTGGCGTATTTGCTTTTTTCCGCGTGCATGTGCTCATATTTGCATATTTTCATGTGCATAAGCTCATATGTGAATATTTGCATGTTTTCCCGTGCACGTGCTCATATTTGTTTTTTTCCGCGTGCATGTGCTCATATATGCATATTTTTGCGTGCATGTGCGTTTTACACAGGACTACTCGTGTGGAGAGGAACCTGACAATTGCTGTGTTTTGTTCAACTTACGGAACCTGAGATTGGCATTTTTTGCAAATTATGTGCTGATCTCACATTCGCCCGCCTTTTGGAGAGGACTACTCGTGTGGAGAGTATTTTCGCTTTGCTCTGACACCATCTGACATCATTTGGTGTGGTAAGTGGCTGTATATGCCCAATTTGTGCATATTTTCGTGTGCATGTGCTCATATGTGCATATTTGCATGTTTTCTTGTGTATGTGCTCATATGTGCTAATTTCCGCTTGCATGTGCTCATATTGGCATGTTTCCGTGTGCGTGTGCATATTTGTATGTTTTTGCATGCATGTGCTCATATGTGCATGTGTTCGCGTGCATGTGCTCATATGTGCATATTTTCACGGGCATGTGCTCATATTTGCATATTATTGTGTGCATGTGCTCATATTTGCATATTTGCTTTTTTCACGTGCATTTGGTCATATGTGCATGTTTCCGCGTGCATGTGCTCATATTGGCATATTTGCATGTTTCCGCGTGCATGTGCTCATATTTCCATGTTTTCGCGTGCATGTGCTCATATTTGCATGTTTCGCATGCATGTTTTCGCGTGCATGTGCTCGTGTGCATATTTTCACGTACATGTGCTCATATGTGCATATTTTCGCTTGCATGTGCTCATATTGGCATTTTTGCATGTTTCTGGGTACATGTGCTCATATGCGCATATTTGCATGTTTCTGCATGCATGTTTTCGCGTGCATGTGCTCATGTGCATATTTTCACGTACATGTGCTCATATGTGCATATTTTGGCTTGCATGTGCTCATATTGGCATATTTGCATGTTTCCACGTGTATGTGCTCATATGTGCATATTTTCGCGGGCATGTGCTCATATTTGCATGTTATTGTGTGCATGTGCTCATATTTGCATATTTGCTTTTTTCACGTGCATTTGGTCATATGTGCATGTTTCCGCGTGCATGTGGTCATATTGGCATATTTGCATGTTTCCACGTGCATGTGCTCATATTTCCATGTTTTCGCGTGCATGTGCTCATATGCGCATATTTGCATGTTTTCGCATGCATGTTTTCGCGTGCATGTGCTCATGTGCATATTTTCACGTACATGTGCTCATATGTGCATATTTTCGCTTGCATGTGCTCATATTGGCATATTTGCATGTTTCCGCGTGCATGTGCTCATATTTGCATATTTTCGCATGCATGTGCTCATATGTGCATATTTGCATGTTTTCGCTTGCATGTGCTCATATTTGCATATTTTCACATGCATGTGCTCATATGTGCATATTTGCATGTTTTCGCCTGCATGTGCTCATATTTGCATATGTTCGCTTGCATGTACTTATATTCCGCACCCTGTTTTCCACAGGACTACTCATGTGGAGAGGAATTTTGCTCGGACACAGTTATATGTAACTTAGCTCGGTAAGCTGCTGCATGTGCTCAATTTTTATTCTGCATCTATAAAATACATTTGCGAATCCCGCCCTCTAAAGCGTACCATAGCACTGCTATGGAAAGCAACACACCCTCCCGTTCATTGGATTCTCCGCTCGTGGCGAGCAGAGATTCATTGTAATCTGATTTTGGCAGCGCAAGGGCGGGCAATTCGCAGCATGCTGCATTGATTCTCCGCTCATGACAGGCAATTCGCACCATGCTGCGAATTGCCAGCATTCTCCATGCTCAGCGTATCTATCAGATTGGGCTGATTAGTGGAGAACCGGTGGCGCCGGCTCCCACGCCAGAGCTTCTCGTGCTGAGAGGGCGGTGTTTGGTCATCTTTATTTGCATTTTTTGCGTGCATATGCTGATATTTGCATGTTTTTGTGTGCATGTGCTCATATTGGCATATTTGCATATTTACGCGTGCATCTGCTCATAGGTGCATATTTTCCAGTGTATGTGCTCATATGTGCATATTTGCATGTTTTCACGTGTATGTACTCATATGTGCATATATTTGCGGGTATGTGCTCATTTGTGGCTATTTTGTACATATTTTCGTGGGCATGTGCTTATATGTGCATATTTCCGTACATATTTGCATGTTTCCGCGTGCATGTGCTCATATTGGCATATTTGCATGTTTTCACGTGTATGTGCTCATATATGCATATTTTCACGTACATGTGCTCATATTGGCATATTTGCATGTTTTCGCGTGCATGTGCTCATATTTGCATATTGTTGCGTGCATGTGCTCATATGTGAATATTTGCATGTTTTCGCGTGTATGTGCACATATGTGCTTATTTTCAGTTACATGTGCTCATATTGGCGTATTTGCATGTTTTCGCATGCATGTGCCCATATGTGCATATTTTCGCGTGCATGTGCTTATATTGGCATATTTGAATGTTTCCGCGTACATGTGCTCATATTTGCATATTTTTGTGTGCATGTGCTCATATCTGTTTTTTTCCACGTGCATGTGCTCATGTATGCATATTTTTGCGTGCATGTGCGTTTTCTACAGGACTACTAGTGTGGAGAGGAACCTGACATTTGCTGCGTTTTGTTCGACTTACGGAACCTGAGATTGGCATTTTTTGTAAATTACAAGCTGATCTCACATTTGCCCACCTTTTGGAGAGGATTACTGTGGAGAGGATTTTCGCTTCGCTCGGACACCATCTGACATCATTTGGCGTGGTAAGTTGCTGTATCCTCCCAATTTGTGCATGTTTTCTCGTGCATGTGCTCATATGTGCTCATTTCCACTTGCATGTGCTCATATTGACATATTTGCATGTTTCTGTGTGCATGTGCATATTTGCATGTTTTTGCATGCATGTGCTCATATTTGCATGTTTCACGTGCATGTGCTCATATTTGCATATTTTTGTGTCCATGTGCTCATATTTGCATATTTGCTTTTTTCTGTGTGCATTTGGTCATATGTGCATGTTTTCACGTGCATGTGCTCATATTGGCAAATTTTCATGTTTCCGCGTGCATGTGCTCATATGTGCATATTTTCGCGTGCATGTGCTCATATGTGCATATTTTCGCAGATATGTGCTCATATGTGCATATTTTCGTGGGCATGTACTTATTTGTGCATATTTTGCGCAAATTTTCGCGGGCATGTGCTCATATGTGCATATTTGCATGTTTGCGTGGGCATGTGCTTATACGTGCATATTTTCGCGGGCATGTGCTCATTTGTGCATATTTTTCACAGATTTTCGTGGGCATGTGCTCATTTGTGCATATTTTGCACATATTTTCGCGGGCGTGTGCTCATATGTGCATATTTGCATGTTTTCGCGGCATCTGCCATATTTTTCATTGCGTGCATCTGCTAACGTGCATATTTTTGTCAGTATGTGCTCATATGTGCATATTTTCACAAGCATGTGCTCATTTGTGCCTATTTTGTACATATTTCCGTGGGCATGTGCTCATATGTGCATATTTCTGTGCATATTTGCATGTTTCCGCATGCATCTGCTCATATTTGCATATTTTCGTGTGCATGTGGTCTTATGTGCATATTTGCATGTTGTCGCATGTATGTGCTCATATGTGCATATTTTCACGTACATGTGCTCATATTGGAATATTTGCATGTTTTTGCATGCATGGGCCCATATGTGTATATTTTGGTGTGCATGTGCTTATATTGGCATATTTGAATGTTTCCGCGTACATGTGCTCATATTTGCATATTTTCGTGTGGATGTGCTCATATTGGCATATTTGCTTTTTTCCGCGTGCATTTGCTCATATTTGCATATTTTCGTGTGCATAAGCTCATATGTGAAGATTTGCATGTTTTCCTGTGCATGTGCTCATATTTGTTTTTTTCCGCGTGCATGTGCTCATATATGCATATTTTTGCGTGCATGTGCGTTTTACACAGGACTACTCGTGTGGAGAGGAACCTGACAATTGCTGCGTTTTGTTCAACTTACGGAACCTGAGATTGGCATTTTTTGCAAATTATGTGCTGATCTCACATTCGCCCGCCTTTTGGAGAGGACTACTCATTTGGAGAGTATTTTCGCTTTGCTCTGACACCATCTGACATCATTTGGCGTGGTAAGTGGCTGTATCTGCCCAATTTGTGCATATTTTCGTGTGCATGTGCTCATATGTGCATATTTGCATGTTTTCTTGTGTATGTGCCCATATGTGCTAATTTCCGCTTGCATGTGCTCATATTGGCATATTTGCATGTTTCCGTGTGCATATTTGTATGTTTTTGCATGCATGTGCTTATATGTGCATATTTTCATGGGCATGTGCTCATATTTGCATGTTATTGTGTGCATGTGCTCATATTTGCATATTTGCTTTTTTCACGTGCATTTGGTCATATGTGCATGTTTCCGTGTGCATGTGCTCATATTGGCATATTTGCATGTTTCCGCGTGCATGTGCTCATATTTCCATGTTTTCGCGTGCATGTGCTCATATGCGCATATTTGCATGTTTCGCATGCATGTTTTCGCGTGCATGTGCTCGTGTGCATATTTTCACGTACATCTGCTCATATGTGCATATTTTCGCTTGCATGTGCTCATATTGGCATATTTGCATGTTTCTGGGTACATGTGCTCATATGCGCATATTTGCATGTTTCTGCATGCATGTTTTCGCGTGCATGTGCTCATGTGCATATTTTCACGTACATGTGCTCATATGTGCATATTTTGGCTTGCATGTGCTCATATTGGCATATTTGCATGTTTCCACGTGTATGTGCTCATATGTGCATATTTTCGCGGGCATGTGCTCATATTTGCATGTTATTGTGTGCATGTGCTCATATTTGCATATTTGCTTTTTTCACGTGCATTTGGTCATATGTGCATGTTTCCGCGTGCATGTGGTCATATTGGCATATTTGCATGTTTCCGCGTGCATGTGCTCATATTTCCATGTTTTCGCGTGCATGTGCTCATATGCGCATATTTGCATGTTTTCGCATGCATGTTTTCGCGTGCATGTGCTCATGTGCATATTTTCACGTACATGTGCTCATATGTGCATATTTTCGCTTGCATGTGCTCATATTGGCATATTTGCATGTTTCCGCGTGCATGTGCTCATATTTGCATATTTTCGCATGCATGTGCTCATATGTGCATATTTGCATGTTTTCGCTTGCATGTGCTCATATTTGCATATTTTCACATGCATGTGCTCATATGTGCATATTTGCATGTTTTCGCCTGCATGTGCTCATATTTGTATATGTTCGCTTGCATGTACTTTATTCCACACCCTGTTTTCCACAGGACTACTCATGTGGAGAGGAATTTTGCTCGGACACAGTTATATGTAACTTAGCTCGGTAAGCTGCTGCATGTGCCCAATTTTTATTCTGCATCTATAAAATACATTTGCGAATCCCGCCCTCTAAAGCGTACCATAGCACTGCTATGGAAAGCAACACACCCTCCCGTTCATTGGATTCTCCGCTCGTGGCGAGCAGAGATTCATTGTAATCTGATTTTGGCAGCGCAAGGGCGGGCAATTCGCAGCATGCTGCATCGATTCTCCGCTCATGACAGGCAATTCGCACCATGCTGCGAATTGCCAGCATTCTCCATGCTCAGCGTATCTATCAGATTGGGCTGATTAGTGGAGAACCGGTGGCGCCGGCTCCCACGCCAGAGCTTCTCGTGCTGAGAGGGCGGTGTTTGGTCATCTTTATTTGAATTTTTTGTGTGCATATGCTCATATTGGCATATTTGCATATTTACGCGTGCATCTGCTCATAGGTGCATATTTTCCAGTGTATGTGCTCATATGTGCATATTTGCATGTTTTCACGTGTATGTACTCATATGTGCATATATTTGCGGGTATGTGCTCATTTGTGCCTATTTTGTACATATTTTCGTGGGCATGTGCTTATATGTGCATATTTCCGTACATATTTGCATGTTTCCGTGTGCATGTGCTCATATTGGCATATTTGCATGTTTTCACGTGTATGTGCTCATATATGCATATTTTCACGTACATGTGCTCATATTGGCATATTTGCATGTTTTCGCATGCACGTGCCCATATGTGCATATTTTCGCGTGCATGTGCTTATATTGGCATATTTGAATGTTTCCACGTACATGTGCTCATATTTGCACATTTTTGTATGCATGTGCTCATATTTGTTTTTTTCCACGTGCATGTGCTCATATATGCATATTTTTGCGTGCATGTGCGTTTTCTACAGGACTACTTGTGTGGAGAGGAACCTGACATTTGCTGTGTTTTGTTCGACCTACGGAACCTGAGATTGGCATTTTTTGTAAATTACGTGCTGATCTCACATTTGCCCACCTTTTGGAGAGGATTACTGTGGAGAGTATTTTCACTTCGCTCGGACACCATCTGACATCATTTGGCGTGGTAAGTTGCTGTATCTGCCCAATTTGTGCATGTTTTCTCGTGCATGTGCTCATTTCCGCTTGCATGTGCTCATATTGACATATTTGCATGTTTCCGTGTGCATGTGCATATTTGTGCATGCATGTGCTCATATGTGCATGTGTTCGCATGCATGTGCTCATATTGGCATATTTGCATGTTTCCATGTGCATGTGCTCATATGTGCATATTTTCACGTGCATGTGCTCATGTGCATATTTTCGCGGGCATGTGCTCATATTTGCATATTATTGTGTGCATGTGCTCATATTTGCATATTTGCTTTTTTCACGTGCATTTGGTCATATGTGCATGTTTCCACATGCATGTGCTCATATTGGCATATTTGCATGTTTTCGCGTGCATGTACATGCTCATATTTCCATGTTTTTGCGTGCATGTGCTCATATGCGCATATTTGCATGTTTTTGCATGCATGTATTCGCGTGCATGTGCTCATGTGCATATTTTCACGTACATGTGCTCATATGTGCATATTTTCGCTTGCATGTGCTCATATGTGCATACTTGCATGTTTTCGCCTGCATGTGCTCATATTTGCATATTTTCGCATGCATGTGCTCATATGTGCATATTTGCATGTTTTCGCCTGCATGTGCTCATATTTGCATATGTTCGCTTGCATGTACTTATATTCCGCACCCTGTTTTCCACAGGACTACTCATGTGGAGAGGAATTTCGCTCGGACACAGTTATATGTAAACTTTATTTGCATTTTTTGCGTGCATATGCTGATATTTGCATGTTTTTGCGTGCATGTGCTCATATTGGCATATTTGCATATTTACAAGTGCATCTGCTCATAGGTGCATATTTTCCAGTGCATGCGCTCATATTTGCATGTGTTCACGTGCATTTGCTCATATTTCCATGTGTTTACGTGCATGTGCTCATATTTGGATGTTTTCAATTTAGACCCCCTGTCCACAGGCGTTGCAAAGTCCCGCAGCGAATCTCAGCCGCGGGAGCTGCCACCCTGAAGCAGAAGCCGCCCCCGAATCTCCACTGGTCAGCCTAATCTGATAGATAGGCTGGCCGTGAAGAATCGGGGCAATTCGCAGCATGCCGCGAATTGCCCGCCGCAAGCGGAGAATCACAATGATTCTCAGCTCGAGGACAGTGTCGGCACTTTCCATAGCATTTAGCGCCGGCAAATACACGTCCGTGGACAGGAGGCCTTCATGCACAAAATATGCACAAACAAGCACATGCCCATGAAAATATGCGCAAAATAAGCACAAAGGAGCAGATGCCCATGAAAATATGTGCAAGATATGCACATATGAGAACATGCCCGCGAAAATATACACATATGAGCACATGCCCATGAAAATATGCGCAAAATATGCACATATGAGCAGATGCACGCGAAAAAAATGCGCAAAATATGCACATGAGTAGATGAACGTGATGAAAATTTAACAGATGCAGCGAAAACATGAAAATATGCACATCTGAGCACATGCCCGCAAAAAATATGTGCAAAATATGCACATCTGAGCACATGCCCGCAAAAAATATGTGCAAAATATGCACATATGAGCACATGCCCGCAAAAATATGCACATATGAACACATGCCCGCTAAAAAATGCACAAAATATGCACATATGAGCACATGCCCGCAAAAATATGCACATATGAACACATGCCCGCTAAAAAATGCACAAAATATGCACATATGAGCACATGCCCACGAAAAAATGTGCACATATGAGCAGATGCACGCGATGAAAAATTCGGCAGATGCAGCGAAAACATGCTATTATGCACAAAAATATGAACAAACGAGCACATGGCAGTGAAAATATGCGCAAAATATGCACAAATGAGCAGATGCCCACGAAAATATGTATAAAATATGCAGAAATGAGCAGATGCCCATGAAAATATGCACAAAAATATGCATAAATGAGCAGATGCCTGTGAAAATTTGCACAAAATATGCACATATGAGCAGATGCACGCAATGAAAAATTTGGCAGATGCAGAGAAAACATGCTAATATGCACGAAAATATGCACAAATGAGCACATGCCTGTGAAAATATGAGCAAAATATGCACATATGAGCAGATGCGCGCGAAAATGTGCACATATGAGGAGATGCACGCAATGAAAAATTTGACAGATGCAGTGAAAACATGCAAATATGCGCAAAATATGCACAAATGAGCACAGGCCTGCGAAAATATGCGCAAAATATGCACATATGAGCAGATACCCACTAAAATATGCGCACATGAGTAGATGCCCGCGAAAATATGCGCAAAATAAGTACATATGAGCAGATGCACGCGATGAAAAATTTGGCAGATGCAGCGAAAACATGCTAATATGCACGAAAATATGCACAAATGAGCACATGGCAGTGAAAATATGCGCAAAATATGCACATATGGGCACATGCCTGCAAAAATATGCACATATGAGCACATGCCTGCGAAAATATGAGCAAAATATGCACATATGAGCAGATGCGCGCGAAAATATGGCAGCGAAAATATGAGCAGATGCACGCAATGAAAAATTTAGCAGATGCAGCGAAAACATGCAAATATGGGCAAAGTATGCACAAATGAGAACATGCCAGTGAAAATATGTGCAAAATATGCACAAATGAGCACAGGCCCGCGAAAATATGCGCAAAATATGCACGTATGAGCAGTTACCCGTGAAAATATGCGCAAAATATGCACACATGAGCAGATGCCCGTGAAAATATGCGCAAAATATGCACATATGAGCAGATGCACGCGATGAAAAATTTGGCAGATGCAGCGAAAACATGGTAATATGCACGAAAATATGCACAAATGAGCACATGGCAGTGAAAATATGCGCAAAATATGCACAAATGAGCACATGGCAGCAAAAATATACACAAATGAGCACATGGCAGCGAAAATATGCGCAAAGTATGCACAAATGAGCACATGGCAGCAAAAATATGCACAAATGAGCACATGGCAGCGAAAATATGCACAAATGAGCACATGGCAGCAAAAATATGCACAAAATATGCACAAATGAGCAGATGCCTGTGAAAATATGCGCAAAATATGCACAAATGAGCACATGGCAGCAAAAATATGCACAAAATATGCACAAATGAGCAGATGCCTGTGAAAATATGCGCAAAATATGCACATATAAGCACATGTGCATGAAAAAATGCGCAAAATATGCACATATTAGCAGATGCACGCGATGAAAAATTTGGCAAATGCAGCGAAAACATGCTATTATGCACAAAAATATGAACAAATGAGCACATGCCACTGAAAATATGTGCAAAAAAATGCACAAATGAGCACATGCCCGCGAAAATATGCGCAAAATATGCACATATGAGCAGATACCCGCAAAAATATGTGCAACACATGCACATATGAGCAGATGCCCACGAAAATATGCGCAAAATAGGCACATATTAGCAGATGACCATGAAAATATGCGCAAAATATGCCGAAATGAGCAATAGCCCGCAAAAATATGCACATATGAGCACATGCCCGCGAAAATATGAGCAAAATATGCACATATGAGCAGATGCACGTGATTAAAAATTTGGCAGATGCATCGAAAACATGCAAATGTGTGCAAAATCTGCACAAATGAGCGCAGGCCCATGAAAATATGCGCAAAATATGCACATATGAGCAGATACCCGTGAAAATATGCGCAAAATATGCACATATGAGCAGATGCCCGTGATGAAAAATTTGGCAGATGCAGCAAAAACATGCTAATATGCACAAAAATATACACAAATGAGCACATAGCAGTGAAAAATTGTGCAAAATATGCACAAATGAGCACATGGACGCGAAAATATGCGGAAAATATGCACAAATGAGCGGATACCTGCAAAAATATACACAAAATATGCACAAATGAGCACATGCCCACGAAAATATGCACAAAATATGCACAAATGAGAAATTGCCCGCGAAAATATGAGCAAAAAATGCCGCAACAATACGCACATATGAGCACATGCCCGCGAAAATATGCCCAAATGAGCACATGCGCTCGAAAATATGCACATATGAGCAGATGCGCTCGAAAATATGCGCAAAATATGCACATATGAACAGATGCACGCGATGAAAAATTTGGCAGATGCAGCGAAAACATGCAAATGTGCACAAAATATGCACAAATAAGCACATGCCAGTGAAAATATGTGCAAAATATGCACAAATGAGCAAATGCCCGCAAAAATATGCGCAAAATATGCACATGAGCAGATACCAGCAAAAATATGTGCAAAATATGCACATATAAGCAGTTGCCCGCAAAAATATGCGCAAAATATGCACATATGAGCAGTTGCCCGCAAAAATATGCGCAAAATATGCACATATAAGCAGATGCCTGCAAAAATATGCGCAAAATATGCACATATGAGCATATGCCCGTGATAAAAAATTTGGCAGATGCAGCAAAAACATGCTAATATGCACAAAAATCTGCACAAATGAGCACATGGCAGCGAAAATATACACAAATCAGCACATGGCAGCGAAAATATGTACAAAATATGCACAAATGAGCAGATGCCTTCGAAAATATGTGCAAAATATGCACAAATGAGCAGATGCCTGCAAAAATATGCACAAATGAGCAAATGCCCTCGAAAATATGCGCAAAATATGCAACATATAAGCACATGCCCGCGAAAATGTGCAACATATGAGCACATGCCCGCGAAAATATGCAACATATGAGCACATGCCCGCGAAAATATGCAACATATGAGCACATGCCCGCGACAATATGCACATACTCGTGAAAATATGCAACATATGAGCACATGCCCGTGAAAATGTGCAACATATGAGCACATGCCCGTGAAAATATGCAACATATGAGCACATGCCCGCGAAAATATGCAACATATGAGCACATGCCCGTGAAAATATGCAACATATGAGCACATGCCCACGAAAATATGCAACATATGAGCACATGCCCACGAAAATATGCACAAAATATGCACAAATGAGCAATTGCCCGCAAAAATATGCAACATATGAGCAATTGCCTGCGAAAATATGCGCAAAATATGCACATATGAGCAGATGCGCTCGAAAATATGCGCAAAATATGCACATATGAGCAGATGCGCTCGAAAATATGCGCAAAATATGCACATATGAGCAGATGCGCTCGAAAATATGCGCAAAATATGCACATATGAGCAGATGCACGCGATGAAAAATTTGGCAGATGCAGCGAAAACATGCAAATGCCCGCGAAAATATGCACAAATGAGCACATGCCCGCGAAAATATGCAAATGAGCACATGCCCGCTAAAATATGCGCAAATTATGCACATATGAGCAGATGCACTCGAAAATATGCGCAAAATATGCGCATATGAGCAGATGCGCTCGAAAATATGCGCAAAATATGCGCATATGAGCAGATGCGCTCGAAAATATGCGCAGAATATGCACATATGAGCAGATGCGCTCGAAAATATGCGCAAAATATGCACATATGAGCAGATGCACGCGATGAAAAATTTGGCAGATGCAGTGAAAACATGCAAATGCCTGCGAAAATATGCACAAAATATGCACAAATGAGGACATTCCCACGTAAATATGCACAAATGAGCAATTGCCCGCGAAAATATGAGCAAAATATGCACCTATGAGCAGATGCACGCGATGAAAAATTTGGCAGATGCAGCGAAAACATGCAAATGTGCGCGAAATATGCACAAATAAGCACATGTCAGTGAAAATATGTGCAAAATATTTACATGAGCAGATACCCACAAAAATATGCGCAAAATATGCACATATGAGCAGGTCCCCGCGAAAATATGCACATATGAGCACATGCCCGCGAAAATATGCACATATGAGCAGATGCGCGTGAAAATATGCGCAAAATATGCACATATGAGCATATGCACGCGATTAAAAATCTGGCAGATGCAGCGAAAACTTGCAGATGTGCGCAAAATATGCACAAATGAGCAGATGCCCGCGAAAAAATGCACATATGAGCAGATGCCCGCGAAAATATGTGCAAAATATGCACATATGAGCAGATGCCCGTGATGAAAAATTTGGCAGATGCAGCGAAAACATGCTAATATGCACAAAAATATACACAAATGAGCACATGGCAGCGAAAATATGTGCAAAATATGCACAAATGAGCACATGCCCGCAAAAAATGTGCACAATATGCACAAATGAGCAGATGCCTGCGAAAATATGCGCAAAATATGCACATATGAGCAGATGCCCGCAATGAAAAGTTTGGCAGATGCAGCGAAAACATGCTAATATGCACGAAAATATGCACAAATGAGCACATGGCAGCGAAAATATGTACAAAATATGCACAAATGAGCACATGGCAGCGAAAATATGCGCAAAATATGCACATATGAGCCGATGCCCGTGATGAAAAATTTGGCAGATGCAGCAGCTTACCTCGCCGAGTGATGTCAGATGGTGTCCGAGCGAAGCGAAATTCTTCTCGAAACGCGTCTGTGAGGGGTTAATTCACGTTTATGCCTTTTGAATTGATAAGTGTATTTCACAGAATACTTATGTGTTTATAATTTGCGTCTTCTTACAGCGACTCCATTTTGTATCTTTATGCTTGTATTGCTTCAATCATGTATCTGTATTAAAGGGGTTGTCCCGCGCCGAAACGGGGTTTTTTTTTTTCAACCCCCCCCCCCCCCCCCCCCGTTCGGCGCGAGACAACCCCGATGCAGGGACGTACAGAAAGCTCACCGGAGCGCTTACCTTAATCCCCGCGCTCCGGTGACTTCTATACTTACCTGTGAAGATGGCCGCCGGGAACCTCTTCCTCCGTGGACCGCAGCTCTTCTGTGCGGTCCATTGCCGATTCCAGCCTCCTGATTGGCTGGAATCGGCACGTGACGGGGCGGAGCTACACGGAGCCCCATAGAGAACAGGAGAAGACCTGGACTGCGCAAGCGCGTCTAATTTGGCCATCGGAGGGCGAAAATTAGTCGGCTCCATGGAGACGAGGACGCTAGCAACGGAGCAGGTAAGTATAAAACTTTTGATAACTTCTGTATGGCTCATAATTAATGCACAATGTATATTACAAAGTGCATTAATATGGCCATACAGAAGTGTATAGACCCACTTGCTGCCGCGGGACAACCCCTTTAATTTCACCTCTCATACCTAGAGAATGTTAGACCCAATTATAATAATGACTTCGAGTCCTTATCAGCTTCCCCTCTTTCGCATGCATTCTTTCCCTTGAGAGAGTTCACTCCTTTCTAGCAGAAGCGTCCAGGAATGTTTTGTGGTTATTACAGGTGTCACCGGACATTGATACATTGCTCATGTAGGAGACTTCTTTGAAAGATGTGTAATGCTAATTAAAATCTGCAGATGTTATGTGGCCTTGGGCATGCGCAGTAATCAAATCAATACGTCAGCAAACCTTTTCTATATCATCTGTAATACTCTGAATAAACTCACTTCACTCTGGCAATCTCATCCAGCATGTGGTTGTCCATTTGTGTCGTCTATGGGTACCCATACCTAAAGACTAATTTGGAAGCAGGCAGCATCCGCTCAACGGTCAGAGTTTGACCCCCCACACGTCCAAACGCCAGGATCCTCTCCACACGTGATTTTGCAACAAGGCTCACAAATCTCAGGTTACGTATGTTGTACAAAACGCGTCCAAACTTTGCAGAAAGGCGCACAAATCTCAGGTTGCGTACGTTGTAGAAAAGGCGTCCAAGCGTCAGGTTCTTCTCCAGGCGAATAGTCCTGCGGAATAAACGGCCAAATCAAATGACATCACAGATCACGTGATCCGCGTGCAGGATGTGAACCCACGAACAGCCAATGAGGGGGCTGGAATCGGCAGCACTACTCAGTGAATGCTGAAAAGAAATGTATGTGACCAGGAGGGGGCAGCATCCCCACACAGAGGAAGAGAAATCCTGGGGGGTGATGACACCAAGTCTTCCTGTATTCTATGCAGATAATGATGAGTTATAGGAAACCAAGCCAGTAAGCACACAGATGGCTGCTCTGGGGTGTTTGCTCCTCATTAGTGTGCAGTAATCTTCTGGCTTAGCTGGTGAGAAGCCTGTAATGGGGGTCAGGAGGGGTGTAGTCTCAAAAAGTGTGTGGAGACACCTAGGGGGCCTTCTCACAACCCCTCTGGGTGCTCTCCTTAAGGAGATGATACCATCCCCAACCCCTAGGTGTCTCCTCACACTTTTTGGGTGCCCTCCTTGGGGAGAGCCGATACCACTGCTTCCTGCATTCCAGACACAGCTCTCTCAGAAGCCTCCTCTTCTTCTCTCTCCACAGAACTGCATTAGTAAGCCCCTCCCCCTCCAGTCATATGACATTACACCATGTGACTTCCTCCCCTCAGACCTCCTAGGAGCCCCTCCATTCCAGCATCTACCCCGGTGGAGGTACGGGTGTTGTGAGACCTTCTGCCATCAGCAGGCCTTATGATGGGACCTCATGAAGGAGCCGGCGCCCCCTGGTGGGTATTGGGAGTCGCTGCTGGAAGTTACCGGCTGTAACCCTTTCACTGCCTGAGAGGTGACATGTGCTCCTCACACAGCAGGGGGGACAATTAGGAGTTTAAGGGTTAATCACTGTAACCCTGCACTGGCCACTGAGTCCTATAGGGGCTGTGAGGAAGGGGCCCACTGAGGGATCTCCGACAGACGGCAGCTCAGGGGCTTTCTGCAGTGACAGGAAGAAGGCGGCACGTTGTCATCTGTAGGTCGGTGTGAGTCTCCCACACAGGGAAGCGCCGTCTATGGAGAGCAGCGCCATTGTTTATTACATTCACTGCAAGTCAGAAGGTGTAGAAGAGGAGAAAAACCTGCGGAACGTCCGGAGCGAACGCAGAAATTGTAGGGAGAAACACGGAGGATCCGCCGGTGAGCGACATAACTCTATCCGCCATCTAGACCATAGAAGACGTGTCTGATGTCACCGGTCACTACTGTCACCACTATCTGATGTCACCGGTCACTATTATGTCACTACTGTCACCACTATCTGATGTCACCGGTCACTATTCTGTCACTACTGTCACCACTATCTGATGTCACCGGTCACTATTCTGTCACTACTGTCACCACTATGTGATGTCACCTGTCACTATTATGTCACTACTGTCACCACTATCTGATGTCACCGCTCACTATTCTGTCACTACTGTCACCACTATCTGATGTCACCGGTCACTATTATGTCACTACTGTCACCACTATCTGATGTCACCGGTCACTATTATGTCACTACTGTCACCACTATCTGATGTCACCTGTCACTATTCTGTTACTACTGTCACCACTATCTGATGTCACCGGTCACTATTCTGTCACTACCGTCACCACTATCCTATGTCACCTGTCACTATTCTGTCGCTACTGTCACCGCTATCTGATGTCACCGGTCACTATTCTGTCACTACCGTCACCACTATCCTATGTCACCTGTCACTATTCTGTCGCTACTGTCATCACTATCTGATGTCACCTGTCACTATTCTGTCACTACTGTCACCACTATCTGATGTCACCTGTCACTATTCTGTCACTACCGTCACCACTATCTGATGTCACCTGTCACTATTGTGTCACTACTGTCACCACTATCTGATGTCACCTGTCACTATTCTGTCCCTACTGTCACCACTATCTTCTGTCACCGGTCACTATTCTGTCACTACCGTCACCACTATCTGATGTCACCGGTCACTATTATGTCACTACTGTCACCACTATCTGATGTCACCTGTCACTATTCTGTCACTACTGTCATCACTATCTGATGTCACCGGTCACTATTCTGTCACTACCGTCACCACTATCTGATGTCACCGGTCACTATTATGTCACTACTGTCACCACTATCTGATGTCACCTGTCACTATTCTGTCACTACTGTCATCACTATCTGATGTCACCGGTCACTATTCTGTCACTACCATCACCACTATCTGATGTCAGCTGTCACTATTCTGTCACTACTGTCACCACTATCTGATGTCACCTGTCACTATTCTGTCACTACTGTCACCACTATATGATGTCACCGGTCACTATTCTGTCACTATTGTCACTACTAGCTTATGTCACCGGTCACTATTCTGTCACTACTGTCACCACTATCTTATGTCACCTGTCACTATTCTGTCACTACCGTCACCACTATCTGCTGTCACCGGTCACTATTATGTCACTACTGGCACCACTATCTGATGTCACCTGTCACTATTCTGTCACTACTGTCACCACTATCTGATGTCACCGGTCACTATTCTGTCACTACCATCATTACTATCTGATGTCACCGGTCACTATTCTGTCACTACCGTCACCACTATCTGATGTCACCGGTCACTATTCTGTCACTACTGTCACCACTATCCCATGTCACCGATCACTATTATGTCACCACTATCTTATGTGACCTGTCACTATTTTGGTTTTGATAACCTCTCTGGGTATTGTAGTTGGCTTTTTTCATTTAGTACTGTAGTTGCCCAGCTTTGCTCTGATATGTCCTTTTCGAGTATCGGTATCTTAAACTATACACTATACTCCATGTGTGGTCTGACCAGTGAATCGTAAAGAGAAAGAACAATGTTCTTGTCATGCACCCGTAGACCTCTTTACATGCCACTCATGATCCTATTTGCTTTGGCAGCAGCTGCCTGACACTGGTTGTTCCAGTTGAGTTTACAGTTCTCTACAATCCCCAAGTCCTTCTCTAAGCCATTAACTTCAAATGTTTCTTTATAAGTTCTTTTGGTGGCTTTTTATACAGAGATGTTTTTTCTGCCTCTTTTTTTTCAAATGGAGAAATCTCTAAAAATATACCATAAAAATATTTTTTCTATTTTGTCCAGATCTCATTATTGTTAGTGGGGTGTGTCCAGCACCATTCGAAAAGGGGGCAAAGGGAAGCTGTCAGGAGGATTCTGCTGCCGATGTCACACATACATCCCAACATGCATGTACATTGCAGACATGTATATTGTCACACATACATCCCAACACACATGTACATTGCAGACATCTATGTTGTGCTCTAAAACACTGCAGCGCTTCAGAGAAAACACTGGAAAAAGCGGCTCTGAACTTGGAGAAGAGTCAGTGGGACGGTCGCTGCCGACTTCTCCCTGCCTCATGGCTATCAGTCCAACTGATCCGGGTGAGGAGAACCCTGTGGAGGTTTTGTGTTTCCTGTAGTTCGTGCTTCATAAAACTCACAAAACAGGCGTTTTCCCATGACCTGCTTCACAATTACTCTGTCCTTCCTGTATACTGCTGACCAGGACATGTGACTGCTGCAGCCAATCATTGGCCATTGTAGTCACCTTTTATAGCCAATGATTGGCTATCATAGTCACATGCCCTGGTGAGCAGCAACTATGAAACACAGAGGGGTTGTAAAGCATTTTTAAGCAATGGGAAAACACTTAACCCTTTCCAATCCATTTATTTTTTTCTCATCCATTCTCCCCAGCTCCAAATAAATTAGAGCTGGGGAGAATGGATGAGGAAAAATACATTTTCCCTTCACCCTCCTAACCTGACAGAGTTTAGGAGGGTGCAGGTGCTCACTGCACCGTGGGCGGAATGCGGAAGTAATACTTCCGCATTCTCCCTTCTGCCTCCTGGCTCGGCGATCATGTGACAGCTGGGGTCAGGTAACACCGGCGGTCACATGACCACCGGCCGGAATCTCTCTGCATTACATAGCGCTAATTGAGTGCTATGTAATGTGTAAAGGAGAAGGCAGAAAGGGTTAAAAACTAGAGATGAGAGAGCATACTCGCTAAGGACAATTGCTCGAGCATTTGTCCTTAGTGAGTACCTGCCCGCTCGGAAGAAAAGGTTCGGGTGCCGGCGGGGGAGAGCAGGGGGGAAGGAAGGGGAGATCTCTCTCTCTCTCTCCCTCTCTCTCCCTCTCTCTCCCTCTCTCCCCCTCTCTCTCCCTCTCTCCCCCTCTCTCCCCCTCTCTCCCCCTCTCTCCCCCTCTCTCCCTCTCTCCCTCTCTCTCCCCCTCTCTCTCCCCCTCTCTCTCCCTCTCTCTCTCCCCCTCTCTCTCCCCCTCTCTCTCCCCCTCTCTCTCCCCCTCTCTCTCCCCCTCTCTCTCCCCCTCTCTCTCCCCCTCTCTCTCTCCCTCTCTCTCTCCCTCTCTCTCTCTCCCCCCCCCCGCTCCCCCCTGCTCACTCCCGCAACTCACCGCTCCCCCGCGCCGGCACCCGAACCTTTTCTTCCGAGCAGGCAGGTACTCGCTAAGGACAATCCTCGCTCGAGCAATTGTCCTTAGCGAGTATGCTCGCTCATTTCTATTAAAAACCCTTTCTGCCTTCTCTTCGGTGGTCCTTGATGAGGATCAGTGCAGGAGTGTATCTGTACCCGATGTGTCTGATGATCGGGTGCAGATGCACTCCTGCACTGCAGTGTCGGGCCTGTCCTGACATTGGAGCTGTGGAGGAAAATGATGATGTCGGGGCAGGCCCGACATTGGATTGGAAAAAGTTAAATATTTTTGTCTCTAGAAAATAATTATATTTTTGTGGTTCTTACATTGGTTCATATTATTTCCATTCAGGTCCCTTTATGATTGATTCGTCAAAGATGAAGGACAGAAACAAGATAGCAGAAAGTGTATTAAATCTCACCCTAGAGATATTCTTCCAGCTTTCTGGGGAGGTGAGAGATTCTGATGATGTCACATTACATCATTCTTATCTATGGTAATAACAGATGATGTCACTGCAGAGGGGAGAGATTCTGATGATGTCACATGATGTCGGTCCTTGGTCCCCTTCTTTTCTCTATCTATACTGCCCCAATTGGACAAACCATCCACAGATTTGGCCTCCAATACCATCTCTACGCTGACGACACCCAACTATACACCTCCTCTCGTGAGATCTCTGGACCATTCCTCCAAAATATCACCGACTGTCTGTCCGCTGTCTCTAACACTATGTCCTCCCTTTTTCTCAAACTAAACCTCTCTAAAACTGACCTCCTTGTCTTTCCACCTTCTAACCGACCTCCCCTCAACATCTCCATTCCAGTGTCTGGCACCATCATAACCCCCCGACGACATGCCCGATGCTTTGGGGTCACACTGGACTCTGACCTCTCCTTTACCCCCCCATATCCAATCTCTGGCCCAAACATGCCACATGCACCTCAGAAATATTGCTAAAAATCGTCTGTTCCTAACCACGGACACGCTAAAGACGCTCGTGGTTGCGCTCATCCACTCCCGGCTTGACTACTGCAACTCGCTACTCATTGGCCTCCCCCGCACTAGACTCGCTCCGCTCCAATCCATACTAAATGCAGCAGCTAGACTCATTTTTCTATCCAGTCGTTATTCAGATGCCTCTGCATTATGCCAGTCGCTGCATTGGCTGCCCATCCACTGCAGAACTAAATTTAAACTCCTCTGCCTCACTCACAAAGCTCTGCATGGCGCTGCGCCACCATACATCACCTCCCTACTGTCAGTATACCACCCAGCCCGCTCACTCCGATCGGCTAACACACTCAGACTAAACACCCCTGTAATACGAACCTCTCATGCTCGCCTCCAGGAGTTCACCAGAGCAGCACCCATCCTCTGGAACGCTCTACCCCAAGGCATCCGGACAATTCCCAATGCACGAAATTTCAGACGTGCCTTAAAAACGCACCTCTTCAGGGAAGCATACCAAATCTCCTGACCTAGTCCCTCGCCCCTCCCTATGGTGCTCCACCCTGTTTGCCTTCTGATAAATGATCTGTACATAAAATTTCCTATTGCCTATGTTCCCCAACCCCTGCACCTCCTGTACCACCCTCAACCCATTTGTGTCTAACCCAATGTACCTTATATTGTAATTGTTGTATTGTTTTGCATTTATCCATGCCTGAAAGCGCTGCGGAATAAGTTGGCGCTATACAAATAAAGATTATTATTATTACATCATTCTTATCTATGGTAATAACAGATGATGTCACTGGGGAGTTGATAGACTCTGGAAATTTCTACAGTGATATTTATTAACATTTCCCCATATACAGGATTACAGAATGGTGAAGAAGACCTCTTGTGATGGCTGTCGGGCCCCTGTGTGTGATGGGTGGGGAAGACCCCTGAGCCCAATCACTGGGTCCCCACCTCACCCCCCCATACATGAGGACATCAATGTACAGAAGATTCTAGAACTCACCAACAAGATGATTGAGCTGCTGACTGGAGAGGTGATGCTGCAGGGAATGCTGGGACATTATACAGTAACAGCACTGGAGGCTCCTGGGTAATGACTGTATATTGTGTTGTCAGGTCCCTATAAGGTGTCAGGATGTCGCTGTCTATTTCTCCATGGAGGAGTGGGAGTATTTAGAAGGACACAAGGATCTGTACAAGGACACCATGATGGAGACCCGCCAACCACCCCCATCACCAGGTAATAGACATGTAATTAGCAGGATTGTAGCTGGGGGAGTGGAGAGCTGGATAGTTGCCTTGACCCATGATAACCCTGTCCCCCAAACCATCATCACCAGCCCCACCTCCGCTTTGCATTTAGTGCCTGCAGGACCGGAGGAGGAGGGATCTGGCATCACTGGTAAGAGCTGCTAGGTTGTATCTACAGAATGGGAATCCTGCATGCTGGGACTTGTGAGCGATGTTGGCCAATAAGATATTTTCGTCTATCTTTATTGTTCTCTTAGTTTCATAATGGTAATTTGTAGAACCCCTCCAAATTGGTAAAGGTTTCACCAGTACGGCTATGGCTACATGGAGACTTTGACCACAATACTTTTCTCATTGGAGTGTAATGGCCGTCAGTAGGGTTGTATCGCAGTTTGCTGTGACCCTACAATTACATGAAGCCAACGAGTTTGGACTTCTTATGATTGTCGGGCGGGGGGCAAACTGCAAATCACAATGCATTCCCCTTCACAGAAGTAGTAGATGAAAGTGGTGTCGTGGATATCACCTATTTTATTTTAAGTTCTCCATACATTATATGATGGCACTTACAATTCTTCTTGTCCCTCCAAAAAAAGAAAAGAAAAAGATACAGCTTTGTTAGCGGGAAAAAGAACATTTGCCTTTGGACAGTGGGTATGAGGATTGGCTGCAGGAAGAGGTTAAAGGGAAGCTGTCAGGAGGATTCTGCTGCCGATGTCATACATACATCCCAACACGCATGTACATTGCAGACATCTATATTGTGCTCTAAAACACTGCAGCGCTTCAGAGAAAACACTGGAAAAAGCAGCTCTGAACTTGGAGAAGAATCATCGGGGCGGTCGCTGTCGGCATCTCCCTGCCTGGGTCAGCTATCAGTCCAACTGGTCCGGGTGAGGAGAACCCTGTCGGGATTTTGTGTTGCCTGTAGTTCTGGCTTCATAAAACTTGGAACAGGCTCCTTTTAATATCAACTTAAAGTGGGTTTTCCCATGACGTGCTTCACAACCACTGTGTCCTTCCTGGTTGCTGCTGACCAGGACATGTGACTGCTGCAGCCAATCACTGGCCATTGCAGTGACCTTTTATAACCAGCGATTGGCTGCAGCAGTCACATGTCCTGGTCAGCGACAACCAGAAAGGACAGAGGATGCAGCCGCGGCTCCATTGAAAACAATGCACAAGCATCGGTCACCCTGAAAAATGCTCGAGTCTCCCATTGACTACAATGGGGTTCGTTACTCAAAACGAGCTCTCGAACATTACAAAAAGTTCGTCTCGAATAACGAACAACCAAGCATTTTGGTGCTCGCTCATCTCTAATTTTTAAGTAATCGGAAAATACTTTTATGTTCAATCCGTTTTTATTGAAATTTTTCATAGGATAGGTTACAAAACATACAAATCTCACAAAGGTCTCACAGGACCTATAAAACATGTATAACAACAAAAGAAATAACATAAATAATTCGGCCTTTTCTTGAAAATATCCATCCAAATCAGACTCTTGGAGGGGCCATAATACTAATAATACCCGGAGATGCAATTTGAGAATAAAATGTTTGCAGTCTGTATTCTTCGGGTAGAGGCCCGAGGCCTTATCCTCTTGCAACAATGAAAACAAAAATGAGATATAGAAAAGAGAAGAGAGACAAAAAGAGAGAAGATGAGTTATGGAAAGAGGAAGAGCAAGAAGGTAAAATGAATAAATAAAAATAAATAATATTTCTAAATAAGTAGAAAAGAATGGGTAAACTAAGGGGTAGGTAGTTGGTTGAGGGAAGCGGGAGGAAAGGGGAGGGGGGAAATCCAGGGCCACCCCCGGGCGTGTTTAATATCCGGATTACTACCTTCTAATAACCCGTCTTATCCCTGCGGGGAGGGAGCAACTAGGAAAACAGCGCTCGAAACTCTGCAGAAGATTCAAAGTCGATCCACAATTGCCATACCGACAGAAATTTTTCGGATTCTCTATTATGTTCTGCACTTAATTCCTCCATACGGCACAGATGAGACATTTCCTGAAGCCACTCAGTCATGGAAGGAATTTGTGTGGAACGCCAATGGCGCGGGATAACTGCTCTTGCTGCTGCTAGGCAGAACCTGAGTAACCCCTTTTTCTGTGAACCTATTGAGCCCGGCAGTATGGAAAGGAGAGCAATTTGGGCATTATTGTTAATATTTCCGCCGGCTGATTAAGTTATATGTGGAGAATACCTTGTCCCAGAAAGGTCTCAACAAGTCACAGCTCCACCAGATGTGCATCATTGTACCCCTATCAGTTCCACAGCGCCAACACACCTCAGACACTGAAGGGAATATAGCATGGAGGCGGGTAGGATATCTATACCATCTTGTAAGAATTTTGTAATTTTTTTCCTGTGCAGCACAGGCCATAGACAGTTTATGAGTAAAGATGAATGCCTTCCGCCACTCATTCTCTGAAATCATGACTCCGATTTCCTGTTCCCAAGCCCATTTGAAACCAGGATCCGTGGTATATGTTTCTTGGATCAGCAGACCATATATTAGGGATACTACGTGTGTCGGAGGGGACCCTCCTGAAAAGAGACTCTCAAAAGGTGTGAGGGTTGTTAGGAAAGTGTTTCTATCCCCTTGAGTATTAAGAAAAGAACGAAGTTGGTGAAATTCTAACCAGGAGAGATTCAATTCACCGAACCTAGATCTTAATTCCTGGAAGGAAGGCACCGAGGGGCCACCAAGGACATTGCGAACCCGGGGGTCCCCTCGAGCCTCCCACCCCATGAAGCGATCTCGGCTGTTACCTGGTGGGAATGCTGGGTTGGAGAAAAGCGGTGTGAGGGGACTATCTAGCCTTGACAGGATTTGCTTTTGTATTTTCGAGTCCCAGAGTTTAAGTGTCTCTTTCAATAGGTAATTGGTGGATAGGATTTGAGCTCTATCTCGGGGACGAATCCATGGGAGAAGTCTTATCGGGATTGAGCAATCCACCTGTTCTAACTGTATCCATTGTTTGTGTGCAGAGTGGTAGTGCCAGTCCACAATATGTGTTAAAACCGCTGCAGCATGGTATAGTCTGAAATTTGGCAGACCTACACCTCCATCTTTCTTGGGGCGAAAGAGGCTTCGCACTCCCACCCTGGGTCTCGAGCAACCCCACACAAATTTAATCAGAGCCGACCTTAATGAATTAAAGAACGATGTAGGGGGTATGATAGGTACAGCCTGGAAGACATATAGGAATTTAGGTAACACATCCATTTTTAGGGTGTTTATCCTCCCAAACCATGAGATGTCTCTGTTTGCATAGGTGGAGAGGTCTTTTAGTGTGCGCTCAAGGAGGGTCTGATAATTTAAGGGGAACAACCTAGATTGGTCAGTAGGGACAAACACCCCAAGATATTGAATGGCCTCCCGTTGCCATCTAAATGGGAATTGCTCTGAGATATGTTTCTGTTCTGCTATCGGAAGTGAGATGTTCAGAGCTTCTGTTTTGGAGTAATTTATTTTAAAGTTTGACAGATGTCCATATCTCTCAAACTCCTGTATTAACGACAAAAGTGTGGTATGGGGCTGGGAGATGTACAGCAGGAGGTCATCAGCGTATAGGGCCGTCTTATAATGGTTCCCCCCAATTTGAAGACCTTGTATATTTGGGTTGTTTCTTATCGCTACTGCGAGATGTTCCATTACCAACACATACAGAAGAGGTGACAGAGGGCAACCCTGCCTGGTGCCATTTCTGATATGTATGGAAGAGGACAATAATCCATTCACCCTTATCCTAGCGGTAGGACACGTGTAAAGGGCCAGTACTCTGTCCACAAATTTAGGGCCTAGTCCAATTTGTTTGAGAGTTGCTGACAAGAATCCCCAATGGACCCTGTCGAAGGCCTTTTCTGCATCCACGGACAGCAGACAGAGAGAATCAGGCCCAACTCTCGCTCTAGATGTTATTAGTAGAGTTTTTATAATGTTGTCTCTGGCCTCCCTACCTTTGATAAATCCTACCTGATCTGTGTGTATAACGGAAGGGAGGAGAGGAGACAATCTGTTAGCTAGTGTCTTAGAAAAAAGTTTAATGTCCACGTTTATCAGTGATATAGGTCTATAATTAGTGGAGACTGTGAGATCCTTACCAGGTTTAGGCAGAACACTAATGTGCGCTTCCAAGGATTGTCGTGTGAAGGGGGAATCTGAAGAAACTGCTGAAAAGACTTTAGCTAGAATGGGGGTCAGTTGTTCCCTAAATAATTTGTAAAAGGTGGGAGTAAAGCCATCGGGACCTGGACTCTTCCCTGTTGGGGTGGATTTAATTGTCTCCTTTATCTCCTCCTCTGTGATGTCAGACTCCAATGTCTCTCTGGAATCAGTGTCTAATGTAGGTAAGGCTGTCTCTGCAATGTAACCAGAGATTCGCTCCGTTAGGGTAGATGGGTTCATGTCTGCAAATTGTCCCCTAAGATCATATAACTGTGAGTAGTAAGTCCGAAATATCTCGAGGATCTCTGAGGGATTGTAAGTGTCTAAACCAACTGAGTTTTTAATTCTGGGGATGTAAGTGTGTGCCGTCCGTGGATGCAGCAGTCGTGAAAGGTGCCTTCCCGCTTTGTTGGAATACTCGTAATAGAAGCGTTTGCATTGATCTCTAAAACGTAGGTATTTTTTATCTAGCTTAGATTGGAGTTCCTTCCTTGCTATGACTAGGTCTGCTAAAGTAGCTGCAGAAAGGGTATGTTTGTGAGCGGTTTCTAAATCATGAATTTTTTGGAGGAGGTTAGATATCTGATGAGCCCCTTCCTTCTTAAGTCGCGTACCGTGTTTAATTAGGATGCCTCTAAGGACACATTTCAGCGCCTCCCACTGGGTGGGTACAGATGTGCTGTCTGATGCATGTGTTTCTAAGAAAAGTTCAATGTGCTCCTTTATGTCAGCTACGCATACGGCATCTTTTAGGAGGTTGTCATTTAACCGCCAAGTCCACCGCTTATCAAAGCGGTCTGACAGTGTTATGTTCACAAATATTGGAGCATGTCCCCTATAGAAGCTGAGGGTTGCCAAGATAGTGCGTACTGGCCTAGTAGAAAGTAATCTATGCGACTGTATGAATTGTGTGGGTGCGAGTAGAAAGTGAAGTCCTTATCTTGTGGATGTAGAACTCGCCATATATCCACCAGCTGAAGGGCATGCAGCTTGCGTTTAAGTGATTGCAATTGTCCAGTTGAGATTGAGCCTGAGCCTCGGCCCATCGAGGTGTCAATATTTGGGTTCAAAGTAAGGTTAAAGTCCCCTCCGACAACGAGCACCCCTTCAGCAAATTCGGACAGCTTGTTAAGAAATGAGTGACATGCCGTAACCTGTCGCTGATTGGGGGCGTACCAATTGGCAATGGTAAGTCTAGTCGATCCGATCATTAATTTGAGGAGGAGGTAACGGCCCTGTGGGTCAAGGCATTCATCTATCAGGCAGTGAGCCAGGGATTTATGTATAGCAATAGACACCCCCCCGGAGCGAGAGTCAGGGTTGGCGCTGTGGAACCAATGCGCGTAGTAGCGGTCTCTTATATTAGGTACATGCCCAACTTTAAAATGTGTTTCTTGGAGAAGGAGCACTTGGACCCCCTGCTTATGCATGTGGTAAAGAACCTGTGACCGTTTCTGTGGAATATTAAGTCCTCGAACATTCAATGAGCAAAGTTTGAGGGGCGCCATTAGTGAGGTTTTATGGGAGGTGGACGGAAAATACTTTTAAATGTTTCCCCTTATTATCTCCAGTAAACTTAGTTTTATGTTGTTTTTTGTGGTTTTTACATTGGTTCATATTCTTTCCATTAAGGTCCCTACAGGATTGATTCATCAAAGATAGAGAAGGACAGAAACAACATGGCAGAAGGTTTATTAAATCTCACCCTAGAGATACTCTTCCAGCTTACTGGAGAGGTGAGAGATTCTGATGATGTCACATTACATCATTCTTATCTATGGTAATAACAGATGATGTCACTGGAGAGGTGATGGACTCTGGAAATGTCTGGAGTGATATTTATTAATGTCTCCCCATATACAGGATTACACAGCAGTGAATAAGACCTCTAGTGATGGCTGTCGGGCCCCTGTGTGTGATGGATTGGGAAGACCCCTGAGCCCAATAATGGGGCCCCCATCTCACCCCCTGATACATGAGGACATCAATGTATGGAAGATTCTAGAACTCGCCAACAAGATGATTGAGCTGCTGACTGGAGAGGTGACGTCGCAGGGAATGCTGGGACATTATACAGTAACAGCACTGGAGGCTTCTGGGTAATGACTGTATATTGTGTTGTCAGGTTCCTATAAGGTCTCAGGATGTCGCTGTCTATTTCTCCATGGAGGAGTGGGAGTATTTAGAAGGACACAAGGATCTGTACAAGGACGCCATGATGGAGACCCGCCAGCCGCTCCCATCACCAGGTAATAGACAGGACTAAATACACGGGGACTTTATTATGTGTATGTAAAGAATGACTTCAGTGTCTGTCTGTGTTTCCTGCAGTTCCATCCAGTAAGAGAAGCCCACCACAGAGATGTCCCCGTCCTCTTCTTCCACAGGACCACCAGGTAGATGGAGATGTCCCTCTGATCTGTAGAAAGGCTGTGAAGCACTTGTCTTCAGTCTTATTAGATGTCTTCTTCTTGTGTGAGGAGGCCGGTGGAGATGGAAATCATCCACCATCCGCTAGCTCCTTTTTAACATTTTCCTTTTTGCAAACCAAAAAAAAATTATATATATATTCCAATTTTTTAAAGATTTTATACAGACACACATAGAATCAGGGGAACGTAGCGAAAAGGCAAAGTAATTAGAGCATCAGAACTCTGATAAATAATAGCAGCTGACAAACCTACTGGAAGAGGGAGGAGGTAGCAGGAGGAACTAATAATACAATGAGCAGGACCACTGTGCAGGGGGTGTCAGATCGTACTATTGTCAGAAGGAGAAGAGGGGTCAGAAAGCCAAAACTACAGTACCACTAGAGAGCAGCACTTGGTGGAGGAGGAATGATTAACCCCATCAAGGTAGATATATAATTACAACACCCGCTTAAGCCGTATCTCGCCTCCAAAAACCATAACATCACAGGCGATGCATGAGAAGGGGATGTGAAACCCAATGAGGGTTACAACCAGGAGAATTAATTAACTTTCCTTAGCCAGTTACCGAGGTAATGTCCCTAACCGATACATTGCTCCAGAGACGGCAGACAGCACAACCAAAACATTTTAGCCATAAACCTTCCTTCCGTGCCCAAACACAGACACAACACAACTTCTCCTTTGATGTGTGATGGTCGGCCACAGCTTTACTAATTATAATAAAATTCCTAACTTCAAACATAGAAGAACTCCTATATATCTCATAACATTAAACCACGTGTGGAGCTAAAGCCATATGCCAGCCATCAACTCCAACAGGCCGCCTTCCAACCATCTCCCAGTATCACTCACCATAGAGGAGCCCATATATCTCTATACTGGCCTCTGACCACCATCCAACAAAAAGAGAGCCTGCTCCATCCCATCCTAGAGCCCCGACAGCAATAGGCAGGTTACCCAGGAACCAATAGATGGCTGCCAAACATCTAAAAAAGGAACAAGACATTAGATCAACAGCTATGTTGGATATAACTCGCAATGCAAGAAGACCCCCATCTCCATATGTGTTGGACCTCAGCATTTAATAACCTGGACCAGGCTGCCTCTGTCACCAACCCAATATGAATCCCAAACTGTCTTGAGGGGGTCTGCACTGCCTCCAGACTGCATTGATAAATAGATGGAAACTTGGGTAAGGGGGCCTTTACACTTTCGTGCAATGTGAGAGTGAGTAAAAATGCAGAATTATTAAATCACTGATTTTTTAATGGTTCCCTTTACATTTGCGATGTTTTCACTAATACGTTGTTGTAATAAGAAAATATCGCCCTATGCTCTATCTTTCTGTGTTTTGCGGGGGGTTTTTTATCTCCCATGTGTACCTATGGAGCCTCCCTTTTATATCGCAAAGCACAAACTTGCAATTTTTATGCAACGCGATGCTTATTTAACATTACAAAAGTCCTATTGAGTTTTGCGTAAAAAAATAGGGATAAATGCAAGAAAATTGCAAGTGGCAGTGATGTTTTGCAAGAAAAAACTGCTCTGACGCTCAAAAATGGCAGGATAAAAGTCACAATTTTGCTGCGATTTCCCCCCCCCCCCCCCCAAGAGGCAATATCCTGATCACTAGTGTGCTGGAGCCCTAAGAATGGGACATGAATTTTCCAGCTAATACCACATCCTCCCTGACTGACGCTGAAACCATCGTCCGAACCTGAAAGTCACCAAAACTTCTAAGGAAAAAACAACACTAAACAGGACAGACTCTTAATGAGAACTGCAAACACCCCGAGATGCCTGGACCAACTCAATTAGGAGGGAGCAAGAGAACAGGCATCTGCTTTCTTTGGATACATACTCCTTCCACACCCCTTTACAGCCTGGCGGACAATAAAGTCCCTAGCCAACCCTACAGCTTAAAATGAAAGCTCACGCCAGTTAACCACCTTTGTACACCGATGCCCTAAACCCCTTCCTCCTGGAGGTGAGATAGATATAAAAGGATCACTGGTGGATTCTGACACTGGCATCCCACTACTGCCCACCAAGGAACACCACTGCAACCAGATGTTACCAGGATGTCCAAGTCGCAGGAGTGATGGAAGATCTCACCAAGGACGTCACATTTGTCACTAACTCCCAGAATAAAGGGGAGCATGGCCTGTGTCAAAAACTCCACGGCCTGTATCTGCTTTTAAGGACCTCATTATAAGAATTCTGTGCTTTGGGAATTTTGTGCTCTGGGTGGCGAAAGAGAGGTAGTTGGAGAAAACCCACTCCATGGGAATAACTTGGAACATAAAAAAACCAACAAGCCAAAAAGTGACTTGGCTGATGGAGTGTCAACTTCCTAATCTGTAAGAATACCTCCACCAAGAACAAGAGGCGTTCAAATTTGTTTTGAGGCAAACAGACCACCATGCTAAAAGAATTAAGCTTGATGCCCAAAAAAGGAGAGAGTGGTAGAAGGACACCTGTTTTTTTTTTTTTTCAACAAATAATTGAACTCCAAAGCAATCAATGAAGAATCGGAAGGTGTCCAACAAGAACTGGCAAAGGTCACCATCACCTGGGGAAATGAAAAGAAAGTCATCCAGATAGGAACACATGTTTCATAGTAACACCCCCTATCACCTGGCAACCATGAAGGCGATGACAATCCAGGTGAACCGAGAGGAGTGAACAGCTTATTCTATATCTGACTTAGCCATTAGGGCACACAGATCTGTGGAGTTGGGCAAGGAAACTGCTCTATCTGTACTGTTCATCTGAACTTTTTTAGCTTCTTTTTAGAAACCACCCCAAGCTGAGAAACCTGCAAATTAGGGAACAGGGTTAGAGGAATGGGAAAACCATTCTGCCCAGGGAAGCGTTCTTCTAGATCTTATCACGAAGTACCTTCAGGTGCTCTCTGGGTCGCTTCACGTTATTAGCAAAAAAAGGGGAATGGCTATCCAGGAAGGTGATGAAAAAAACTTTTAAAAAAATCCAAGATGCATCAGCACACTTGACAGCATTGTTACTACTGAGGTTGTGGCTCAGCGAAGAAAATTTGCATATTCCAGGTGCATTCTGGGAAGAATGAAGAGGTGTTGCTAGTGGGACGATTGCTGGGTTTAGCCGGGTCTAGCAGCTTGGAGGACATCACCAGACCGCACGTTAGGTTAAATATCTTTCAAGAATTCTTGACTATTAGAAGTTTTGAAGTGGACGTCAACTGACTGCAACATGGAAGGGCAGATTAGTTATATGGTGAGCTGCAACATATGCTATATGTTTACAGACCTACCAGAGGAAAAGCCAAACTTCACCTGCCAGAAATGCAGGCTTGTGCCTCTACTGGAGGAAAAGATGCAAAGTCTTCAGTAAAGAACAACTACATTGAACCACAAAAAAAACATACATTTTGGTATTGTCATAATCCTACCAACCCACACAAAAAATATCATGTCATTTATGCTGCATGTAAACCAAGAACAATGGCAGAATTCATATTTTTACTCCCTACTCTCCAAAAAAAGTAAGTTATGCAATATATTATATGTACCAAAAGGTACCAATAAAAACTTCAACCCACCACTCAGAACACAAGTCCTCATACGGCCATGTCGACAGAAAATTGAAAAATTTATGGCCTTTCAACACTAAAGAACGTACATTTAAGTCCAGCAGCGTCGGAGAGCAGAAACAGCTCAGATAAGCCGTTCGGCTCATCGGAGCTGTTAACCCTTTAAATACCACTGTCAATTCTGAAAGTGGCATTTAAATCCCCTGGCCAAACTTCCGGAGTCCCGTACATCCCCCAGCGATTAGATCGCAGGGAGCCATGCGGGTATCACAGCAGCCAGGGACCTTCTGAAAGGCCCAGGGCTGTCATGGCAGAATGCCTATTAATCCATTCCTATGGGGTGGCTTGATAGAATGCCTGCCTGATCGCAGTATGATGTAATGCTATGGCTTTGTTCATTCTTCAGGAGCGAACAAAGCTAAGGGACTAAGAAAAAAATGAAAAATAAGATTAGTAAAGTTTTACTAATTATTTAAAAAAAACGTTTAAAAAAATCTTTTTGCCATATTTATATTAAAAGAATATAAATAATAAAACAAAAGTACATATTTGGTATTGCTGCAGCCATAAAATTCTGATCTATCAAAGTAATGCATTATTCACCGCGCATGATGAACGTTGCCAGAAAAAAAATAAAGCATGCCAGAAATGCGCTTTTTTGGTCACCCTATGTCCAAGAAAAAAATGCAATAAAAAGCGATCAAAAAATCGTATGTATTTCAAAATGGTACCAATGCAAAAAATCCCTCGCACAACTATGTCGACGGAAAAATAAAAAAAGTTTTTGCGCGCAGAGGATGGTGGCAGAAAATATTTTTTTTTAAATTAGATATCTTTGGAAAAAATAAAAGTAGTACAAAAAAAAAAAAATAAAAAAAAAAAAATATATATATATATATATATATATATATATATATATATATGTGTATATATATATATATATGTATGTTTGGCATCATAGTAATCATATGGACCCATAGAATAAATTTATCATGTCATTTTTGTTGTGTGCCGTAGAAACAAGATGCACCGAAAGATGGTGGATTTTGTGTTTTGTTTTTTTTTTCTTTCATTTTACTCCACTTAGAATTTTTTTAACGATTTTCAGTACATTAAACGGCACCATTAAAAAATACACCCCGTCCCTCAAAAAACAAGCCCTCAGACATCTCGATGGTTAAATAAAAAGGTTATGATTTTTGAAAAAGTGAAAATAAACAAAAGGGCCATGTCCTTAAGGGGTTAAAAGTGGAGATGAAAATCCCCAAAATATCATTGCGTCCTTCAGTCCAAATTAGGTCTTGTCACTAAGGGTCTGTTCCAATAACGGAATTCACAGTGGAATATTTTGCTGTGAATTCTGACATTTCAACAAACCCGGAAGGTTTAAGGGGGATCTAGACTGCTGTGTATTTAGGGGGATCTGCACGGGGGTTTGGCTTGGGGGTCTGTATTTAGGGGATAGATCTTGTTTGGGGTCTGTATTTAGGGGGAACTGAGCTGGCGTCTATTTTCGGCGAGGTCTAACTTGGTCCTTATTTAGGAGGGCACTGACCTGGGGTCTTTTATTTAAGCAAAGGTCTAGCCTCGGGTCTGCGTTTGGGAGATATGTAGGCTGGGGTCTCTATGATCTGGCACAGAGTCTGTATTTATGAGGTGGGGATCTGTAGTTTTCAGTAGTTTTTCCCACAAAATTTGAATGCCACAAGGAACCTTTTGAATGGTGAGTTTACATATAGCAACCACAGGGTGGCTCAAGGTGGCCAAAATACCCTTCTGACATGGTTTTACCACAAATTGGTCCATTCTTCAAATTGATTGGTTATGTTAATGTAGTTTAGTAAATAATATTGCTGTTGGGGTGGGGGAGTGTGGGAGAAGCCATCAGCCGGGAGTCCCAAGATGGCGCCGCTGTGAAGAAAGTGGAGGCACATGTGGCCGGGACTGCCTGCAGTGGAGACACAGCAACAAAGCTGGCAAGAAAAAGCAGCAGAACGAATCCTGCACACAAGACATAGCAGGGGCTCTCACCTCCTTCTCTTCAGCTAACAGAGCTGATAGGGGGTGGAGAGGTGTGAGCATCCCAGCAGCCAGCCCCACAGTACAGAGAATGCAGCCCTGGCCACTCAAGCAGAGCCCAGACTCAAAGACATACTAGGGGCAATAAATAAATGTAACGCATTGCATCTGCAAGTAGGCTCAGTGCAAGAGGAGATGAGAATACTAAGACATGATGTGCAGAAGATTTCTAAACGTATGCCGGCAGTGGAGGAGACAGTGAGCAGAGTGCAAGATGACCTAGTACCATTAAAACACGACATGACTAGGCAGAACCAGACCATCACTAGCATGTTGAATAAGATTGACAACCTGGAAAACCCCACAAGACGCAATAACATCCATGTCATTGGTGTACCGGAAAAGGCGGAGAGAAATAACCCTTCTGATTTCTTTGAAACATGGCTAATTAACACTTTTGGCAAAGACTCCCTGACACCATTATTCGCAGTGGAAAGGGCGCACTGTTTCCACCACCACTGGGGCTCCTCTTCGACCCGTCCTTATCAAGCTTCTGCACTTTAAAGAGTGAGACGTACTCCTGTGCAAAGCCAGAGAGCAGGAAAACATAATAGTGGAGGGAGCAAGATTTTCTTTTTTCCCGGATTTTTGGCAGAAGTCCCAAAAAAGTGCATGACCTTCCAGGACGTAAAATGTCGTCTGCGCAATATGAATATGCAGGTGCCACAGCACATTCTTCTGAAAATTCCAGAGATGCCAATGTCTGGCTAGACCAAAACGAAAATCGAATAAGGAGAGAATTATGAGCAAATCGCAACCCAGAAGTAGCTGGAAACAACTAAAGTGGGAACGCTATCAAGAGTATCACCCGTTGGTGTTATGTCTACAGGAGACGCATTTGTCCAAGGAAAACCTACATACAGCGAATGTAAACTGGGCGGGCAATAGTTTCCACTCCGTGCACACAAGCCATTTGAGGGGAGTAAGCACTGATACACATGTCGATACCAATTTATTGTTTTGCTAGTATGATTGATTCTGAGGGGCGATTTGTATCTGCACTGTAAACTGTACAATTTTACATGTATTCTTGTTTTTCTATATATTTCACCCCCTTGCAATAGTAGAGTTATAGCCAGATACTGGAGTTTGTGACAAAAATCTCAGACATCCCAATTTTAATGGTGGGAGACTTTAATTCCATTATCGATCCATACTGGGATAAAACAAGGATAGAGGGAGGGACAACTAACCCTGCTGGACCGTCTATGACAGGAAACACTACTTATAGATCTATGGCAGACCAAGAATCCAGGGATCAAATATTACTCCTGCCAATCCAGCTCCTACCAATCCCTCTTACATATTGATCTGGCAGTTGGTAATGCCCTACTACATAGTCATGTAACAGCGATCAAATACTTGCCCAGATCGATTTCAGGCTACTCACCTATGCTGCTGAAAGTACAGTGCTAGATTACGACGCCCCCAATGGAGACTAAATGCCTTCTGGCTAAACATAATAGACTGCCCGAGAATGCAGGGATTAATGGACGAGTACTTTGTCTTAAACAATCGTAGGCCCAATATATTTATAGAATGGGAGGCAATGAAGGTCTATCTCAGAGGGTTCATTATGTAAAGTGTTACGCAGGTCAAACGGAAGCGTAGGGCATTGGGTCGGGATCTACAGGGGAAATAGTTCAAAGCAGAATCCCAGTTTGTTAGCAACAATACATCTGAAACTACAACTAAATGGAGGGAGACGCAAGAAGCATTTACCTAGTACACCCTAGAGATGGCAGCGAATAGACAGTGGTTTATAAAACAAGCGTATTTTGTGGAGGGGGAAAAGACAGATCATATGCTGGGGGTTATAGCTAGAGTGCAGATGGGATCCACCTACATTACTGGACTGAGAAATAATAGGGGAACAATTGACACTAGAGATGAGCGAACCTACTCGTTTCGAGTAATTACTCGATCGAGCACCGCGATTTTCGAGTACTTCAATACTCTGGTGCAAAGATTCGGGGGGCGCTGGGGGGGCGGGGGGAGGCATGACGAAGTGGGGGGTAGCAGCGGGGAACAGGGGGAAAGCGGGGAACTTCTCCCCCCCACTCCCCGCTGCAACCCCCCTCTCACCCAAGGGGACCCCCGAATCTTTTCGCCCGAGTACGGAAGTACTCGAAAATCACGGTACACGGGCGAAAAAGGGGCGTGGCCGAGTAGGCTCGCTCATCTCTAATTGACACCCATACCACTTCCAATAGTAAGACCGTATACTCCTTTTATGCCTCGCTATACTCCTCTGGATTACACAGGACCAGGGAGCAAATCATGCAATACCTGGCAACTATAACAATATCCTGCCTATCACAAGAGCAGAGGGAATTTTTAGAGGCTCCTGTGGATCTGGAAGAGTTGCAAGAGGCCCTAGCCACCCTATAGAATAATAAAGCCGCAGGAGTAGATGGGTTGCCAGCTGGAATTTATGAAAAATTTTGGGAGATATTGCTCCCACGCTTGCTCACAGTATTCCAAGACGCGAACTGCCACCCTCTGTGAGGGAGGCAATGATAACCATTATACCAAAACCAGGAAAAGATCCACTGATGGATTCTTATAGGCCCATTTCCCTATTGAACGCAGATATCAAAATTCTTGCAAAGGTGTTGGCTAAACGCCTCATAATGGTGATCCCATCCCTAATCTATCCAGATCAGAGCGGGTTTATACCAAGGAGATCCACAGCCTCCAATTTCCGCAGATTGTTTCTCAATCTGCAGTTGCTAGCAGACCATATAGGGGAGAGAACAATATGTTCACTAGATGCCACTAAGATGTTTGACAGCGTAGAGTGGCCCTGGGAGGTTATGGATAAAATGGGTATAGGCTCCAAATTCATAGGCTGAGTACAACTATTATACACTGTTGCTAGATCTTCGGTAGCCAGGAATGGGGGTTGTTCAGACGCATTCTTACTATTCAGTGGAACGCATCAGGGATGCCCCCTTTCGCCGCTGCTATTTGCAATAGCAATAGAGCCCTTTGCAAGTAAGATGAGCCTACATCAAGAAATAGGGGGATTTAGACATGGAAATATAGAGGAGAAGATCGCATTATATGCGGATGACATGCTGCTGTTGCTGGGGGACTACGGCTCTCACTCAGGACTCAGAATTAATTGGAACAAATCCACAATTATGCCAATAGATAAACCTGACCTAATTATCCAAACTGAACAGACTCCATTAGTCTGTACATCAACATCTAAATACTTGGGAGTATACATAAAAAGATTTCCCTCAGATTACATTAAACTAAATCTGGATCCGCTGTTAGCTAAATTTAAACAGAAGTTGAAAATGTGGTGCCGACCCTCCCTCTCAGTGATAGGTAGGGCAAACCTAATCCAAATGATATGGATGCCACAACTACTCTACTTATTGCACAACTCACCGCAGCGCTTCTTCTACAAGCTCCATAGTCTATTCAGGGACCTTATATAGTGTAAGAAATGCACATGAAAAAAATTTCAAGGAGCAGGGAGGTCTGGCTTTACCTAACCCTATGGCATACTTTCTAACTGCACAGATGCAAGAGATGGAAGAAATACAAGAAGCTAGCTTTCAAATCCTTAAAAACTATTTTGATGGAATGCATTTACTAGAAGCCCTGGAAAGACATAGTTTTAAACTTAACACCCTCACCTCCCTCATGCTCTGTCACACATAAAACTTGGTGGAAAACTAGAGACATAGAAGGGATCTTAGGATGTACACAATTTACTCAAATATGGGATACTGCCTGGCTACCAGAGCTTAGTAAACTAACAGAATTTGATGGGTGGAAAAGGAAAGGCATAGAAAGGATCTCTCAATTACTGTTAGGGACAGACATTAAATTATTCAATCAGTTACAAGGGGTCTATAATTTAAAACATTCATAATTTTACCAATATTTGCCCCTCAGAGACACTTATCAAACAGAGTCAATGACCAGAGAGATAAAGGTTTATCATTTTGTTGTGGCCGACATTATTGGTACATCGTCCACCACCACAAGAAAAATAACTATAATGTATGAATATCTACAAAGTAAACTGAGGCCGCCTGCAGACGGGCGGGTCGGATCCAGCGGCTAGCATCCTCGCCGCGGGACCCGACCCGAGCACCTGCAGAGAGCTGCGCGTACTTACCCGCGCCCGCGGCTCCGACTGTTTGATGTGCCGGCTTGCCGGGCAGCCAGCGCATGCACAGACTGGAGCTGGCAGCGGGTAAGTGACATACCACGGTTTGTTTGCCGCACGAGATTTCCGCTCGTGTGCAGGCGCCTTAAATTTACGAAACCCACTGATGATCAAACATAAATGGGAGGCAGATATCGGACGCAGTGAAGACTCACAATGGGAGGAGATTCTGAGAATTTCCACTAAACTGTCACTGAGTGAGTCACATAGGCTGTCACAACTGTACCTACTACATAGGGTATATCGCACTCCATGGGAGTAAGGGATAACCCGCTATGTATACATTGTAAGATCCAAAGAGCGGGGTTAATATACATGATGTGGAGATGCCCAAAACTGGACTCACTTATTAAGAGGGATATACATAGACAGTTGAATTGTCCTAAACACAATAGTGTGTCAGAAGATAATATGACACCCCCTGTTATGTGGGTACAATAAAAAGTGGTCATCAGAATCTTTGTATATCTAATAAATTATCTTTAAAAGATTCTGACCACCATCACCTGATTCATCATCTCCCTGTTTTAAGAAAGGGATTGTTTATTTTAACACTTATATACATATGCCATTTTAGATTTATTCACTGAAGGTTATATTTTAAGTATCAGTAAAGTTCTTTTCGGTGAAAGACTAAAAAGATTTAAAGGACGTTTATGTCACAGTGACTTCTATGGAGCAATTGTAGCCTTAAAAGTGCATCCCCTTTTGACATGACTGATAACTACTGCTGTCAGGTCATTTTTGGGGATCATGATAATTAATCTTTTTTTAGTCATGTGAAACGTTCCACACAACTGTCTGCTGACTTTGACAATATTTTTCTCACAGCTTCTGTATCAGGATGAAGGTCTAATCAATACTACAGAGACAAATGTGAGGGGCGATCAGCGGTGTAAAGAGGAGATTCCTACAGATAACTGCCCAGGTAAATAGTAACCACTAAATACAGCAGAGGAGAGCTGACTATTTCTCTATGTAAAATTAGGAGTGTTTTGAGGGACATTGGGATGTCTTCAAGGACGCCACGTTGAAGGATCACCAGCCACTCAGATCTCTGGGTAAGAGGAGACTTCTCTTGAAGATAGAGAAAAGCAGGTATTAAGAAATTCCTAAATTCATTCATCTCTATATATAAAGGCAGAAGCCCTCACTGTCTGACTCGCCACTAATTCTCTAACTTCCTGGTGTCGTACAAACGTGAAATTTGGCGCAACCATTTTTTTAGGTCATAAGTAGGAAAAGTAAGTAGGTTACAACTTCATTAATCAATTCTAAGAGCAAAAGTAAGTGATTGTATATGTAATGCAACTAATAACACACATCTGTACAGCTTAAAAGTGTAATGGCCATTTTTTATGTCCTAAATAGGAAAAGTAAAGGGGTTGCAACATCAGTATTCAATTCTGTGCATGAAAAACTGAAAAAAATCTGTGATATAGGTGTGAGTTCTTTTCTCAGAAACCATAAAGCCTAGGGAAATGATTTGTATACTGAGGAGAATCTACCTTACCTTTATGTGTATATACTGAAGAGACTCTAATGGTCCTCTGTGTGTATATGGTGACAAGAATCTAAATGACCTCTGTGTGCTATAAAGTACTTAAGGAAGCGGTCATAGACTGCAGGGATGGAGCATGCCTTTATGGCCAAGAAGGGGCTGCAACTTCCAGTCTAGGGGTAAATTTGAATAAAAAGGGGTGGCACATTCTGCAGAGGGACATCAGTACATGCAGTCTGAGCAGAATCTAACGCTCCTCTATGTGTATACATATTTTATTAGAGACGGGGGAAAAGAAGCGGCATGGGGAGACGGGGGAAAAAGAGAAGTGGTATGGATCGACGGGTAAAAGAGAAGCGCCATGGAGTTACTAGGGGAAAATAGAAGTGGCATGGAGAGAAGGAAAGAGAGAAGCGGCATGGAAAGGGAGAGGGGGGGATTCACAATAACCACTTTTTCCAAACATTTTATGTTCATGTAGTGAACATCGGGTCAATCTAGTAAAGGTGAAAGCCATCACTGACTGACTGACTCGCCACTAATTGTCTAACTTCTCTGTGTCATACAAACATGAAATTTGGCAGGAGCATTCTTTAGGCCCTAAATAGGAAAAGTAAAGGAGTCACAACTCAATTATTCAATGCTAATTGCAAAAGTATTGGCACCCCTATGTAATGTACCAAATCTAATTCTCTAATTTCCCGGTGTTGTACAAACATGACATTTGGCACGTCCATTCTTTATGTCCTTTAGTAGGAAAAGTAAAGGGGTCCCAACTTGATTAGTCAATGCTAACTGCAAAAGTATTGACACACCTATGTAATGTACCTAATCTAATTCTCTAACTTCCTGGTGTCACACAAACATGTAAAGGAGTTTTCTTTAGGTCTTAATTAGAAAAGTAAAGGGGTCACAACTTGTTTATTAAATGCTAAGTGCAAAAGTAAGTGCACCCCTATGTTATTTAACTTCTCGGCGTCTTTCAAGAGTGAAATTTGGCATGAGCATTTTTTAGGTCCTAAATAGGAAAAGTAAAGAGGTTGCAACTTAACATTCAATTCTAAATGCAAAAGTAATGTCGTATAACTAATAACACACATCTAAACCTCACAAACATGAAATTTGCCACATCCATTCTTTATGTCCTAAATAAGAAAAGTAAAGGGGTCACAACCTCAATAATCCAGTTCTAAGCATGAAAAAATATGCAATACATGACAGAGTTCTTTTCTCAGAAACCTTAAAGCCTAAGGAAATGATTTGTATACTTAGATGAATCTAACTCACCTCTATGTGTATACACTGAGGATAATCTAATGCTCCTCTGTGTATATACTAAAAGGAATCTAAGTCACTTCTGTGTGCGTTTACTGACTAGAAGAAAGCGGCAATGAACTGCAGCCATGTATCGTGCCTTTAAGGATAAGAAGTGGCTTCAACATCCAGTCTGGAAATAAGTTTAAATAAAAAGGGGTGGCACATTCTGCAGAGGGACATCGGTACATGCAGTCTAGGGAGAATCTAATGCTCCTCTATGTGTATACATATTTTATTCCTCGGTTCCTCTTAAGTAACCATGACTTCATAAAATTTTCCATGAAAATTTCACATAAAGATTTGTGTCAAATAACTCAGGTGAAGCCACGTATATCAGCTAGTATTACATAAACCTACCCTTATAGTGTTCAGCACACAGTGTGTAATGGTGATTGCAAAATAGTTGCACAAACTTTTGTTCTCTAGATAAAGCAAGGTTAATGGCAGGCCTACTGGATTAATTGTATAGGCATATTTCCAAAAACTACAATACAACAGCAATTGGATTACATTATATCACCATAATTGAAAAACCTTACGTGGCAGAAAAAAACGGATATCCTATTTGAATTCAGCACACTAAAGTTACTATGAGCCACCTATCTCCTTATCTATTACAACAATTGTGCTATACAGTGTAATGTATTCAGTCTCTGCTAATTTCCTGTAAGTTGAACCAGTAGGAGAAAATCCACCAGAGAGATGTTCCAGCCATCTATATTCTCAGGACTGCCGAGAGCAAAATGTCCCAGAGAACCAGCAGGTAGATGACGCTGATGTCTCACCAGAATCTGACCATTAACCCTTTCCAATCCAATTTGTATCCTGGTTTTCCTAGGGGGCTTACTCTTTTTCTGCCATTATACAACGGCGTTATATGCTGGCTAAAGCCAGTACTGCATGAGGTGACACGTTGGATAGGCTCCAACAGCAGAGAGGCTGGCAATATACAGTAAGAGAACCCCTACGGATGTCTTCCAACATCGGAGCTGTACAGCCTTAAATCATAAATGTCTTTAGACGTCAGACATTGGATTGGAAAGGGTTAAGAGGTGGAACCAATTTGATTGATGTTAAGGTTGAGGTTAAAGACTTATCAGAAGAGACGGATATAAGGGCTGACAGCAGTGTAAGGAGGAGGGGGGGCTGTCGCTGAGGGTCACCTAGAGCCCACCATCTGCTCAGCACATGGAGATAATCTATGTGATTATGACTTGTTATATATATAGAAATGTTATAAAATATCAATATAATTTATAAAGTTTTTATAGTATTAAAGAATAATCAACTTTATTCTTGGCAGATGACGGTATCGGGAGCGCAGAGGGACATCTGATATCTGCAGATTGTAAAGCAGAAGATTGTGGTATCACACAAGATACATATGAGGAAGGTGACATTATCCCAGATATCCCCTCAGACCTTCATAGCAAACATCCATCATCTGATCTTCTAATACACGCCCCATCTTCTGATCCATCACAGTATGATAAGCAGGAGAAATGTCACAGTAGTGGAGAACATCAAAGAGCTCACACAGGAGAGAAGCCATATTCATGTTCAGAATATGGGAAATGTTCTACAGAGGAATCACATCTTGTTAGACATCAGAGAACTCTCCCAGGAAAGAAGTCGTTTTCTTGTTCAGAATGTGGGAAATGTTTTGCAGCTAAATCATACCTTGTTAAACATCATAGAATTCACACAGGAGAGAAACCTTTTTCTTGTTCAGAATGTGGGAAATGTTTTGCAGTGAAATCAATCCTTGTTGATCATAAGAGAATTCACACAGGAGAGAAGCCATTTTCTTGTTCAGAATGTGGGAAATGTTTTGCAAGGAAATCAGTCCTTCTTGATCATAAGAGAATTCACGCAGGGGTGAAGCCATTTTTATGTTCAGAATGTGGGAAATGTTTTGCAAGGAAATCAAACCTTCTTAAACATCAGAAAATTCACACACGAGATAAACCGTTTTCTTGTTCAGAATGTGGGAAATGTTTTGCAGTGAAATCAGACCTTGTTACACATCAGGGAACTCACACAGAAGAGAAGCACGTTTCTTGTTCAGAATGTGGGAAATGTTTTGCAGGGAAATCAGACCTCCTTACACATCAAAGAATTCACACAGAAGAGAAGCAGGTTTCTTGTTCAGAATGTGGGAAATGTTTTGCAGTGAAATCAAAGCTAGTTCAGCATCAGAGAACTCACACAGGAGAGAAGCCGTTTTTATGTACAGAATGTGGGAAATGTTTCGCAGGGAAATCAAATCTTGTTGATCATCAGAGAACTCACACAGGAGAAAAACCGTTTTCATGTTCAGAATGTGGGAAATGTTTTGCAGTGAAATCAGTCCTTGTTGATCATAAAAGAATTCACACAGGAGAGAAACCATTTTCTTGTGCAGAATGTGGGAAATGTTTTGCAAGGAAATCACATCTAGTTAAACATCAGAGAAGTCACACAGGAGAGAAGCCATTTTTATGTCCAGAATGTGGGAAATGTTTTGCAGGAAAATCAAACCTTGTTAGACATCAAAGACTTCACACAGGAGAGAAACGGTTTTCTTGTTCAGAATGTGGGAAATCTTTTGCGGGGAAATCGGTCCTTCTTGGTCATCAAAGAAGTCACACAGGAGTGAAGCCATTTTCTTGTTCAGAATGTGGGAAATGTTTTGCAGTGAAATCAATTCTTGTTAATCATCAGAAAAGTCACACAGGACAGAAGCCGTTTTCTTGTTCTGAATGTGGGAAATGTTTTGCAGGAAAATCAGTCCTTGTTAGTCATCAGAGAAGTCACACAGGAGTGAAGCCATTTTCTTGTTCAGAATGTGGGAAATGTTTTGCAGTGAAATCAATCCTTGTTAAACATTATAGAATTCACACAGGAGAGAAGCCATTTTCTTGTTCAGAATGTGGGAAATGTTTTGCAAGGAAATCAGTGCTTCTTGATCATAAGAGAGTTCACACAGGAGATAAGCCATTTTCTTGTTCAGAATGTGGGAAATGTTTTGCAAGGAAATCAGTGCTTCTTGATCATAAGAGAGTTCACACGGGGTAGAAACCATTTTTATGTTCAGAGTGTGGGAAATGTTTTACACAGAAATCAGACCTTGTTAAACATAAGAAAATTCACACAGGAGAAAAGCGATTTTCTTGTTCAGATTGTGGGAAATGTTTTGCAGTGAAATCATTCCTTGTTGATCATAAGAAATTTCACACAGGACAGAATCCATTTTTATGTCCAGAATGTGGAAAATATTTTGCACAGAAATCAAAGCTAATTAAGCACCAGAGAATTCACACAGGGGAGAAACCTTTTTCTTGTTCAGAATGTGGGAAATATTTTGCTCAGAAATCATATTTACTGCGACATCAGAAAGTTCACACATGTGAGAAGCCATTTTTTAAACCCATTTTGTCAAACCGTGCAAAAAACATAAAAAGTAAAGAGACACAAGAAAAGGGAAGCAATTTACAGAACTAAGTAATGAATAAGAAATGTATGTAATTACTGATAAACATCCGTTATCCAGAAACAAATATAATCCAGATATCCCACCTTTATATCACCCGTGTACATAGAATATTTCACTCTGATACATATAACTGCGTCTCTAAACTTGTCTCTAACTGTTCATAAAAGTTTACTTCTATAACTTACATGCTTGTATTTGTCTCGATCTTTCTTCTTCCTTTAGACTGTTTCCTCAGAGCTGATGGTCGATGAGGGAGAGCTGGTATCCATTATGTGTATAAGTAGTGGGTAGAGATGAGCGAGCATACTCGCTAAGGGCAAATACTCAAGCGAGTATTGTCCTTGGTGAGTACCTGCCCGCTCGGAAAAAAAGATTCGGGTGCCGGCGGGGGTGAGCGGTGTGTTGTAGGAGGGAGTGGGGGGGAAAGAGAGATCTCCCCTCCATCCCCCCCCCCCCCCCCGCTTCCCGCCAGCACTCGAATCTTTTCTTCCGAGCGGGCAGGTACTCACTAAGGACAATACTCGCTCGAGTATTTGCCCTTAGCGAGTATGCTCGCTTATCTCTAGTAGTGGGGGGAGAATCACAGACTTTGTGGAGTTTCACTATAGTGTCATATACTAGGAAGAGTTGCACACAGTAAGTATATATTGTTTGTACTAGTAGGTCACACTACTGAATTGAAACAAGTGATTTCCGGCTATTTTAATTGGCTGTGAAATTGCCTGTTCACACGATCGGAGGTGAGTGGTGCGTGTTATCCAGCTCCCATAGGAGTCTATAGAAAGCACACAACAAAGATAGGTCTTGCACCACGGACCTTAGATGCGAGCTTTGCAGTTGTATCTTTTATCTTTGATTTGTGCAAGCTTTTTATGCATCTAAAATTCCTTCATGTGAACGCTTCTAATAGGAAACCATTGGTTCTATTAGACGCAATCTTTTCATGTGCCTATAATGCATTAAAAGCCTGTTTGTGTGAACGAGGCCTTAGAGAGAAGAAGGATAGATGTGGACTGGTTAGCCAGGGTGGAGAGGGGGGTGGAATATATATTACTGGCAGTAACAGTGGGAAATGTTTTTGTAAGGAGTGCACATGTGCAGTTGGGTGCGGAGAGACTAATGAGCAGCGGTCCTATGGATAGTAACGATTAGAGATGAGCGAGCGTACTCGGTAAGGACAGATACTCGAGCGAGTATCGTGCTTTTCGAGTACCTGCCTGCTCGCCCGCAAAGATTCGGGTGGCGGCGGGGGAGAGTGGGAGTGAACGGGGGGGGTGGGTGGGAGAGATCTCTCTCTCGCCCCCACTCCCTCCCGCAACACAGCGCTCAACCCCGCCGGCACCCGAATCTTTGCGGGCGAGCAGGCAGGTACTCGAAAAGCACGATACTCGCTCGAGTATCTGTCCTTACCGTGTACACTCGCTATACTCTAGTAAGGATGTATCCAGAGTTGTACAAGATAAAGGGCTCTGAATATATTTGGAAAAGTGTGTTAATCAGCCAGTAAGGTTGGAAGTAAGGAATGTATGCTAGCTGGACAGTGGAATGAGCAGCAAATTTATGAGCTGAAAACAGGTAGTTTACTCAAATACTCTATTTGTTATTGGATTTTAAATTTTTTTAAACACTTTGTAATTAAGATCTCATGTCCACGGGCAGATTTAATTTGTCGAATTTCCACAGTTCAAGCCACCCGTAGGGAAGCATGGGCATCTACACCTGAATTAACACATGCAGATTTTTGCGGATCTTTTGGTGTGGAAAACAAATCGCAGCATGCTCCTTTTTTATCATGTACAATCCACAATGCATCCGCAAATACAAGGTGGAGATCAGGTAGTGAGGTGCGGAGGGTAGGGAGGTTACACTACATTAACAAAAGGATTACCTTACCTAGCAGGCTCAGTCAAGGTCCCTCCCGCTGCTCTCTAGAGGTTCAGCGTGGTTCCCGCAGTCCTTAGCCGCATATACAACATCACTTCCTGGTTACGGGATTCATAAATCCTGACTCGAGGAAGCAAAGGCTGTGATTGGCTGAGCAGTGGTCAAAGAACCAGGCAATGCAGCGCTGAATGAACCAATGCGATGGCTGTGATTGGCCACAGCTCAGCCAATGCATAAATCCAGCCTCTACAACATGATGGCTGTTGATTGGTTCTTCCTCTACTGCTTATCTAATCAATTCAATGCTGAATAATTACAGCCATCACATTGGTTCACCCAGCACTGCCTTGATTGGTTTTGTGACCGCTGCTCAGCCAATCGCAGCTATCGCTTCCTGGAAGCAGAATTTAGGAACTCTGTAACCAGAAAGTGATGTAGTATGAGCAGCCAAGGACTGTGGAAAGAGTGTCAGAGCTGTAGAGTGCAGCGGGAGGGACATGGACTGAGCCTGTTAGGTAACTATAGGACCTCCCCCAAAAATAAGTGCCTCTTTTGGAGCAAAATCAAGCAAATACACAACAGTTCTTTTTCAGAAGTTATTGCGCTAATTTGACCATATGTAAGTTTGCCACCCATGTTAAGGGTCATCATTTTCTCACAAGTCTCTAACTAAAAAAAAAACAAAAACTACCTAAAGAAATAATTTGGAAGCCAGTAAAAAGAAAAAATACCCAGTTTAGAAAGTTCTGATTCTCAGGCTTCATGGATAGAGGTCAGCTGCCACAGAACTTTTCCCTGAGGAGTCAGGAAGTATTCCATGAAGTAGTCTCTAACACGAAGACCAGAAGATGCAAGCCTAATCGCTTGGTTCTCAACACCTGCAACTGAAGAAGTTGATCCTCTGCAACTGTACAATCTGCATCATTGATCCAGCAAAAATTGTGCAAAACCACAGCAGCTTTAACTACCGATCAGGTGTATTCAGGTTCCATCTGAAATGTGCCCATGAAAACTCACCATTTACTAAGAATTCCAAAGGCACATTCGACAAAACGCCAAGCCTGCGTGAGTCAGTAATTAAAGACTCATCATCTGGTGTCCAACCCTCTGTGGGCAAGTGGCTGCAGAACATAGTTTGACAGACCAAAGCCCTCGAATGGGGCTGCTGGACCTGAAGAACCAGGAAGCAACTGCGGCTCTGGCAGAGCCAGCTGGTTGGAAAGAAGCCGCCGGCCCATTCTGGAAGCATCAGCAGTGCTTCCATAGACACCGATATCAACCAGTACAAATCGGTAGTCACTGTCTGCTACTGCCAACAGGACAACTGAACAATACTGCTTGTAGTTAAAATATCGGGACTTTGACAACTGTGGCTTTTTTACATGAATGTGCTTACTATCCAGGGCTCCTATGCAGTTTGGAAACTGCGCCACTGCTTCAAAACCGGCAACGATCTACAGCCATTGCTGCTCAGAGAACGGTGGCATCACAGTTCCTTTCAGGTGCCCCCATATTATGCAGCAGGTCCTCCTGACAACCCTGGCGATAGTGCAATCCCCCAGCAGAAACTCAAAGTGTAATGAAGCAAAAGAGTTTCCGGTGGCAAGGAATCTGTAACGACAACACAGATAATATTTTAGACATTCCAAAAGGAAAAATCATTCTAGGCAATAAAGGAATAAGGACAACACATGAACTAATGTTTAAGACATTGTAAAAGAACAAAGGATGGTGAGTAATATACAGATCACGCAAACCATGGGAGGCCACAGAGCTCACATAGCTGAACCCACGCACCTAAGCATGCATTGCAGAGCTCATGTAATTAAGTATGCCTAGCAGATTCCATGCAGTAAGCAGGCCTAACAGAGCGTACGCAGTAAGCATGCTTAGTAGAGCCTACGCAGTAAGCATTGCCTCCATAATTACCCCTGTTTTCAGATATACCACACAGTTTACATTATTACTTTTAGGTACGATTTAGGAAATGCCAAAAAGGAAGGTGGGATTATTTTTAGTGAGACAATTTTTTTTCTGCACAAGTGTGCAATTAGGTCTGGAATTTAGTCAGTTGTGCCCTGAAATCCAAAGGGTGTTCCCTCCATTATAGGCCTAGCCATGTGTCCTGTAAGCAGATTTGGGCTACAATGGTTATGTTTCAGAACACAGACCAAACAGGGGGATCCATTTTAGGGTGCAAGTCTTCATTCATATGTACTGTACAAAAAAAACTTAAAAAATGACACACTTGCCAAAAAAAATAATTATTTTTTTTCCTTCTGCTTTGCTTAGAATCATTCAAAAACTGTGGGGTAAAATATACAGTACACCCCTAGATTAATTTGTTAAAGGGGTTGTCCCGCGCCGAAACGTTTTTTTTCTTTTTTTCAATAGCCCCCCCGTTCGGCGCGAGACAAACCCGATGCATGTGTTGAAAAAAAAAACCGGATAGTACTTACCCGAATCCCCGCGCTCCGGTGAATTCTTACCTACCTTGCGAAGATGGCCGCCGGGATCTTTACCCTCAGTGGACCGCAGGTCTTCTGTGCGGTCCATTGCCGATTCCAGCCTCCTGATTGGCTGGAATCGGCACACGTGACGGGGCGGAGCTACGAGGAGCAGCTCTCCAGCACGAGCGGCCCCATTCAACACGGAGAAGACCGAACTGCGCAAGCGCGTCTAATCGGGCGATTAGACGCTGAAAATTAGACGGCACCATGGAGACGGGGACGCCAGCAACGGAACAGGTAAGTGAATAACTTCTGTATGGCTCATAATTAATGCACAATGTACATTACAAAGTGCATTAATATGGCCATACAGAAGTGTATACCCCAACTTTGTTTCGCGGGACAACCCCTTTAAGGGCTTTAGTTTTCAATGTGGTGTCATTTGTTGGGGTTCTCTGTAAGTTTGGCTGCTCAAGGGGTCTACAAGTGTGCAATGGGGCCTAAACTGCCTTCAGCTAAATTTCTGTTCTGAAAGCTACCGCCTGCTGCCTTCGGTTTGGGCCCGCTTGTGTTTATGGACATAAGATAAGGGCAATGATGGGTTTGTTTTTGAACACAGGGAAAACAGAGGTATATATATTGGTGCGCAAATCTTCATTCATATGTGTGTTGTACAAACAAAAAATTAACTTACATGATTGCCAAAAAAAAAAAAATCAGATTTTTTTTCCCTTCTGCTTTGTTTAGATTCATTCAAAAACTGTGGGGTCAAAATATGCAGTACACCCCTCGAGGAATTCGTTAAGGGGTCTAGTTTTCAAAATTGGGTAATTTGTGGGGGTTCCCTATGATTTGGGCCTTTCAAAGGCTCTACAAGTGTGCTATGGGGTCTAAATTACCTTCAAGCAACCTCTGGTAGTTCTGAAAGCCACCTGCTGCTCCTTTTATTTCGGGCCCCATTAAAGGGGTTGTCCCGCGCCGAAACGGGGTTTTTTTTTTTTCAGCCCCCCCCCCCCCCCCCCCCCCGTTCGGCGCGAGACAACCCCGATGCAGGGACCTAAAGAAAGCTTACCGGAGCGCTTACCTTAATCCCCGCGCTCCGGTGACTTCTATACTTACCGGTGAAGATGGCCACCGGGATCCTCTTCCTCCGTGGACCGCAGCTCTTCTGTGCGGTCCATTGCCGATTCCAGCCTCCTGATTGACTGGAATCGGCACGTGACGGGGCGGAGCTACACGGAGCCCCAATAAGAACAGGAGAAGACCTGGACTGCGCAAGCGCGGCTAATTTGGCCATCGGAGGGCGAAAATTAGTCGGCTCCATGGGAACGAGGACGCTAGCAACGGAGCAGGTAAGTATAAAACTTTTTATAACTTCTGTATGGCTCATAATTAATGCACAATGTACCGTATATACCGGCGTATAAGACGACTTTTGAACCCCGAAAAATCGGGTCTGAAGTCGGGGGTCGTCTTATGCGCCGGTAATACAAAAAAAAAAAAGTGTAAAAAAAAAAAATTCATTACTCACCTCCCCCGGCGTTCTGTCGCGCTCCGGCAGGATGTCGCTCGCTCCTCGTCCCCAGCGCAGCATTGCTTTCTGAATGCGGGGCTTGAAATCCCAGCTTCCAGAAAGCTAGTACACACGCCGGCAGCCATGACAGCATTGAATGGCTGTGATTGGCTGAAGGCGCACGTGTTAGCAATCACACCCATTCAATGATGTCATTGAATAGTGTGATTGGCTGAAGCCACGTGTGTTTTAGCCAATCACAGCCATTCAATGATGTCATTGAATAGTGTGATTGGCTGAAGCCACGTGTGTTTTAGCCAATCACAGCCATTCAATGATGTCATGGCTGCCGGCGTGTGTATTAGCTTTCTGGAAGCGGGGATTTCAAGCCCCGCATTCAGAAAGCAATGCTGCGCCGGGGACGAGGAGCGCGACAGGACGCCGGGTGAGGTGTGTAATGATTTTTTTTTTTTTCTCCACTGTATACCGGCGTATAAGGTGAAAGTTGGGGGGTCGTCTTATACGCCCCGTCGCCTTATACGCCGGTATATACGGTACATTACAAAGTGCATTAATATGGCCATACAGAAGTGTATAGACCCACTTGCTGCCGCGGGACAACCCCTTTAAGTATCCAGACATGATTAAAACCATACTGGGTATTTTCTGAACACAGGACAAACATGGGTATCCATTTTGGGGTGTGAATCCTCGTTTTCATGTGCACTATAGCAAAAATATGTCTTTAACCCCTTAATGATGCGCCCTGTTTTCTTTTTCAATTTTTGTCTTTTCCTCCCCCCTTTAAAAAAAATCGTAACTCCTTTATTTATCCATCGACGTTGCTGGGCTTGTTTTTTTTGCGAGACGAGTTGTTGTTTTCAATGGTGCTATTTAAAGTACCATATAATGTACTGAAGCCTTTGAAGTTGGGGACCGACTGGAAGACGCTCAGGGTGCTCCCGCCCCGCCCCCCCCCCCCTCCCTCACTCCCCCCCCCCTTTTTTTTTTTTTTGTTGTTGTTGTTGTTCGTTCTCTTATTTTATGTGTGAGTGTATGTGTGGTTCTGCCTGTGTAGAGGTGTTCAGTGTGATATAGTCAAAGTACCTTGTCTTTCTGTGCTATCTAATTAACTTGCTCAGATCGTTTCTATATCTTCCCCCCCCTCTTTTTTTTTTTCTTCTTTCCTCAAATGAAAAGGATTCCCACCACATAAACCATAATATTCATCACGACATAGACCCCACCTTTACCGTCAGTTAAATATGCGTTGATATAGTAAAAGAACAGTGGATTGGGGGCAAGGGGGTCCGGGGATCATCTATGGGCTAGACGAATTGACTGTTTTATTTGTTGTTTACAAGAAGATGTGCCCAATTGTTGTACAATATGAACCATAGGCCCTGCGAGGCCTATTTCCATTTTCCCTTTTATTGTTTTTCCTTTTTCCTTTTTACTGATATTTCCTAATGTTTGTAAAATATTCTGAAAACTTAATAAAAAGAGATTAAACATAATGTACTGAAAAACTAAAAAAAAAATTCTAAATGGAGTAAAATGAAAAAAAAAAAAAAGACATTCCGTCATCTTTCAGCGCATCTTGTTTCTACGGCACACAAACGGCAACAAAAGCGACATGATAACTTTATTCTATGGGTCTTTTTTTTTAAAAGACATTTAATTTTTTTCAAGTTTTTGTGCGGTCATTTTGTGCGTGCAATAACTTTTTTATTTTTCCGTAGATGTGGTTGAGGGAGGGCTCATTTTTTGCGGGATGTCCTGTAGTTACCGATAGTACCAATTCGGAATACATATGACTATTTGCTCGCTTTTTATTGCGTTTTTCTGGGAGACAGGGTAACTAAAAAAAGTGCATGTCTGCACTAAACAGCTGACGCCCGTGCTGTATGAAGAGAGGTAGCCCCGCGACCTCTCTTCATACATATACCGACGCTCCATGACGTACCCTTACGTCCTGGAGTGGGAAGGGATTAAAATGACATATTTGCAAAAACACGAAATTTTATTTTTTCTCTTCTAAATTGCATTAACTTCTGAAAAGAAACTGTGGGATCAAAATACTCATAAACCCCCCCTCAGTGAATACTATGTTAGCTGTTGAGAAAGCCTGCAGGACTAGCCAAAACGCATCCAGCTCCTTGACAACTTGTCTGTCATTAAGTGTTTGTTCGCTGAGAATAAAGAAGATTTTAAACATAGAAACCTACCTACGTCTTTTTTACATTTAAAAAAAAAAACTAACCTTTTTTCAATGTGCTTCCAGAATAAAGTAAACAGATGGAAATAAATATCTGATCAAAAATGTGTACAGTGTGTTTGCACATATTTAACATATTGCAGTTGAAAATGTGAAAAAAGCAATACATTTTTCAAAATGTTCCTAATTTTGGCGCTTTTAATAAATATTCAGAAATTTTATGTCTTTTTTACCACCTAAATAGAGTACAATATGAGAGGAAAAAACTGACAGAATCACTTAGATATGCGAAAACTTTGCAGAGTTATTCTATGTTAAAGTGACACATGTCAGATTATTAAAATTCGGCCTGATCATTAAGGCGCAAACACGCTTGGTCACTAAGGGGTTAATAATCATCTCTTCATGCATTCTTGTGTTTTGAGTAGAAGCATTGATTGACAATTCCAATACTTTTTGTTTCTTATGATGCCTGGTTAGGAATAGAAGCAGACACAGCATCATATAGTTTTCGCCAACATGCATAAAGTCAAGCAATATTACAGGACGAGTGTGTGTGTGTCAGTGTGTATGAAACATGATCATGATAACAGAGATAATACCCCAAAAGCAGTGCAGTAAAATCATCTAATAAGTGCCACTTTGTATAAATGCAATTTTATGTTTTTTGTAGCCATCTTGATTCAATGTCGCAGTACTTCTTATTACTTTTGATGCTGGATTGCTCTATGCTAATATTTTTCGGAATTTTAAATCTGGCATTGCGGGGGTAATCCAAAAGTACATATCTAAGGGTGCATTTAGACCACCATAATATATCGGCTCAGTTTTCACGCCAAGCCGATATATGTTGTCCTCGTCTGCAGGGGGGGGGGAATGGAAGAGCCAGGAGCAGGAACTGAGCTCCCGCCCCCTCTCTGCCTCCTCTCCACCCCCTCTCCGCCCCTCTGCACTATTTGCAATGATAGTTTCTGAGAATTAGCCCCGCCTCCGTCCCGCCTCTCCTCATTGAAAATAGTGCAGGTGGGTGGAGAGGAGGCAGAGAGGGGGCGGGAGCTCAGTTCCTGCTCCTGGCTCTTCCATCCTCCCCCCCCCCCCCCTGCAGAGAGGAACGCCGTATATCGGCTGGGCGTAAAAAACCCAGCCGATATACAGTGGTGTGAATGCACCCTAAGGCTGTCAAAATGAACCATCTGGGCGTTAGCAACATTTAGAGTTAGCAACATTTAGAGTTATGCCTTTAACTTTTAAGACTGTTTTACCCGTGTTCAGTTTGTAGCCTTAGGTTTTGGGGCCTATTGATACAAACTCTGTGATGTATGTACCATCGGGTAGCTGGCTGGTTAATTCCCTCAGATAATCGCCTAATGGCAGATTCCACTCACCTACACTATACACAAAAATGACTGAATCTGTGTGATAGACACCTTTCCTGCAGTCTGTCCAGAAGCGCATACCGCTCTGGTCTGGCGTAAGCAGTTGTAAAACAAGCTATGAAGATTGTTGTGTTTTTGTTGATTACATGACGCCCTTTTGTGTATTTACAACTGATGTTGGCTGTTTCATCATCAATAAAATCCAACCCTGAAATCTCCTAGTAGGGTAGAAACACATACTGAAAGAGCTCATCAGGATTACTCACAATACTGGTACACAGAAGATCAGCTCTCTACGTAAACTTCCCCCACAAGGAATTCAAAAAAGTTTGGAGATTTATCTTTTAGCAGGATTTACAGCCATATTGCCCGGCAGTAATTGCACTCCTTTTTCAAAAAAGGTGGCAATGTACTGATTTTCCTTCACATCATCCATGCAGCAGATCGGGTAACCCGAAGCCCCATGTTTATTCCTAAGATGTAGTTTAATGTAGAGTGCAAACAGCTCAGCCGAGCTTCTAGGTAAATGCCAGGCCTGGTAGGTGTGCGCTCTCCTGCACCCTTTCTCCATGGCCATCTCTAGTTCTATCATGCATCATGTACCTTTCAGAGAAAGCTGCTCATCGCTATGTGTTCAGGGATCCACCTGGGAATTTAGATCAAAGTGGTAACAGACGAAAATGGCAATATCTAGAAAGTACTAGAAAGAACAACTCTCTGGGAGGGGATGCTTTAACTTTTGCAATACAGAAGTCATTTTTTTTTTTATGGTTCAAAAGTTTTTTATTTTGTCTGTTATGCAGATATGAAAATTACAAAATTGTGGTGTCATTTTCATCAAACATTCTTACATTAACCTCAATTGTCTTCCTTTGTCTAGTTTTCTGTCTTATTCTTTGAAACAGACTCCTTTTTTTTTTTTTTTTTTTTTAAATACAAGTATGAACTCTGCTATCAACATTCATAGCTTATAACCTCTCAGATTAATTTCTGGTATCTCTAGCTTCAGTTACTGATTGGTTAAACTGAGAAAAAGAAAACTTAAACATATCTAATATAACAGCTTCTTATGAAGAAAGATTGAGGAAAGAAGGGGGGGAAGTAAAGAGGACTGGAATGTTGAGAGTGGGGGGGGGGGGGAGGCTTGGTCAGGGGCGAGAGGAGAGGAGGGGGGGGGGGGGGAGTCATCTCGTATCTTGATTTGAGGGTTACGTTTTCAGGGTCTGGTAGTATCCGAAGGGTCATTGGTTGTGTTTGTGTTGGGGAGTGACCCCCTTTCAAGCCATGGGCCTAAGTCTTGGGAGAAACGGAACTGATTCCATAGCGTCCAGGTGGCTTGGAAATTCTCTAGTTTCATCTCGTCTCTGGCACAAAGCTCCTCCATATATTTTATGTGATCTAACTCCTCCAACCACATTAGCCTGGAGGGGGGAGTTGATGACTTCCATTTTTTTGGGATTACCAGGCGCATTGCTTGAATGAAAAATCTCAATAGAGAACCTTTTGCTTGCTTCTGGGAGCCCGGGAACATTGAAAGTAATGCAATCTCAGGAGTCAGCTGTATTTGATTCCTACTAATTGCAGTGTAGAGGGAGTTGATCTCCCGCCAAAGAGGACAGATCAGTGGACACCCCCACCAGATGTGTGTGAGTGTTCCAGTTCCCGTCGTGCATCTCCAGCAGGTATCCGGATACTGGGGGAATATTCTCGCCAATCTCGCAGGTGTCTGGTACCAACGTGTTAAGATTTTATAGTTTAATCAGAAGTCATTTTTGATGTAACCAAAATGTCCATAAATGATCTTTGGATGACCTATAGGACACATCTCTGTTTTGTTGACATAGAGGTACAAACTGGTAATCCTTGATCACGTTCCACCACTAATAAGAGGAGGTGATCAAACTAATATACTAAAAGAAAAGAGCGAAAATGGATGCATACCCTTAACACATTCGCCCCAAAAGGCCTTAATCTGGATTACCACTTTATGCCGTATATTTGAGGGCGCATTCACACGATCGTATATCGGCTGGGTTTTCATGCCCAGCCAATATACGGCGCCCCTCTCTGCACTGAACTCCCGCATCCTCTCCACCCCCTGCCACTATTTGCAATGGGAGGGCGCGGAACTACGCCTGGGAACTTAGCTCCACCCCTCCCCGCCCCCTCCCATTGCAAATAGTGGCAAGGGGCGGAGAGGGGGTGGAGAGGAGGCCGGAGCTCATTGCACAGCTCCCGGCTCTTCCAGCTTCCTCCCCCTGCAGAGAGGGACGCCGTATATCTGCTGGGCGTGAAAACCCAGCCGATATACAGTCGTCTGAATGCACCCTGGTGCTGCTATTCATCCTTTTCTGATTGTTGCTGAACTTATCTATAATGTGTTGATAATACTATTACATGATATCTGTTTTATTCATAGGACTCACTTTCCTTGATTGTTGGGCTCCGGATGTGCCATTCTTGCTGGATCTCAATATACATGGAATAATTTACTATTTAATTAAATTTTTTTGAAGAATATTAATGCACATTTTGAGACTTTAATAAAGAATTCTTTGACTGCAGCATTTTGGTGTTCAGGCTTTTTCTACCCATTAACCCTTATTATATTGGTGTATATAATGCGGTTTAAATGATTTGTTTCCAGTATTTCCTCCTGCTTATTGAGGTGTCTTGATTACTGATTGTGGCATATAATATCACTATTATTATTACCTGTTGCATTGATATACAAGGTAGATGCTGCACACAGTAACTTAGTTTGAGCCTCATTATTTCTACATTTGCATATGATAGGATATCAGTCTGCAATGGCCCTTGCACATGGCAGCTTTGTGGACACCGACATTGAACGGCACCCAGAGTGCGGCTGTTATCACGCTTTAGTCGCACAGAATCACCCGGCTGAATATCCCGCCTGATTCTGTCCAGCATTCACAGCTTCTGCAAAGGACTGTATAACATCTAAAGTCACAAACCTAAACTAATCAACATATTCAACACCATTGAAAGGAATAAGGTCTCATCGCCTGTGTTGTAAAAATACCAAACCATCATCAGGCTGTTCACACCCTTAAAGGGGTTGTCCCGCGGCAGCAAGTGGGTCTATACACTTCTGTATGGCCATATTAATGCACTTTGTAATGTACATTGTGCATTAATTATGAGCCATACAGAAGTTATAAAAAGTTTTATACTTACCTGCTCCGTTGCTGGCGTCCTCGTCTCCATGCTGCCGACTAATTTTCGGCCTCCGATGGCCAAATTAGCCGCGCTTGCGCAGTCCGGGTCTTCTGCTGTCTTCAATGGGGCCGCTCGTGCAGAATGCCGGCTCCGTGTAGCTCCGCCCCGTCACGTGCCGATTCCAGCCAATCAGGAGGCTGGAATCGGCAATGGACCGCACAGAAGAGCTGCGGTCCACGGAGGGAGCAGACCCCGGCGGCCATCTTCAGCAGGTGAGTATGAAGACGCCGGACCGCCGGGATTCAGGTAAGCACTCTCCGGTTTGTTTTTTTAACCCCTGCATCGGGGTTGTCTCGCGCCGAACGGGGAGGGGGTTAAAAAAAAAAAAAAAAACCCGTTTCGGCGCGGGACAACCCCTTTAATTCGGATCACAATGTGCAAATGTTCCTCCTCCTCTCCCCCCTTCATAGTTCACATTTCTGAATCAAGCAATTTGAACATCCCCTTTTTTTAGCTTTTTCGTTCTTTTTGCAATACATTTTGAACTGTGTATTTTTTTCCCATTGTCCATGTCAAATATATATATATGCAACCTAAATTATGTATCTATGTCTTTATATTTTTATATTGGTGATTTGATTTGCCTGCTACGGGATGGCAATGCGCTGCTGTTGGTTGGCAATGTACTGATGGTGCTTTAAAGCACTTTATAGTCATTCAGCTTGAGGCCTGGCAAATACCAGTATGGGTGACCAGCTGAGAATCTCACGTCCCGTAGACTGATAGTCAGGCTGAGCCGATATACGGTGTCCTTGTCTGCAAGGCGAAGGGGGGAGGATGGAAGAGCCAGGAACAGGAACTGTGCTCCTGCCTCTTGCCACTATTTGCAATGGGAGGGGCGGGGCAGAGCTAAGCTCCACCCCTCCTATTGCAAATAGTGGAGAGGGGGTGGGAGCTCAGTTCCTGCTCCTAGCTCTTCCATCCTCCTCCGCCTGCAGACAAGGACACGGTATATCGTCCCGGCGTGAAAACTGAGCCGATATACGGTCGTCTGAAATAGCCCTTAGAGTTGAGCGAACGTACTCTGGCGAACTTGATGCTCGTTCGAGCATTAGCGTACTCGATGGTGCTCGTTACTCGAACGAGCATCAAATAGTGTTCGACCCTGCCCCGGCTTTTGGCCCCTCCCCACCGTGACGCAGCGCGCATCATTTGAAAATTAGTCTGGCAGGAAGGGGAAGGGGGAGGAAAGAGAGGGGGAGAGACGAACCAAGAAAAAAAAACCTCGGGACCATGCGTTCCACATACAAAAATGCTCGAGTCTCCCATTGTAGTCAATGGGGTCCATTACTTGAGTAGAGCTCTCGCATTTTACGAAAAGCTTGACTCGAATAACGCAGACCCGAGCATTTGGGTGCTCGCTCATCTCTAATATATATCCTCTGGTTGGGTGAGGTTGGTGTTTTACATGCATGCAGATGTGGGTACTTATTCATGGACCCCTATGCATACACAGTTAAATACCCAAGATGTTTCTTTACCCACATTTTTTATGGGATCCCATCCTGGGGTTCCGGCACATAGGAACAGATAGTGCTTTAGGGCCCCACATAGACAATAACTATTTCACTGAGACATAGATCTTCAGATTATGTAATGTGGAGGTTCCACATCGGTGTCATTTCAGGTTCCTACTTATGAGCCCCCATGGGATTTTGGGGATTGAAAAACTGTTTGACCCTTGTGAGTTGCCATACTGGGATTACATGCTTATGTAAACATCCCCTCCTGCCATGTTATAAGAGGAAGGGTTAATTGCTTTGCAATGGGTGTGTCAGTTAACATGTCTGATATGCTTGATAAAAACTACTAGGTAGAAACAGCACTATATAGTGGAAAGATAATATATGCCAGCTATACATACATACAGGAGATACCCAGGTTATACCTGCATGGTCCATATTACTATGTACAGGGAAATGTATACCTCACACCAGCTGTACATATGTAATTATATACAAGAGATACCCAGGTTATACCAGCATGCTCCATATCACTATACACAGGTAGATGTATAACTTATACCAGCTGTACATACATAATTATATACGGGAGATACCCAGGTTATACCAGCTTGTTACATATCACTATATACAGGGAAATGTATAACTCACACCACCTGTACATATGTAATTATATACAGGAGATACCTAGGTTATACCAACATGGTCCATATCACTATATACAGGGAGATGCTTAACTTATACCAGCTGTACATACATAATTATATACGGGAGATACCCAGGTTATACAAGCATGCTTCATATCACTATCATATATATAGAGTTGAAAAATGACGGCTAAGGGTAAATGCCCATGGAAGCCTGCAGCATCCAGCAGCACAGCAGCGATGGCACTGCTGCGCATAACGGAGTCAACGTTCTCTGGGGACTGCCAAATACAGCGTGCGTCCTGGACGTCCGGAAGCCTAAAGCTGCGGGACAGACACATGGAGCCAGGTAAGAGGGCTGCAGCACAGCACTCTGCCATTCCTACAGGTTGCAGGATGTTTCCCTAGTGTGCCAATCAGGAGCTAGGGGTGTGACAGGGGCGTTTGAAAAAGACTCTCGAGTCGAACCGTCATTGCTGTACTGTTTGGGAAGAATAAAGCCATTTGAATTGCACCCTGGTTGCTGCTGCCTTTACTTTTATGTTTCAGGGGTGTTTTCCCTGTCAAACCCTCTAGCTTCCGGTGGCATCAAGATACACTAATACCAAGCATCCTTTACCGCAGCAGGATCTACACTAAGATTACAGGACAAAACTAAATCCAGGAGGGGTTAGGGACTGGGACCCTCTGACCAGGAGATGGCAGCATTCTCACACAGAGGAAGAGGAATCCTGGGGGGTGAAAGACCGGGACCATCCGACCAGGAGGGGGCAGCATCCTCACACAGAGGAAGAGGAATCCTGGGGCTGAAGGACCGGGACCATCTGACCAGGAGGGGGCAGCATCCTCACACAGAGGAAGAGGAATCCTGGGGCTGAAGGACCGGGACCATCTGACCAGGAGATGGCAGCATTCTCACACAGAGGAAGAGAAATCCTGGGGGTGAAGGACTGGGACCCTCTGACCAGGAGGGGGCAGCATCCTCACACAGAGGAAGAGGAATCCTGGGGCTGAAGGACCGGGACCATCTGACCAAGAGGGGCAGCATTCTCACACAGAGGAAGAAAAATACTGAGGGGTGAAGGACTCAAACCCTTTGACCAGGAGAGGGCAGCCTTCTCACACAGAGAAAGAGAAATCCTGGGGGGGTGTAGAAACGGGACCCTCTGACCAAGAGGGGCAGCATTCTCACAGAAAGGAAGACAAATGCTGAAGGGTGAAGGACCAAGACCCTTCAAACAGGAGAGGGCAGCATTCTCACACAGAGGAAAAGGAAACCTGGGGGCTGAAGGACTGGGACCCTCTGACCAGGAGGAGGCAGCATCCTCACTAAGAGGAAGAGAAATCCTGGGGGGGGGGGTTAAGGACCAGGACCCTTTGAACAGGAGGGGGCAGCATTCTCACACAGAGGAAGAGAAATCCTAGAGGGTTGAAGGACCGGGACCCTCTGACCAAGAGGGGCAGCATTCTCACAGAAAGGAAGAGAAATGCTGAGGGGTGAAGGTCACAGAGGAAGAGAGATCCTGGGGGCTGAAGGACCGGGACCCTTAAACCAAGAGGGGGCAGCATTCTCACACAGAGGAAGAGGAATCCTGGGGGTGGGGGTGGGGGGTGGGGGGTGTGAAGGACTGGGACCATCCGACCAGGAGGGGGCAGCATTCTCACACAGAGGAAGAGAAATCCTCAGGGGTGAAGGACAGGGACCCCCTGACCAAGGAGGGAAGCATTCTCACAGAAAGGAAGAGAAATGCTGAGGAGGGAAGGACCGGGACCATTCGACCAGGAGAGGGCAGCATTCTCACAGAGGAAGAAAAATCCTGGGGGGTGAAGGACCAGCACCCTCTGACCAGCAGTGGGCAGCATTCTCACACAGAGGAAGAGAAATCCTAGAGGGCTGAAGGACCAGGACCCTCTGACCAAGAGGGGCAGCATCCTCACAGAAAGGAAGAGAAATGCTGAGGGTGAAGGTCACACAGAGGAAGAGAAATCCTGAGGGCTGAAGGACTGGGACCCTTAAACCAGGAGGGGGCAGCATTCTCACACAGAGGAAGAGGAATCCTGGGGGGGAAGGGGGGGGGGGAGGACTGGGACCATCCGACCAGGAGGGGGCAGCATTCTCACACAGAGGAAGAGAAATCCTCAGGGGTGAAGGACAGGGACCCCCTGACCAAGAAGGGAAGCATTCTCACAGAATGCTGAGGAGGGAAGGACCAGGACCATTCGACCAGGAGAGGGCAGCATTCTCACAGAGGAAAAATAATCCTGGGGGGTGAAGGACTGGGAACCTCCAACTAGGAGAGGGCAGTATTCTCACACACAGGAAGAGGAATCCTGGGGGGTTAAGGACTGGGACCTCTTGACCAAGAAGGAAAGCATTCTCATAGAGGAAGAGAAATCCTGAGGGATGAAGGACAGGGACACTCCGACCAGGAGGGGGCAGCATCCTCACACAGAGGAAGAGGAATCCTGGGGGATGAAGGACCGAGACCCTCTGACCAAGAAGGAAAGCATTCTCACAGAAAGGAAGAGAAATGCTGAGGAGGACCAGCATCATTTGACCAGGAGAGGGCAGCATTCTCACAGAGGAAAAGGAATCCTGGGGGGGGGTGAAGGACTGGGACCCTCCTCTTCTCTCTCCACAGAACTGCATTAGTAAGCTTCTCCCCTTACAGTCATGTGACCTCAGACCATGTGACTTCCTGTGCTCAGACCTCCCAGGAGCCCCTTTATTCCAGCATCTACACCGATGGAGGTAAGGGAGGGTTGTGAGATCTGCCATCAGCAGGCCTTATGATGGGTCCTCATGAAGGAGCCGGCGCCCCCTGGTGGATGATAGGACTCGCTGCTGGAAGTTACCAGCTTTAACCCTTTCACTGCCTGAGAGGTATAATGAAAACAAAGTATGGTACCCTGTTAGCCAGTAGAGCAAAATGTGATTGTTCCCAGCAAGAGAAACCACATAATCTTGTAGATACATCAGGGATTTCTGTTCGCCATTAAAAGGTATCAGATCTACAAGATTACGTGGTTTCTCTTGCTGGGAACAATCACATTTTGCCTGAGAGGTGACATGTGCTCCTCACACAGCAGGGGGGCCAGTTAGGAGTTTAAGGGTTAATCACTGTAAACCTGCACTGGTCACTGAGTCCTATAGGGGCTGTGAGGAAGGGGCCCACTGAGGGATCTCAGACAGACGGCAGCTCAGGGGCTTTCTGCAGTGACAGGAAGAAGGCGGCACGTTGTCATCTGTAGGTCGGTGTGAGTCTCCCACACAGGGAAGCGCCGTCTATGGAGAGCAGCGCCATTGTTTATTACAGTCACTGCAAGTCAGAAGTTGTAGAAGAGGAGAAAAACCTGCGGAGCGAACGGAGCGAACGCAGAAATTGTAGGGAGCAACACGGAGGATCCGTCGGTGAGCGACATAACTCTATCCGCCATCTAGACCATAGAAGACGTGTGTGATGTCACCGGTCACTATTATGTCACTACTGACACCACTATCTGATGTCACCGGTCACTATTATGTCACTACTGTCACCACTATCTGATATCACCTGTCACTATTATGTCACTACTGTCACCACTATCTGATGTCACCGGTCACTATTCTGTCACTACTGACACCACTATCTGATGTCACCGGTCACTATTATGTCACTACTGTCACCACTATCTGATATCACCGGTCACTATTATGTCACTACTGTCACCACTATCTGATGTCACCGGTCACTATTATGTCACTACTGTCACTACTATCTGATGTCACCGGTCACTATTCTGTCACTACCGTCACCACTATCTGATGTCACCGGTCACTATTATGTCACTACCGTCACCACTATCTGATGTCACCGGTCACTATTATGTCACCACTATCTGTTGTCACCTGTCACTATTCTGTCACTACCGTCACCACTATCTGATGTCACCTGTCACTATTCTGTCACTACTGTCACCACTATCTGATGTCACCGGTCACTATTATGTCACTACCGTCACCACTATCTGATGTCACCTGTCACTATTATGTCACTACTGTCACCACTATCTGATGTCACCGGTCACTATTCTGTCACTACTGTCACCACTATCTGATGTCACAGTCACTATTCTATCACTACTGTCACCACTATCTGATGTCACCTGTCACTATTCTGTCACTACCGTCACCACTATCTGATGTCACCGGTCACTATTATGTCACTACTGTCACCACTATCTGTTGTCACCTGTCACTATTCTGTCACTACCGTCACCACTATCTGATGTCACCTGTCACTATTCTGTCACTACTGTCACCACTATCTGATGTCACCGGTCACTATTCTGTCACTACTATCACCACTATCTGATGTCACCTGTCACTATTCTGTCACTACTGTCACCACTATCTGATGTCACCTGTCACTATTCTGTCACTACCGTCACCACTATATGATGTCACTATTCTGTCACTACCGTCACCACTATCTGATGTCACCGGTCACTATTCTGTCACTACTGTCACCACTATCTGATGTCACCTGTCACTATTATGTCACTACTGTCACCACTATCTAATGTCACCGGTCACTATTCTGTCACTACTGTCACCACTTTCTGATGTCACCGGTCACTATTCTGTCACTACTGTCACCACTATCTGATGTCACCGGTCACTATTCTGTCACTACCGTCACCACTATCTGATGTCACTTGTCACTATTCTGTCACTACCGTCACCACTATCTGATGTCACCGGTCACTATTCTGTCACTACTGTCACCACTATCTGATGTCACCTGTAACTATTCTGTCACTACTGTCACCGCTATCTGATGTCACCGGTCACTATTATGTCACTACTGTCACTGCTATCTGATGTCACCGGTCACTATTATGTCACTACTATCACCACTATCTGATGTCACCGGTCACTATTCTGTCACTACCGTCACCACTATCTGATGTCACCGGTCACTATTCTGTCACTACTGTCACCACTATCTTATGTCACCTGTCACTATTCTGTCACTACCGTCACCACTATCTGATGACACCGGTCACTATTCTGTCACTACCGTCACCACTATCTGATGTCACCTGTCACTACTGTCACCGCTATCTTATGTCACCGGTCACTATTCTGTCACTACTGTCACCACTATCTTATGTCATCTGTCACTATTCTGTCACTACTGTCACCGCTATCGGATGTCACCTGTCACTATTCTGTCACTACTGTCACCACTATCTTATGTCACCGGTCACTATTCTGTCACTACCGTCACCACTATCTTATGTCACCGGTCACTATTCTGTCACTACCGTCACCACTATCTGATGTCACCGGTCACTATTATGTCACTACTGTCACCACTATCTGATGTCACCGGTCACTATTATGTCACTACTGTCACCACTATCTGATGTCACCGGTCACTATTCTGTCACTACTGTCACCACTATCTGATGTCACCTGTCACTATTCTGTCACTACTGTCACCACTATCTGATGTCACCGGTCACTATTCTGTCACTACTGTCACCACAATCTGATGTCACCGGTCACTATTCTGTCACTACTGTCACCACTATCTGATGTCACCGGTCACTATTCTGTCACTACTGTCACCACTATCTGATGTCACCGGTCACTATTCTGTCACTACTGTCACCACTATCTGATGTCACCGGTCACTATTCTGTCACTACTGTCACCACTATCTTATGTCACCGGTCACTATTCTGTCACTACTGTCACCACTATCTGATGTCACCGTTCACTATTCTGTCACTACCGTCACTATTATCCTATGTAACCTGGCACTATTCTGTCACTACTGTCACCACTATCTGATGTCACCTGTCACTATTCTGTCACTACTGTCACCACTATCTGATGTCACCTGTCACTATTCTGTCACTACTGTCACCTTTATCTGATGTCACCAGTCACTATTCTGTCACTACTGTCACCTCTATCTGATGTCACCAGTCACTATTCTGTCACTACCGTCACCATTATCCTATGTAACCGGTCACTATTCTGTCACTAGTGTCACCACTATCTGATGTCACCGGTCACTATTCTGTCACTACTGTCACCACTATCTGATGTCACCTGTCACTATTCTGTCACTACCGTCACCACTATCTGATGTCACCTGTCACTATTCTGTCACTACTGTCACCTCTATCTGATGTCACCGGTCACTATTCTGTCACTACTGTCACCACTATCTGATGTCACCTGTCACTATTCTGTCACTACTGTCACCGCTATCTGATGTCACCTGTCACTATTCTGTCACTACCGTCACCATTATCTGATGTCACCGGTCACTATTCTCTCACTACCGTCACCATTATCCTATGTAACCTGGCACTATGTTAGTTTTGATGACCTCTCTGGGGATTATATTTCGCCCTTTTCATTTATTTCTGTAGTTGCCCGTCTTTGCACCCGCTCAAACTCTGATACATCCTTTTTGCGTATAAGTTTCTAAAACTGTCCACAATATCCCATGTGTGGTCTGACCAGTGAGTTGTAAAGATGAAGAACAATGTACTTGTCATGCGCCCGTAGACATGTTTGATGCACCCCATCATCCCATTGCCTTGGCAGCAGCTGCCTGACGCTGGTTGCTCCATTTTCGTTCATAGTTATCTGAATTCCCCAAGTCTTTCTTTAAGCCATAAACTTCACATGTTTCTTTACAAGTTCTTTTGGTGGCTTTTTATTATACAAAGATGGTCTTTCTGACTTTGTTTTTTTTCAAATCTCTAAGAAAAGACCCCAAAAATGTTTGCTCTATTTTGTTCAGGAAAATGCCATCCAGATCTCATTATTGTCAACGGGGTCTGTCCAGCGGTATCCAAGTTCGGCACGTGCTGGATAAGCCGGTTCCATCAGTTTAGTTGTTCAGCTTTGAGGTCAGAAGCTGTCAGGAGGATTCTGCTGCCCGATATCACACATATATCCCAACACGCATGTACATTGCAGACATCTATATTGTCACACATACATCCCAACACGCATGTACATTGTAGACATGTATATTGTCATACATACATCCCAACACGCATGTACATTGCAGACATGTATATTGTCACACATACATCCCAACACGCATGTACATTGCAGACATGTATATTGTCACACATACATCCCAACACGCATGTACATTGCAGACATCTATATTGTGCTCTAAAACACTGCAAAAAGCGGCTCTGAACTTGGAGAAGAGTCAGTGGGGCGGTCGCTGCTGACTTCTCCCTGCCTGGGTCAGCTATCAGTCCAACTGATCCCGGTGAGGAGAACCCTGACGGGGTTTTCTGTGGCCTGTAGTTCACTCTTCGTAAACCTCCTAACAGGTTCCCTTTAACCCTTTCCAATCCACTGTCTGACCTCTGAAGGCATTCTGATTGAAGCCTGTACAGCTCCGATGTCAGAAGACGTCCGGCAGAGTATTCTTTCTGTAGATTACTGGCTGCTCTGTTGTCGGGGGGCCGCTCCAGCATGTTCCATACCGCAGTACTGGCTCTAGCCAGCAAACGGCACCATTGTATAATGGCAGAAAGAGAAAGCCCCCTAGGAAACCCTGAATCCAAAATTGGATTGCAAAGGGTTAATATCTCCTTAAAGAGGTTTCCCCATGACTTGCTTCACAACCACCCGGTACTTCCTGGTTGCTGTTGATCAAAACATGTGACTGCCGCAGCCAATCACTGGCCAATGGCTTTTTCTAACCAGTGATTGGCTGTAGCAGTCACATGTCCTGGTCAGCAACAACCAGGAAGGACACAGGGGCTGTGAAGCAATTTTAAGCAATGGGGAAAACACTTTTAAATGTTTCCACTTTTTGTCTCTAGAAAATGTATAATTTTTTTGTGGTTTTTACATTAGTTCATATTCTTTCCATTCAGGTCTCTAAATAATTGAATTATCAAAGATGCAGAAGGACAGAAACAAGATGGCAGAGAGTGTATTAAATCTCACCCTAGATATACTTTTCCAGCTTACTGGAGAGGTGAGAGATTCTGATGATGTCACATGACATCATTATTATCCATGGTAATAACAGATGATGTCACTGGAGAGGTGATGGACTCTGGAAATATCTGTAGTGATATTTAATAATGTCTGCCCATATACAGGATTACACAGTAGTGAAGAAGACCTCTAGTGATGGCTGTCGGGCTCCTGTGTGTGATGGATGGGATAGACCCCTGAGCCCAATCCCTGTGCTACCACCTCACCCCCTGATACATGAGGACATCAATGTACAGAAGATTCTAGAACTCGCCAACAAGATGATTGAGCTGCTGACTGGAGAGGTGAGGCTGCAGGGAATGCTGGGACATTATACAGTAACAGCACTGGAGGCTTCTGGGTAATGACTGTATATTGTGTTGTCAGGTTCCTATAAGGTGTCAGGATGTCACTGTCTATTTCTCCATGGAGGAGTGGGAGTATTTAGAAGGACACAAGGATCTGTACAAGGACACCATGATGGAGACCCGCCAGCCGCTCCCATCACCAGGTAATAGACAGGACTAAATACACGGGGACTTTATTATCTGTATGTAAAGAATGACTTCAGTGTCCGTCTGTGTTTCTTGCAGTTCCATCCAGTAAGAGAAGCCCACCAGAGAGATGTCCCCGTCCTCTTCTTCCACAGGACCACCAGGTAGATGGAGATGTCCCTCTGATCTGTAGAAGGCTGTGAAGCTCTTGTCTTCAGTCTTATTAGATGTCTTCTACTTATGTGATGAGGCCGGTGGAGATGGCAGGATTACCGCTGACCAGAGATATCAGATCAGTTGTGTCAAACTCATTTTCACAGCGGGCCACATCAGCGTTATGGTTGCCTTTAAAGGGCTGATTGTAATTATAAGACTGTATAGTAATAGTGACCCCTGGTAGTAATAGTATACCCTATATTGGCCCTAGTAGTTATAGTGACCCCAGTAGTATTACAGCCCCCCATAATGGCCCCAATAGTAACAGGGTCCCTCATTAGTGGCCCCAGCAGTAATAGGGACCCCCTCTATTGGCCCTTGGGCAGGCAACATGTCTACAGGCATTCCACTCACCTAGCCTGCAGCTCTGGTCCAGCAAATGCTGTTTAGTCCGTGACCTCTGACTTCTCCCCTTGGCGACTGCGCTGCGTATGGGATGGCACACGCAGACACTATGGGGGGTCAGAGGCCACGGTCTCAGCAGCAGCTACCGCCGCCATGCTGTAGGCTGGGTGAGTGAAATGCCTGTTAGGTTGCCACACAGCCGTTGGGTCACATAAAATGAAGTAGTAGGCTGGATTCGGCTCAGGGACCTTAAGTTTGACGTGCGTGCATTACATGAAGGCTTTGGGAAAGAATGATGAAGGTCCGCTTTTGCTAAAACTTGATCATTTTAATGTGATAGTTTCACAATTCATCAGGCTGAAGGTAAACAATGAAGTTGAATTGTGAACCCTGTAATACATGCAGGGAACATCTCTAAAGCTGAAAACATGGCTGACAGTTATATAATAGAAAGACAATGTTTATAGCTTTACCTTGAAGTGCCACTATGGCAAATACACATCTTTCCATCCCTGCACCCCTCATCTGATTGTCTGTCATCCTCTGAATGTCTTCTATGTGTATTGCGGTCACTTCCATACAGTGCAGACTCCTTTCTGATGCTTATCAGGCACCATTTTGATGTTTACATTTTCCCTGCTTTCTCTTTCACTTTTCTGAGCTATGAATGCTGTGATGCATCAGCACAACATGACATGAGCAGCTATTGTCAGTACCATCTCTGCCTGCTAGGAGGTATTATCAATCCCATCTGTAGTCACCTAAATAAGCTACAGGACCATGAGGTAGATGGAGGTTTTAAAGATTCTATACACACACATAGAAGCAGGGTAACCTAGCTAAAAGGCAAACTAATTAGAACATTAGAACTCTCATAAATAATAGCAGCTGACGAACCTACTGGAAGAGGGAGGAGGTAGCAGGAGGAACTAATAATACAATGAGCAGGACCACTGTGCAGGGGGTGTCAGGTCGTACTATTGTCAGAGCGAGAAGAGGGGGCAGAAAGCCAAAACTACAGTACCACTAGAGAGCAGCACTTGGTGGAGGAGGAATGAATAACCCCATCAAGGTAGATATATAACTATAACACCCGCTTAAGCCATATCTCGCCTCCAAAAACCATAACATCACAGGCGATGCATAATGAGGGTTACAACCAGGAGAATTAACCTGCCTTAGCAGTTACTGAAGTAACACCCCTGAGTAGTTGCTCCAGAGATGGCAGACAGCTCAACCAAAACATTTTACTCATAAGCCTTCCTTCCATTCCGAAACACAGACATAACACAACACAACTTCTCCTTTTGATGTGTGATGGTTGGCCACAGCTTTATTAATTATGGTAAAATTCCAAACTTCAAACATAGAAGAACTCCTATAGACCTCATAACATTAACCACATGTGGAGCTAAAGCCATATGCCAGCCGTCAACTTCAACAGGCCGCCTTCCAACCATCTCCCAGTATCACTCACCATGGAGGAGCCCATAAATGTCTATACTGGCCTCTGACCACCATCGAACAAAAAGAGAGCCTGCTCCATCCCATCCTAGAACCCCGACAGCAATATGCAGGTTGCCCAGGAACCAATAGATGGCTGCCAAATATCTAAAAAAGGAACAAAACATTAGATCAACAGTTCTGTTGAATATAACTCGCAATGCAAGAAGACCCCCATCTCCATATGTGTTGGACCTCAGTATTTTCGCAAACGGTTCATATCAGCCTGGGTGTAACACCAAGTTGTGTTACTGAATGGTCTCATACATTCAATGATCTTGTTTGCATCTGGAAACTTCTCTATAAAGGCCGCCATTTTTAAAAGAATTTAGGAGCTTGACATTCTGCACTCTTCTCCGTCTCCGATCTTTCCATTTGCAAAAGATGCCTTAACCGTTGCAGTATATCTGACATCACTGGGGGCTTAGCTTGCAGCCAATTAATCGGCAAGCATCTTTTACTTACTTAAAGAATAGTGTGTAACATATTAGAATTCTTTGTCTGATCAGTCAGAGAGTGAAATATGCAAACCTGTGGTTTTAACTGTATAGTCAGTCCCCCAATCTCGCGCACCAGTAGTTGAGTTTCTGACCAAAATGATCTTATTTTGGGGCAATGCCAGATACCATCTAAGAAGTCAGTCTGTGGTTGAGAGCATCTGGGGCATGCCTACAATCTTGGGGTGTGGAGGGACATCAAAACCATATATTGCGCCATGCAGTATTTTATAGTATATTTCCCACCATCTCTCATTTGTTATGGCTTTTCGTACAGTGGTCCACCATTTCACTATCCCCTGAGGTATTTCTGAGTTCCCGTATCCATCGCTTGAACAACCAAGATTTGTACTGTGTTTCCCAACCCTCCCTAAATCTCAAGTACAACTCTGAAATCGAGTGCCTCTGTGTAGAACTTCTAATAAGTAACTCAATAGGGTTGAGTATCACCTCTTTGGAGACATCAGCCAGCCTATTACGTAGGAAGTTCCGTATTTGTGCATAAGGTAGAAAGTGAGACACGGGTAGATAATATACGGCACACATCTCTTTGAATGATCTATATCTAGGTTCTTCATAATGGAGGAGGTGTTGAACCATCTCAATGCCCCTGCTGTGCCATCATTCAAACATTTTGTTGTCCCGGCCCTCCCTAAACTCTGGGTGTCCCCATAAATCCATGTGTTTTGATAGTCATAGGATTTGTGGGTTGTTTTCCAGGCAGCGATAGTATCCTTTGTAGTAGTAGAGTGTTTAATCCCTGGTGGGAGATTGGAAAACCCTGCGTGTAAAAGGGCATTTGGGCTCCGGGGATGTAGCAGTTCTGTTTCCATGCCATAGTTAGGAAAGTGGTTAGATTTCTGTAACCAATCTAGAGAATGACGCATAAGACTAGCCACATTATATGCACGTATATCAGGGAAATTGAGCCCCCCCCCCCCCCCCCCCCCCTTATTTTTAGAAAGCATAAGCTTTTTCAAAGCAATCCATGGGCGTTTGTGAGACCAAATGACTGCGGTGTAGAGTAAAGCTTTCTCAAATTCTGTCGTTGTAGCAAAATTGGGATGGTTTGTAGAGGGTAGAGGAGCTTCGGGAAACTCATCATTCTAATCAGGTGGCATCGCCCTAAAAATGATAGTGGGAGTTTGTTCCATCTGTTGAGTTCACTTATAATTTTATGTACTATTGGGGGATAATTCAGCTTATATAAACTTGCGGGGGCCTCACCTATGTTAATGCCTAAGTATTTTATATACGGGATTATTTTAGTATCAAGGTTGTTTACTTTACCCCAGGGGGAAATATCCAATAATTCACATTTTGTGGTGTTAACCTTAACCTTTTCCAATCCAATTATTGTTTCTCATCAATTCTCCCCAGTTCCAAATAAATTGCTGGGGAGAATGGATGAGAAAAAAATACATTTTCCCTGCACCCTTCTTAACTGACAGAGTTCAGGAGGGTACAGGTGCTCACTGCACTGTGGGGGGACCTGCTTACCTGTCCGGCGTCTTCCGCATTCTCTCTTCTGCCTTCTGGCTCGGCGATCATGTGACCGCTGGGGTCAGGTGGCACACAGCAGTCACATGATCGCACAGCCGGAAGGCAGAAGACCCCGGACAGGTAAGCAGGTCCCCCCACTGTGCAGGCTCCCGGCTCGGCGTTCATGTGACAGATGGGGGTTAGGTGACACCGGCAGTTACATGATCGCTGGCCAGAATCTCTGTGCATTACATAGCGCTAATTGAGAGCTATGTAATGTGTAAAGGAGAAGGCAGAAAGGGTTAAAAACCCTTTCTACCTTCTCCTCGGGGGTCCTTGATGAGGACCAGTGCAGGAGTGCATCTGCACCCGATGTGTCTGATGATCGGGTGCAGATGCACTCCTGCACTGTAGTGTCGGGCCTGTCCCGACATCGGAGCTGTGGAGGGAAATGATGATGTCAGGGCAGGCCCGACATTGGATTCGAAAAGGTTAAGGCCAGATTGTCTCCCAAATGATTCCAGTAAATCGAACACCCGTGACAAGTCTCTATGCAGTTGTGCAAGAGCCAGTAAAATATCATCTGCAAACGACATAGTTTTAACTTCCATCTTACGAATTTTGATTCCCTCCATCTCTCTACTCCTTTCCAGCATACGCGCCAGTGGTTCTATTGCAATATTGAAGAGCTGTAGAGAGAGGGGGCACCCCTGCCTGGTACCCTTCTGTAGTGGAAAACTTGGTGATAAAAATCCAGGAGTTTATATTTGTGCCTGTGGAGAGGCATATAAGTTCCATGTATTGGAGCAAAAAGGACTCTTAAAACCCATTTTGTCCATCACCGCCCCCAACCATTGTCATGAAACGTTATTGAAAGCCTTTTCCTCCTCAATTGTCAGGAGTGCCGAAAAGGGGTGATTTGTTGGTTTAATTTCATCAAGGACTGTCATAATTTTCCGTATATTTGTGATTGCAGCTCTGCCCTTCACAAATCCAGATTGCAAATGAGAAATCACCTGTGGCATTATGTTGGCTAGGCGGTTCGCCATAATTTCTTTACCAGGTTTCGGGAGTAATTTAATATGAGCTGTACTCGTCTCTGGTGGCATAGGCTTCTTCTACATATATCTATTAAATAACTTCTCTAGTAATGGGGACATCAGGTCTTTTAGAATTTGGAAAAACTCTCCTGTGTACCCGTCTGGTCCCGGGACTTTTTTATTGTTTTAAGATGGTTTCTTTTATTTCTATCTGTGATATGGGGGAATTTAAAAGAGCGCACTACTCTTCAAACAGAGTGGGCAGTGCTATGTCGGTCAGGATATCGGCTGGAGTATCTGAAGGTCTTGAGTGTTGTGTGTATAATTTCGAGTAGAATTCAAAGAAAATATCTGTTACCATGCGGCGGTTGCTGGTCCTCCTGGGGCGGCAGTGTGCAGGATCCCGCGGTCGGGGTGTGTCCCCCCGGCTTGTTGTACGGCGGCTGGGGTCGCGGGTGCCTGGCCGGCATGGGCAGCGTGGTGCTCTGTCACGTGGCCGCACTGACCACACCTCTCTCTGCCCCTGGGCGAAGGCTTTTGTTTAAAGGTCGGGCAGAGACTTGCAATCACTGCCAGTTATTGGTTTCCCTCAGTGTGCTAGCTAGTCTGCCTCTGTTGGTCTCCTGCTTCTGTCAGCTTGTCTGCTATACTTTGCTATTACCTGCCAGGTTTTTCCATCTGCCTCAGTTCTGCTTAGTATTATTCGTGTTGGTTATTTACATCTGCCTTTTCTGTTGGTATTCTACCCTTTCCATCCAGGTACGCCAGCGTCCCTTTTCAGTCCCTAGTGAAAGTTGGGACCGCCGCCCAGTTGCCCGCCTGAGGTTAGCCAGGAGTGGCGGCAAGCAGGCAGGGACAGGGGTTGCGGGTGAGATCTAGTGCACCCGGGCTGGCGTATCAAGGGTAGTATACCGTAACAGTATCATTTTATTTTTTTTTGGGTGTGAGTGTAATTTGCTTAATTAGTCTTTCAAACCTGATATATTCGATGCATCGAACGGTCCTCTTGCCAAATTGGCCAACAGTTATCCTGTCTTATTCCCAAATTTGAATAACCGAGCCTCTTTACGCGAATATGAATAACTGTTCTCGTTTTTGTAGCCATATTACATGCAGTTCATTAATCTTTACCCATTTCCGTTTGCTATACAGACTTGGCCCTGATTGAAATACAGTATATGCCTCGCGCAAGAGTGCACTAAAATGATCTATATTGTCCTTGATGTTCCTTTTCAGTGAGACTGCATACGAGATCAGCCTTCCCTAAGGACCGCTTTAGCTGTGTTCCATAATAATTGAGGAATATCAGAGTGCGTCTCATTATCTGATATAAATTCTAACCACCAGCCCCCCAACAATGATTCGTGTAATGACAGTATCACTGGGGCGGGGTCTGAGATCACTAAATCCGCAATGTCGGTTTTAGTAACTCTAGAGAGCAGGTTAGCAGATACAAGAATATAGTCGATTCTGGACCAGGAATCGTTTGCATGGGAGAAATGTGTGTATTCTCATCCCTCCAAATTAAATTCTTGCCATATATCCTTAAATTGCTGAGCTTTGTTAAAATTTTGAAAGGTGCTGTCGTGGCATCTAGGAGTGTTTGACTACGGCGGTCCTCTATTACATTTAGTACTGAATTTAAAATTGCCTCCTACCAGTTTAAGAGCACCCGTGTCTGTTAACCGCTTTTTTTTAAATCTACCGTGTTTCCCTATGGAGCCTCCTTTTTATCATACCGCAAAACACAAACTAAGCGATGCATTTTTAACATTAGAAAGTCCTCTTGACTTTCGCATTAAAAAATCGCAATAAAAAACACAAGAGAAAATTTCAGGTGGCAGTGATGTTTTGCAAGAAAAAAATCTCTGACGCTCAACAATCGCGGGAAAAAGGTAACGATTTTGCTGCGATTTTTCACAAGGCAATATCACGGTCACCAGTGTGCTGGAGCCCTAAGAATGGGACAAGCATTTTTCTCCTATTTGTCGGGCAGTCAAAAATTCAGACACCGACTTGAAAGAGCAAAGAAGCCCAGAAATGCTGTAAATGGACAACCGTGAGCCTCTCCCACATTGATCTGTATTGGAATGACTATCCCTAAGCCTCTCCCAAATGAATCTGTGTTTGACCAGCTAATACCACATCCTCACTGACATAACACTCACTTGCCAAGGACAAAAAGTGTGTTACATAGTGTCATGTACTGAAAAACTTTTAAAACAGAGTAACTAGAAAAAAAACGACATTCCACCATCTTCCGGTTCGTTTCTACAGACCACAACCTGCAACAAAAGTGACACGATTACTTTATAATACCAAACTTATATTGACTTTTTTTTTTTTTTTACTGTACTATTTTCATTTTTTTTCAGACATTTAATTTTTTTAAATTATTTACTGCCGCCATCTTCTGCACGCAATAACTTGTTTGATTTTTCCGTCCACTAAGTTGTTCAAGGGCCCATTTTTTGCAGGATGTCCTGTAGTTTGCATTGGTACCATTTTGGAATACATATGACTTTTTGATCACTTTTTATTGCATTTTTTTTTCTGGGAGGCAGAAAAAAACAAAGTGCATTTCTGCAGTTCTTTATTTTTTTTTCGGACGACGTTCACTGTGAGGGGTAAATACTGCATTTCACAGATATATCAGATTTTTATGGACGCAGTGATACCAAATATGTATTTTCTTTCATTATTTAGATTCTTTTATTATAAACTAGCGTACCCGTCGCGCGTTGCTGCGAAGACAGACATACATACATACATTCGTTTTTATATATCTAGATGACGGCAGCAGCGACCACTGCGGTTTTGTAGGCCGCTGCTTCCCCCTTGCAGGCTGAATAAAATAGCCGTTGTGTGGAACATCCAATTTATCCGGCTGCTGTGGCTTCTTGGGAAGATAGCCTAGTACATGTTTGCCCACTTCCAACTCCAATGGAGACTGACTGTAAATGGCTGGCGTGCTCTAGTATTTATGGTTTCAAGCTGTACGTGTCATTGCATACAGTCTATCTATCTATCTATCTATCTATCTATCTATCTATCTATCTATCTGGGTTATTGCATACAGTCTATCTATCTATCTATCTATGACATCAGGAAATGAGAGAATTAGATTCCGTACGTAAAATTTAAACGCTAATTCTTTGGCGCTTTGAATTGAATAATCGAGTTGGGACCCATTAACTTTTCCTATTTATGACATAATCAATGCTCGTGCCAAATTTCAAGTTTCTATGACATTGGGAAGTGAGAGAATTAAATTCCGTACATAAAATTTGGACGCTAATTCTTTTGCGCTTAGAATTGAATAATCGAGTTGGGATGAGACATAAGGCCTTGCCCATAAGCATTCCCCAACCTCCAAGAACTGAACCTACCTACCTGAATGAGATTTTGTAGGCCGCTGCTTCCCCCTTGCAGGCTGAATAAAATAGCCGTTGGGTGGAACATACAATTTATCCGGCTGCTGTGGCTTCTTAGGAAGATATCCTAGTACTTGTTTACCCACTTCCAACTCCAATGGTAATTGGCTGGCGTGCTCTAGTGGTTCCAAGCTGTACGTGTCATAATAGAGCCTTAATGACATCACAATGCAGCTTATGAGAACATGTTGGGGCATGCTCGCGCGTTGCTGCGAAGACAGACATACATACATACTACGTTTTTATCTAGATGACGGCAGCAGCGACCACTGAGGTTTACCGCTGGGGTATGTCACTCTTATTACTAACTAGCGTACCCGTCGCGCGTTGCTGCGAAGACAGACATACATACATACATTCGTTTTTATATATCTAGATGACGGCAGCAGCGACCACTGAGGTTTTGTAGGCCGCTGCTTCCCCCTTGCAGGCTGAATAAAATAGCCGTTGTGTGGAACATCCAATTTATCCGGCTGCTGTGGCTTCTTGGGAAGATAGCCTAGTACATGTTTGCCCACTTCCAACTCCAATGGAGACTGACTGTAAATGGCTGGCGTGCTCTAGTATTTATAGTTTCAAGCTGTACGTGTCATTGCATACAGTCTATCTATCTATCTATCTATCTATCTATCTATCTATCTATCTATCTATCTATCTATCTATCTATCTATCTGGGTTATTGCATACAGTCTATCTATCTATCTATCTATCTATGACATCAGGAAATGAGAGAATTAGATTCCGTACGTAAAATTTGAACGCTAATTCTTTGGCGCTTTGAATTGAATAATCGAGTTGGGACCCATTAACTTTTCCTATTTATGACATAATCAATGCTCGTGCCAAATTTTAAGTTTCTATGACATTGGGAAGTGAGAGAATTAAGTTGGGATGAGACATAAGGCCTTGCCCATAAGCATTCCCCAACCTCCAAGAACTGAACCTACCTACCTGAATGAGATTTTGTAGGCTGCTGCTTCCCCCTTGCGGGCTGAATAAAATAGCCGTTGGGTGGAACATACAATTTATCCGGCTGCTGTGGCTTCTTAGGAAGATATCCTAGTACTTGTTTACCCACTTCCAACTCCAATGGTAATTGGCTGGCGTGCTCTAGTGGTTCCAAGCTGTACGTGTCATAATAGAGCCTTAATGACATCACAATGCAGCTTTATAGAACATGTTGGGGCATGTTCAAGGGCGTCCGATGTTGATGACATCAGTGATGACATCACAATAGCAGGTGGCTTACTTATTCGATCTACGTGGGGGGGGGCGTAACTTTCGACGACGCTCGCGCGCCATTTGTCGTAGGATATTTGTACTATGCCTATAATCTTCCCAGGAGTGTACTTAACAACTTCCCAAAGTTTCATGGCGATCGAATGAATGGTGTAGTAGCGCATAAAGGACAAACAGACACGCACGCACGCAGACAGACATACATTCAATTTTATATATATAGACTAGCGTACCCGTCTCGCGTTGCTGCGAAGACAGACAGACATACATACATTCGTTTTTATATATCTAGATGACGGCAGCAGCGACCACTGAGGTTTTGTAGGCCGCTGCTTCCCCCTTGCAGGCTGAATAAAATAGCCGTTGTGTGGAACATCCAATTTATCCGGCTGCTGTGGCTTCTTGGGAAGATAGCCTAGTACATGTTTGCCCACTTCCAACTCCAATGGAGACTGACTGTAAATGGCTGGCGTGCTCTAGTATTTATGGTTTCAAGCGGTACGTGTCATTGCATACAGTCTATCTATCTATCTATCTATCTATCTATCTGGGTTATTGCATACAGTCTATCTATCTATCTATCTATCTATCTATCTATCTATCTATCTATCTATCTGGGTTATTGCATACAGTCTATCTATCTATCTATCTATGTAGGTTATTGCATACAGTCTATCTATCTATCTATCTATGACATCAGGAAATGAGAGAATTAGATTCCGTACGTAAAATTTGAACGCTAATTCTTTGGCGCTTTGAATTGAATAATCGAGTTGGGACCCATTAACTTTTCCTATTTATGACATAATCAATGCTCGAGCCAAATTTCAAGTTTCTATGACATTGGAAAATGAGAGAATTAAATTCCGTACATAAAATTTGGACGCTAATTCTTTTGCGCTTAGAATTGAATAATCGAGTTGGGATGAGACATAAGGCCTTGCCCATAAGCATTCCCCAACCTCCAAGAACTGAACCTACCTACCTGAATGAGATTTTGTAGGCCGCTGCTTCCCCCTTGCGGGCTGAATAAAATAGCCGTTGGGTGGAACATACAATTTATCCGGCTGCTGTGGCTTCTTAGGAAGATATCCTAGTACTTGTTTACCCACTTCCAACTCCAATGGTAATTGGCTGGCGTGCTCTACTGGTTCCAAGCTGTACGTGTCATAATAGAGCCTTAATGACATCACAATGCAGCTTTAGAGAACATGTTGGGGCATGTTCGCGCGTTGCTGCGAAGACAGACATACATACATACTACGTTTTTATATATCTAGATGACGGCAGCAGCGACCACTGAGGTTTACCGCTGGGGTATGTCACTCTTATTACTAATGGGGGGAGTGTCACTATTATTACTGCTGTGGGATGTCACTATTATCGCTGGGGTGAAGGTGTCACTATTACCGCTGGGGTATGTGTACATGTGGCAGAAATGGGCAGGGCTCTTTCAGAATAGACCGGGTGCAGATTTTGACTGCTTTTTAGACGCGGAAATGCTGCAGAATTTTCCACAGAAATCTCCGCTGAGCACATTCTGCAGTATTTCCGCGTCCAAAAAGCAGTCAGAATCTGCACCCGGTCTATTCTGAAACAGCCTTGTCCTTTTTAGAACGACGGGGGTAAAATCATACGTTGTGATAAGCCCCGCCCCCTGACGTGTTGGCACTTTGCGATACATAAGTGGGTTTTGGGTTGTAGTTTGGGCACTCGGTCCCTAAAAGGTTCGCCATCACTGGCCTAGTACATGTTTGCCCACTTCCAACTTCAATGGAGACTGACTGTAAATGGCTGGCGTGCTTTAGTATTTATGGTTTCAAGCTGTACGTGTCATTGCATACAGTCTATCTATCTATCTATCTATCAGGGTTATTGCATACAGTCTATCTATCTATCTATCTATCTATCTATCTATGACATCAGGAAATGAGAGAATTAGATTTTGTAGGCCGCTGCTTCCCCCTTGCGGGCTGAATAAAATAGCCGTTGGGTGGAACATACAATTTATCCGGCTGCTGTGGCTTCTTAGAAAGATATCCTAGTACTTGTTTACCCACTTCCAACTCCAATGGTAATTGGCTGGCGTGCTCTAGTGGTTCCAAGCTGTACGTGTCATAATAGAGCCTTAATGACATCACAATGCAGCTTTATAGAACATGTTGGGGCATGTTCAAGGGCGTCCGATGTTGATGACATCAGTGATGACATCACAATAGCAGGTGGCTTACTTATTCGATCTACGTGGGGGGGGGCGTAACTTTCGACGACGCTCGCGCGCCATTTATCGTAGGATATTTGTACTATGCCTATAATCTTCCCAGGAGTGTACTCAACAACTTCCCAAAGTTTTATGGCGATCGGATGATTGGTGTAGTAGCGCATAAAGGACAAACACGCACGCAGACACGCACGCACGCAGACAGACATACGTTCAATTTTATATATATAGATGGGGGGAGTGTCACTATTATTACTGCTGTGGGATGTCACTATTATCGCTGGGGTGAAGGTGTCACTATTACCGCTGGGGTATGTGTACATGTGGCAGAAATGGGCAGGGCTCTTTCAGAATAGACCGGGTGCAGATTTTGACTGCTTTTTAGATGCGGAAATGCTGGAGAATTTTCCACAGAAATCTCCGCTGAGGACATTCTGCAGTATTTCAGCATCCAAAAGCAGTCAGAATCTGCACCCGGTCTATTCTGAAACAGCCTTGTCCTTTTTAGAACGACGGGGGTAAAATCATACGTTGTGATAAGCCCCGCCCCCTGACGTGTTGGCACTTTGCGATACATAAGTGGGTTTTGGGTTGTAGTTTGGGCACTCGGTCCCTAAAAGGTTCGCCATCACTGGCCTAGTACATGTTTGCCCACTTCCAACTCCAATGGAGACTGACTGTAAATGGCTGGCATGCTCTAGTATTTATGGTTTCAAGCTGTACGTGTCATTGCATACAGTCTATCTATCTATCTATCTATCTATCTATCTATCTATCTATCTATCTATCAGGGTTATTGCATACAGTCTATCTATCTATCTATCTATGACATCAGGAAATGAGAGAATTAGATTTTGTAGGCCGCTGCTTCCCCCTTGCGGGCTGAATAAAATAGCCGTTGGGTGGAACATACAATTTATCCGGCTGCTGTGGCTTCTTAGGAAGATATCCTAGTACATGTTTGCCCACTTCCAACTCCAATGGTAATTGGCTGGCGTGCTCTAGTGGTTCCAAGCTGTACGTGTCATAATAGAGCCTTAATGACATCACAATGCAGCTTTATAGAACATGTTGGGGCATGTTCAAGGGCGTCCGATGTTGATGACATCAGTGATGACATCACAATAGCAGGTGGCTTACTTATTCGATCTACGTGAGGGGGGGCGTAACTTTCGACGACGCTCGCGAGCCATTTATCGTAGGATATTTGTACTATGCCTATAATCTTCCCAGGAGTGTACTTAACAACTTCCCAAAGTTTCATGGCGATCGGATGAATGGTGTAGTAGCGCATAAAGGACAAACAGACACGCACGCAGACACGCACGCAGACAGACATACATTCAATTTTATATATATAGATATGGCAGAGGGGTTTTTTATTCTTTTTTTAAATAGTAAAACTTTACTAATCTTATTTTTCCTTTTTTTCTTAGCCCCTTAGCTTTATTTGCTCCTGAAGTATGATGTAATGCCTGGGTGGTCACTGCTGGCACCAGATCTTCTGTATATTATTTCCATCTCTTCTTAATATCCTGCTAGTCACTGATTTCATTTAATGGTCCTTGATGGCTGCTTGGCGGGCGTTGAAAGGCTTCTTCATCAGTTTCACAATGGCAAATAATTCCCTGATGTGACCCTTCTTATATATTATATCTTATATATTCAAGGAAGTTGTTCTTGTCTTTAGTGGCTTCTCTTTGGAAGCTCTACCTCTGTTTCTTTGTTTTAGTCCAAGGCTTTTGACTGCATTGAACATAATAAACTTTGGAAAGTGCTGAGGAAGGTAGGAGTACCAGCACACCTGATCACATTGATCAGATCCTCTACAGCAATCAAGAAGCCACAGTGAGAACCAACTATGGGGACGCAGAATGGTTCAAGATCAAAAAGGGCACAGGACAAGGATGCATCCTCTCTCCTTTTCTTTTCAACCTCTATGCTGATGTGATCATGAGGTGGCTGGACTTAAATGATCAGGGTATTGGGTTGAAAATATGACCCTTGTAGCTGAGACACTGCTCCTGAAGCTAAAAGAAGAAAGTGAGCAGATGGGACTTCACCTGAACATTAACAAGACAAATATCATGGCCACTGCCAACAAGGAAGTCCATATAAAGATGAACAACAAGGAAATCAAAGCAGGAAATAGTTTTGTATTTCTTAGTTCCCTTATTGACCATAGACGTAGTTCGACAGGTGAGCTTAAGCATCGATTAGCATTGGGGTGTACGACCATGGTGAGTATGGACACAATATGGAAGTGAAATGATATCTCAGTCACTATCAAACTAAGGTAAATCCCAGCCATGGTCTTCCTGATTGCAACATATGGCTGTGACACGTAGACATTAGGGATAATAGACAAAAGAAAAATTAACATACTTGAGCTATAGTGTTGGAGAAAATGTCTATGGATCCTTTAGACAGCTCGGGTCACCAACAAAGCTCTCCTGGACATATTAAACCAACGGTGTCCCTAGAAGATCATGAGACTGACTTACTTTGGATATGTGATTAGGACGAATTCACGGCGAACTCGCCTGAAAAAGAAGTGCTACTTGGAATGGTCAGTAGTAAAAGGAAGCGTGGAAGACAAAAGACATGTTTGCTGGACACCATCAAGGACATGGAAATGGACATCAGGCAATGGATGCAGCTGCAGAAAATAAAGAAGCATATCAGTGATTGACAAAGTGCTTAAATACCTCCAAGCTCTTATGTATGTGTCCAATTTAATTTTAACACTATTTATATGCAAGAGGCCCTGGAAGACTCATTGGGCAAAACTCTCACTTTGCCTGAGGTGAGAACCTAAGACAATTCCCTTGAACCTCTGAATAACTCAGGGTGATAATCCTAGTTCATTCCATAAAGAGATACACCTTCACATGGATAGCCTCAGTAGCCAATTAGAAATTTTATTATTCGGGCTTCCTCAAGGACCCCAATCATGTATCAAAATTGAGAACCAAGACCCTCTATGGTCAAGACACCAGAAAGCTAATGGTTAGTATTTGCTCTCAATAACCAGCATCATTGAGTTCCGCTTGTCTCAATCAACCTCACACTCATATGTCTAAAACATTAAAATAGCAGCACATAAAGAAATAAAAGATCTCGCTTTCCAGTAAGAGATTCCGCCTCCTGAGGACACACTGAACACAGCTTTGGGCAGATAGAGATAAAGCTAGAGAAATGTCTGTGGGAACCTCCAAGGAATGTCAGAGTAGTTAGAACATAACCCTCTGGGACAAGAGGTTTCCTTTTGGACATTCTATAGACAGATAACTCAATAACAAACCAAGATAAGTTCACACAGACATATGTTGAGGTTACGTAAGAACTCCTTACTAAATCTTCTCACCACTAAGAGCGAACTAGGAAGAAATTGAAAGGGAACTCCTAGCATCATGGCACTCAGAATGTGAGTGCCAAATGCCTGGAGTAGGATGCCTGGACCAGATTCATGAAATTTGACTTGCAGATGAGCTCGAAGTCACAGAGCTCATCTGCAAGTCAGCATACAGAGTGATGGCTATCAGTCTGCTTGATGTAGGTGGGGAAAAGCCAGGACGGCTCACCTCCATGACTCATGATTCTGTCCATGAACTTCGTGGCAGAATCCCTTTAAGGAGCAATTGTAGCCTAAAAAGTGCATCCACTTTGATGTGACTCTGATAACTACTGCTGTCAGGTCATTTTTGGTCATTGTGATAATTAATGATCTTTTTTTTTAGTCAAGTAAAACATTTCACACAACTGTCTGCTGACTGTTACAATATCTGTCTCATAGATTTTGTATCAGGATGAAGATCTGACCGATATTAATACTACAGAGACAAATGTGAGGGGCGATCAGCAGTGTAAAGAGGAGATTCCTACAGGTAACCACACAGGTGAGTTGTAACCATTAAATACAGCAGAGGAGAGCTGACTATTTCTCCATGTAACATGGGATGGAGCATGCCTTTAAGGCTAATAAGGGCCTGCAACCACCAATCTGGGGGTAAATTTGAATGAAAAAGGGTGTTGCCTTTAAGGGTAAAAAGTGAGGAGAGTGGGAGGGGTGACAGATTCTGCAGGAGGGCCCCAGTACATGCAGTCTGAGGAGAATCTAATGCTCCTCTATGTGTATACATATTTAATTCCTCATATTTAATTCCATGACTTCATAAAATCTACTGTGCGAACAGGTAAACGCCAAGTTGACTCGAGTGAAGCCGGGTATATCAGCTAGTCACAAATATGTATTCAGTCTCTGGTTATTTCCTGTGGATGGTTCCAGCAGGGGAAACCCACCAGAGAGATGTTCCAGCCCTATATATTCTCAGGACTGTCAAATAGAAAATGTCCCGGAGAACCAGCAGGTAGATGACGCTGATGTCTCACCAGAATCTGACCATAAAGTGATGGAACTTGTGTGAAAATCTGATTGATATTAAGGTTAAGGTTAAAGACAAAGCAGAAAATACATATAATGGCTGATCAGCAGTGTAAGGAGGGAAGACGTCATTGAAGGTGACCTAGAGCCCATCACCTGCTCATCACATGCAGATAATCTATTCTGTGTGTTTCCTACAGATGGACTAATGGAAGGAAACCCATCAGAGGATTGTCCCAGCAGTCTATATTCCCAGAACAGTCCAGAAGAAAAGCCAAGTGTCCCAGAGAACCATCAGGTAGATGAAGCTGAGATTTCTTCAAATCCTCTATAGATGGTAATGCAGCTGTTTCATGAAGTTATAAAAATCTTCTTCCAAGATGGCCGCCGTCATTTCCCAAGGTGCACCGCTGGTCTTCTCCCATGGTGCACTGTGGGTCTTCTCCCATGGTGCACCGTGGATGTTCTTCTTCAGTCTGAGCTCCACTGCCGATTACAGCCACCTCATTGGCTGATCGGCACCACGTGACGGGGCGGAGCTACGCGATGATGCTGAGAAGGGGGAGAAGCCAGGACGCAGCTCGTGAGCCTGGACCCTCCAGAAGAGGATTCTTCTCTGTGCAAGCACGACTGTTGCGGCAACCAGAGGAGAAGTTTGCTGGTGGCCATGGAGACGGGGACGCCAGCATCGGAGGGGGTAAGTATATAACTTCTGTATGGCTAATATTTAATGCACGATGTATATTACAAAGTGCATTAATATGGCCATACAGAAGTGCTGAACCCCACTTGCTTCTGCGGGACAACCCCTTTAAGTTAGTTATTGTAAGAGTTGCAATCAAAATGATTCAACCCACATTGCAGATTAGGTACATTTTCCAAATTTAGAAAGCTTTTTGTTTGCTTTTTGCAATCAAACAAGAGGAATGTAAATTGCTCAACACAACTAAAATAACAAGTGGTCTCTGACTTCTCCACAAAATGCCAGACATTTGGATCAGGTGTGCTTGAGATAAAATAGATCAGATACCTGGACTGGCAAGAGCTTTGCTGACTGTGATGTTTGATTACATGTTAGAAATACAGATAAGTGAAAAGACTGGTCTAAAAAGGTAAAAGAAACAATCATTGCCTTGTTCAAACAAGGAAAGGGGTGCGAAAGATACAAAAGTATTGAATGTTCCTAGAGATATAGCTGAATACAGTTCACAAGCTCAAAGTTGCAGGAACACTGGTTACACTATCTAGACATAGCAGAAAGAGTCGCCACTAGATACTGGAGGAGGCGGTTGGTCAAAAACCCTTCACTGGCTGCAAAAGGCCTGCAGCAAGATCTGGTGGCAGCAGCACTGGGGTTCTCATTTATATAGTAAGATACATACTAAAAGCTGGACTCCAACACGTCCACCTCTACAGACCCAAAAGCATTCAACTTTCATGAGACTTTCAAGAAAATAGAGTATAACAATACCAAATACATCTAATAATAGTATTTTTGGCTGAAAAAAACACAGTTGTTTATTCAGTTGGGTCTATGACACCAAATGTTGATCCAGAGAAAGACAAAAAAAAAACCCTCAATGAGTTATAAGCTAATTTTCCTCATTTTAGGGCAAAATTTTCTGGCAATCAGAACAATTCCAAAATCACCAACACTTCTGAAGTAATCGGAAATTAAATATGTAATATTATTAGACTCCAAGTTCATCTAGTACTCTTAGTGAGTTCTCCATTACCACATCCTCCGGCAGAGAGTTCCATAGTATCACTGCTCTTACAGTAAAAAAATAAGCCCTTCTATGTTGGTGTAGAAACCTTCTTACCTCTAGATGTAGTGGGCATCCCCTTGTTACAGTCCTGGGTATAAATAGATGATTGGAGAGATCTCTGTATTGTCTCCTGATATATTTATAAATAGTAATTTATCAGGGCTCGAACCCACGACCAAAAGAAGGGTATTGGTATACAATGGGAGATTGAGGGGCTACAGAGGCAGATCTTGAAGATGTGCAACTCTGCGCCAGAAGTCCGCATGCTGCTGCCAGGTGACCGTCGCTAATATTAGGGTTTCTTAAATCAATGCTGCTTACCAGTTACCGGAAAAAGGTATTCTTTATTATTAACCTCCTCACTGACGAGGAGCTTGACTGGGCCTTGCTATACATAGAGACTGTCAGCAAACTCCTCAACAGGCTCAACACTTTCATGCCCACTATGGGTCAAATCTTCGATGATCCAAACCGTTGTGCCATGGCTGATGGGAGGTTGCATGGCCCACGACAAGGGCAAACCTTCTATTGCAGAATATACGGCAGAATTCCATAGCTGGAAAAATGACACAACATGGAATCCTGCTGCATAGCAGAATGATTTTCGCCGGGGTTTATCTGAGTGGGTAAAAGATGAACTTACCAAAGTGGAGACTCCTGATAATCTGGAAGACTTTATCCAGTTATGCATTCAGATTGACCAGATACTTTTTGAGCAGTGAAGGGAGAGATTGCGGTTTGCGGACACCAGCACCCAGAACTCTGTCAGTCAACCCACACTTAGTCCCCACCAAAGGACTGAAGCCACCCAAACCTATTCAGGTAGATGTCATCCGCAGACCTCTCTCTATCACAGAAAAAGAAAGGCGCTGGGCTGAAAAATCTGTGCATCTATTGTGGGAGCTTGGGACATTATGGCCTAAACTGTCGAAGCAAGCCCCAAAGGACTCTTGCTTTGCCCCATGCCAAGTCAATGGTCAATCCAGCCATCATGAAACAAGGGGATGCTATCCAAAACACCTTTGTACTAGTAATTCAGCATGATATGTTAACCCTTCCCCCACTCCACCATTTTGTCCTTCCAGGTGATTAGAAGACTCAGTGCTCAGCAGTGTTGGATTCAGGAGCGGGTGGGGAAGTTCATTTACTTAACATTCGCTCGTGACAAGGACATTGCAACCTGACTCCAGTCCATACCGATCAATATAGAAACCGTGGGTGGGTCACCCTTGTCTTCAGGCCCATTCGCACAGGAAATAATTGAGCTGTAGCTCCACATGAACCCTGACCACCACGAGACAATCAGCTTCCAGCTCATCTCATCCCCCAAGTTTCCAGTGATTCTCGGGATCCCCTAGTTTTCTACTCCTAATCCCTCTTTCAACTGAGAAACCAGGACCATTGCCTTCCCTTCAGAAAACTGTAAGGAAAACTGCTGGTTTTGGGACAGATGGCACCATCTGCCCCTAAACCAGTGCAAGACCTCGAGGACAGTCAACAGGACCTAGATAAATTACCAGTTCACTACCATATGTTTAAGAATGTTTGCAGCGAGAAGAAGGCTGACTAGCTGCCACCTCACCGTCCATACGACTGTACTATTGAGCTGCTCCTTGGTTCTTCTATTTCATTTAAGCGTATCTTTAACCTCACAGAACCAGAGTTAGGGGCCCATCAGGAACATCTGGATGAGAATCTAGAAAAAGGCTTCATCCAGCCATCTTCCTCTCTGGCAGGAGCACCCATTTTCTTTGGTAAAAAGAAAGATTCAACTCTTTTTATACGTACATCGACTACCCGTAACTAAACAAGATAACCATTAAGAATCGCTACCTTCTCTCATTAATCCCAGAACTGTTGGAGAGCCTTTGGGCAGTCAAGCTCTTTACGAAACTGGACCTCAGAGGAGTATATAATCTGGTGCGGATTCGGCCCAGAGACAAATGGAAGACTGCCTTCAGGATAACATATGGACAATTTGAGTCCTTAGTGATGCCGTTCGGTCGTTGCAATGCTCCTGCTACCTTCCAGCCCTTTATCAACGGTGTGTTTCAAGACCTGTTGGATCAATTTGTAGTGGCATATCTCAACGACATCCTCATATTCTCTGACAATTTGGAGGAACATTGTGGACACGTTCAGGTGGTCTTGGAATAACCTCTACATCAAGTTAGAGAAATGTGAGTTCAGACAGACCCAAATTTAATTCCTGGGATACATTATCTCCCCAGAGGGCTTAACTATGGATCCCAGGAAGATGAAAGCCGTCCTGGATTGGCGTATTCCAAAGAATTTGAAGGAAGTACAGCACCTGATTGGTTTCGTAAATTTCTACCTAAAATTTATCAAGGACTTCTCAAAAGTCATCTCTCACATTACCTCCCTCACAAAGAAAGCATGCATGTTTTCCTGGTCCCCAGAGGCTCAAAATGCTTTTGAGAAACTAAAGACTGTATTTACTTCAGTACCAATACTGATCCACCCAAAACCCAGAGCTGTCTTTTGTCATGGAGGTGGACTCCTCACGACTTTGCGGTGGGAGCCATTTTGTCATAGTGAATGGGAGATAAGATGTAACTACATCCTTGCGCATTTCTAACCTACATGTTATCACCCGCAGAGATAAACTACAATGTTGGGAACAAGGAGCTTCTGGCCATCAAAGTGGTTTTCACCGAGTGGAGACACCTCTTCGAAGGAGACCATCACCCAGTGATGGTTCTTACTGACCATAAAAATTTAGAGTTCCTTTGCACTGCCAAGAGGTTGTCTGTGAGACAAGCATGATGGGCCTTGTTCTTCTCCAGGTATAATTTCATTGTGTTCTACCACCCTGGTTCCCGAAATGGCAAGGCAGGTATATTGTGCAGGATTTGTGTAGAGTCTGAAGAGAGAGCAAATGCGACACAATTCTGTCCCCAAGAAATTGGGGAGCATCTTACACTCTGAAGACCTAACAAAGATTTAGAGAGAATACAAAAAAGACCCATTCTTGAGTTGTGCTTCAAAGGATGGGAAGCTTTTCTTTACAGAAGGGCTTTGGTGGCGAGAACACCAACTGTATGTTCCCGAGGCTGGTCGACTCGAAGTCCTTAAATTAGTCCACGATTCCATGCTGGCCGGTCACCTGGTGGTCACAAAGACTTCAGAACTTCTACTTTGTTTCTTTTGGTGGCCTGACTGCAGGAGGGATGTGAAGAAGTATGTAATCTCTCTTGCAAGGTATGTGCTCGGAACAAGACGCCATGTGCTCACCTGCTGGGCTTTCTACAGTTCCATTCAGGCTATGGGGATCTATATCCATGGACTTTATAGTTGATCTGCCCCCCCTTAAAACGGATGACTACTGTCCTTGTGGTTGTGGACCAACTTACGAAGATGGCTCACTACAGCCCCATAGAAAAAAATCTCACTGCCAAACAGACCACGAAGTTGATGATCCAGAAAATTTTCTGACTACATGGAATTCCAGATGATGTGGTCTGTGACAGAGGGGTCCAGTACACCTCAAGGTTTTAAAGACAATTCTGCAGGGTCTGCATATTACCGTAAAACTCTCCTTTGCTTTTCATCCACAGATTAACGGCCAGACGAAAAAAACAAATCAGACTTTGGAGCAATATCTCTGGTGCATTATCTTCCATCTACAGGATGATTGGGTGGATTTATCAACAGCAGAGTTCAGCTACAACAATGCTCAACACCGTTCAACTGCCCAGAGCTCATTTTATTCCAACTATGGTACACATTCTGTCTTTATGCCTGGCCTCCCTATCAACACTCCAGTCCCAACGGTTAACTATAGACTGACGGCGTTAGCAGAAATGCAGAAGCAACTAAAAAAACCTAATAGGAAACCCAGAATAGCTTTAAGAAGGTGTCTGACCCTCATCGCCAAGCAGCTCCTACCTTCCAGGTTAGAGAAAAGGTGTGGTTAGCCTCCAAGAACCTTAAGGTGCAAGTGCCCTCTCCCAAACTTCAGGAAAGAAACTAGGGACCTTTCCCAATTGCAGAAAGGGTCAGCCGCAGCCTGAGGATTCATCCTGTGTTTCACGTTTCCCTACTAAAGCTATATCATCAGAATACTTTTGTGCGAAGACATCAACCACCTCCTCATGTGAAAGTTCAGGGCCAGGACGAGTTCATGGCAGAGAAGATTCTAGACTCCAGACTTCAGAGAGGTAAAATACAGTACCTTGTGACATGGCATGGGTATGGGCCAAAGGAGAGCTCCTGGCAGCCAGAGAAAAATGTGCATGCTCCGAGAGTCACACAGGAGTTTAACAGGAGATACCCTGGAACCTGGGATGTCCGGAGATCATCCTCAAGGAGGGGGGCTACTGTCAGGGCTCGAACCCACCTCTTGTTTTCCAGTCAGCAGCTCTCTCCGCTAGGTTTTCCAGGACATGAACAGTTCCCTCGCTGAAACCTAGCCTTTTTCTGTATTTCCCAGTTACCTAGTTTCTGCCTCCTGCTCCTGTTCCTGATTGCACTTCCTATATAAGCCTAGCCCTGCCATTCCTTCAGTGCGTCATTATTGTGCTCTACCACCTTGATCAAGGTACTCTTCCTCCTGCTCATCTGCAATTGTACCGATACCTCCTGCTGTTAATCTCTAGCTTCAATTTGACTAGGCTTCTGTCTCATCCCAATTGTACTGCATACCGATACGTCCTGCTACTGACCTGTGGCTTCCATTTGACTACACTTCCATGTCAACCCATTGTACTGCATTCCGTGACTTCTCGATAATGACTCCTGGCTTACTTGACTACTCTCCAGTGCCCAGCTCGGCTACTACACCTGGGCTTCAATCCAGCGCCTGAAAGACATTACAAATTAAGTAGTTCCTCAGCATTTTTTTTTTAAAACTAAATAACCACAATTTTAATAACCTCTCTGGGTACTGTAGTCCCCCCATTCCAGTTAATACTTTAGTTGCCCGCCTTTGAACCCACTCAAGCTCTGATATGTCCTTCTTGAGTACTGGTGATTAAAACTATCCACAATAGTTCATGTGTGGTGTAACCTGTATCTTGTAAAAAGGAAGAACAATGTTCTCGGCATGTTCCTCTAGACCTCTTTTGATGCCACCCATGTCTTTTTTGCCTTGGCAGCGGCTACCCGACACTGGTTGCTCCAATTAAGTTTACAGTCAAGTAAAATCCCCAAGTTCTTCTCCATTTTAGTGTTACCCACTAATTACCAATTTAGTCTGTAATGGTGACATGTATTTTCCTGCCCATTCAGATAATCATAACCGTTACACATGTGAGTCTTAATATTAGGAACAGTGTCAGTATAAAAACATAACTGAATTACATTTCAGATAACCAAGACTAGTAAACCAAGACATATAGGTTATAAATCCGGGATAATTGTCTCCATGGTAATCAGACAAGTGTATTTCTTTTATCTTTCATTTCTTATCTGTACTAAAAAACACACTTAATTTTGAAAACAAGTGTTTGTTATTCTGCGGTTACTTTGTTGTAAAGGGACGACCTTTATAAAATCCAGCAGTGTGAAGCACATTATGATCATGTAGAACCAAATACAGCTACACAATACAAACCTTTATAGAATGAAAGGGCTTCTGTCACCGGGTTCATGAGGTTTGGCTTGCAGCTGAGCTCTGGGTCACGGAGGTGGGCTGTGCTGGCTTTACCCCGCCCGCAGCATACAGTGATGGCTCTCTTCCTATACAAAAAAGGGGAGGGAGCCATCAGTCTGCAGGATGTGGGAGGGAAAAGCCAGCATGGCCCCCTCCGACTCAGAGCTCAACTCCAAGCCAAACTTCATGAACCGGTGACCGAATTCCTTTAGGGAGCAATTGTAGCCTAGAAAGGGCATCCACTTTGACATGACAAAACTACTGCTGTAAGGTCATTTTTTTAACTGTCTGCTGACTTGAACAATATTTGTCTCACAGCTTTTGTATCCGGATGAAGATCTGACCAATATTAATACTACAGAGACAAATGTGAGGGGCGATCAGCGGGGTAAAGAGGGGATTCCTACAGGTAACCGCCCAGGTGAGTAGTAACCACTAAATACAGCAGAGAGGAGTCACAGATTCTCCTCGGTCACATTCTTATCTCCCAGCTGTGAGTGAATGCGGTTTCTTAGAATCCCACTCCCTTACATTGTACTGTAGATTATACAATTCCGCAGTGTGTGATCTCACCGTAATACTCTTCCAGTTGCCATAAATGGGCACAATTGGGAAACAGATTCCGAGTAGTTTCATCCTAATATAACGTCTGAGCCGATTATAAGGGGGTTGGAGATAAAGTAACGGCTTACAGATGTGTTTTCTAATGGCTCCAAAGAGTTTGTTCAGAATCAGGAAGAGTCTAATGGCCGGACTGCCATCAGGGCAGGATAAATGGTTACAGAGGCCCCCGCTGACCGCTGGCTGCTGCCTGCCTGTCAATAAAGATGTCAATATGTCCTGAGCCAAGTCAGTGATCGCCAGCACTCTGCACACTAGCAGTAGGAATTATATCTCGGGGGGTTGGATCCCTTTAAGGAGCCCCCCAGTGGTCAATGACAGGTTACTCTGCTTCCTGCTGGCCATTCTGCTCATCACCTCCCACTAAAGACTCAAACCCCATCCCCCACCCGTCCCCTGGGGCTCTCATTAATCTCATTATATGGGAGCCCAATATATCTCATGGCAGCTCTGTGTAATGGTCAGGGGCTGGCTGGCAAAATTTAGCCTGTAGGGCAGGAATATATCACATGCCAATGAGTAGCGGGCCCAACATAAGGGTGCGTTCACACTCAGTGGGTTTTCTGCATCTTATTTCACATATCAATCTTCACCACTAGCGCATATTTTGATGTGGATCTGCATCAAACTTCGCTCCTTCAATTGAAATGGTGAAATCAGCTGCAGATCTGTGGTAAAATCCACATCATATAGTGTGGACTTTGATGCAGATTTTGGTGCGGACCCACAGCAGGATCTAACAGTGGAAACCTGCAATGCAGTTGACCACATAACATACTGGCATAATGACATGACTACTGACCGCAGTCGGTGAGCACAGTCTGGTTGTGTGTGACCGGCCACAATGTGTCCTTTCATCCTTCTTTATCTAACAGGAATTGGAGCCCCAGAACCAACCTTAGTACATGAATACAGCACCAGGACCAAGGTCATAACATAATTACAGCACCAGAACCAAGTTTAGTGATGCACATAGATGCAATACCAGAACAAAGCTCAGTACATTAATACAGCACCAAAGCCAAGCTCTGTGCACTTATATAGTACCAAGAACTGTGTTTCCACTTTATATGACTATTTTCAGACCAGCGCATTAAGGGCACATTTTACAAATGTGTCCCAGCTCGACTGCAGGTCTACAGACCAGAGCTTGCAGTATGACAGTCAACCATGAAGTAAGCTAGCTGCAAGTATTAACCGGGGCATACAAGGAGCCCATGGGGCCCCAGAGCAAAACACAGAATGCCTCCTCCCTCCCCATGGATAAATATAATATAATATGTTCTTCTCTCTAGGCCCAGACTGCCACTAAGATTTCTTGCAGCCAAAACTTGCTTCAGCCCACTCCCCCCATCAAGCTGCTGCTGCTACCACTAGTGAACTTTTCAATGTCCCCCCAATAATATGCCCACTGTGGTCCCACTGCATAGCTATGTCCCACGTTGTGATCTCACTTTATGGAATAGTGCCCCTGCTGTGGGCTCAGTTAGTAATGTGACTCCCTTTGAGGTTCGAATTAATTATGTGACCCCACTTTGTGTCCTCAATTATTATTATGATCTCCCTCTGTTCCCCTAATCAGTGGCATAACTAGTCATATGGGACCCAGAATAAACTTTTAAATATCAAAAAATATAATTCCATATCATGTTCATCTCCAAGTGGCTTCATCATCCTCCCATGTCCCCAAACAACTCTCATCATCCTCCAAGATCCTGCAAACAGTCCTTATAATCCCCCAAACAACCCCAATCCTCATCAATGTACCTAACCAGCCCCCATCATACTCCACTCTCCCCCAACAGCACCCATCATCTTCCATTGCCTCCGTCATCCTCCATTGTGCACTCTGTCCCACAAGTTCACAGTGTGACCTTGCTTCTTTTCCACAGCGCCGTCACTCAGACTGCAGTGAACGCTGGAGCCGGGGAGGGAGGAAGGAGGTCACTCTGTCAGCCTATGAGAGCGGGACATGGCAATACGTCTTATAGATGTCTTATATATGAGCAGTTCTATATTTGCTGCACACCGTGTGTTACTGACATCCGGCTTCATGGGAGATTTTATATGAGTTCTTTATGGAAAAAGAGAAACTAATGTTGGTGCAGAAATGGCCGAACTCCATCTGTATAGAATATACTATTTCTGTAGCTTTGGTTCGGAGAGCTATCAGGGACCGGAAGCCGGTTTCATGCTCCTTTTACAGAACCCGCAGGACCCCTATGTTATTCATGAAAGTCCTGTTAGTTACTTGTAAGTCCTGATTCACATCTGTAGTTTTTGTTGATGTTTTCTACACTGACAATCTCTTGTTATTTAAGTGAGCTGCAAACCAAGTGACTTCGATTAGAGAGTGATTCTCACTCACTCTGTCAGGACCCGTAATGCCTATTTTGAGTGATTACTCTAGGAACCGTCAGCCTGTGTAAAAGCACCCTTAGATGATGATTACATTTTGCTACATGACTTGTTATTTGTATAGAAATGTTATAAAATAGCAGTATCATTTATAAGGTTTATAATATTAAAGAATAATCTGCCTTATTCTTGGCAGATGACGGAACTAGAAGCTCAGAGGGACGTCTGATATCTGCAGATTGTGAAGCAGAGGATTGTGGTATCACACAAGATACATATGAAAAACCTGCCATTAGCCCAGATATCTCCTCAGCCCTTCACAGCAAAGATCCATCATTCGATCTTCCTATACAGGTCCCATCTTCTGATTTATCACAGACTGATAGGCAGGAGAAATGTCTCAGAAGGGGAGAACATCAAAGAGCTCACACAGGGGAGAAGCCGTATTCATGTTCAGAATATGGGGAATGTTTTACAGAGGAATCACATCTTGTTAGACATCAGAGAAGTCACACTGGAAAGAAGCAGTTTTCTTGTTCCGAATGTGGAAAATGTTTTGCAGGGAAATCAAAGCTAGTTCAGCATCAGAGAATTCACACAGGAGAGAGGCCATTTTCTTGTTCAGAATGTGGGAAATCTTTTTCAACTAATTCATACCTTGTTAAACATCATAGAATTCACACAGGAGAGAAGCCATTTTCTTGTTCAGAATGTGGGAAATGTTTTTCAAGGCAATCACATGTAAGTAGCCATCAGAGAATTCACACACAAGATAAACCATTTTCTTGTTCAGAATGTGGGAAATGTTTTTCAAGCCAATCATACCTTATTAAACATCAGAGAAGTCACACAGGAGAAAAACCGTTTGCTTGTTCAGAATGTGGGAAATGTTTTGCACAGAAATCTGACCTTGTTATACATCAGAGAACTCACACAGGAGAGAAGCGGTTTTCTTGTTCAGAATGTGGGAAATGTTTTATAGTGAAATCAGACCTTGTTAAACATCAGAGACGTCACACAGGAGAGAAGCCGTTTTCTTGTTCAGAATGTGGAAAATGTTTTGCAGTGAAATCAAGGCTAGTTAAGCATCAGAGCATTCACACAGGAGAGAAGCCGTTTTCTTGCTCAGAATGTGGGAAATCTTTTGCACAGAAATCAGTCCTTGTTGATCATATGAGAATTCACACGGGAGAGAAGCCATTTTCTTGTTCAGAATGTGGGAAATCTTTTTCAACTACTTCATACCTTGTTAAACATCATAGAATTCACACAGGAGAGAAACCATTTTCTTGTTCAGAATGTGGGAAATGCTTTGCACAGAAACCCATCCTTGTTAAACATCAGAGACTTCACACAGGAGAGAAGCCATTTTTTTGTTCAGAATGTGGGAAATGTTTTACATTGAAATCAGACCTCGTTAAACATCAGAGAATTCACACAGGAGAGAAGCCGTTTTCTTGTTCAGAATGTGGGAAATGTTTTACAGGGAAATCAGCCCTTGTTGATCATTGGAGAAGTCACACAGGAGAGAAGCCATTTTCCTGTTCAGAATGTGGGAAATGTTATACAGGGAAATCAAAGCTAGTTCGGCATCAGAAATGTCACACAACAAAGTAGCCATTTTCATGTTCAGAATGTGGGAAATATTTTACTTATTAATCATATTTACTGCTACATCAAAAAGTTCACGCAGGAGAGAAGCCATTTTTTAAAATCTTTTTTTGTCAAACCATACAAAAAAATGTAAAAGGTAAAGTGACATGTGCACAAAAGGGGAAGTTATTTACATCACTAAATGATGAGTAAGAAATGTATGTAATTACAAATATAATCCAGATAACCCGCCTTTATATCAGCCGTGTACATAGAATATTTCACACTGATACATATAACTGCGTCTCTAAACTTGTCTCTAACTGTTCATAAAAGTTTACTTGTATAACTGACATGTTTGTATTTGGGCCGATCTTTCTTCTTCCTTTAGATGATGTTTCCTCAGAACGGATGGAGATGAGGGAGAGCTGGTACACGTTATGTATATAAGTAGTGAGGGGAGAATCACTGCAGATCCCGGACTTTGGGGAATTTGTTAGGACATTTTTTTGGTTTTGAGAATGATCCTTTCATAGATGATAACTATAAGAACCGTATTCCACCACTGAGCCCAGCAAGGGCGTCTCCCCTCCATCTCATCGCTATAGGGTCATATACTAGGAAGAGTCGCACACAGTAATATACAGCTGTGATCACATGGGAAAGGTGCTACAACTTCAGTGTAACATATCCGACTTTATTTATACAGGACTATACAACTTGGGGCACACAGCCTGATAAAACAAAGGTCCTACGCAGTTCATGTTCAGGTGAGCTCTTAACATGCCAGGTGTCAAGAGAGCCAAGAGTTTTATACATAAGTGACAACTTGGGAAAGCTGGTCGGCATAATAGTTCATAACGGTTGCAAACATTTACAGATCAGGTAGATACTGCCAACAGAAATACATAAGATCTTAAATCGAGCCTTGCTAACCATTTTCTTTCCTGCATGGTTCAGGTAGCCGGCTCAAGTTTGACTCAGCCTTCCATCCTTCTGAGGTTGGGAAAATGAGCACCCAGCTTTGGTAGGGGGGGTAATAAATAAATTACATGAAAGCGCTGCAGAATAGGTTGGCTCTATACAAATACCAAGATGTATTTTATTTTTTAAAGCCAAACAGAACCCGGACACACATCACCGTAATCCTGTAAGACTCATGCAGCAAAGGTTTTTTTGTGCCAATCACCTCCATAAGAGTGAGGATTAACTCATTTTAATGGCTATAATGTGTAAAGAAGATGTATTGAAGGAAGGGTTTTGGATGAAATGTTGTGATGTGTCATTCAGCCAATATGTGTTCTTTGTATTTTATAGGCATTACAGGGTTAATTTTCCCTCCTATTGGTACGCGAGTTTCCTGTGCTAATCCTGGACTCCGTGAATGCTAAGTATGATCTTATGTATTTGTACTGACAATATCTGCCCAATCTCAGATTTATATTTTCACTTTCTGTGGTGATTGAATGTAAATGTTCGCACCCTGATATGGACTATTGTGCCGGACCGGCTCTTCCAAGTTACATTTTTGAAACAACAGATTGAACCTAATTCTTCTTTATTGATTTAATTAAAACAGCCAGTATTGACGGGTTTCGGGGATGCAGACCCTTCCTCAGAAATGGCTGGGTAAAGTACAAAGTGCAATAATTAAGATAGGAGAACAAATAGAGTAAAATAAATAATAAAGAGAAAGGAGAAGAGATGCATAAAAAGTACAAATCATCAGAGGAGAGTAAAAGTAACAAACAGACTATATGCTCAGGGGTTTACCATATTAATTTATATAGTTAGTGTCATTTGGTAAACAGACTATCTATATATATAAAGCTGAAAGCCCTCACTGATTCACTCACTCACTCACTCACTGACTGACTCGCCAAAAGTTCTCCAACTTCCCGATGTCGTAGAAACATGAAATTTGGCAGAAGCATAGATTATCTCCAAAATAGTAAAAGCTAATGGGTCCCAACTCGATTATTCAATTCTATGCGCAAAAGAATTAGCGTCCAAATTTTACGTACATAATCTAAATCTCTCACTTCCCAATGTCATAGAAACATGAAATTTGGCACAAGCATTGATTGGGTCATAAATATGAAAAGTTAATGGGTCCCAACTCGATTATTCAATTTTAAGTGCAAAAGAATTAGCATCCAAATTTTACGTATGGAATCTAATTCTCTCACTTCCTGATGTCATTTTAGATAAAGGAAACGTCGCATGGTTGCCTCCACGTGGTGTTTCCTGGGTAACGCAGAGAACTATGCAAAATGGTGAACATATGTTTTTCCTCAGTATCTCTAAAGTAACCACGACTTCATAAGATTTTCCGTGTGAACACCAGATAAACACCAGTACCAAATTCACTCGGGCGAAGCCGGGTATATCAGCTAGTTAGTATATATAGCTCATGAGAAGAGAAAGGAGAGTTTGTAAGAGTGACAGTGACAACCTAAGTCAGTGGTGGTGAACCTATGGCACGCATGCCAGAGACAGCACGCATAGCCCTCCCTGCTGGCACGCGCCACTGTTGGATGCTCACCATGATAGTGAAAACTGGCAGGGGTGCTACAGCTCCTCTGCTGGTATTCACTCAGTGGCGCTGCTAGCGGCGCTAATCCCGGTGCACACTGTGATTTCACTGTGCACCCAGGATTCTCCTCACCCTCTCCTGATGTTTCCTTTTAGGTTATGCGATAGCAAGGCAGGAGGTGTCTGGCAGTACACACTGACGTCATAGTGTGCATCTGGGATTAGTGCCAGCAGCAGCGCCATGCAGAGGAGCAGGAGGGGGTAAGTATTTGTCAGGGGTGGAGGGCACTGTTACTACTGAGGGACGCTGTGGGATGTCACTATTACTACTGGGGGCCGCTGTGCGATGTCACTATTACTACTGGGGGCTGCTGTGGGGTGTCACTATTACTACTGGGGGCTGCTGTGGGGTGTCACTAGTACTACTGGGGGCTGTTGTGTGGGGTCACTATTACTACTGGGGCTGCTGTGGGAGTTTATTATTACCGCTGAGCCTACTGTGGGGTATCACTATTACTACTTGGGCCACTATAGGATGTCACTATTACCACTGAGGTCACTGTGAGATGTCACTATTACTACTGGGGGCCGCTGTTGGGGTCACTAGTACTACTGGATCCACTGTAGGGTGTCACTATTACTACTGGGGCTGCTGTGGGATGTCACTATTACCGCTGGGGCCGCTATGTGGGATGTCACTATTACCGCTGGGACCACTGTGGGATGTTACTAGTACTGCTGGGACCACTGTGTGGGGTCACTATTACCACTGAGGCTGCTGTGGGAGTTTATTATTACCGCTGAGCCTACTGTGGGGTATCACTATTACTACTTGGGCCACTATAGGATGTCACTATTACCACTGAGGTCACTGTGAGATGTCACTATTACTACTGGGGGCCGCTGTTGGGGTCACTAGTACTACTGGATCCACTGTGGGGTGTCACTATTACTACTGGGGCTGCTGTGGGATGTCACTATTGCCTCTGGGGCCACTGTGGGGAGGGGGGGGTCACTATTACTACTGGGGCTGCTGTCGGGGGTCACTATTACCACTGGGGTCGCTGTGGGGGGGGGGGGGGGGGTCACTATTACCGCCAGGGCCGCTGTGGGGGGTTCTCTCTTTTACCCCTAGGGCCACCGTGGAAGGTCACTGTTACCGTTGGGGTATATTTACATGTGGCGGAAATGCTGCAGAATGTCTTCAGCGGAAGTTTCCATTTGCAAATTCTGCAGCATTTTCATATCCAAAAAGCTGTCAAAATGTGCACAGTGTCTATTTTGAAACAGCCCTGTCCTTTTTAGAATGACAGATGTAAAATTATATGTCGTGATAAGCCCCGCCCCCTGACATGTTGGCTCTTTGCGATAAATAAGTGAAATCCTAAAAATGTCAGGAAGAGCAGCAACCGATGGAGCGCGTCACAGAAGGGTTCTGAGGACCTCACCGGATAAAAATCCAATAGTCATCTATATATATAAAATTGAATGTATGTCTGTCTGCGTGCGTGCGTGTCTGTCTGTCTGCGTGTGTGTTTGTCCTTTATGCGCTACTACACCATTCATCCGATCGCCATGAAACTTTGGGAAGTTGTTGAGTACACTCCTGGGAAGATTATAGGCATAGTACAACTATCCTACGATAAATGGCGCGCGCGCGAGCGTCGTCGAAAGTTACCACCCCCCCACGTAGATCGAATAAGTAAGCCACCTGCTATTGTGATGTCATCACTGATGTCATCAACATCGGACGCCCTTGAACATGCCCCAACATGTTCTATAAAGCTGCATTGTGATGTCATTAAGGCTCTATTATGACACGTACAGCTTGGAACCACTAGAGCACGCCAGCCAATTACCATTGGAGTTGGAAGTGGGTAAACAAGTACTAGGATATCTTCCTAAGAAGCCACAGCAGCCGGATAAATTGTATGTTCCACCCAACGGCTATTTTATTCAGCCCGCAAGGGGGAAGCAGCGGCCTACAAAATCTCATTCAGGTAGGTAGGTTCAGTTCTTGGAGGTTGGGGAATGCTTATGGGCAAGGCCTTATGTCTCATCCCAACTTAATTCTCTCACTTCCCAATGTCATAGAAACTTGAAATTTGGCACGAGCATTGATTATGTCATAAATAGGAAAAGTTAATGGGTCCCAACTCGATTATTCAATTCAAAGCGCCAAAGAATTAGCGTTCAAATTTTACGTACGGAATCTAATTCTCTCATTTCCTGATGTCATAGATAGATAGATAGATAGATAGATAGACTGTATGCAATAACCCAGATAGATAGATAGATAGATAGATAGATAGATAGACTGTATGCAATGACACGTACAGCTTGAAACCATAAATACTAGAGCACGCCAGCCATTTACAGTCAGTCTCCATTGGAGTTGGAAGTGGGCAAACATGTACTAGGCTATCTTCCCAAGAAGCCACAGCAGCCGGATAAATTGGATGTTCCACACAACGGCTATTTTATTCAGCCTGCAAGGGGGAAGCAGCGGCCTACAAAACCTCAGTGGTCGCTGCTGCCGTCATCTAGATATATAAAAACGAATGTATGTATGTATGTCTGTCTTCGCAGCAACGCGAGACGGGTACGCTAGTCTTTATTATAAAAGCAACTCCATTAGCAAATCACAAAAGCTGCGACGTTTCGTCCTGTGCAAAGGACTTTGTCAAGCATGCTTTATCTCCCTGCCCTATCTCCCTACCTCCACAAGCCTTAGTGCTTTGGTGTGCTGCTGAGACCTTTCTGCTATTCTCTGCGATAAATAAGTGGGGTTAGGGTTGCAGTTTGGGCACTCGGTTTCTAAAAGATTCCCCATCACTGACCTAAGTTCACACATAATAATAAATACAGTTTATGAACCGGGTAAAAAGTTGAATAAAAAATCTATGCAATATGTAATGAAAAGCATCCATGGAAGCGAAAAGAAATGAAGATGTAGCAATATGCATAAAAATGTTTAAATTAAAAGCAATCCTAACACATGGCGTAAATGAGATGACGGGTAAAACAAACGGTATGGACCGATTAAGCATAAATGAATAGAAAGATGATTGAAGTGCCGACGGGGGGATTTGGAGGGTTGGAGGGTGCAGCGCTAATTGCTGGATAGTGTTGTGCCAATAACAAGTGAAATGAAGTAGAAAAATTACTCTGCTTACCGGCGGCAGCAGGAACCGAGTCCTAGCGCACTGTCAGCCCTCATTCACACAAGCGCTCTTTCAGTATAGGCGTGTGAAAAGATCGCGCTCACGGGGGATTTCCAGGTATTTTAATTAGCTGTGAAATTGCGCATTCACACGAGCGGAGGTGAGTGGTGCGTGTTATCCAGCTCTCATAAAAGTCTATGGAAAGCACGCACCAAAGATAGGTCAGGTCCGATATTTTCTTGCACCATTGGCCTTATATGTGAGCTTTGCAGTCACATGTCTTATATCTGATTGGTGCGAGCTTTTTGAGCTTCTTAAATTCCTTCATGTGAACGCTTCTAATAGGAAACCATTGGATCTATTAGACGGGATCTTTTCACGTGCCTTTAATGCGCCAAAAATGTACTCGTGTGAACGGGGCCTTAGAAAGAAGAATGAGGGGTGTGGACTGGATAGCCGGGGGGGGGGGGGGGGGGGGTAGGGGGATTATATATGACTGGCAGTAACAGCGGGAAATGTTCTTGTAAGGAGTGCACATGTGTAGTTGGGTGCGGGAGACTAACGAGCCGCGGTCCTGTGGATAGTAAGGATGTACAAGATAAAGGGCTCTGAATACATTGGTAGGGTGGGAAGTAAGGAATGCATGCTAGCTGGACAGAGGAACAGCAGCTAATTTATGAGCTGAAAACCGGTAGTTCGCTCAAAAAATACTCTAATTGTTATTAGATTTTAAATGTTTAAACAATTTGTAATTAAGGCCTCATGTCCACAGGCAGATTTTATTTGCGGAATCTGCGTGGGTACCCCACATGGAAGATCTGCAGTTCAAGCCGCCCGTAGGGAAGCATGGGCGCCCGCACCTGAATTAACACATGCAGATTTGTTTTGCAGATTTTTTGGCATGTAAAACAAATCGCAGCATGCTCCATTTTACCACGGATTCCATGCGGACGGGCTCCATAGATGTCTACAATCCGCAGTGCATTCACAAATCCAATGCATATGTACTGTGGATTTGAAGGTGGAGATCAGGTGGGGAGGTAGGAAAAAGGCAGGGTTTCTAGAGACAAACAAATCCCGCGGCCATCTTAGCATCATGTTTAACATGGAGAGATTAGTAGTCCTGATGCAGGACTTTCCTGCTATCTGGGACACGAAGGATGCCTTGTTTCATAATAAAAATCAGAAGCAGCGTTCGTGGGAAGAGCTGGCTGCGCTGATATATGATGATGAGTGGTCAACTGGCACCATAAATAAAAAAAGGGAAATGTGTAAGTACCGACTTCCCCTTCTCAACGTGCTTTTTCTGGCATCCCTTGCATACAGACAAGCATGCACACACACGCACGCAGGCAAGGTTTGTTTTTGCTTCTATGCTCTGTTACGGTGGAGGAAATCAAGCAGAAGTGGAGGAGCGTTCGCGACTAATTTCGGTAATAATACATGACTGAGGAAGAGGAAGCAGCAATATATATTATCAACAACTAATGTACCTGGCACCAACAATGGAGATGCGAGAGTAAGTACACGCTATTAGAAAAAAATGCACTAATAATGGACTCCACAGTAAAATATCAATATTTGCAGATGATACAAAATTATACAAGATAATTAATACAATGAAGGACAATATACGGCTACAAAAGGACCTCGATAAACTGGGTAGAAAAATGGCAAATGGATAAATGTAAGGTTATGCAAATGAACAGGAGAAATGGACGTCATCAATATACACTAAATGGGGTACTGCTACAGAAAAGTGATATGAAAAAAGACCTGGGAGTACTAGTGGATTGTAGATTTACTGGAGCAATCAATGCCAGTCAGCTGCTGCAAAAGCAATTAAAGTGTTGGGGCTAGGGATGAACGAGTATACTCGCTAAGGCACTACTCGCTCGAGTAATGTGCCTTAGCCGAGTATCTCCCCACTCGTCCCGAAAGATTCGGGTGCCGCCGCGGGGCGGGGAGCTGCGGGGGAGAGCAGGGAGGAACGGAGGGGAGATCTCTCTGTCCCTCTCTCCCGCCCGCTCTCCCCTGCTCCCCACCGCAACTCACCTGTCAGCTGCGGCGGCCCCCGAATCTTTAGGGATGAGCAGGGAGATACTCGGCTAAGGCACATTACTCGAGCGAGTAGTGCCTTAGCGAGTATACTCGCTCATCCCTAGTTGGGGTGCATTAACCTCTCCAGTGACATGCTTGGAAATTTTCCGGGACGAGCTCCACTGCCCATAGTGATATAGCCCAGAAGGTTTCCAGGCTATGTTTCACAATGGGACCTGCAGAACAGAATGCCATAAGCTGGGGCATTGTGCTCTGCCTGCACAGACCCAAAGAGAACAGTGCAGGACTTTAAAAAAAGAAGCAGGAAGATACAACTGATCTGCCAGCAACTTTCCACTTCTTTTTTTAAACTCCTGCACTGTTTTGTTTACAGGTTGCCACGGGGACCATCAGCTTGTCAGAAGCAGCTCCGATCTCTACTGTTTAACCATTTAAATGCCAGAGTCTGTGCAACTGCAGCATGTAAAGGGCTGACTGAGAGAGGGGGCGCCCTCTGTCAGAGGATAGCTGGGCATCAGCTCTTATAGCAGAGAATGGAGAAAACCTCTGATCTCCACTGTTTAATCTTTTACATGCTGTAGTTTATGCGACCGCAGCATGTAAAGGGCTATCACCATCAGACCCCCACAATGTGATCAGAGGGTCCTGATGGGTCTCTGTTGCACTCGGAGGCTTGAATATAGCCTCTAGATCTCCCAGCCTAGGCTATGACGGTCAGAGAATGCAGGAAAAAATAAAAATAAAAACCATGCCAGAATTACAGATTTTGTTAATTTTGCCCCTAGAAAAAAAGGCATAAAAAGCAATCAAAATTTTACATGTTCCTAAAAATTAGATAAATGAAGACTAGAGTTCTTCCCACAAAAAACAAGGCCTGCTAGAGCTCTGGCAATGGAAAAATAAAATTAATACGGCTCTTGGGAAAAATGTTGCAGTGCTTGAGAGGGTTCAAAGAAAGACAACTAAATTAATAAACGGAATGGAAGGACTGGAATACCCAGAGAGGCATCAAAACTGGGATTATTTACCCTGGAAAAAAGATGGCTAAGGGGCAATCATATAAATATGTATAAATACATTTGGGGACAATACAAGGATCTTTCCCATGATCTGTTTATACCCAGGACTGTAACAAGAGGGCATCCGCTACGTCTAGAAGAAAGCAGGTTTCATCACCAACATAGAAGGGGGTTCTTTACTGTAAGAGCAATGAGAGTGTGGAATGCTTTGCCTGAGGCCATGGTGATGGCTAAATCCAAAGAGGAGTTTAAGAGTGGAGTAGATGTATTTCTAGAGCGGTATGATATTACAGGTGTGAGGTACTGCAGTTGCTGGAGATCTGTTCTTTAAAAATATCTGGGCCTGGTTTTCTTGGAATGGATGGCAGGTTGGTAGTGGGGCCATCCATTCCACCTCCTCCTCTCCAGGGTGTGGGCGAGCTCGGTCAGCCCAGGTGCTGCGGCTGAGCCAGATCAAGTGTGCACATAAATAGCAGGTGCACGGACACAGGGGAGCTAAGATGGCTGCTGGACCCTGGCAGCCTGTGTGACCGGTTGGAGATAGAAGCCCTGCTGTGCGCTGCACCTGCTAAGTGCGAGCTGATCAGGCCGGGGCGGCCTGACAGCTGGATTTTGGACTATTATTTGTTTGCCTGAAGCTAAGGTTGGACTTTTATGGTGCTGTTATAAAATAAACGCAGGTCACGCCTGCTTTTGGACTGCATCCGCTGGTGTTCCGCCTCTGAATATCGCTAAACCCACACGCTACTGAGCTGTCCTCCCACATATGGTGTTTCGGATGCGGGCAACGAATTGACACCGGCAGCTAACACTGCATGTCCTGGGTAAAAGCCGCTGGTGCCCTATCGAAAAAGACTGCAGCCATGGAGGACCTAGTACGACAGCTGGTGCAGATATGTTTACAGCAACAAAACGCCCAGGCAGAGGCAAGGCAGATGCAACAAGAAATTAATCGCCTCCTAATAGAGCAAATGGCAACACTGCGAGAGGCGGTGGTGATACAACGGCCGGCGATCACAGCAAGTCAGAGCACCCACCCCCAGGGGGCCCAAGGAGGACAACCATCCCCAAGGGCCTCGGTGCAAGCTGCACTGCAGAAGATGACCGCTGATGATGACGTGGAAGCCTACCTTCACGTCTTCAAGAGGATTGTGGAACAAGAAGGGCTGCCCTCGGACCAGTGGGCAGATGTCGTGGCCCCTTTTCTGTCATGGAGGCCCAAAAGGCCTATTACGACCTGAGTGAATTGGACTCCCATAACTATGCCAAACTGAGGGCTAAAATACTGGCATGACTGGGAGTGACCATACAGGTGCGTGCAGGCCGGGTACATGCCTGGAGGTACTGGGAGAGCCTACCCCCGCGGTCCCAAATGCATGACTTGATACACCTTGTCTCCAAGTGGCTTCAGCCAGAGGACTGAACTCCTGCGCAAATGGTGGAGTGGGTCGTCTTGGATATCTTCCACCGTTCCTTGCCACCTGCGGTACAGCGTTGGGTAGGCCAGGCTGGGCCGACGGACGCCAACCATCTTGTGAACCTGGTTGAGAGGTATTGCGCCACGGAGGAATTGTTACAAGCATCTACGAGACGGGGCCGCGCCAGAGAGGAAAAGGGTCCCGTCGAGATGGTAAGACTGTACCATATTCTCCTCCCCGGGGGCCTGTGTGGAAGAGGGGAGGGGGCTCAGGAGGCCAGACAGCAGTTGGTCCACACCAGGGCGCTCGCGAGCGGGACCCCGGACGCCAACAGTGCTGGCGGTGCCACGAATGGGGCCATGTTGCGGCACATTGCCCAATAGGCTCCAAGCCCATGGACTGCAGCTCCGGGCGGAGGATCTCCCTGTACGCACGCTCCGTGGTAGCCGCCGAAAACCTGTCCGGGGATGACCCGCAGGTATGTTCGGTGAACATTGAGGACTTCCTGGTACAGGCTCTGTTGGACTCTGGGAGCCTTGTGACCCGAGTACATGGTTCGTTGGTGAACTCAACCTTCTACAATAGAGGCCGAGTGGGTGTACTGTGCATCTACGGGACACTCGGGAATACCCCACTGCTACCGTACCAATAGCCACCCCTTGCGGCACCACTACCCACGAGGTAGGAGTGGTTAAGTCCCTAATGCACGAGGCTGTAATTGGAAGGGACTTTCCACTGTTCTGGGCCTTGTGGAGGAAAAGGACTTCGGACAATAAGAATGTGGTTAATAATGTTGCGTGTCAGGAGGTAAGCCCTGAGCCGTATGACCCGGACACAGCTGGGCCCGCAGTCGGGGTGACCATCAGTGACGATGATGATTGTCCCCTAGCTGTACTGGCTGGCGACACTGGTCATTCTAGACTATGCCACGCGGTACCCGGACACAATTCCCCTGAGAAACACCTCCTCCAAACTCATTGCCCGAGAGCTGTTCCAGATGTTCTCTCTATGGCACCGGTATTCCCAAAGAGATCCTTACAGATCAAGGAACTCCGTTTATGTCAAAAGTAATGAGAGAGATGTGCAAACTTCTAAAAATTAAACAACTGCGTACCTCAGTATATCACCCGCAAACTGACGGCCTGGTCGAGAGGTTTAATAAAACTTTGAAGAGTATGTTAAAAAGGGTGGTCAGCCAAGATGGGAAGGATTGGGATTGTTTGTTACCAGCCTTGATGTTCGCAATACGTGAGGTTCCCCAATCCTCCACAGGTTTTTTTCCGTTTGAACTGCTGTATGGTAGACACCCACGCAGTCTCCTCGACCTCGCCAAAGAAACTTGGGAAAGTGAGCACACCTCCTACAAAAGTGTGGTAGAACATATTTCAGTAATGCAGGATAGGATAGCAGCTGTCATGCCCATTGTAAAGGAACACTTGGAACAGGCACAGGTGGCACAGAGTCAAGTCTATAACAGGTCGGCCAAAGTCAGAACCTTTTGCCCGGGAGATAGGGTGTTAGTTTTGGTGCCTACAGTAGAGAGCAAGTTCTTAGCCAAATGACAGGGGCCCTATGAGGTGCTGGAGCGTCAATTATAAAGTGTACCAACCTGGCAGGAGGAGGCCGGAGCAAGTATAGCATGTGAATTTGCTCAAACCCTGGAAAGAACAAGAGTACCTGCCAGCGGTAAATGCGCCGAGCAGCCAGGTTTTTGTGAAGTCCATGGACAAAGCTCCTGAAGTAGCTATCTCAGGGTCCCTATCTGAGGTACAGAAACAGGAGACAAAGGAGTTGGTACTTTGAAACACGGATGTGTTTTCGGAACTATCGGGGCGTACGTCAGTAATCAAACATGACATCACGGAACCCTACGTAAGGGTCCGGGTGAAACCCTACGGAATTCCTGAAGCACGTAGACAGGCTATATCAGGGGAAGTAAAGAAGATGTTGGACCATGGGGTCATTGAAGTGTCAAAAAGTGAATGGTCTAGTTCCATTATCCTGATTCCTTACCCCAATGGCACCTTGAGTTTTTGCAACGACTTCAGAAAGTTGAACGAAGTCTCGAAGTTTGACTCCTACCCGATGCCACGAGTAGATGAGCTAATAGAAAGGCTAGGACATGCTTGGTTCTTCTCTACCTTGGACCTGACTAAAGGGTATTGGCAGGTACCACTTACCGACGAGGCCAAAGAAAAGACTGCCTTTTCTACTCCTGAGGGACTCTTCCAGTATGTCTGCCTACCTTTTGGGCTACATGGAGCACCAGCTACGTTCCAAAGAATGATGGATATCATCCTGAGACCTCACCGTCGGTATGCCTCCGCCTATCTGGATGACATCATTATATTTAGTACTGACTGGGAGAGTCACTTGGCCAAAGTACAGGCGGTAGTTAATTCCCTCATTGATGTAGGGTTAACGACAAACCCCAAGAAGTGTACGTTGGGAGTGGTAGAAGCATGTTATTTGGGGTACATAATAGGGCGAGGAGTTATTAAGCCCCAAATCAATAAGATAGAAGCCATCCAAAACTGGCCCCAACCATTGACCAAGAAACAGGTGAGGGCGTTTCTAGGGATTGTAGGCTACTACGGCAGGTTCATCCCTAACTTCACCACCATAGCAGCGCCCTTGACAGAACTAACAAAGGGAAGAAGTTCCACCATGATCAAGTGGAATGACGAGGCCGAGCAGACATTTCGGAAGTTAAAGACAGCCCTGTATAGAGAGCCGGTCTTAATTGCTCCCGACTTCAGCAAAACATTCGTAGTACAGACAGATGCGTCTGATGTAGGTGTGGGGGCTGTCCTTTCCCAAGCGGTTAGGGGCGAGGAGCACCCAGTCACCAATTTTAGTAGGAAACTTACCCCCGCAAAGAGAAATTATAGCATTGTGGAACGAGAGTGTCTGGCGATAAAGTGGGCTTTAGAGTCCCTATGGTACTATCTGCTTGGACGACATTTCAGATTGGTGACAGACCACTCCCCGCTCACCTGGATGAGTCAGGCCAAAGAGCGAAACACTCGGGTGACGAGGTGGTTCCTTTCGTTACAAAACTTTAAATTTAATGTAGAGTACAGGGCTGGTAAGCTACAAGGAAATGCCGATGTGTTGTCCCAAACCTACTGCTGGGGGGGGGGGGGGGGCAACTATGCCAGGTTTGGCCTGTGGAACTTCTGGGTGGTTCATCCAGTCTTTGTAGTGATGAAAGCAAGCGTACCTGATTTAAGGAGACGTTCACAGCTGTACTATCATCTGAGTCAGCTTTATGCCCACAATTGCTGAGGGTGTAGGGAAGAGGCCGAGGTCCTAGGGGGGCGCAACTGTGCCATGTTTGGGCACTGTCATTTCTTCATGTGTAATACTGTCTTTGGGTTTCATGGGCTCGCCTATGCTGTGGGTACACAAAGGTTTCCTAGCGCAGTGTTCAGCTATCTGACACATACACCGAATGAATTGTGTGGGGACACATGGATTTCCCATAGCTATGTAACTCACTGCACACTGGGTCAACCAGGTGGAGGCTGGGACCGAGCCTGACCCAGGGCTTGCTCTCGTGCTTCCCACACAGAGTATTGCAGGTCCTACCTCCGGTCATGGTTTCTTGGGCTTCTTATGCCACCTCCTCCTCCTGCTTGGGGTCTGGGGATCAGCGTTGGTCGGCATGTATTATCTCTCTTGCTACAAAATACCAGTTATCCGAGATACTGGATTGAAGCTTTCACAAGAAGCGTTAGTGATTTCATGAGACTTTCACAGGGTCACTGTATAGCTGTGGTGGCTACTTTTGCGACACCTCCTGCTTCAAACCAAACTTTGGGATTAGTATGCGCTGCTGCATTGTGGAGTAGAAATGTGTGGAAATGCTGTCACCTGAGTCCCCTTTATGCCCACGTTTGCGGCTCCTGATAATTTTGTAACGGAGGTGGCACGGGATTGGAATTATGATCGTGCGTCAATTTATCAGCAATTCTCATCAGCTTTGTGGGCTATCGACCGCAAATTCAAAGAGGGTCGCTGCCTGGCCCTGCCAACCCTCTGCAGTGTGTGTCTCCAGTTCCTCCTCATCGCAGACGCACTTATAAATAGACATGAGGATGGTGTAGCTATCAAGCGAGCGTGTGGCATGAGGCCAGCTGAACGCTGCACAGGGAAAAATTTGAGTACGCTGTGGACGCAGGGTCGTGCGGGGGTTTGGACAGCAATGCCAGCATGTAACCCAGGAGAAGAGGCAGCGGTGTCACCCACAGGCAGTGATTGTCCTTGGTTGCAGGTAGTGTGGTGCTTAGCTAAGATGTGCCAGCGCATGTGCCTTGCTAATGATAATCTGTCCCTGGGGTGATTGCCAGGCTCTTGCCCCCAATTTGGCTTAATAGTGTGACCTGGGAGCCTCAGAGGCAGCCATGCATGCTGCCCCTGCCCTTCCCTATACGTTTCTGTGGTGCTTCCATGACTTTCTGATGTTTTTAGGTGTTTCACAACTCATCACCTATGCGGAGCATCTGTCAGCTTGAAAAATGCTCGAGTCTCCTAGTGACTTCAATGGGGTTCGTTACTTGAAACGAGCTCTCGAGCATGGTGGAAAGCTCGACTCGAGCAACGAGCACCCGAGCATTTTGGTGCTTGCTCATCTCCACTCTTTACTTTTCCTATTTAAGACCTAAAGAATGGTCGTGCCAAAATTCATGTTTCATTAACAACACCGGAAAGTTAGAGAATTAGTGTTGAGTCAGTCAGTGAGGGCTTTCAACATCTCTGCACCTTTCCTCCAAAACATCACTGACTGTCTGTCCGCTGTCTCTAACACTATGTCCTCTCTCTACCTAAAACTAAACATCTCTAAAACTGACTTACTGGTATTTCCACCCTCCACTAACCGCCCTCATCCTGACATCTCCATCTCAGTGTGTGGCGCTACCATAACTCCTAGACAACATGCCCGCTGCCTTGGGTTCATATTTTATTCTGATCTCTCTTTTACCCCCTACATCCAATCTCTGGCCCGAACATGTCAGCTGCACCTCAAGAACATCTCAAGAATCCACCCTTTTCTCACCATAGACACGCTAAAAACGCTTACTGTTGCCCTCATCCACTCCCGGCTCGATTATTGCAATTCGTTGCTGATCGGCCTCCCCTGCACCAGAGTCTACCCTCTCCAATCCGTCCTAAATGCGGCAGCCAGGCTCATCTTCCTGTCCAGCCGCTACTCGGACGCCTCTGCCCTGTGCCAGTCACTGCACTGGCTGCCCGTTAAATACAGAATTCAATTTAAACTCGCTACCTTCATCCACAAAGCCCTCCACAGCGCAGCGCCCCCCTATATCGCCTCCCTCATCTCAATCCATCAACCAGCCCGGGCTCTCCGCTCTGCTAACGAAACCAGACTGAGCGCCCCGTTAATTCGAACTTCTCATTCCCGCCTCCAAGACTTCTCCAGAGCAGCACCGGTCCTCTGGAACGCACTACCAAAGGCTACCCGAGCAATCCAGGACTCAGAACTTCAGGCGTGCTCTAAAAACGCTCCTCTTCAGGGAGGCATACCGATTCCCTAAACAAACCCCTCTGTACTCCGCCTGATAACATGCTCCCTGACCTACTGACTGCAATCCCTGCTAGCCACCATATACCGCTCCTGCAGTCATACCGATCCTGCCGTGATACGGCTAAATGTCTGACCATTGTCTATGTGTATAACATCGCTCACTCTCCACCTCAGCATACCGTGCACACCTCCAGCTCACCATACCGTGCACACCTCCAGCTCACCATACCGTGCACACCTCCAGCTCACCATACCGTGCACACCTCCAGCTCACCATACCGTGCACACCTCCAGCTCACCATACCGTGCACACCTCCACCTCACCATACCGTGCACACCTCCACCTCACCATACCGTGCTCATCTCCACCTCACCATACCGTGCACATCTCCAGCCCCTTTACCTTCTGTATCAGCCCACTATTCGTAGTATGTAAGCTCGTTGGAGCAGGACCCTCACCCCTATTGTCTCCATCAGCTGATCACTATGTAACCGTGGTTCTGTAATGTTTGTACTTTTGTCTTTCTGTATCCCCCCTGTCTATGTAAGCGCTGCGGAATATGTTGGCGCTATACAAATAAAGTTTATTATTATATATATATATATATATATATATACACACAGTGGTGGTGCCTTGACATAAGAGTTTAATTCATTCCGACACGGAGCTCGTAAGTCCAAAAACTCCTATGTCAAGGCATTGTTCCCCATTGAGATGCCATTAATGAGCTCCAATGCATTTCAATGGGGAAACGAACTACAGGTTAAAAAAAAAATCACCACCTCCGGCGTTCCCCGATGATCTGCGGCGCTGCTGCAGGCTGTCGCTCCCTCCTCCACGCCGACAGAGCATTGCTATACACACATATATATATATATATAGGCTGACATTAACTTTGTTTGTTTTTGTAACGCTGCGTTTTCTGGTAACGTGATTGTCAATAGGACTTTCTAATGTTAAAAACGCAACACACCAAAAACACAAGTGTGTGGGGGCCGTAAGGGTCAAACATGGAAAGGGTGTGGAGACATAGGGGGTCTTCTCACAACCATTCAGGTTGCTCTATTTGGGAAGAGACGATGCCATCCCCCAACCCCTAGGTGTCTCCACGCACTTTTTGGGTGCTCTCCTTATGGAGACACAACATCCCTCCTTCCTCCATCCCAGTCACAGCCCTCCCAGCAGCCTCCTCTTCTTCTATCTCCATAGAACTGCATTATTAGTAAGCTCCTCCCCTTCTAGTCATGTGACCTCACCACCATGTGACTTCCTGTCCTCAGACCTCCTAGGAGCCCCTACATTCCAGCATCTACCCCGGTGGAGGTACGGGTGTTGTGAGACCTTCTGCCATCAGCAGGCTGTATGATGGGTCCTCATGAAGGAGTCGGCGCCCCCTGGTGGATGATGGGAGTCGCTGCTGGAAGTTACCAGCTGTAACCCTTTCACTGCCTGAGAGGTGACATGTGCTCCTCACACAGCAGGGAGGAGTCCTATAGGGGCTGTGAGGAAGGGGCCCACTGAGGGATCCATGACAGACGGCAGCTCAGGGGCTTTCTGCAGTGACAGGAAGAAGGCGGCACGTTGTCATCTGTAGGTCGGTGTGGGTCTCCCACACAGGGAAGCGCCGTCTATGGGGAGCAGCGCCATTGTTTATTACATTCACTGCAAGTCAGAAGTTGTAGAAGAGGAGAAAAACCTGCGGAACGTCCGGAGCGAACGCAGAAATTGTAGGGAGAAATACGGAGGATCCGCCGGTGAGCGACATAACTCTATCCGCCATCTAGACCATAGAAGACGTGTGTGATGTCACCGGTCACTATTATGTCACTACTGTCACCACTATCTGATGTCACCGGTCACTATTATGTCACTACTGTCACCACTATCTGATGTCACCGGTCACTATTCTGTCACTACTGTCACCACTATCTGATGTCACCGGTCACTATTATGTCACTACTATCTGATGTCACCGGTCACTATTCTGTCACTACTGTCACCACTATCTGATGTCACCGGTCACTATTATGTCACTACCGTCACCACTATCTGATGTCACCGGTCACTATTATGTCACTACTGTCACCACTATCTGATGTCACCTGTCACTATTATGTCACTACCGTCACCACTATCTGATGTCACCGGTCACTATTATGTCACTACTGTCACCACTATCTGATGTCACCGGTCACTATTATGTCACTACTGTCACCACTATCTGATGTCACCGGTCACTATTATGTCACTACCGTCACCACTATCTGATGTCACCGGTCACTATTATGTCACTACTGTCACCACTATCTGATGTCACCTGTCACTATTCTGTCACTACCGTCACCACTATCTGATGTCACCGGTCACTATTCTGTCACTACCGTCACCACTATCCGATGTGACCGGTCACTATTCTGTCACTACTATCACCACTATCTGATGTCACCGGTCACTATTATGTCACTACCGTCACCACTATCTGATGTCACCGGTCACTATTATGTCACTACTGTCACCACTATCTGATGTCACCGGTCACTATTCTGTCACTACCGTCACCACTATCTGATGTCACCGGTCACTATTCTGTCACTACTGTCACCACTATCTTATGTCACCGGTCACTATTATGTCACTACTGTCACCACTATCTTATGTCACCGATCACTATTCTGTCACTACTGTCACCACTATCTGATGTCACCTGTCACTATTCTGTCACTACTGTCACCACTATCTGATGTCACCTGTCACTATTCTGTCACTACTGTCACCACTATCTGATGTCACCGGTCACTATTCTGTCACTACTGTCACCACTATCTGATGTCACCTGTCACTATTATGTCACTACTGTCACCACTATCTGATGTCACCGGTCACTATTATGTCACTACCGTCACCACTATCTGATGTCACCGGTCACTATTCTGTCACTACTGTCACCACTATCTGATGTCACCTGTCACTATTATGTCACTACTGTCACCACTATCTGATGTCGCCGGTCACTATTCTGTCACTACTATTACCACTATCTGATGTCACCGGTCACTATTCTGTCACTACCGTCACCACTATGTTATGTCACCGGTCACTATTATGTCACTACTGTCACCACTATCTGATGTCACCGGTCACTATTCTGTCACTACCGTCACCACTATCTTATGTCACCGGTCACTATTCTGTCACTACTGTCACCACTATCTGATGTCACCGGTCACTATTCTGTCACTACCGTCACCACTATCTGATGTCACCGGTCACTATTCTGTCACTACTGTCACCACTATCTGATGTCACCTGTCACTATTCTGTCACTACCGTCACCACTATCTGATGTCACCGGTCACTATTCTGTCACTACCGTCACCACTATCTGATGTCACCGGTCACTATTCTGTCACTACTGTCACCACTATCTGATGTCACCGGTCACTATTCTGTCACTACTGTCACCATTCTGTCACTACTGTCACCACTATCTGATGTCACCTGTCACTATTCTGTCACTACTGTCACCACTATCTGATGTCACCGGTCACTATTCTGTCACCGCTATCTGATGTCACCGATCACTATTATGTCACTACCGTCACCACTATCTGATGTCACCGGTCACTATTCTGTCACTACTGTCACCACTATCTGATGTCACCTGTCACTATTATGTCACTACTGTCACCACTATCTGATGTCGCCGGTCACTATTCTGTCACTACTATTACCACTATCTGATGTCGCCTGTCACTATTCTGTCACTACTGTCACCGCTATCTGATGTCACCGGTCACTATTCTGTCACTACTGTCACCGCTATCTGATGTCACCGGTCACTATTCTGTCACTACTGTCACCGCTATCTGATGTCACCGGTCACTATTCTGTCACTACTGTCACCGCTATCTGATGTCACCGGTCACTATTCTGTCACTATTGTCACCGCTATCTGATGTCACCTGTCACTATTATGTCACTACTGTCACCACTATCTGATGTCACCGGTCACTATTCTGTCACTATTGTCACCGCTATCTGATGTCACCGGTCACTATTCTGTCACTACCGTCACCACTATCTGATGTCACCTGTCACTATTCTGTCACTACCGTCACCACTATCCTATGTCACCGGTCACTATTCTGTCACTACCGTCACCATTATCCTATGTAACCTGGCACTATATTAGTTTTGATGACCTCTCTGGGGATTGTATTTCGCCCTTTTCATTTATTTCTGTAGTTGCCCGTCTTTGCACCCGCTCAAACTCTGATACATCCTTTTTGAGTATAAGTTTCTAAAACTGTCCACAATATCCCATGTGTGGTCTGACCAGTGAGTTGTAAAGATGAAGAACAATGTACTTGTCATGCGCCCGTAGACATGTTTGATGCACCCCATCATCCCATTGCCTTGGCAGCAGCTGCCTGACACTGGTTGCTCCATTTTCGTTCATAGTTATCTGAATTCCCCAAGTCTTTCTTTAAGCCATAAACTTCACATGTTTCTTTACAAGTTCTTTTGGTGGCTTTTTATTATACAAAGATGGTCTTTCTGACTTTGTTTTTTTCAAATCTCTAAGAAATGACCCTAAAAATGTTTGCTCTATTTTGTTCAGGAAAATGCCATCCAGATCTCATTATTGTCAACGGGGTCTGTCCAGCGGTATCCAAGTTCGGCACGTGCTGGATAAGCCGGTTCCATCAGTTTAGTTGTTGAGCTTTGAGGTCAGAACCTGTCAGGAGGATTCTGCTGCCCGATGTCACACATACATCCCAACACGCATGTACATTGCAGACATGTATATTGTCACACATACATCCCAACACGTATGTACATTGTAGACATGTATATTGTCACACATACATCCCAACACGCATGTACATTGTAGACATGTATATTGTCACACATACATCCCAACACGCATGTACATTGTAGACATCTATATTGTGCTCTAAAACACTGCAAAAAGCGGCTCTGAACTTGGAGAAGAGTCAGTGGGGCGGTCGCTGCCGACTTCTCCCTGCCTGGGTCGGCTATCAGTCCAACTGATCCCGGTGAGGAGAACCCTGACGGGGTTTTCTGTGGCCTGTAGTTCACTCTTCGTAAACCTCCTAACAGGTTCCCTTTAACCCTTTCCAATCCACTGTCTGACCTCTGAAGGCATTCTGATTGAAGCCTGTACAGCTCCGATGTCAGAAGACGTCCGGCAGAGTATTCTTTCTGTATATTACTGGCAGCTCTGTTGTCGGGGGGGCGCTCCAGCATGTTCCATACCGCAGTACTGGCTCTAGCCAGCAAACGGCACCATTGTATAATGGCAGAAAGAGAAAGCCCCCTAGGAAACCCTGAATCCAAAATTGGATTGCAAAGGGTTAATATCTCCTTAAAGACGTTTTCCCATGACTTGCTTCACAACCACCCGGTACTTCCTGGTTGCTGTTGATCAAAACATGTGACTGCCGCAGCCAATCACTGGCCAATGACTTTTTCTAACCAGTGATTGGCTGTAGCAGTCACATGTCCCGGTCAGCAACAACCAGGAAGGACACAGGGGCTGTGAAGCAATTTTAAGCAATGGGGAAAACACTTTTAAATATTTCCCCTTTTTGTCTCTAGAAAATGTATAATTTTTTTGTGGTTTTTACATTAGATCATATTATTTCCATTCAGGTCTCTAAATGATTGAATTATCAAAGATGGAGAAGGACAGAAACAAGATGGCAGAGAGTGTGTTAAATCTCACCCTAGATATACTTTTCCAGCTGACTGGGGAGGTAAGAGATTCTGATGATGTCACATCACATCATTCTTATCTATGGTAATAACAGATGATGTCACTGAAGAGGGGAGAGATGCTGATGATGTCACATCACATTCTTATCTATAGTAATAACAGATGATGTCACTGGAGATGTGATGAACTCTGGAAATGTCTGCAGTGATATTTATTAATGTCTCCCCACATACAGGATTACACAGTAGTGAAGAAGACCTCTAGTGATGGCTGTCGGGCTCCTGTGTGTGATGGATGGGGAAGACCCCAGAGCCCAATAATGGGACCCCCACCTCACCCCCTGATACATGAGGATATCAATGTACAGAAGATTCTAGAACTCGCCAGCAAGATGATTGAGCTGCTGACTGGAGAGGTGACGCTGCAGGGAATGCTGGGACATTATACAGTAACAGCACTGAAGGCTTTTGGGTGATGACTGTATATTGTGTTGTCAGGTTCCTATAAGGTGTCAGGGTGTCGCTGTCTATTTCTCCATGGAGGAGTGGGAGTATTTAGAAGGACACAAGGATCTGTACAAGGACGCCATGATGGAGACCCGCCAGCCGCTCCCATCAACAGGTAATAGACAGGACTAAATACACGGAGACTTTATTATCTGTATGTAGAGAATGACTTCAGTGTCCGTCTGTGTTTCCTGCAGTTCCATCCAGTAAGAGAAGCCCACCAGAGAGATGTCCCCGTCCTCTTCTTCCACAGGACCACCAGGTAGATGGAGATGTCCCTCTGATCTGTAGAAGGCTGTGAAGCTCTTGTCTTCAGTCTTATTAGATGTCTTCTACTTGTGTGATGAGGCCGGTGGAGATGGCAGGATTACCGCTGACCAGAGATATCAGATCAGTTGTGTCAAACTCATTTTCTCCGCGGGCCACACCAGTCTTATGGTTGCCTTCAAAGGATCGATTGTAATTATAAGACTGTATAGTAATAGTGACCCCAGGTAGTAATAGTATACCCTATATTGGCCCTAGTAGTTATAGTGACCCCAGTAGTATTACAGCCCCCCATAATGGCCCCAATAGTAACAGGGTCCCTCATTAGTGGCCCCAGCAGTAATAGGGACCCCCTCTATTGGCCTTTGGCCAGGCAACATCTCTACAGGCATTCCACTCACCTAGCCTGCAGCTCTGGTCCAGCAAATGCTGTTTAGTCTGTGACCTCTGACTTCTCCCCTTGGCGACTGCGCTGCGTATGGGATGGCACACGCAGACACTATGGGGGGTCAGAGGCCACGGTCTCGGCAGCAGCTACCGCCGCCATGCTGTGGGCTGGGTGAGTGAAATGCCTGTTAGGTTGCCACACAGCCGTTGGGTCACATAAAATGAAGTAGCAGGCTGGATGCGGCTCAGGGACCTTAAGTTTGACGTGCGTGCATTACATGAAGGCTTTGGGAAAGAATGATGAAGGTCCGCTTTTGCTAAAACTTGATCATTTTAATGTGATAGTTTCACAATTCATCAGGCTGAAGGTAAACAATGAAGTTGAATTGTGAACCCTGTAATACATGCAGGGAACATCTCTAAAGCTGAAAACATGGCTGACAGTTATATAATAGAAAGACAATGTTTATAGCTTTACTTTGAAGTGCCACTATGGCAAATACACATCTTTCCATCCCTGCACCCCTCATCTGATTGTCTGTCATCCTCTGAATGTCTTCTATGTGTATTGCGGTCACTTCCATACAGTGCAGACTCCTTTCTGATGCTTATCAGGCACCATTTTGATGTTTACATTTTCCCTGCTTTCACTTTCACTTTTCTGAGCTATGAATGCTGTGATGCATCAGCACAACATGACATGAGCAGCTATTGTCAGTACCATCTCTGCCTGCTAGGAGGTATTATCAATCCCATCTGTAGTCACCTAAATAAGCTACAGGACCATGAGGTAGATGGAGGTTTTAAAGATTCTATACACACACACATAGAAGCAGGGTAACCTAGCCAAAAGGCAAACTAATTAGAACATTAGAACTCTCATAAATAATAGCAGAGGGCAGTCAGCTGATGAACCTACTGGAAATGGGAGGAGGTAGCAGGAGGAACTAATAATACAATGAGCAGGACCACTGTGCAGGGGGTGTCAAGTCGTACTATTGTCAGAGCGAGAAGAGGGGGGCAGAAAGTCAATGCTACACCACCACTAGAGAGCACCACTTGGTGGAGGAGGAATGATTAACCCCATCAAGGTAGATATGTAACTATAAAATCTGCTTAAGCCGTATCTCGCCTCCAAAAACCATAACATCACAGGCGATGCATAATGAGGGTTACAACCAGGAGAATTAACCTGCCTTAGCAGTTACTGAAGTAACACCCCTGAGTAGTTGCTCCAGAGATGGCAGACAGCTCAACCAAAACATTTTACTCATAAGTCTTCCTTCCATTCCGAAACACAGACATAACACAACTTCTCCTTTGATGTGTGATGGTCGGCCACAGCTTTATTAATTATGGTAAAATTCCAAACTTCAAACATAGAAGAACTCCTATAGATCTCATAACATTAAACCACATGTGGAGCTAAAGCCATATGCCAGCCGTCAACTTCAACAGGCTGCCTTCCACTCATCCCCCGGTACCACCCATCATGGAGTAGCCCATATATCTCTATACTGGCCTCTGACCACCATCCAACAAAAAGAGAGCCTGCTCCATCCCATCCTAGAACCCCGACAGCAATATGCAGGCTGCCCAGGAACCAATAGATGGCTGCCGAATATCTAAAAAAGGAACAAAGCATTAGATCAACAGCTCTGTTGGATATAAGTCGCAATGCAAGAAGACCCCCATCTCCATATGTGTTGGACCTCAGTATTTTCGCAAACGGTTCATATCAGCCTGGGTGTAATACCAAGTTGTGTTACTGAATGGTCTCATACATTCAATGATCTTGTTTGCATCTGGAAACTTCTCTATAAAGGCCGCCATTTTTAAAAGAATTTAGGAGCTTGACATTCTGCACTCTTCTCCGTCTCCGATCTTTCCATTCGCAAAAGATGCCTTAACCGTTGCAGTATATCTGACATCACCGGGGGCTTAGCTTGCAGCCAATTAATCGGCAAGCATCTTTTACTTACTAAAAGAATAGCGTGTAACATATTAGAATTTTTTGTCTGATCAGTCAGAGAGTGAAATATGCAAACCTGTGGTTTTAACAGTATAGTCAGTCCCCCAATCTCGCGCACCAGTAGTTGAGTCTCTGACCAAAATGATCTTATTTTGGGGCAATGCCAGATACCATCTAAGAAGTCAGTCTTTGGTTGAGAGCATCTGGGGCATGCCTACAATCTTGGAGTGTGGAGGGACATCAAAACCATATATTGCGCCATGCAGTATTTTATAGTATATTTCCCACCATCTCTCATTTGTTATGGCTTTTCGTACAGTGGTCCACCCTTCCACTATCCCCTGAGGTATTTCTGAATCCTCGAGTTCCCGTATCCATCGCTTGAACAACCAAGATTTGTACTGTGTTTCCCAACCCTCCCTAAATCTCAAGTACAACTCTGAAATCGAGTGCCTCTGTGTAGAACTTCTAATAAGTAACTCAATAGGGTTGAGTATCACCTCTTTGGAGACATCAGCTAGCCTATTACGTAGGAAGTTCCGTATTTGTGCATAAGGTAGAAAGTGAGACACAGGTAGATAATATACGGCACACATCTCTTTGAATGATCTATATCTAGGTTCTTCATAATGGAGGAGGTGTTGAACCATCTCAATGCCCCTGCTGTGCCATCGTTCAAACATTTTGTTGTCCCGGCCGTTTGCTATGCGGACTTGGCCCATATTAAAATAAAGTATATGCCTCGTGCAAGAGTGCACTAAAATGATCTATATTGTCCTTGATGTTCCTTTTCAGTGAGACTGCATACGAGATCAGCCTTCCCTAAGGACCGCTTTAGCTGTGTTCCATAATAATTGAGGACTATCAGAGTGCGTCTCATTATCTGATATAAATTCTAACCACCAGCCCCCCAACAATGATTCGTGTAATAACAGTATCACTGGGGCGGGGTCTGAGATCACTAAATCCCCAATGTCGGTTTTAGTAACTCTAGAGAGCAGGTTAGCAGATACAAGAACATAGTCGATTCTGGACCAGGAATCGTTTGCAGGGGAGAAATGTGTGTATTCTCATCCCTCCAGATTAAATTCTTGCCATATATCCTTAAATTGCTGAGCTTTGTTAAAGTTTTGAAAGGTGCTGTCGTGGCATCTAGGAGTGTTTGACTACGGCGGTCCTCTATTACATTTAGTACTGAATTTAACATTGCCTCCTACCAGTTTAAGAGCACCCGTGTCTGTTAACCGCTTTTTTTTTTTTTTAATCTACTGTGTTTCCCTATTGAGCCTCCATTTTATCATACCGCAAAACACAAACTTACGCGATGCATTTTTAATAGAGCTGAGCGAACCTACTCGGCCACGCCCCTTTTTCACCCGAGCGCCGCGATTTTCGAGTACTTCCGTACTCGGGCGAAAAGATTCGGGGGGCGCCGTGGGTGAGTGGAGGGTTGCAGCGGGGAGTGGGGGGGGAGAGGGAGAGAGAGAGGGCTCACCCCTGTTCCCCGCTGCTACCCCCGCTCCACCACGCCTCCCCCCGCCCCCCGGCACCCCCCGAATCTTTTCACCCGAGTACGGAAGTACTCGAAAATCGCGGTGCTCGATCAAATAATTACTCGAAACGAGTAGGTTCGCTCATCTCTAATTTTTAACATTAGAAAGTCCTCTTGACTTTCGCATTAAAAAATCACAATGAAAAACACGAGAGAAAATTTCAGGTGGCAGGGATGTTTTGCAAGAAAAAAATCTCTGAAGCTCAAAAATCGCGGGAAAAAGGTAACGATTTTGCTGTGATTTTTCACAAGGCAATATCACGGTCACCAGTGTGCTGGAGCCCTAAGAATGGGACAAGCATTTTTCTCCTATTTGTCGGGCAGTCAAAAATTCAGACACCGACTTGACAGAGCAAGGAAGCCCAGAAATGCTGTAAATGGACAACCATGAGCCTCTCCCACATTGATCTGTATTGGAATGACTATCCCTAAGCCTCTCCCAAATGAATCTGTGTTTGACCAGCTAACACCACATCCTCACTGACATAACACTCACTTGCCAAGGACAAAAAGTGTGTTACATAGTGTCATGTACTGAAAAACTTTTAAAACATTCTTAGCAGAGTAACCAGAAAAAAAAAACACATTCCACCATCTTCCGGTTCGTTTCTACAGACCACAACCTGCAACAAAAGTGACACGATTACTTTATAATACCAAACTTATATTGATTTTTTTTTTTTACTGTACTATTTTCATTTTTTTCAGACATTTAATTTTTTTCAATTATTTACTGCCGCCATCTTCTGCGCGCAATAACTTGTTTGATTTTTTAGCCCACTAAGTTGTTCATGGGCTCGTTTTTTGCAGGACGTCCTGTAGTTTGCATTGGTACCATTTTGGAATACATATGACTTTTTGATCGCTTTTTATTGCATTTTTTTTACTGGGAGGCAGAAAAAAACAAAATTTGTCACTGGGGGCAAGTAAAGTCCAAAATGTTATGTGCAACTCTTCACTGTTAGGACTTTAAAACATAACCTTTAATAAAGCAATTAAAATTTAAAATAGTACTCACAAAGACTGACACACATAATACATAAAGAAAAATATTAATAACTCTGGAAGTATCTCAGAGGATTCTTGAAAATGTAGATGCCATATATCGTGTTTTCTAGGTATAGTGCGATGCCTTAACTGGTATCTATTCGAGGCAATGAATAACCGTTTTAGGGTGATAATACACCCCCACAACGGTAGTATCTACAGTCTTGGGAAACTGATGGTGCCCAAGACTGAGATTATTTGTGCTTTGTATTAGCACCAAGAAGGCTTAATCAATATCTGGTCCTTGGTCCGACGCGTTTCGCTCAACTTGAGCTCCTCAGGGACCTCTTGTGAATATTTAATATGCCTCTCAGGATCTTAACAGCAATTGCATAGTAACCAAATAGTGAGCATTCAGTTGGTCGCAGGTAAACATATATCTTGCAGATCAGATGTTATCTGCAATGAAGTATATAATACCTCTTAATATGGTAAAAAAAAATTTTAAAGAATCTTTCCAAAAGAATTTTTTCTGAAAAGTTCAGAGTAAGCCATGTATCAGAGTCTCGCGTTGTGCAAGAGACAGTGCTGCATGGACTTTACACACCCATGCCCTGCATCTACCTTGATAGCTTGCTGGCCCCTATATATTTACTAATTCCTATCTACCAGTGGTAATAATGTTACCTAATAGTTTTTAGGTCACACACTGTAGAATTTCTAACTACTATCTCTCTCCGCTAATTAGGTTCTATTAGTGCCTTATTCCTAATGCTTCTCTGATTACAAGATAGCAAAAAGTATCGCACTCAGTAGCAGGTAGATCAGTAAAATAAAAAAGGATAGAGCAACAGCAAGCCAACCACCCTGATGGTGAGTGATTGGTATCTTGCTATCTTGTAATCAGAGAAGCATTAGGAATAAGGCACTAATAGAACCTAATTAGCGGAGAGAGATAGTAGTTAGAAATTCTACAGTGTGTGACCTAAAAACTATTAGGTAACATTATTACCACTGGTAGATAGGAATTAGTAAATATATAGGGGCCAGCAAGCTATCAAGGTAGATGCAGGGCATGGGTGTGTAAAGTCCATGCAGCACTGTCTCTTGCACAACGCGAGACTCTGATACATGGCTTAATCTGAACTTTTCAGAAAAAATTCTTTTGGAAAGATTCTTTAAAATTTTTTTTACCATATTAAGAGGTATTATATACTTCATTGCAGATAACATCTGATCTGCAAGATATATGTTTACCTGCGACCAACTGAATGCTCACTATTTGGTTACTATGCAATTGCTGTTAAGATCCTGAGAGGCATATTAAATATTCACAAGAGGTCCCTGAGGAGCTCAAGTTGAGCGAAACGCGTCGGACCAAGGACCAGATATTGATTAAGCCTTCTTGGTGCTAATACAAAGCACAAATAATCTCAGTCTTGGGCACCATCAGTTTCCCAAGACTGTAGATACTACCGTTGTGGGGGTGTATTATCACCCTAAAACGGTTATTCATTGCCTCGAATAGATACCAGTTAAGGCATCACACTATACCTAGAAAGCACGATATATGGCATCTACATTTTCAAGAATCCTCTGAGATACTTCCAGAGTTATTAATATTTTTCTTTATGTATTATGTGTGTCAGTCTTTGTGAGTACTATTTTAAATTTTAATTGCTTTATTAAAGGTTATGTTTTAAAGTCCTAACAGTGAAGAGTTGCAGAAAAAAACAAAAAGTGCATTTCTGCAGTTCTTTATTTTTTTTCGCACGACGTTCACTGTGAGGGGTAAATACTGCATTTCACAGATATATCAGATTTTTATGGACGCAGTGATACCAAATATGTATTTTCTTTCATTATTTAGATTCTTTTATTATAAATATGGCAGAGGGGTTTTTAATTCTTTTTTTAAATAGTAAAACTTTACTAATCTTATTTTTCCTTCTTTTCTTAGCCCCTTAGCTTTGTTTGCTCCTGAAGTATGAGGTAATGCCTGGGTGGTCACTGCTGGCACCAGATCTTCTGTATATTCTTTCCATCTCTTCTTAATATCCTGCTAGTCACTGATTTCATTTAATGGTCCTTGATGGCTGCTTGGCGGGCGTTGAAAGGCTTCTTCACCTGTTTCACAATGGCAAATAATTCCCTGATGTGACCCTTCTTATAGGCTAATTCAAGGAAGTTGTTCTTGTCTTTAGTGGCTTCTCTTTGGAAGCTCTACCTCTGTTTCTTTGTTTTAGTCCAAGGCTTTTGACTGCATTGAGCATAATAAGCTTTGGAAAGCACTTAGGGAAGTAGGAGTACCAGCACACCTGATGACATTGATCAGGTCCCTCTACAGCAATCAAGAAGCCACAGTGAGAACCAACTATGGAAATACAGATTGGCACAGGACAAGGATGCATCCTCTCTCCTTTTCTTTTCAACCTCTATGCTGATGTGATCATGAGTTGGCTGGCCTTAAATGATCAGGGTATTGGGTTGAAAATATGACCCTTGTAGCTGAGACGCTGCTCCTGAAGCTAAAAGAAGAAAGTGAGCAGATGGGACTTCACCTGAAGATTAACAAGACAAATATCATGGCCACTGCCAACAAGGAAGTCCATATAAAGGTCAACAACAAGGAAATCAAAGCAGGAAATAGTTTTGTATTTCTTAGTTCCCTTATTGACCATAGAGGTAGCTCGACAGGTGAGCTTAAGCATCGATTAGCATTGGGGTGTACGACCATGGTGAGTATGGACACAATATGGAAGTGAAATGATATCTCAGTCACCATCAAACTAAGGTAAATCCCAGCCATGGTCTTCCTGATTGCAACATATGGCTGTGACACGTAGACAAAAGAAAAATTAACATACTTTAGCTACAGTGTTGGAGAAAATGTCTATGGATCCTTTAGACAGCTCGGGTCACCAACAAAGCTCTCCTGGACATATTAAACTAACGCTGTCCCTAGAAGATCATGAGACTGACTTACTTTGGACATGTGATTTGGACGAATTCACGGCGAACTTGCCTGAAAAAGAAGTGCTACTTGGAATGGTCAGTAGTAAAAGGAAGCATGGAAGACAAAAGACATGTTTGCTGGACACCATCAAGAAGGACATGGAAATGGACATCAGGCAATGGATGCAGCTGCAGAAAATAAAGAGGCATATCAGTGATTGACAAAGTGCTTAAATACCTCCAAGCTCTTATGTATGTGTCCAATTTAATTTTAACACTATTTATATGCAAGAGGCCCTGGAAGACTCATTGGGCAAAACTCTCACTTTGCCTGGGGTGAGAACCTAAGACAATTCCCTTGAACCTCTGAATAACTCAGGGTGATAATCCTAGTTCATTCCATAAAGAGATACACCTTCACATGGATAGCCTCAGTAGCCAATTAGAAATTTTATTACTCGGGCTTCCTCAAGGACCCCAATCATGTATCAAAATTGAGAACCAAGACCCTCTATGGTCAAGACACCAGAAAGCTACTGGTTAGTATTTGCTCTCAATAACCAGCATCATTGAGTTCCGCTTGTCTCAATCAACCTCCCACTCATATGTCTAAAACATTAAAATAGCAGCACATAAAGAAATAAAAGATCTCACTTTCCAGTAGGAGATTCTGCCTCCTGAGGACACATGGAACACAGCTTTGGGCAGATAGAGATAAAGATAGAGAAATGTCTGTGGGAACCTCCAAGTAATGTCAGAGTAGTTAGAACATAACCCACTGGGACAAGAGGTTTCCTTTTGGACATTCTATAAACAGATAACTCAATAACAAACCAAGATAAGTTCACACAGACATATGTTGAGGTTACGTAAGAACTCCTTACTAAATCTTCTCACCACTAAGAGCGAACTAGGAAGAAATTGAAAGGGAACTCCTAGCATCATGGCGATCAGAATGTGAGTGCCAAATGCCTGGAGTAGGATACCTGGACCAGATTCATGAAATTTGACTTGCAGATGACCTCGAAGTCACAGAGCTCATCTGCAAGTCAGCATAGAGAGTAATGGCTATCAGTCTGCATGATGTAGGTGGGGAAAAGCCAGGACAGCTCACCTCCATGACTCATGATTCTGTCCATGAACTTCGTGGCAGAATCCCTTTAAGGAGCAATTGTAGCCTAAAAAGTGCATCCACTTTGATGTGACTCTGATAACTACTGCTGTCAGGTCATTTTTGGTCATTGTGATAATTAATGATCTTTTTTTTAGTCAAGTAAAACATTTCACACAACTGTCTGCTGACTGTTACAATATCTGTCTCATAGATTTTGTATCAGGATGAAGATCTGACCGATATTAATACTACAGAGACAAATGTGGGGGGCGATCAGCGGTGTAAAGAGGAGATTCCTACAGATAACCACACAGGTGAGTTGTAACCATTAAATACAGCAGAGGAGAGCTGACTATTACTCCATGTAACATGGGATGGAGCATGCCTTTAAGGCTAAGAAGGGCCTGCAATCACCAATCTGGGGGTAAAGTTGAATAAAAAGGGGTGTTGCCTTTAAGGGTAAAAAGTGAGGAGAGTGGGAGGGGTGACAGATTCTGCAGGAGGGCCCCAGTACATGCAGTCTGAGGAGAATCTAATGTTCCTCTATGTGTATACATATTTTATTCCTCACATTTAATTTCACAAATGCATAAAATCACCTGTGCGAACAGGTAAACGCCAAGTTAACTCGAGTGAAGCCGGATATATCAGCTAGACACAAATATGTATTCAGTCTCTGGTTATTTCCTATAGATGGATCCAGTAGGGGAAACCCACCAGAGAGATGTTCCAGCCATATATATTCTCAGGACTGTCAAATAGAAAATGTCCCGGAGAACCAGCAGGTAGATGACGCTGATGTCTCACCAGAATCTGACCATAAAGTGATGGAACTTGTGTGAAAATCTGATTGATATTAAGGTTAAGGTTAAAGACAAAGCAGAAAAGACATATAATGGCTGATCAGCAGTGTAAGGAGGGGAGACGTCACTGAAGGTGACCTAGAGCCCATCATCTGCTCATCACATGCAGATAATCTATTCTGTCACTGTGTGTTTCCTACAGATGGACTCATGGAAGGAAACCCACCAGAGGAATGTCCCAGCAGTCTATATTCCCAGAACAGTCCAGAAGAAAAGCCAAGTGTCCCAGAGAACCATCAGGTAGATGAAGCTGAGATTTCTTCAAATCCTCTATAGATGGTAATGCAGCTTTCTACTAAACCTTTCTGCGGTCTCTTTCATGTTGATGGCTATGGTAGGTAGTGGTGTCTGGTTTCATGAATCATATTATTGCATTTCCACCTTTTTGGACATCCAATTTGCAATTGAGATTAAGTGTGGAACAAATGTAAAGTTCTTCAGTGTAAATCACAGACTAACTGCACATTGCAACCAACTGGTGCTAAAGCAAACAGAATATTGTCATGCACTGAATGAAGCATTAAAGGGGTTGTCCCGCGGCCAAAACGAAAAATTTTTCACACCCTAGTCCCCCATGTTAAGCAAGCATCACAAACTACCCATGTAAATCGGTTTTTAGAGCGTTTCTACTCACCATGAAGCTGTTTCATGAAGTTATAAAAACCTTCTTCCAAGATGGCCACCGCCATTTCCCAAGGTGCACCGCTGGTCTTCTCCCATGGTTCACCGTGGATGTTCTTCTCCAGTCTGAGCTCCACTGCCTATTACAGCCACCTCATTGGCTGATCGGCACCACGTGACGGGGCGGAGCTACGCGATGATGCTGAGAAGGGGGAGAAGCCAGGACACCGCTCGTGAGCCCGGACCCTCCAGAAGAGGATTCTTCTCTGCGCAAACACGACTGTTGCGGCGACCAGAGGAGAAGTTTTCTGGTCGCCATGGAGACGGGGACGCCAGCACCGGAGGGGGTAAGTATATAACTTCTGTATGGCTCATATTTAATGCACGATGTATATTACAAAGTGCATTAATATGGCCATACAGAAGTGCTGAACCCCACTTGCTTCTGCGGGACAACCCCTTTAAGTTAGTTATTGTAAGAGTTGCAATCAAAATGATTCAACCCACATTGCAGATTAGGTACATTTTCCAAATTTAGAAAGCTTTTTGTTTGCTTTTTGCAATCAAACAAGAGGAATGTAAATTGCTCAACACAACTAAAATAACAAGTGGTCTCTGACTTCTCCACAAGATGCCAGACATTTGGATCAGGTGTGCTTGAGATAAAATAGATCAGATACCTGGACTGGCAAGAGCTTTGCTGACTGTGATGTTTGATTACATGTTAGAAATACAGATAAGTGAAGAGACTGGTCTAAAAAGGTAAAAGAAACAATCATTGCCTTGTTCAAACAAGGAAAGGGGTGCGAAAGATACAAAAGTATTGAATGTTCCTAGAGATATAGCTGAATGTAGTTCACAAGCTCAAAGTTGCAGGAACACTGGCTACACTATCTAGACATGGCAGAAAGAGTCGCCACTAGATACTGGGGGAGGCAGTTGGTCAAAAACCCTTCAGTGGCTGCAAAAGGCCTGCAGCAAGATCTGGTGGCAGCAGCACTGAGGCTCCTGTTTATATAGTAAGATACATACTAAAAGCTGAACTCCAACATGTCCACCTCTACAGACCCAAAAGCATTCAACTTTCATGAGACTTTCAAGAAAATAGTGAGTATAACAATACCAAATACATCTAATAATAGTATTTTTGGCTGAAAAAAACACAGTTGTTTATTCAGTTGGGTCTATGACACCAAATGTTGATCCAGAGAAAGACAAAAAAAACCCTCAATCAGTTATAAGCTAATTTTCCTCATTTTAGGGCAAAATTTTCTGGCAATCAGAACAATTTTAAAATCACCAACACTTCTGAAGTAATCGGGGATATAATATGTAATATTATTAGACTCCAAGTTCATCTAGTACTCTTAGTGAGTTCTCCATTACCACATCCTCCGGCAGAGAGTTCCATAGTATCACTGCTCTTACAGTAAAAAAATAAGCCCTTCTATGTTGGTGTAGAAACCTTCTTACCTCTAGATGTAGTGGGCACCCCCTTGTTACAGTCCTGGGTATAAATAGATGATTGGAGAGATCTCTGTATTGTCTCCTGATATATTTATAAATAGTAATTTATCAGGGCTCGAACCCACGACCAAGAGAAGGGTATTGGTATACAATGGGAGATTGAGGGGCTACAGAGGCAGATCTTGAAGATGTGCAACTCTGCGCCAGAAGTCTGCATGCTGCTGCCAGGTGACCGCCGCTAATATTAGGGTTTCTTAAATCAATGCTGTTTACCAGTTACCGGAAAAAGGTATTCTTTATTATTAACCTCCTCACTGACGAGGAGCTTGACTGGGCCTTGCTATACATAGAGACTGTCAGCAAACTCCTCAACAGGCTCAACACTTTCATGCCCACTATGGGTCAAATCTTCGATGATCCAAACCGTTGTGCCATGGCTGATGGGAGGTTGCATGGCCCACGACAAGGGCAAACCTTCTATTGCAGAATATACGGCAGAATTCCATCGCTGGGAAAATGACACCACATGGAATCCTGCTGCATAGCAGAATGATTTTCGCCGGGGTTTATCTGAGTGGGTAAAAGATGAACTTACCAAAGTGGAGACTCCTGATAATCTGGAAGACTTGATCCAGTTATGCATTCAGATTGACCAGATACTTTTTGAGCAGTGAAGGGAGAGATTGCGGTTTGCGGACACCAGAACCCAGAACTCTGTCAGTCAACCCACACTTAGTCCCCACCAAAGGACTGAAGCCACCCAAACCTATTCAGGTAGATGTCATCCGCAGACCTCTCTCTATCACAGAAAAAGAAAGGCGCTGGGCTGAAAAATCTGTGCATCTATTGTGAGAGCTTGGGACCTTATGGCCTAAACTGTCGAAGCAAGCCCCAAAGGACTCTTGCTTTGCCCCATGCCAAGTCAATGGTCAATCCAGCCATCATGAAACAAGGGGATGCTATCCAAAACACCTTTGTACCAGTAATTCAGCATGATATGTTAACCCTTCCCCCACTCCACCATTTTGTCCTTCCAGGTGATTAGAAGACTCAGTGCTCAGCAGTGTTGGATTCAGGAGCGGGTGGGGAAGTTCATTTACTTAACATTCGCTCGTGACAAGGACATTGCAACCTGACTCCAGTCCATACCGATCAATATAGAAACCGTGGGTGGGTCACCCTTGTCTTCAGGCCCATTCGCACAGGAAATAATTGAGCTGGAACTCCACATGAACCCTGACCACCACGAGACAATCAGCTTCCAGCTCATCTCATCCCCCAAGTTTCCAGTGATTCTCGGGATCCCCTAGTTTTCTACTCCTAATCCCTCTTTCAACTGAGAAACCAGGACCATTGCCTTCCCTTCAGAAAACTGTAAGGAAAACTGCTGGTTTTGGGACAGATGGCACCATCTGCCCCTAAACCAGTGCAAGACCTCGAGGACAGTCAACAGGACCTAGATAAATTACCAGTTCACTACCATATGTTTAAGAATGTTTGCAGCGAGAAGAAGGCTGACTAGCTGCCACCTCACCGTCCATACGACTGTACTATTGAGCTGCTCCTTGGTTCTTCTATTTCATTTAAGCGTATCTTCAACCTCACAGAACCAGAGTTAGGGGCCCATCAGGAACATCTGGATGAGAATCTAGAAAAAGGCTTCATCCAGCCATCTTCCTCTCTGGCAGGAGCACCCATTTTCTTTGGTAAAAAGATTCAACTCTTTTTATACGTACATCGACTACCCGTAACTAAACAAGATAACCATTAAGAATCGCTACCTTCTCTCATTAATCCCAGAACTGTTGGAGAGCCTTTGGGCAGTCAAGCTCTTTACGAAACTGGACCTCAGAGGAGTATATAATCTGGTGCGGATTCGGCCCAGAGACAAATGGAAGACTGCCTTCAGGATAAGATATGGACAATTTGAGTCCTTAGTGATGCCGTTTGGTCGTTGCAATGCTCCTGCTACCTTCCAGCCCTTTATCAACGGTGTGTTTCAAGACCTGTTGGATCAATTTGTAGTGGCATATCTCAACGACATCCTCATATTCTCTGACAATTTGGAGGAACATTGTGGACACGTTCAGGTGGTCTTGGAATAACCTCTACATCAAGTTAGAGAAATGTGAGTTCAGACAGACCCAAATTTAATTCCTGGGATACATTATCTCCCCAGAGGGCTTAACTATGGATCCCAGGAAGATGAAAGCCGTCCGGGATTGGCCTATTCCAAAGAATTTGAAGGAAGTACAGCACCTGATTGGTTTCGTAAATTTCTACCTAAAATTTATCAAGGACTTCTCAAAAGTCATCTCTCACATTACCTCCCTCACAAAGAAAGCATGCATGTTTTCCTGGTCCCCAGAGGCTCAAAATGCTTTCGAGAAACTAAAGACTGTATTTACTTCAGTACCAATACTGATCCACCCAAAACCCAGAGCTGTCTTTTGTCATGGAGGTGGACTCCTCACGACTTTGCGGTGGGAGCCATTTTGTCATAGTGAATGGGAGATAAGATGTAACTACATCCTTGCGCATTTCTAACCTACATGTTATCACCCGCAGAGATAAACTACAATGTTGGGAACAAGGAGCTTCTGGCCATCAAAGTGGTTTTCACCGAGTGGAGACACCTCTTCGAAGGAGACCATCACCCAGTGATGGTTCTTACTGACCATAAAAATTTAGAGTTCCTCTGCACTGCCAAGAGGTTGTCTGTGAGACAAGCATGATGGCCCTTGTTCTTCTCCAGGTATAATTTCATTCTGTTCTACCACCCTGGTTCCCGAAATGGCAAGGCAGGTATATTGTGCAGGATTTGTGTAGAGTCTGAAGAGAGAGCAAATGCGACACAATTGTGTCCCCAAGAAATTGGGGAGCATCTTACACTCTGAAGACCTAACAAAGATTTAGAGAGAATACAAAAAAGACCCATTCTTGAGTTGTGCTTCAAAGGATGGGAAGCTTTTCTTTACAGAAGGGCTTTGGTGGCGAGAACACCAACTGTATGTTCCCGAGGCTGGTCGACTCGAAGTCCTTAAATTAGTCCACGATTCCATGCTGGCCGGTCACCTGGTGGTCACAAAGACTTCAGAACTTCTACTTTGTTTCTTTTGGTGGCCTGACTGCAGGAGGGATGTGAAGAAGTATGTAATCTCTCTTGCAAGGTATGTGCTCGGAACAAGACGCCATGTGCTCACCTGCTGGGCTTTCTACAGTTCCATTCAGGCTATGGGGATCTATATCCATGGACTTTATAGTTGATCTGCCCCCCCTTAAAACGGATGACTACTGTCCTTGTGGTTGTGGACCAACTTACGAAGATGGCTCACTACAGCCCCATAGAAAAAAATCTCACTGCCAAACAGACCACGAAGTTGATGATCCAGAAAATTTTCTGACTACATGGAATTCCAGATGATGTGGTCTGTGACAGAAGGGTCCAGTACACCTCAAGGTTTTAAAGACAATTCTGCAGGGTCTGCATATTACCGTAAAACTCTCCTTTGCTTTTCATCCACAGATTAACGGCCAGACGAAAAAAACAAATCAGACTTTGGAGCAATATCTCTGGTGCATTATCTTCCATCTACAGGATGATTGGGTGGATTTATCAACAGCAGAGTTCAGCTACAACAATGCTCAACACCGTTCAACTGCCCAGAGCTCATTTTATTCCAACTATGGTACACATCCTGTCTTTATGCCTGGCCTCCCTATCAACACTCCAGTCCCATCGGTTAACTATAGACTGACGGCGTTAGCAGAAATGCAGAAGCAACTAAAAAAACCTAATAGGAAACCCAGAATAGCTTTAAGAAGGTGTCTGACCCTCATCGCCAAGCAGCTCCTACCTTCCAGGTTAGAGAAAAGGTGTGGTTAGCCTCCAAGAACCTTAAGGTGCAAGTGCCCTCTCCCAAACTTCAGGAAAGAAACTAGGGACCTTTCCCAATTGCAGAAAGGGTCAGCCGCAGCCTGAGGATTCATCCTGTGTTTCACGTTTCCCTACTAAAGCTATATCATCAGAATACTTTTGTGGGAAGACATCAACCACCTCCTCATGTGAAAGTTCAGGGCCAGGACGAGTTCATGGCAGAGAAGATTCTAGACTCCAGACTTCAGAGAGGTAAAATACAGTACCTTGTGACATGGCAAGGGTATGGGCCAAAGGAGAGCTCCTGGCAGCCAGAGAAAAATGTGCATGCTCCGAGAGTCACACAGGAGTTTAACAGGAGATACCCTGTAACCTGGGATGTCCGGAGACCATCCTCAAGGAGGGGGGCTACTGTCAGGGCTCGAACCCACCTCTTGTTTTCCAGTCAGCAGCTCTCTCCGCTAGGTTTTCCAGGACATGAACAGTTCCCTCGCTGAAACCTAGCCTTTTTCTGTATTTCCCAGTTACCTAGTTCCTGCCTCCTGCTCCTGTTCCTGATTGCACTTCCTATATAAGCCTAGCCCTGCCATTCCTTCAGTGCGTCATTATTGTGCTCTACCACCTTGATCAAGGTACTCTTCCTCCTGCTCATCTGCAATTGTACCGATACCTCCTGCTGTTAAGCTCTAGCTTCAATTTGACTAGGCTTCTGTCTCATCCCAATTGTACTGCATACCGATACGTCCTGCTACTGACCTGTGGCTTCCATTTGACTACACTTCCATGTCAACCCATTGTACTGCATTCCGTGACTTCTCGATAATGACTCCTGGCTTACTTGACTACTCTCCAGTGCCCAGCTCGGCTACTACACCTGGGCTTCAATCCAGCGGCTGAAAGACATTACAAATTAAGTAGTTCCTCAGCATTTTTTTTTAAAAACTAAATAACCACAATTTTAATAACCTCTCTGGGTACTGTAGTCCCCCCATTGCAGCTGAGCTCTGGGTCACGGAGGGGGCCATGCTGGCTTTCCCCGCCTGCAACATGCAGATTGATGTCTATCTTCCTATAAAAAAAAGGGGAGGGAGCCATCAGTCTGCAGGATGTGGGAGGGAGAAGCCAGCACGGCCCCCTCCGACTCAGAGCTCAACTCCAAGCCAAACTTCATGAACCGGTGACCGAATTCCTTTCGGGAGCAATTGTAGCCTAGACAGGGCATCCACTTTGACATGACTGATGACTACTGCTGTAAGGTCATTTTTGTAACTGTCTGCTGACTTGTACTATATTTGTCTCACAGCTTTTGTATCAGGATGAAGATCTGACTGATATTAATACTACAGAAACAAATGCGAGGTGCGATCAGCGGTGTAAAGAGGGGATTCCTACAGGTAACCGCCCAGGTGAGTAGTAACCACTAAATACAGCAGAGAGGAGTCACAGATTCTCCTCGGTCACATTCTTATCTCTCAGCTGTGAGTGAATGCGGTTTCTTAGAATCCCACTCCCTTACATTGTACTGTATATTATACATTTCCGCAGTGTGTAATCTCACCGTAATAGGCCGCCTGCACGTGGGCGGAAATCCTGCGGGATTTCCGCCGCTCAAAGCCTGCATAGGAGGCATACAAGGAACCCATGGGGCCCCAGAGCAAAACCCAGAATGCCTCCTCCCTCCCCATGGATAAATATAATATAATATGTTTTTCTCTCTAGGCCCAGACTGCCACTAAGATTTCTTGCAGCCAAAACTTGCTTCAGCCCACTCCCCCCAGCAAGCTGCTGCTGCCGCCACTAGTGAACTTTTCAATGCCCCCCCAATAATATGCCCACTGTGGTCCCACTGCATAGCTATGTCCCACGTTGTGATCTCACTTTATGGAATAGTGCCCCTGCTGTGGGCTCAGTTAGTAATGTGACTCCCTTTGAGGTTTGAATTAATTATGTGACCACACTTTTTGCTCTCAATTAGTATTATGATCTCCCTCTGTTCCCCTAATCAGTGGCATAACTAGAGTCATATGGGACCCAGAATAAAGTTTTAAATATCAAAAAATATCCTTCCATATCATGTTCATCTCCAAGTGGCTTCATCATCCTCCCATGTCCCCAAACAACTCCCATCATTCTCCAAGATCCTGCAAACAGTCCTTATAATCCCCCAAACAACCCCAATCCTCATGTACCTAACCAGCCCCCATCATACTCCACTCTCCCCCAACAGCACCCATCATCTTCCATTGCCTCCGTCATCCACAGGTTCACAGTGTGACCTTGCTTCTTTTCCCCAGCGCCGTCACTCAGACTGCAGTGAACGCCGGAGCCGGGGAGGGAGGAAGGAGGTCACTCTGTCAGCCTGTGAGAGAGAGCGGGACATGGCAGTACCGTGAATAAGACTGTCCGCACTAGTAGCAGCAGGTGACGCCATAGCTTTAAGAGCGCTAAACTAGGTGGCCGTAAGATTGTGCAGTTGCCACACGCCTCCCCGCCCCGGCCTAGTCCTAGTCTGATGTGACAGCATATAGAATTATTGTATGTACTAAGCTGTCTTATAGATGAGCAGTTCTACATTGACTGTACACTGTGTGTTACTGACATCCGGCTTCATGGGAGATTTTATATGAGTTCTTTATGGAAAAAAAGAAACTAATGTTGGTGCAGAAATGGCCGAACTCCATCTGTATGGAATATACTATTTCTGTAGCTTGGGCTCGGAGATCTATCAGGGACCGGAAGCCGGGACTTGTGGAGGACTCTGCTGCAAGTTAGTTTCATGCTCCTTTTACAGATCCCCCAGGATACCCATGTTATTGATGAAAGTCCTGTTAGTTACTTGTAAGTCCTGATTCACATCTGTAGTTTTTGTTGATGTTTTCTGCACTGACAATCTCTTGGTATTTAAGTGAGCTGCAAACCAAGCAACTTCGATTATAGAGTGATTCTCACTCACTTGCTCTGTCAGGACCCGTAATGCCTATTTTGAGTGATTACTGTCAGCCTGTGTAAAAGCACCATTAGATGATGATTACATTTTGCTACATGACTTGTTATTTGTATAGAAATGTTATAAAATAGCAGTATCATTTATAAGGTTTATAATATTAAAGAATAATCAGCTTTACTCTCTGCAGATGACGGTACCGGGAGCTCAGAGGGATGTCTGATATCTGCAGATACTAAAGCAGAGGATTGTGGTATCACACAAGATACATATGAAGAACCTGCCATTATCCCAGATATCTCCTCAGCCCTTCACAGCAAAGATCCATCATTCAATCTTCCTATACAGGTCCTATCGTCTGATTTATCACAGACTGATAGGCAGGAGAAATGTCTCAGAAGGGGAGAACATCAAAGAGCTGACACAGGGGAGAAGCCGTATTCATGTTCAGAATATGGGGAATGTTTTACAGAGGAATCACATCTTGTTAGACATCAGAGAAATCACACTGGAAAGAAGCAGTTTTCTTGTTCCGAATGTGGAAAATGTTTTGCAGGGAAATCAAAGCTAGTTCAGCATCAGAGAATTCACACAGGAGAGAGGCCGTTTTCTTGTTCAGAATGTGGGAAATGTTTTGCATTCAAATCAGTCCTTGTTGATCATCAGAGAATTCACACAGGAGAGAAGCCATTTTCTTGTTTAGAATGTGGGAAATGTTTTTCAAGGCAATCACAGGTAAGTAGACATAAGAGAATTCACACACAAGATAAACCATTTTCTTGTTCAGAATGTGGGAAATGTTTTTTAAGCCAATCAAACCTTATTAAACATCAGAGAAGTCACACAGGAGAGAAACCGTTTGCTTGTTCAGAATGTGGGAAATGTTTTGCACAGAAATCAGACCTTGGTAAACATCAGAGAATTCACACAGGAGAGAAGCCGTTTTCTTGTTCAGAATGTGGGAAATGTTTTATAGTGAAATCAGACCTTGTTAAACATCAGAGACGTCACACAGGAGAGAAGCCGTTTTCTTGTTCAGAATGTGGAAAATGTTTTGCAGTGAAATCAAGGCTAGTTCAGCATCAGAGAAGTCACACAGGAGAGAAGCGGTTTTCTTGTTCAGAATGTGAGAAATCTTTTGCATTGAAATCAGTCCTTGTTGATCATAGGAGAACTCACACGGGAGAGAAGCCATTTTCTTGTTCAGAATGTGGGAAATCTTTTTCAACTAGTTCATACCTTTTTAGACATCATAGAATTCACACAGGAGAGAAACCATTTTCTTGTTCAGAATGTGGGAAATGTTTTGCACAGAAACCCGTCCTTGTTAAACATCAGAGACTTCACACAGGAGAGAAGCCATTTTTTTGTTCAGAATGTGGGAAATGTTTTACAGTGAAATCAGACCTCATTATACATCAGAGAAGTCACACAGGAGAGAAGCCGTTTTCTTGTTCAGAATGTGGGAAATGTTTTACATTGAAATCAGTCCTTGTTGATCATCAGAGAAGTCACACAGGAGAGAAGCCATTTGCTTGTTCAGAATGTGGGAAATGTTTTTCAAGGGAATTAGATCTTATTATACATCAGAGAAGTCACACAGGAGAGAAACCGTTTGCTTGTTCAGAATGTGGGAAATGTTATGCAGGGAAATCAAAGCTAGTTCGGCATCAGAAATGTCACACAACAAAGTAGCCATTTTTATGTTCAGAATGTGGGAAATGTTTTAAAGTGAAATCATTTCTTGTTGATCATAAAAGAATTCACACAGTAGAGAAGCAGTTTGTATGTCCAGAATGGGGGAAATGTTTTACTTAGTAATCATATTTACTGCTACATCAAAAAGTACACACAGGAGAGAAGCCATTTTTTAAAATTTGTTTTTGTCAAACCATACAAAAAATGTAAAAGGTAAAGTGACATGTGCACAAAAGGGGAAGTTATTTGCATCACTAAATGATGAATAAGAAATGTATGTAATTATCAATAAACATTTGTAATCCAGAAACAAATAGTATCCAGATAACTCATACACAAGAAAAGGGAATCAATTTAGAGCAGTAAGTGCTGAATAAGAAATGTATGTAATTACTGATAAACATCTGTAATCCAGAAACAAATACTATCCAGATAACCCGCCTTTATATCACCCGTGTACATAGAATATTTCACACTGATACATATAACTGCATCTCTGTGCTGGATTATGGTTTTCTCCAGCAGGTTTCGGGGTATTTTGTAGCTTCCGAATTGTATAGAGTGCACACATCATCGACCAGATCAGACACAAATGCTGGTCTAAAACCGGGAGAGTCTCTACAATGTATAAAGGCTCAGGCTTTTTATTATAACACATGATAACCGCCCTTTAATGGGCGTGCAACAGATTACATCAGTAACATATAGGATTCTCATTTTTTGGATCATATAGAATCCCCCCCCCCCCTTCCTGCCCACCTTCTCTCAAGTCCAATGTATAAGCAAGTCTTTGTCTTACGTACTTTCAGTTTTGAGCACATGTTTGTATCTCTTTGTTGTGAGCTGGATTATGGAGAAGTTTCTGTGTGGAGGATGGGAAAGGACTGGGGAAACACTCAGTATTGAATACAAGCAATAACAACACTGTGATTTAACTCTTTCCTTATGCAGCAGAGTTCCACATTAGGCTGAAGTCACAAAACACACATAATACGTCTAATTTAGTACAAATCGATAGACATTTTATACTAACTAATCATCATGTCTATCACAATCCCCCCTTAAAATGTCTATCCTCTAACTCTCTATCTAATTTTCACAGTTCTCTGCGCATGAGCCTATAACTGGAGCGCGTTGAAGGTTCGTTTTAGGGTCTTCAAGGGGGTGTAGGAGTTGTCCACTCCTTCTGGGGATGCATCCAGCGAACTCATTGTGGGAGCGGCTTTTCCAGCATCAGTTTCACATTTCTCTCTGACACGGGATAACACAGCGGACTAGAACAGAAAATGTAATCATCAGTTCACATACGACAGCGACGCCCGTCTGTGCCAGGATCCTTTACCACCCGCTCATCCATGGCGAGTGCTGGTCCCAAAGGTTAGCTCTTTTTAGTTAGTGCGGTCAGCTTCTTAATGGCAACTGCGTCTTTACCCGCGGGTCACGTGTCGTCTGGGATGTAGGTACAACAAGTCTCCCCTATCATCTTACAGACACCCCCTTTTTAGCCAAAATCATATCTAAGGCCATTCTATTTTGAAAAGTCATAGTCGAGGTAGGTCCTATTGGTCGACTAGTCCCTATAAGGCATCTCTAGTGTAATTTATAAACCGCTGCTAATTATAATAAACATAATTAATCCAGTCAACGTTTATTTACCATAATGATCAGGAAAATGGACTCGAATCTAGTTTTAACTTGGTCTCTATTTTTTTAAAACTCGTCAGGTACCCCCCTTGGCTATCCTATGACGTCAATGTAAACTACCACCAGGGGTCTCTCTTCTTGCTCTAGTATAATGTTACAATACTAGTAGCGTGCACAGGTACGCACAGCCTGGGACTCCCTAATCTTCACCCACACCAATGTCCCTCCTGGAGATAGTCCGGATGGTGAACACGTCCAGGCCGCCTGCACTGACCCTACACTACCTAGTGACAAGACTGGAAGGAACCGCCGTACCAATGCGGAAAACAAGGATAGACCAACATAACAGGATAACCACAAAACACAGACTGAGTTGGATCGAGATAGAGTAACTATTGGGGGTAACCTCATTATCCTCAATGTTGTCTGACAGGATGTGGAGGAGCATAAGGGCTTTACTAAGGCACACTCCCCTGTCCAATTACCCTCCAGGCGGGTCCTCTACCTCATGTCTCCACAAAACCAGTAAACGTCTCCTAAGGACTGAACCTGATTCTGGATCCATTCCCCTCCTATCGTACCGTAGGAGGAGCAATACCCATTGGTGAGTTCCCCAAAAATCTCCCTCCACCCTGCCTATTTGCCTGGCAGGTGTAGTTTCCAGGGTAGTCAGTAATACTCTCTCCGGTGCAAAACACTTAAGTAGTTATAGAGTATTCCTTCTTCCACTTCTCACGGACAGTGTAATTGGAAATGTTCGTGAAGAGACTGATAAACCACTCTTCAGCATCTACAGGGAAATTTAGGGGGACCATCCCCGAGTGTAGTCGGGCACTACTGCACACGCAACAGTTAGACTTGTTGCTCCTGTTAGCATTGTACCTCATCAACTCCAACCAGAGATTCTGGTCAGATTAGCCAGTCGCTACTGTCAAGGTGTCCTCAAAAGGTAGGGTCGGCTATGATCATCATGTTTGTCAAGGTCTTTATCTTACGGCGGAGGGGGTTAATTATGGGCACGGGACTAATTATGGGCACGGGACTTCCATTCGGGTGCATCTACCATATCCCTTATTTTAAACTTCCCTAAGGGATCTGTCCTCCCGTATCGGTATGTCCCCAGACTGTAAGTCCCCTGTCCCCGTCCCCCCCCCCCCCCCCCGTCCCCGTCCCCGTCCCCCGGGCTTGGGATCTCCCATGGTTAGTGTAAAAACCGCATTAAAACCAAGCAACATACTAAGTTCAGCCTTCCAATACCTGCTGTCCTTATTATTCTCAAGGAGGGTTATACGACTGATTAGGGATTTCCCGCTCTTATCTTTCTTATTTAAGGCACTTCGCGGTTTATAGGACCAGTCTATTCCTGTGTTACATCCCACTAATCCCCAATAATGGCAGTCTTCTCCCCAGACGTTATCAGTGGCGCAAACATATTGTATTCCCCGGGTATGTAAGTCATATAACCAGCTGGACTGAGCTAAATCTGGCCTGCAGTGGGATCTTGCGCCTAGACACGGGACCACAGTACAATAGTCGAAGGAATATGTGGCTACTTGAGCATTGGACGAGTTATACTAGAAGGTAACCATACCCTCATATTCTTCCAACTAAGGATTCCAGTTGCCACCCTCCTCTTTCACTAGCCCTAACCAGAGTAATGTCCTTGGCACAACTAAGACTGGTCTCCCGGATCTGAAGCTTTCTTACAGTATGAAGCATGGATCCATGTAAGTCTTTCGGCTAGTTTCACAGCTGTGGCAGTAGTCAGAAGCAGCTGGTAGGGGCCATCAAATCGGGGCCTAGGAGGGTGCTTCCTGGGGAACTTCTTGACGCACACCCAATCCCCAGGCTACAAGATATGTGTCCCAGTGTCTGCCGCTGAGTCTGGAAGAGAACACCTGTGCATAGGCTTTGGTTAGTTCTTTAACAACGGAAATCACATACTTAGTCAACACATCAGATTGTAATTGTAACTACTGAGGATAGTAACGACCTAGCCTTGGGGCTAGCCCAAACAATCTCGTAGGGAGATAATGCATGATCCCCCCTGGGTTCATATCTAACACTGTATAAGGCTATTGGATGGCAGTCTTTCCAAAGTGGTGTCATTTTTAAGTATCATACTTTTTAGCGTGCCACTACGTCTCTCCACCTTTCCACTACTCTAAAAATGGTAGAGTATGTAAAAGGCCTGGGATACACCCAGAGCAGACATGACATGTTACATTCACCTGCGAAGTTTATACCTCTGTCTGACTCTGAATCACTTCTGGTACCCCATATTCACAGTTTACCTCGTTCATGAGCTTCTTTGCGGTTACCTACTTGTTTGCCTTGGTAACAGGGTCGGCCTCCAACCTGCAAAGACATCAACAACAACAAGCACGTATTCATACTTCCCAACAAGTGGGAGCTGAACGTAGTCAATTTGCAATCCCTGAAATGGGTAGAGTGGTCCCGGCAAGTGTGGTGTGGCAAATTTACTTCTGCCCTGACTCACCTATGGCATAGATCATGCTAAACTGGACAAATGATGCAGCAGCTACAGAGAACCTAGAAGTCGCCCGTCCTCTTTCAAGCGTCGTCGTCATTGCTGCTTTACTAGGTGGGTCTTTCCGTCCATCAGCTGGGCCATCATGGGATACAGGAACTGTGGTGGGCAAGTGCTGTTGACTGTTCACCACACGCTGTCCTGTTTCTGCTGCTCCCATATAAGTCCATTTATCCTTTCCTTCCTTGCTGGCTTGTAACTGTAAAAGTCTTTAGCATATCAAAGTCCAAATTTTGTCAATGTCCAAAGTTTTTACCACTAACTCATGCCGTCAGTATCTTTTCTTCTTTCTTCCACGGCTTGAGGGCTGCTGCCTTTGCTATGCTGTCAGCGAGGGTGTCGTCTCTCGCCTCCCCAGTGTAGGAATCGGTGCGAACTCTCAACTTTGTCAGGTAGAAATAGGGCCTCCATGCGACTCTGTACCGCTGCACCATTCTCGATTGGTTGTCCTGCTAAGGTAAAAAAACTGTCTGGCCTTCCATATTGGGCCGTAATCATGAGCTATGCCAGATGCATACCAGGAGTCAGTGTAAAGGATTGCCGGTCTTACCTCTCGCCACTCTACTCGCCTCAGTGAGGGCCTTCCATTCCGCTTCTTGTGCTGAGACATGCGAAGGCAGAGCTTCTGCTTCTAGGACATCTTGCTGTGTGACCACTGCATATCCGATGTGGAGTCATCAATTCTCACCCTGGTACCATCTGCAAAAAGCTCAACATATGCATTATCAACAGGGGTTCCGGTAACTGTTTGCATACCTGCAGTTTCTTACTGTATTAGTACTAAATAATCGTTTTGTTTTTTGTTTTTTTTAAACCCAATAGCTGATCTACAACACCTAGATCATCTATGACCCAGATCACCTATGCCTCCCCCCTTTTGAACCGGAATACTCAATGGAAAAAAGAGTAATTGCGTTCAAACTAGTACAAGTTGAAAAAGGAAACCAAGAGGCACAAAAACAAGCACTTTGTAGGTCAAGGTGACATTGTATGCAGCGAAGTCTGAGCGAAAATATCCTTTAGATTTTTTTTTTCAGGTCGCAGTTAGCATTTTTTAACACAAGGGGGCGCAACACAAGTCAAATTTTACGTCACCCAGTGTAATAGTATTTCAGGGAACGTCCAGCGTTTAACTTTCACTCTCCTGTCGGAATATAATTATAGATTCAGTGTAGACTGACACTAGAATATACAAAAGACTTAGGGAAAAAACTAAAGAATACGGATGAATTAACATCCTACTCTGGGCAATTTAGTCCCTCTTTCTTCACATAAAAAGTAAAATTACTTCATCAAATTGCGTGAAAAAGTTTGCTGGGTGACTATAGGGAAATTATTCCATCTGTAGGAGCCTTCCGTAACATCATCTGTCTGAGCATCCATTGGAGAAGCGGGCAGTGGAAAACAGAGCCCCTGGGAACATGAGAGAGCGTCCCCTGTCAAGTGCAGCAAAATGGCCGCCAGAGGCAGAAAGGGCGGGGCTACAAATCTCCCAGGTGAGGCAAGATGGCTGCCGGAGGAATGGGCGGGGCCAGGAGCAGCAGCACTTCCAGGTGAGGCAAGATGGCCGCTGGAGGAGGAAGGGGCGGGGCCAGGTCCTGTCCCGGATGGGGAGGGACCGGAAGTAACATCACACACCCTGAAAGTGAGCACATGGGGGGAAGTAACTTCAGGGTGGGGGGAAGTAACTTCAGGGTGGGGGCAGGGCTCACCAAATTTGCTGCAAAGTCACACTATGTGGGGTTGTAAACATTGCAAGCGCGGCCGCCATTACAGGGAGGGGCTGTAGTCAACACAAAGGCATTACATTGTTCATTAGCAATACACATACCCCACTACATGCTTTCCTCTCTTGAATCTCTTAACTACGTTATACCAAAGAACTAGCTAAAACACCTTTCTTTCTGCTGGGCTTCCTGCTCATCTTCTGAAAACTTTCTACAATCTATCTTACCATACTCATTTCTGCTTATCTGTCCATAACCTGACATTTCTTTCTGCAACTTTTCCTGGTCCTTTTCTTTGTAAAACGCTTCTACGTGTTTTGCATATTCCAAAACATCCTGTACTGATCCCTCATTCTATTCTACCTGCTTATTCTATCCTATCCGAAGTTTCTGGACACAGAAGTGTTCCTCTTGTAAAATCTGCTTTCTTCAAATCCTTCCAATATAACCTCTCTTTCCCACTCAGATTACAATGCACATTAATTCTACAAAATACAAGACAACGGGAACGGAAGGGTTAATTGGGAAATGCTTTAGTGGCTTAACTTCAGTCCACTCTCTTATCAGCAACCCTCCCCCAATAATAAACACTGCACATTCTTTAAATTAAACGTCTGAAACACACAAAGACTTATTATTTTCAATGACCAAGAGTTTCTGGAGACGTCAGCCGTCACAAAGCACGGCTATATTCCTGCGTATATACCTTTTCACATATGAGAACATAACACGCTCAATCATAAAGGTAAATATGCGTATCATAAATCTTCCTAACCTCACACTAGTTTACCTAGGAGTAAGTGTCTCTCTCCGGCGTGCTCCCTCAGACTTAAATAGCCGAGTCCGCCCTTTTGACACATTAACCCTCACAGAATTTATCTCTTGGTCTTGTATACACAATTTTTAACCGTCTCAGACATAGCAGCCACAGCATACAAAATACCCCTAGACAGGTAACATGGTGATAATCGGGTGGACAGAACTAGAGTTATTACCTGCCTTTCAGTGAAGGTCTAGTCTGGATCAGATACAGGCAGTTTAGCAGTTGGAAATCAGCTCACAACGGTAGATTTTACATAAAGCAATCTTACCGTGTTCTGTAGATTTTTGGGCCCCTGAGTTCCGCATGCTATCTGCCGGTCTCTATACGTTCCAGGCTCTGACCTCACAGATCCACCCGCCCACCCAGTGACGCCAATTTGTGCTGGATTATGGTTTTCTCCAGCAGGTTTCGGGGTATTTTGTAGCTTCCGAATTGTATAGAGTGCACACATCATCGACCAGATCAGACACAAATGCTGGTCTAAAACCAGGAGAGTCTCTACAATGTGTAAAGGCTCAGGCTTTTTATTATAACACATGAGACCCGCCCTTTAATGGGCGTGCAACAGATTACATCAGTAACATATAGGATTCTCATTTGTCGGATCATATAGAATCCCCCCCCCTTCCTGCCCACCTTCTCTCAAGTCCAATGTATAAGCAAGTCTTTGTCTTACGTACTTTCAGTTTTGAGCACATGTTTGTATCTCTTTGTTGTGAGCTGGATTATGGAGAAGTTTCTGTGTGGAGGATGGGAAAGGACTGGGGAAACACTCAGTATTGAATACAAGCAATAACAACACTGTGATTTAACTCTTTCCTTATGCAGCAGAGTTCCACATTAGGCTGAAGTCACAAAACACACATAATACGTCTAATTTAGTACAAATCGATAGACACATTATACTAACTAATCATCATATCTATCACAGTCTCTAAACTTGTTTCTAACTGTTCATAAAAGATTACTTGTATAACTTACATGTTTGTGTTTGGGCCGATCTTTCTTCTTCCTTTCGATATTTTAACAGAACTGATGGAGATGATCCTTTCATTTATGATAACCATAAGAACCGTATTCCACCACTGAGCCCAGCAAGGGCGTCTCCCCTCCATCTCATCACTATAGGGTCATATACTAGGAAGAGTCGCACACAGTAATATACAGCTGTGATCACATGGGAAAGGTTCTACAACTTCAGTGTAACATATCAGACTTTATTTATACAGGACTATACAACTTGGGGTACACAGCCCGATAACTCATGGGTCCTACGCAGTTCATGTTCAGGTGAGCTCTTAACATGCCAGGTTTCAAGAGAGCCAAGAGTTTTATACATAAGTGACAACTTGGGAAAGTTGCTGAGACATAATAGTCCATATTGGGGTCAAACATTTACAGATCAGGTAGATACTGCCAACAGAAATACATAAGATCTTAAATCGAGCCTTGCTAACCATTTTCTTTCCTGCATGGTTCAGGTAGCCGGCTCAAGTTTGACTCAGCCTTCCATCCTTCTGAGGTTGGGAAAATGAGCACCCAGCTTTGGTAGGGGGTAATAAATAAATTACATGAAAGCGCTGCAGAATAGGTTGGCGCTATACAAATACCAAGATGTATTTTATTTTTTAAAGCCAAACAGAACCCGGGCACACATCACCGTAATCCTGTAAGACTCATGCAGCAAAGGTTTTTTTTGTGCCAATCACCTCCATAAGAGTTCAGATTAACTCATTTTAATGGCTATAATGTGTAAAGAAGATGTATTGAAGGAAGGGTTTTGGATGAAATGTTGTGATGTGTCATTCAGCCAATATGTGTTCTTTGTATTTTATAGGCATTACAGGGTTAATTTCCCCTCCTGGGGAGGTGATTGGCACAGGAAACTATTGGTACGTGAGTTTCCTGGATTATGGAGTTGTGTTCCCCGGGTTCCGTTAGCCGTGAATGCTACGTCTGATCTTATGTATTTGTACTGACAATATCTGCCCAATCTCAGATTTATATTTTCACTTTCTGTGGTGATTGAATGTAAATGTTTGCACCCTGATATGGACTATTGTGCCGGACCGGCTCTTCCAAGTTACATTTTTGAAACAACAGAATGAACCTAATTCTTCTTTATTGATTTAATTAAAACAGCCAGTATTGATGGGTTTCGGAGACGCAGCCCCTTCCTCAGAAATCGCTGGGTAAAGTACAAAGTCCAATAATTAAGATAGGAGAACAAATAGAGTAAAAGTAATAATGAGAGAAAAAAGAAGAGATGCATAAAGAGAGTAAAAGTAACAAACAGACTATATGCTCAGGGGTTTACCATATTAATTTATATAGTTAGTGTGATTTGGTAAACAGACTAGTCTATATATATAAAATTGAATGTATGTCTGTATGCGTGCGTGCGTGCGTGTCTGTCTGTCTGTCTGTTTGTCTGTTTGTCCTTTATGCGCTACTACACCATTCATCCGATCGCCATGAAACTTTGGGAAGTTGTTGAGTACACTCCTGGGAAGATTATAGGCATAGTATAACTATCCTACGATAAATGGCGCGCGCGCGAGCGTCGTCGAAAATTACCACCCCCCCACGTAGATCGAATAAGTAAGCCACCTGCTATTGTGATGTCATCACTGATGTCATCAACATCGGACGCCCTTGAACATGCCCCAACATGTTCTATAAAGCTGCATTGTGATGTCATTAAGGCTCTATTTTGACACGTACAGCTTGGAACCACTAGAGCACGCCAGCCAATTACCATTGGAGTTGGAAGTGGGCAAACATGTACTAGGATATCTTCCTAAGAAGCCACAGCAGCCGGATAAATTGTATGTTGCACCCAACGGCTATTTTATTCAGCCCGCAAGGGGGAAGCAGCGGCCTACAAAATCTCATTCAGGTAGGTAGGTTCAGTTCTTGGAGGTTGGGGAATGCTTATGGGCAAGGCCTTATGTCTCATCCCAACTCGATTATTCAATTCTAAGCGCAAAAGAATTAGCGTCCAAATTTTATGTACGGAATTTAATTTTCTCACTTCCCAATGTCATAGAAACTTGAAATTTGGCACGAGCATTGATTATGTCATAAATAGGAAACGTTAATGGGTCCCAACTCGATTATTCAATTCAAAGCGCCAAAGAATTAGCGTTCAAATTTTACGTACGGAATCTAATTCTCTCATTTCCTGATGTCATAGATAGATAGATAGATAGACTGTATGCAATAACCCAGATAGATAGATAGATAGACTGTATGCAATAACCCAGATAGATAGATAGATAGATAGATAGATAGACTGTATGCAATGACACGTACAGCTTGGAACCATAAATACTAGAGCACGCCAGCCATTTACAGTCAGTCTCCATTGGAGTTGGAAGTGGGCAAACATGTACTAGGCTATCTTCCCAAGAAGCCACAGCAGCCGGATAAATTGGATGTTCCACACAACGGCTATTTTATTCAGCCTGCAAGGGGGAAGCAGCGGCCTAAAAAATCTCAGTGGTCGCTGCTGCCGTCATCTAGATATATAAAAACGAATGTATGTATGTATGTATGTCTTCGCAGCATTGCGCGACGGGTACGCTAGTAGTATGTATAGCTCATGAGTAGAGAAAGGAGAGTTTGTAAGAGTGACAGTAACAACCTAAGTCAGTGGTGGTAAACCTATGGCACGCATGCCAGAGACAGCACGCATAGCCCTCCCTGCTGGCACCCGCCACTGTTGGACGCTCACCATGATAGTGAAAACTGGCAGGGGTGCTACAGCTCCCCTACTGGTATTCACTCAGTGGCGCTGATTCCGGTGCACGCCGTGACTTCAGTGTGCACCCAGGATTCTCCTCCCCCTTTCCTGATGTTTCCTTTTAGGTTATGCGATAGCAGGGCAGGAGGTGTCTGGCAGTACACACTGACGTCACAGTGAGCACCTGGGATTAGTGCCAGCAGCAGCGTCATGCAGAGGAGCAGGAGGGGGTAAGTATATGTCAGGGGTGGGGGGCACTGTTACTACTGGGGGCCGCTGTGCGATGTCACTATTACTACTGGGGGCCGCTGTGCAATGTCACTATTACTACAGGGGGCTGCTGTGGGGTGTAACTATTACTACTGGGGGCTGCTGTGGGGTGTCACTATTGCTACTGGGGCTGCTGTGGCATGTCACTATTACCGCTGGGGCCGCTATGTGGGATGTCACTATTACCGCTGGGACCACTGTGGGATGTCACTAGTACTGCTGGGACCACTGTGTGTGGTCACTATTACCACTGGGACTGCTGTGGGAGTTTATTATTACCGCTGAGCCTACTGTGGGGTATCACTATTACTACTTGGGCCACTATGGGATGTCACTATTACCACTGAGGTCACTGTGAGATGTCACTATTACTACTGGGGGCCGCTGTTGGGGTCACTAGTACTACTAGATCCACTGTGGGGTGTCATTATTACTACTGGGGCTGCTGTGGGATGTCACTATTACCTCTGGGGCCACTGTGCGGGGGTCACTATTACTACTGGGGCTGCTGTGGGATGTCACTATTACCTCTGGGGCCACTGTGGGGGGGTCACTATTACCACTGGGGTCGCTGTTGGGGGGGTCACTATTACCGCTAGGGCCGCTGTGGGGGGTTCTCTCTTTTACCCCTGGGGCCACGAGTAGTCTCACGATCAAAAATTAGAGACTTGTTGTATGGAAAGGATATTGTAGCATCCTTTGGTTTTTATGTTTTGTGTGTAGAAATTAGCCCGTACATGTTTTTAAAGGATCTTAATAAAGAATTATTATTTTAGTCTATATCTGTGAAGGGCATAACCCAGGAGAAGAGGCAGCGGTGTCACCCGCAGGCAGTGATTGTCCTTGGTTGCAGGTAGTGTGGTGCTTAGCTAAGATGTGCCAGCGCATGTGCCTTGCTAATGATGATCTGTCCCAACTAAATTTTTAGGGGGGTGATTGCCAGGCTCTTGCCCCCAATTTGGCTTAATAGTGTGACCTGGGAGCCTCAGATGCATACATGCATGCTGCCCCTGCCCTTCCCTATCCGTTTCTGTGGTGTTTCCATGACTTTCTGATGTTTTTAGGTGTTTCACAAGTCACCATCTATGCGGAGCATCTGTCAGCTTGAAAAATGCCCGAGTCTCCTATTGACTTCAATGGGGTTCGTTACTTGAAATGAGCTCTCGAGCATGGTGGAAAGCTTGACTCGAGCAACGAGCACCCGAGCATTTTGGTGCTTGCTCATCTCCACTCTTTACTTTTCCTATTTAAAGGAGATGTCCCGCGCCGAAACGGGTTTTTTTTTTTTTAAACCCCCCCCCCGTTCGGCGCGAGACAACCCCGATGCAGGGGTTAAAAAAACCACCCGCACAGCGCTTACCTGAATCCCGGCGGTCCGGTGACTTCAATACTTACCGCTGAAGATGGCCGCCGGGATCCTCTATCTTCGTGGACCGCAGCTCTTCTGTGCGGTCCACTGCCGATTCCAGCCTCCTGATTGGCTGGAATCGGCACGTGACGGGGCGGAGCTACACGGAGCTACACGGAGCCCCATAGAGAACAGCAGAAGACCCGGACTGCGCAAGCGCGGCTAATTTGGCCATCGGAGGCCAAAAATTAGTCGGCACCATGGAGACCAGGACGCTAGCAACGGAGCAGGTAAGTAAAAAACTTTTTATAACTTCTGTATGGCTCATAATTAATGCACAATGTATATTACAAAGTGCATTATTATGGCCATACAGAAGTGTATAACCCCACTTGCTGCCTCGGGACATCTCCTTTAAGACCTAAAGAATGGTCGTGCCAAAATTCATGTTTCATATACAACACCGGAAAGTTAGAGAATTAGTGTTGAGTCAGTCAGTGAGGGCTTTCAACATCTCTGCACCTTTCCTCCAAAACATCACCGACTGTCTGTCCGCTGTCTCTAACACTATGTCCTCTCTCTACCTAAAACTAATCCTCTCTAAAACTGACATACTGGTATTTCCACCCTCCACTAACCGACCTCATCCTGACATCTCCATCTCAGTGTGTGGCGCCACCATAACTCCCTGACAGCATGCCCGCTGCCTTGGAGTCATATTTGATTCTGATCTCTCTTTTACCCCCTACCTCCAATCTCTGGCCCGAACATGTCAGCTGCACCTCAAGAACATCTCAAGAATCCGCTCTTTTCTCACCGTGGACACGTTAAAAACGCTTACTGTTGCCCTCATCCACTGCCGGCTCGATTATTGCAATTCGTTGCTGATCGGCCTCCCCTGCACCAGAGTCTACCCTCTCCAATCCGTCCTAAATGCGGCAGCCAGGCTCATCTTCCTGTCCAGCCGCTACTCGGACGCCTCTGCCCTCTTCCAGTCACTGCACTGGCTGCCTGTTAAATACAGAATTAAATTTAAACTCGCTACCTTCACCCACAAAGCCCTCCACAGCGCAGCGCCCCCCTATATCGCCTCCCTCATCTAAATCCATCAACCAGCCCGGGCTCTCTGCTCTGCTAACGAAACCAGACTGAGCGCCCCGTTAATTCGAACTTCTCATTCCCACCTCCAAGACTTCTCCAGAGCAGCACCGGTCCTCTGGAACGCACTACCAAAGGCTACCCGAGCAATCCAGGACTCAGAACTTCAGGCGTGCTCTAAAAACGCACCTCTTCAGGGAGGCATACCGCATTCCCTAAACCAAACCCCTCTGTACTCCGCCTGATAACATGCTCCCTGACCTACTGACTGCAATCCCTGCTAGCCACCATATACCGCTCCTGCAGTCATACCGATTCTGCCGTCACACGGCTAAATGTCTGACCATTGTGTATGTGTAGAGCATCGCTCACTCTCCCCCTGACCATACCGCGCACATCTCCAGCCCCTTTACCTTCTGTATCACCCCACTATCTGTAGTATGTAAGCTCGTTGGAGCAGGACCCTCACCCCTATTGTTTCCATCAACTGATCACTATGTAACCGCGGTTCTGTAATGTTTGTACTTTTGTCTTTCTGTATCCCCCCTGTCTATGTAAGCGCTGCGGAATATGTTGGCGCTATACAAATAAAGTTTATTATTATATATATATATATATATATATATATATATATATATATATATATATATATATATATATACACACAGTGGTGGTGCCTTGACATAAGAGTTTAATTCATTCCGACACGGAGCTCGTAAGTCCAAAAGCTCCTATGTCAAGGCATTGTTCCCCATTGAGATGCCATTAATGAGTTCCAATGCATTTCAATGGGGAAACTAACTACAGGTTAAAAAAAATCACCACCTCCGGCGTTCCCCGATGATCTGCGGCGCTGCTGCAGGCTGTCGCTCCCTCCTCCACGCCGACAGAGCATTGCTATACACATATATATATATATATATATATATATATATATAGGCTGACATTAACTTTGTTTGTTTTTGTAACGCGATTGTCAATAGGACTTTCTAATGTTAAAAACGCAACACACCAAAAACACAAGTGTGTGGGGGCCGTAAGGGTCAAACAGGAAAAGGGTGTGGAGACATAGGGGGTCTTCTCACAACCCTTCAGGCTGCTCTATTTGGGAAGAGACAATGCCATCCCCAACCCCTAGGTGTCTCCACGCACTTTTTGGGTGCTCTCCTTATGGAGACACAACATCCCTCCTTCCTCCATCCCAGTCACAGCCCTCCCAGCAGCCTCCTCTTCTTCTATCTCCATAGACCTGCATTATTAGTAAGCTCCTCCCCTTCTAGTCATGTGACCTCACCACCATGTGACTTCCTGTCCTCAGACCTCCTAGGAGCCCCTCCATTTCAGCATCTACCCCGGTGGAGGTACAGGAGGGTTGTGAGAACTTCTGCCATCAGCAGGCCGTATGATGGGACCTCATGAAGGAGTCGGCGCCCCCTGGTGGATGATGGGAGTCGCTGCTGGAAGTTACCAGCTGTAACCCTTTCACTGCCTGAGAGGTGACATGTGCTCCTCACACAGCAGGAGGGACAATTAGGAGTTTAAGGGTTAATCAAACTGCACTGGCCACTGAGTCCTATAGGGGCTGTGAGGAAGGGGCCCACTGAGGGATCTCAGACAGACGGCAGCTCAGGGGCTTTCTGCAGTGACAGGAAGAAGGTGGCACGTTGTCATCTGTAGGTTGGTGTGAGTCTCCCACACAGGGAAGCGCCGTCTATGGAGAGCAGCGCCATTGTTTATTACACTGCAAGTCAGAAGTTGTAGAAGAGGAGAAAAACCTGCGGAACGTCCGGAGCGAACGCAGAAATTGTGGGGAGAAACACGGAGGATCCGCCGGTGAGCGACATAACTCTATCCGCCATCTAGACCATAGAAGACGTGTGATGTCACCGGTCACTATTCTGTCACTACTGTCACCACTATCTGATGTCACCTGTCACTATTATGTCTCTACTGTCACCACTATCTGATGTCACCGGTCACTATTCTGTCACTACTGTCACCACTATCTTATGTCACCGGTCACTATTCTGTCACTACTGTCACTATTATCTGATGTCACCGGTCACTATTATGTCACCCCTGTCACCACTATCTGATGTCACCTGTCACTATTCTGTCACTACTGTCACCACTATCTGATGTCACCGGTCACTATTATGTCACTACCGTCACCACTATCTGATGTCACCGGTCACTATTCTGTCACTACTGTCACCACTATCTGATGTCACCGGTCACTATTCTGTCACTACTGTCACCACTATCTGATGTCACCGGTCACTATTCTGTCACTACCGTCACCACTATCTGATGTCACCGGTCACTATTCTGTCACTACTGTCACCACTATCTGATGTCACCGGTCACTATTCTGTCACTACCGTCACCAAGATCTGATGTCACCGGTCACTATTCTGTCACTACTGTCACCACTATCTGATGTCACCGGTCACTATTCTGTCACTACTGTCACCACTATCTGATGTCACCTGTCACTATTCTGTCACTACTGTCACCACTATCTGATGTCACCGGTCACTATTCTGTCACTACTGTCACCACTATCTGATGTCACCTGTCACTACCGTCACCACTATCTGATGTCACCTGTCACTATTCTGTCACTACTTTCACCACTATCTGATGTCACCGGTCACTATTCTGTCACTACTGTCACCACTATCTGATGTCACCGGTCACTATTCTTTCACTACTGTCACCGCTATCTGATGTCACCGGTCACTATTCTTTCACTACTGTCACCGCTATCTGATGTCACCGGTCACTATTCTGTCCCTACTGTCACCACTATCTGATGTCACCGGTCACTATTCTGTCACTACTGTCACCGCTATCTGATGTCACCGGTCACTATTCTTTCACTACTGTCACCGCTATCTGATGTCACCGGTCACTATTCTGTCACTACTGTCACCACTATCTGATGTCACCGGTCACTATTCTGTCACTACTGTCACCACTATCTGATGTCACTGGTCACTATTCTGTCACCACTATCTGATGTCACCTGTCACTATTCTGTCACTACTGTCACCACTATCTGATGTCACCGGTCACTATTCTGACACTACTGTCACCACTATTTGATGTCACCGGTCACTATTCTGTCACTACTGTCACCACTATCTGATGTCACCGGTCACTATTCTGTCACTACCGTCACCATTATCCTATGTAACCTGGCACTATGTTAGTTTTGATGACCTCTCTGGGGATTATATTTCGCCCTTTTCATTTATTTCTGTAGTTGCCCGTCTTTGCACCCGCTCAAACTCTGATACATCCTTTTTGCGTATAAGTTTCTAAAACTGTCCACAATATCCCATGTGTGGTCTGACCAGTGAGTTGTAAAGATGAAGAACAATGTACTTGTCATGCGCCCGTAGACATGTTTGATGCACCCCATCATCCCATTTGCCTTGGCAGCAGCTGCCTGACACTGGTTGCTCCATTTTAGTTCATAGTTATCTGAATTCTCCAAGTCTTTCTTTAAGCCATAAACTTCATATGTTTCTTTACAAGTTCTTTTGGTGGCTTTTTATTATACAAAGATGGTCTTTCTGACTTTGTTTTTTTCAAATGGAGAAATCTCTAAGAAATGACCCCAAAAATGTTTGCTCTATTTTGTTCAGGAAAATGCCATCCAGATCTCATTATTGTCAACGGGGTCTGTCCAGCGGTATCCAAGTTCGGCACGTGCTGGATAAGCCGGTTCCATCAGTTTAGTTGTTGAGCTTTGAGGTCAGAAGCTGTCAGGAGGATTCTGCTGCCAGATATCACACATACATCCCAACACGCATGTACATTGCAGACATGTATATTGTCACACATACATCCCAACACGCATGTACATTGCAGACATCTATATTGTGCTCTAAAACACTGCAAAAAGCGGCTCTGAACTTGGAGAAGAGTCAGTGGGGCGGTCGCTGCCGACTTCTCCCTGCCTGGGTCGGCTATCAGTCCAACTGATCCCGGTGAGGAGAACCCTGACGGGGTTTTCTGTGGCCTGTAGTTCGCTCTTCGTAAACCTCCTAACAGGTTCCCTTTAACCCTTTCCAATCCACTGTCTGACCTCTGAAGACATTCTGATTGAAGCCTGTACAGCTCCGATGTCAGAAGACGTCCGGCAGAGTATTCTTTCTGTATATTACTGGCAGCTCTGTTGTCGGGGGGCCGCTCCAGCATGTTCCATACCGCAGTACTGGCTCTAGCCAGCAAACGGCACCATTGTATAATGGCAGAAAGAGAAAGCCCCCTAGGAAACCCTGAATCCAAAATTGGATTGCAAAGGGTTAATATCTCCTTAAAGACGTTTTCCCATGACTTGCTTCACAACCACCCGGTACTTCCTGGTTGCTGTTGATCAAAACATGTGACTGCCGCAGCCAATCACTGGCCAATGACTTTTTCTAACCAGTGATCGCCTGTAGCAGTCACATGTCCTGGTCAGCAACAACCAGGAAGGACACAGGGGCTGTGAAGCAATTTTAAGCAATGGGGAAACACTTTTAAATGTTTCCACTTTTTGTCTCTAGAAAATGTATAATTTTTTTGTGGTTTTTACATTAGTTCATATTATTTCCATTCAGGTCTCTAAATGATTGAATTATCAAAGATGGAGAAGGACAGAAACAAGATGGCAGAGAGTGTGTTAAATCTCACCCTAGAGATACTCTTCCAGCTTACTGGTGAGGTGAGAGATTCTGATGATGTCACATCACATCATTTTATCTATGGTAATAACAGATGATGTCACTGGAGAGGGGAGAGATGCTGATGATGTCACTGGAGAGGTGATGGACTCTGGAAATGTCTGTAGTGATATTTAATAATGTCTGCCCATATACAGGATTACACAGTAGTGAAGAAGACCTTTAGTGATGACTGTCGGGCTGCTGTGTGTGATGGGTGGGGAAGACCCCTGAGCCCAATAATGGGTCCCCCATCTCACCCCCTGATACATGAGGACATCAATGTACAGAAGATTCTAGAGCTCACCAACAAGATGATTGAGCTGCTGACTGGAGAGGTGAGGCTGTAGGGAATGCTGGGACATTATACAGTAACAGCACTGGAGGCTTCTGGGTAATGACTGTATATTGTGTTGTCAGGTCCCTATAAGGTGTCAGGATGTCGCTGTCTATTTCTCTATGGAGGAGTGGGAGTATTTAGAAGGACACAAGGATCTGTACAAGGATGCCATGATGGAGACCCGCCAGCCGCTCTCATCACCAGGTAATAGACAGGACTAAATACACGGGGACTTTATTATCTGTATGTAAAGAATGACTTCAGTGTCTGTCTGTGTTTCCTGTAGTTCCATCCAGTAAGAGAAGCCCACCAGAGAGATGTCCCCGTCCTCTTCTTCCACAGGACCATCAGGTAGATGGAGATGTCCCTCTGATCTGTAGAAGGGCTGTGAAGCTCTTGTCTTCAGTCTTATTAGATGTCTTCTACTTGTGTGATGAGGCTGGTGGAGATGGCAGAATTACTGCTGACCAGAAATACTAGATCAGCTGTGTCAAACTCATATTCACCGAGGGCCACATCAGCGTTATGGTTGCCTTCAAAGGATCGATTGTAATTATAAGACTGTATAGTAATAGTGACCCCTGGTAGTAATAGTATACCCTATATTGGCCCTAGTAGTTATAGTGACCCCAGTAGTATTACAGCCCCCCCATAATGGCCCCAATAGTAACAGGGTCCCTCATTAGTGGCCCCAGCAGTAATAGGGACCCCCTCTATTGGCCTTTGGCAGGCAACATGTCTACAGGCATTCCACTCATCTAGCCTGCAGCTCTGGTCCAGCAAATGCTGTTTAGTCTGTGACCTCTGACTTCTCCCCTTGGCGACTGCGCTGCGTATGGGATGGCACACGCAGACACTATGGGGGGTCAGAGGCCACGGTCTCAGCAGCAGCTACCGCCGCCATGCTGTAGGCTGGGTGAGTGAAATGCCTGTTAGGTTGCCACACAGCAGTTGGGTCACATAAAATGAAGTAGCAGGCTGGATTCGGCTGAGGGACCTTAAGTTTGACGTGCGTGCATTACATGAAGGCTTTGGGAAAGAATGATGAAGGTCCGCTTTTGCTAAAACTTGATCATTTTAATGTTATAGTTCCACAATTCATCAGGCTGAAGGTAAACAATGAAGTTGAATTGTGAACCCTGTAATACATGCAGGGAACATCTCTAAAGCTGAAAACATGGCTGACAGTTATATAATAGAAAGACAATGTTTGTAGCTTTACTTTGAAGTGCCACTATGGCAAATACACATCTTTCCATCCCTGCACCCCTCATCTGATTGTCTGTCATCCTCTGAATGTCTTCTATGTGTATTGCGGTCACTTCCATACAGTGCAGACTCCTTTCTGATGCTTATCAGGCACCATTTTGATGTTTACATTTTCCCTGCTTTCTCTTTCACTTTTCTGAGCTATGAATGCTGTGATGCATCAGCACAACATGACATGAGCAGCTATTGTCAGTACCATCTCTGCCTGCTAGGAGGTATTATCAATCCCATCTGTAGTCACCTAAATAAGCTACAGGACCATGAGGTAGATGGAGGTTTTAAAGATTTTATACACACACATAGAAGCAGGGTAACCTAGCCAAAAGGCAAACTAATTAGAACATTAGAACTCTCATAAATAATAGCAGAGGGCAGTCAGCTGATGAACCTACTGGAAATGGGAGGAGAAGCAGGAGGAACTAATAATACAGTGAGCAGGACCACTGTGCAAGGGGTGTCAGGTCGTACTATTGTCAGAGCGAGAAGAGGGGGGCAGAAAGTCAATGCTACACCACCACTAGAGAGCACCACTCGGTGGTGGAGGAGGAATGATTAACCCCATCAAGGTAGATATGTAACTATAAAATCTGCTTAAGCCGTATCTCGCCTCCAAAAACCATAACATCACAGGCGATGCATAATGAGGGTTACAACCAGGAGAATTAACCTGCCTTAGCAGTTACTGAAGTAACACCCCTGAGTAGTTGCTCCAGAGATGGCAGACAGCTCAACCAAAACATTTTACTCATAAGCCTTCCTTCCATTCCGAAACACAGACATAACACAACACAACTTCTCCTTTTGATGTGTGATGGTTGGCCACAGCTTTATTAATTATGGTAAAATTCCAAACTTCAAACATAGAAGAACTCCTATAGATCTCATAACATTAAACCACGTGTGGAGCTAAAGCCATATGCCAGCCGTCAACTCCAACAGGCCGCCTTCCAACCATCTCCCAGTATCACTCACCATGGAGGAGCCCATAAATGTCTATACTGGCCTCTGACCACCATCCAACAAAAAGAGAGCCTGCTCCATCCCATCCTAGAACCCCGACAGCAATAGGCAGGCTGCCCAGGAACCAATAGATGGCTGCCGAATATCTAAAAAAGGAACAAAACATTAGATCAACAGCTCTGTTGAATATAACTCGCAATGCAAGAAGACCCCCATCTCCATATGTGTTGGACCTCAGTATTTTCGCAAATGGTTCATATCAGCCTGGGTGTAATACCAAGTTGTGTTACTGAATGGTCTCATACATTCAATGATCTTGTTTGCATCTGGAAACTTCTCTATAAAGGCCGCCATTTTTAAAAGAATTTAGGAGCTTGACATTCTGCACTCTTCTCCGTCTCCGATCTTTCCATTCGCAAAAGATGCCTTAACCGTTGCAGTATATCTGACATCACTGGGGGCTTAGCTTGCAGCCAATTAATCAGCAAGCATCTTTTACTTACTAAAAGAATAGTGTGTAACATATTAGAATTTTTTGTCTGATCAGTCAGAGAGTGAAATATGCAAACCTGTGGTTTTAATTGTATAGTCAGTCCCCCAATCTCGCGCACCAGTAGTTGAGTCTCTGACCAAAATGATCTTATTTTGGGGCAATGCCAGATACCATCTAGGAAGTCAGTCTTTGGTTGAGAGCATCTGGGGCATGCCTACAATCTTGGGGTGTGGAGGGACATCAAAACCATATATTGCGCCATGCAGTATTTTATAGTATATTTCCCACCATCTCTCATTTGTTATTGCTTTTCGTACAGTGGTCCACCCTTCCACTACCCCCTGAGGTATTTCTGAGTTCCCGTATCCATCGCTTGAACAACCAAGATTTGTACTGTGTTTCCCAACCCTCCCTAAATCTCAAGTACAACTCTGAAATCGAGTGCCTCTGTGTAGAACTTCTAATAAGTAACTCAATAGGGTTGAGTATCACCTCTTTGGAGACATCAAAGAAAGTTCCGTATTTGTGCATAAGGTAGAAAGTGAGACACAGGTAGATAATATACGGCACACATCTCTTTGAATGATCTATATCTAGGTTCTTCATAATGGAGGAGGTGTTGAACCATCTCAATGCCCCTGCTGTGCCATCGTTTAAACATTTTGTTGTCCCGGCCCTCCCTAAACTCTGGGTGTCCCCATAAATCCATGTGTTTTGATAGTCATAGGATTTGTGGGTTGTTTTCCAGGCAGCGATAGTATCCTTTGTAGTAGTAGAGTGTTTAATCCCTGGTGGGAGATTGGAAACCCCTATGTGTAAAAGGGCATTTGGGCTCCGGGGATGTAGCAGTTCTGTTTCCATGCCATAGTTAGGAAAGTGGTTGGATTTCTGTAACCAATCTAGAGAATTACGCATAAGACTCGCCACATTATATGCACGTATATCAGGAAACTTGAGCCCCCCCCCCCCTATTTTTAGAAAGCATAAGCTTTTTCAAAGCAATTCGTAGGCGTTTGTGAGACCAAATGACTGCGGTGAGCGCAGAGTAAAGCTTTCTCAAATCCTGTCGTTGTAGCAAAAGTGGGATGGTTTGTAGAGGGTAGAGGAGCTTCGGGAAACTCATCATTTTAATCAGGTGGCATCGCCCTAAAAATGATAGTGGGAGTTTATTCCATCTGTTGAGTTCACTTATAATTTTATGTAATATTGGGGGATAATTCAGCTTATATAAACTTTCGGGGGCCTCACCTATGTTAATGCCTAAGTATTTTATATGCGGGATTATTGTAGTATCAAGGTTGTTTACTTTACCCCAGGGGGAAATATCCAATAATTCACATTTTGTGGTGTTAACCTTAAGGCCTGATTGTCTCCCAAATGATTTCAGTAAATCGAACACCCGTGGCAAGTCTCTATGCAGTTGTGCAAGAGCCAGTAAAATATCATCTGCAAACAACATAGTTTTAACTTCCATCTTACGAATTTTCATTCCCTCCATCTCTCTACTCCTTTCCAGCATACGCGCCAGTGGTTCTATTGCATTATTGAAGAGCAGTGCAGAGAGGGGGCACCCCTGCCTGGTACCCTTCTGTAGTGGAAAACTTGGTGATAAAAATCCAGGAGTTTATATTTGTGCCTGTGGAGAGGCATATAAGTTCCATGTATTGGAGCAAAAAGGACTCTTAAAACCCATTTTGTCCATCACTGCGGCAACCATTGTCATGAAACGTTATTGAAAGCCTTTTCCGCCTCAATTGTCAGGAGTGCCGAAAAGGGGTGATTTGTTGGTTTAATTTTAATTTCATCAAGGACTGTCATAATTCTATGTATATTTGTGATAGCAGCTCTGCCCTTCAGAAATCCGGATTGCGAATGAGAAATCACCCATGGCATTATGTTGGCTAGGCAGTTCGCCATAATTTTCACCATCAATTTCAAGTCAGTATTTATCAGGGAGATTGGTGTATATGCTGTTGCATAAGTAGGGTCTTTACCAGGTTTTGAGAGTAATTTAATATGAGCTGTACTCGTCTCTGGTGGCATAGGCTTCTTCTACATATATCTATTAAATAACTTCTCTAGTAATGGGGACATTGGGTCTTTTAGAATTTTTAAAAACTCTCCTGTGTCCCCGTCTGGTCCCGGGGCTTTGTTGTTTTTCAAATTTTAAGTTTCTTTTATTTCTATCTGTGATATGGGGGAATTTAAAAGAGCGCACTGCTCTTCAGACAGAGTGGGCAGAATATCAGCCGGAGTATCTGAAGGTCTTGAGTGTTGTGTGTGTGTGTATAATTTCAAGTAGAATTCAAAGAAAATATCTGTTACCATGCGGCGGTTGCTGGTCCTCCCAAGGCGGCAGTGTGCAGGATCCCGCGGTCGGGGCGTGTCCCCTCGGCTTGTTATCCGGCTGCTGGGGGTGCGGGTGCCTGGCTGGGATGGGCAGCGTGGTACTCCTTCACGTGACCGCGCTGACCACACCTCTCTCTGCCCCTGGGCGAAGGCTTTTGTTTAAAGGTCGGGCAGAGACTTGCAATCACTGCCAGTTATTGGTTTCCCTCAGTGTGCTAGCTAGTCTGCCTCTGTTGGTCTCCTGCTTCTGTCAGCTTGTCTGCTATACTTTGCTATTACCTGCCAGGTTTTTACATCTGCCTCAGTTCTGCTCAGTATTGTTCGTGTTGGTTATTTACATCTGCCTTTTCTGTCGGTATTCTACCCTTTCCATCCAGGTACGCCAGCGTCCCTTTTTGGTCCCTAGTGAAAGTTGGAATCGCCGCCCAGTTGCCCGCCTGGGGTTAGCCAGGAGTGGAGGCAAGCAGGCAGGGACAGGGGTTGCGGGTGAGATCTAGTGCACCCGGGCTGGCGTATCAAGGGTAGTATACCGTAACAACATCATTTATTTTTTTGGGGTGTGAGTGTAATTTGCTCAATTAGTCTTTCAAACCTGATATATTTGATGCATCGAACGGTCCTCTTGCCAAATTGGCCATCAGTTATCCTGTCTTATTCCCAAATTTGAATAACCGAGCCTCTTTACGCGAATATGATAACGGTTCATTAATTTTTACCCATTTCCGTTTGCTATGCAGACTTGGCCCTGATTAAAATAAAGTATATGCCTCGCGCAAGAGTGCTCTAAAATGATCTATATTGTCCTTGATGTTCCTTTTCAGTGAGACTGCATACGAGATCAGTCTTCCCTAAGGACCGCTTTAGCTGTGTTCCATAATAATTGAGGACTATCAGAGTGCGTCTCATTATCTGATATAAATTATAACCACCAGCCCCCCAACAATGATTCGTGTAATGACAGTATCACTGGAGCGTGGTCTGAGATCACTAAATCCCCATTTCGGTTTTAGTAACTCTAGAAAGCAGGTTAGCAGATACAAGAACATAGTCGATTCTGGACCAGGAATCGTTTGCATGTGAGAAATGTGTGTATTCTCATCCCTCCAGATTAAATTCTTGCCATATATCCTTAAAGGGGTTGTCCCGCGCCGAAACGGGTTTTTTTTTTTTTCAACCCCCCCGCCCCCGTTCGGCGCGAGACAACCCCGATGCAGGGACTTAAAAAAAAAACAGCACAGCGCTTACCTGCATCCCCGCGCTCCGGTGACTTCTATACTTACCGGTGAAGATGGCCGCCGGCATCTTCTCCCTCCGTGGACCGCAGCTCTTCTGTGCGGTCCATTGCCGATTCCAGCCTCCTGATTGGCTGGAATCGGCACGTGATGGGGCGGAGCTACACGGAGCCCCATTGAGAACAGAAGAAGACCCGGACTGCGCAAGCGCGGCTAATTTGGCCATTAGACGGCGAAAATTAGTCGGCTCCATGGGAACGAGGACGCTAGCAACGAAGCAGGTAAGTAAAAAACTTTTTATAACTTCTGTATGGCTCATAATTAATGCACAATGTACATTACAAAGTGCATAAATATGGCCATACAGAAGTGTATAGACCCACTTGCTGCCGCGGGACAACCCCTTTAAATTGCTGAGCTTTGTTAAAATTTTGAAAGGTGCTGTTGTGGCATCTAGGAGTGTTTGACTACGGCGGTCCTCTATTACATTAAGTAATCCCAGAAATGCTGTAAATGGACAACCATGAGCCTCTCCCACATTGATCTGTATTGGAATGACTGTCCCTAAGCCTCTCCCAAATGAATCTGTGTTTGACCAGCTAATGCCACATCCTCACTGACATAACACTCACCTGCCAAGGACAAAAAGTGTGTTACATAGTGTCATGTACTGAAAAACTTTTAAAACATTCTTAGCAGAGTAACCAGAAAACAAAACGACATTCCACCATCTTCCGGTTCGTTTCTACAGACCACAACCTGCAACAAAAGTGACATGATTACTTTATGATATCAAACTTATATTGATTTTTTTTTTTTACTGTACTATTTTCATTTTTTTCAGACATTTAATTTTTTTAATTATTTACTGCCGCCATCTTCTGCGCGCAATAACTTGTTTGATTTTTCCGTCCACTAAGTTGTTCAAGGGCCCATTTTTTGCAGGATGTCCTGTAGTTTGCATTGGTACCATTTTGGAATACATATGACTTTTTGATCGCTTTTTATTGGATTTTTTTTTCTGGGAGGCAGAAAAAAAACAAAAAGTGCATTTCTGCAGTTCTTTATTTTTTTTTCAGACGTTCACTGTGAGGGGTAAATACTGCATTTCACAGATATATCAGATTTTTATGGACGCAGTGATATCAATTATGTATTTTGTTTCATTATTTAGATTCTTTTATTATAAATATGGCAGAGGGGTTTTTTATTCTTTTTTTAAATAGTAAAACTTTACTAATCTTATTTTTCCTTTTTTTCTTAGCCCCTTAGCTTTATTTGCTCCTGAAGTATGAGGTAATGCCTGGGTGGTCACTGCTGGCACCAGATCTTCTGTATATTCTTTCCATCTCTTCTTAATATCCTGCTAGTCACTGATTTCATTTAATGGTCCTTGATGGCTGCTTGGCGGGCGTTGAAAGGCTTCTTCACCTGTTTCACAATGGCAAATAATTCCCTGATGTGACCCTTCTTATAGGCTAATTCAAGGACGTTGTTCTTGTCTTTAGTGGCTTCTCTTTGGAAGCTCTACCTCTGTTTCTTTGTTTTAGTCCAAGGCTTTTGACTGCATTGAGCATAGTAAGCTTTGGAAAGCACTTAGGGAAGTAGGAGTACCAGCACACTTGCTCACATTGATCAGGTCCCTCTACAGCAATCAAGAAGCCACAGTGAGAACCAACTATGGAAATACAGATTGGCACAGGACAAGGATGCATCCTCTCTCCTTTTCTTTTCAACCTCTATGCTGATGTGATCATGAGTTGGCTGGTCTTAAATGATCAGGGTATTGGGTTGAAAATATGACCCTTGTAGCTGAGACGCTGCTCCTGAAGCTAAAAGAAGAAAGTGAGCAGATGGGACTTCACCTGAAGATTAACAAGACAAATATCATGGCCACTGCCAACAAGGAAGTCCATATAAAGGTCAACAACAAGGAAATCAAAGCAGGAAATAGTTTTGTATTTCTTAGTTCCCTTATTGACCATAGAGGTAGCTCGACATGTGAGCTTAAGCATCGATTAGCATTGGGGTGTACGACCATGTTGAGTATGGACACAATATGGAAGTGAAATGATATCTCAGTCACCATCAAACTAAGGTAAATCCCAGCCATGGTCTTCCTGATTGCAACATATGGCTGTGACACGTAGACAAAAGAAAAATTAACATACTTTAGCTACAGTGTTGGAGAAAATGTTCATGGATCCTTTAGACAGCTAGGGTCACCAACAAAGCTCTCCTGGACATATTAAACCAACGGTGTCCCTAGAAGATCATGAGACTGACTTACTTTGGACATGTGATTAGGACGAATTCACGGCGAACTCGCCTGAAAAAGAAGTGCTACTTGGAATGGTCAGTAGTAAAAGGAAGCATGGAAGACAAAAGACATGTTTGCTGGACACCATCAAGAAGGACATGGAAATGGACATCAGGCAATGGATGCAGCTGCAGAAAATAAAGAAGCATATCAGTGATTGACAAAGTGCTTAAATACCTCCAAGCTCTTATGTATGTGTCCAATTTAATTTTAACACTATTTATATGCAAGAGGCCCTGGAAGACTCATTGGGCAAAACTCTCACTTTGCCTGAGGTGAGAACCTAAGACAATTCCCTTGAACCTCTGAATAACTCAGGGTGATAATCCTAGTTCATTCCATAAAGAGATACACCTTCACATGGATAGCCTCAGTAGCCAATTAGAAATTTTATTACTCGGCCTTCCCCAAGGACCCCAATCATGTATCAAAATTGAGAACCAAGACCCTCTATGGTCAAGACACCAGAAAGCTACTGGTTAGTATTTGCTCTCAATAACCAGCATCATTGAGTTCCGCTTGTCTCAATCAACCTCCCACTCATATGTCTAAAACATTAAAATAGCAGCACATAAAGAAATAAAAGATCTCACTTTCCAGTAAGAGATTCCGCCTCCTGAGGACACATGGAACACAGCTTTGGGCAGATGGAGATAAAGCTAGAGAAATGTCTGTGGGAACCTCCAAGTAATGTCAGAGTAGTTAGAACATAACCCACTGGGACAAGAGGTTTCCTTTTGGACATTCTATAGACAGATAACTCAATAACAAACCAAGATACGTTCACACAGACATATGTTGAGGTTACGTAAGAACTCCTTACTAAATCTTCTCACCACTAAGAGCGAACTAGGAAGAAATTGAAAGGGAACTCCTAGCATCATGGCGATCAGAATGTGAGTGCCAAATGCCTGGAGTAGGATGCCTGGACCAGATTCATAAAATTTGACTTGCAGATGACCTCGAAGTCACAGAGCTCATCTGCAAGTCAGCATACAGAGTGATGGCTATCAGTCTGCATGATGTAGATGGGGAAAAGCCAGGACGGCTCACCTCCATGACTCATGATTCTGTCCATGAACATCGTGGCAGAATCCCTTTAAGGAGCAATTGTAGCCTAAAAAGTGCATCCACTTTGATGTGACTCTGATAACTACTGCTGTCAGGTCATTTTTGGTCATTGTGATAATTAATGATCTTTTTTTTTAGTCAAGTAAAACATTTCACACAACTGTCTGCTGACTGTTACAATATCTGTCTCATAGATTTTGTATCAGGATGAAGATCTGACCGATATTAATACTACAGAGACAATTGTGAGGGGCGATCAGCGGTGTAAAGAGGAGATTCCTACAGGTAACCACACAGGTGAGTAGTAACCATTAAATACAGCAGAGGAGAGCTGACTATTTCTCCATGTAACATGGGATGGAGCATGCCTTTAAGGCTAATAAGGGCCTGCAACCACCAATCTGGGGGTAAATTTGAATGAAAAAGGGTGTTGCCTTTAAGGGTAAAAAGTGAGGAGAGTGGGAGGGGTGACAGATTCTGCAGGAGGGCCCCAGTACATGCAGTCTGAGGAGAATCTAATGCTCCTCTATGTGTATACATATTTTATTCCTCATATTTAATTCCATGACTTCATAAAATCTACTGTGCGAACAGGTAAACGCCAAGTTAACTCGAGTGAAGCCGGGTATATCAGCTAGACACAAATATGTATTCAGTCTCTGGTTATTTCCTGTGGATGGTTCCAGCAGGTGAAACCCACCAGAGAGATGTCCCAACCATATATATTCTCAGGACTGTCAAATAGAAAATGTCCCGGAGAACCAGCAGGTAGATGACGCTGATGTCTCACCAGAATCTGACCATAAAGTGATGGAACTTGTGTGAAAATCTGATTGATATTAAGGTTAAGGTTAAAGACAAAGCAGAAAAGACATATAATGGCTGATCAGCAGTGTAAGGAGGGGAGACGTCACTGAAGGCCACCTAGAGCCCATCATCTGCTCATCACATGCAGATAATCTATTCTGTCACTGTGTGTTTCATACAGATGGACTCATGGAAGGAAACCCATCAGAGGAATGTCCCAGCAGTCTATATTCCCAGAACAGTCCAGAAGAAAAGCCAAGTGTCCCAGAGAACCATCAGGTAGATGAAGCTGAGATTTCTTCAAATCCTCTATAGATGGTAATGCAGCTTTCTACTAAACTTTTCTACGGTCTCTTTCATGTTGATGGCTATGGTAGGTAGTGGTGTCTGGTTTCATGAATCATATTATTGCATTTCCACCTTTTTGGACATCCAATTTGCAATTGAGATTAAGTGTGGAACAAATGTAAAGTTCTTCAGTGTAAATCACAGACTAACTGCACATTGCAACCAACTGGTGCTAAAGCAAACAGAATATTGTCATGCACTGAATGAAGCATTAAAGGGGTTGTCCCGCGGCCAAAACGAAAAATTTTTCACACCCTACTCCCCCATGTTAAGCAAGCATCACAAACTACCCATGTAAATCGTTTTTTTAGAGCGTTTCTACTCACCATGAAGCTGTTTCATGAAGTTATAAAAATCTTCTTCCAAGATGGCCGCCGTCATTTCCCAAGGTGCACCGCTGGTCTTCTCCCATGGTGCACTGTGGGTCTTCTCCCATGGTGCACCGTGCATGTTCTTCTCCAGTCTGAGCTCCACTGCCGATTACAGCCACCTCATTGGCTGATCGGCACAACGTGACGGGGCGGAGCTACGCGTTGATGCTGAGAAGGGGGAGAAGCCAGGACGCAGCTCGTGAGCCTGGACCCTCCAGAAGAGGATTCTTCTCTGCGCAAGCATGACTGTTGCGGCAACCAGAGGAGAAGTTTGCTGGTGGCCATGGAGACGGGGACGCCAGCACCGGAGGGGGTAAGTATATAACTTCTGTATGGCTCATATTTAATGCACGATGTATATTACAAAGTGCATTAATATGGCCATACAGAAGTGCTGAACCCCACTTGCTTCTGCGGGACAACCCCTTTAAGTTAGTTATTGTAAGAGTTGCAATCAAAATGATTCAACCCACATTGCAGATTAGGTACATTTTCCAAATTTAGAAAGCTTTTTGTTTGCTTTTTGCAATCAAACAAGAGGAATGTAAATGGCTCAACACAACTAAAATAACAAGTGGTCTCTGACTTCTCCACAAAATGCCAGACATTTGGATCAGGTGTGCTTGAGATAAAATAGATCAAATATCTGGACTGGCAAGAGCTTTGCTGACTGTGATGTTTGATTACATGTTAGAAATACCGATAAGTGAAGAGACTGGTCTAAAAAGGTAAAAGAAACAATCATTGCCTTGTTCAAACAAGGAAAGGGGTGCGAAAGATACAAAAGTATTGAATGTTCCTAGAGATATAGCTGGATGCAAGCTCAATGTTACAGGAACACTGGCTACACTATCTAGACATGGCAGAAAGAGTCGTCACTGGATACTGGAGGAGGCAGTTGGTCAAAAACCCTTCAGTGGCTGCAAAAGGCCTGCAGCAAGATCTGGTGGCAGCAGCACTGAGGCTCCTGTTTATATAGTAAGATACATACTAAAAGCTGAACTCCAACATGTCCACCTCTACAGACCCAAAAGCATTCAACTTTCATGAGACTTTCAAGAAAATAGAGAGTATAACAATACCAAATACATCTAATAATAGTATTTCTGGCTGAAAAAAACACAGTTGTTTATTCACTTGGGTCTATGACACCAAATGTTGATCCAGAAAAAGACAAAAAAAACCTCAATGAGTTATAAGCTAATTTTCCTCATTATAGGGCAAAATTTTCTGGCAATCAGAACAATTCCAAAATCACCAACACTTCTGAAGTAATCGGGGATATAATATGTAATATTATTAGACTCCAAGTTCATCTAGTACTCTTAGTGAGTTCTCCATTACCACATCCTCCGGCAGAGAGTTCCATAGTGTCACTGCTCTTACAGTAAAAAAATAAGCCCTTCTATGTTGGTGTAGAAACCTTCTTACCTCTAGATGTAGTGGGCACCCCCTTGTTACAGTCCTGGGTATAAATAGATGATTGGAGAGATCTCTGTATTGTCTCCTGATATATTTATAAATAGTAATTTATCAGGGCTTGAACCCACGACCAAGAGAAGGGTATTGGTATACAATGGTAGATTGAGGGGCTACAGAGGCAGATCTTGAAGATGTGCAACTCTGCGCCAGACGTCCGCATGCTGCTGCCAGGTGACCGTCGCTAATATTAGGGTTTCTTAAATCAATTCTGTTTACCAGTTACTGGAAAAAGGTATTCTTTATTATTAACCTCCTCACTGACGAGGAGCTTGACTGGGCCTTGCTATACATAGAGACTGTCAGCAAACTCCTCAACAGGCTCAACACTTTCATGCCCACTATGGGTCAAATCTTCGATGATCCAAACCGTTGTGCCATGGCTGATGGGAGGTTGCATGGCCCACGACAAGGGCAAACCTTCTATTGCAGAATATACGGCAGAATTCCATCGCTGGGAAAATGACACCACATGGAATCCTGCTGCATAGCGGAACGATTTTCGCCGGGGTTTATCTGAGTGGGTAAAAGATGAACTTACCAGAGTGGAGACTCCTGATAATCTGGAAGACTTTATCCAGTTATGCATTCAGATTGACCAGATACTTTTTGAGCAGTGAAGGGAGAGATTGCGGTTTGCGGACACCAGCACCCAGAAATCTGTCAGTCAACCCACACTTAGTCCCCACCAAAGGACTGAAGCCACCCAAACCTATTCAGGTAGATGTCATCCGCAGACCTCTCTCTATCACAGAAAAAGAAAGGCGCTGGGCTGAAAAATCTGTGCATCTATTGTGGGAGCTTGGGACATTATGGCCTAAACTGTCGAAGCAAGCCCCAAAGGACTCTTGCTTTGCCCCATGCCAAGTCAATGGTCAATCCAGCCATCATGAAACAAGGGGATGCTATCCAAAACACCTTTGTACCAGTAATTCAGCATGATATGTTAACCCTTCCCCCACTCCACCATTTTGTCCTTCCAGGTGATTAGAAGACTCAGTGCTCAGCAGTGTTGGATTCAGGAGCGGGTGGGGAAGTTCATTTACTTAACATTCGCTCCTGACAAGGACATTGCAACCTGACTCCAGTCCATACCGATCAATATAGAAACCGTGGGTGGGTCACCCTTGTCTTCAGGCCCATTCGCACAGGAAATAATTGAGCTGGAGCTCCACATGAACCCTGACCACCACGAGACAATCAGCTTCCAGCTCATCTCATCCCCCAAGTTTCCAGTGATTCTCGGGATCCCCTAGTTTTCTACTCCTAATCCCTCTTTCAACTGAGAAACCAGGACCATTGCCTTCCCTTCAGAAAACTGTAAGGAAAACTGCTGGTTTTGGGACAGATGGCACCATCTGCCCCTAAACCAGTGCAAGACCTCGAGGACAGTCAACAGGACCTAGATAAATTACCAGTTCACTACCATATGTTTAAGAATGTTTGCAGCGAGAAGAAGGCTGACTAGCTGCCACCTCACCGTCCATACGACTGTACTATTGAGTACGACTGTGCTCTGGCAGGAGCACCCATTTTCTTTGGTAAAAAGATTCAACTCTTTTTATACGTACATCGACTACCCGTAACTAAACAAGATAACCATTAAGAATCGCTACCTTCTCTCATTAATCCCAGAACTGTTGGAGAGCCTTTGGGCAGTCAAGCTCTTTACGAAACTGGACCTCAGAGGAGTATATAATCTGGTGCGGATTCGGCCCAGAGACAAATGGAAGACTGCCTTCAGGATAAGATATGGACAATTTGAGTCCTTAGTGATGCCGTTTGGTCGTTGCAATGCTCCTGCTACCTTCCAGCCCTTTATCAACGGTGTGTTTCAAGACCTGTTGGATCAATTTGTAGTGGCATATCTCAACGACATCCTCATATTCTCTGACAATTTGGAGGAACATTGTGGACACGTTCAGGTGGTCTTGGAATAACCTCTACATCAAGTTAGAGAAATGTGAGTTCAGACAGACCCAAATTTAATTCCTGGGATACATTATCTCCCCAGAGGGCTTAACTATGGATCCCAGGAAGATGAAAGCCGTCCGGGATTGGCCTATTCCAAAGAATTTGAAGGAAGTACAGCACCTGATTGGTTTCGTAAATTTCAACCTAAAATTTATCAAGGACTTCTCAAAAGTCATCTCTCACATTACCTCCCTCACAAAGAAAGCATGCATGTTTTCCTGGTCCCCAGAGGCTCAAAATGCTTTCGAGAAACTAAAGACTGTATTTACTTCAGTACCAATACTGATCCACCCAAAACCCAGAGCTGTCTTTTGTCATGGAGGTGGACTCCTCACGACTTTGCGGTGGGAGCCATTTTGTCATAGTGAATGGGAGATAAGATGTAACTACATCCTTGCGCATTTCTAACCTACATGTTATCACCCGCAGAGATAAACTACAATGTTGGGAACAAGGAGCTTCTGGCCATCAAAGTGGTTTTCACCGAGTGGAGACACCTCTTCGAAGGAGACCATCACCCAGTGATGGTTCTTACTGACCATAAAAATTTAGAGTTCCTCTGCACTGCCAAGAGGTTGTCTGTGAGACGAGCATGATGGCCCTTGTTCTTCTCCAGGTATAATTTCATTGTGTTCTACCACCCTGGTTCCCGAAATGGCAAGGCAGGTATATTGTGCAGGATTTGTGTAGAGTCTGAAGAGAGAGCAAATGCGACACAATTGTGTCCCCAAGAAATTGGGGAGCATCTTACACTCTGAAGACCTAACAAAGATTTAGAGAGAATACAAAAAAGACCCATTCTTGAGTTGTGCTTCAAAGGATGGGAAGCTTTTCTTTACAGAAGGGCTTTGGTGGCGAGAACACCAACTGTATGTTCCCGAGGCTGGTCGACTCGAAGTCCTTAAATTAGTCCACGATTCCATGCTGGCCGGTCACCTGGTGGTCACAAAGACTTCAGAACTTCTACTTTGTTTCTTTTGGTGGCCTGACTGCAGGAGGGATGTGAAGAAGTATGTAATCTCTCTTGCAAGGTATGTGCTCGGAACAAGACGCCATGTGCTCACCTGCTGGGCTTTCTACAGTTCCATTCAGGCTATGGGGATCTATATCCATGGACTTTATAGTTGATCTGCCCCCCCTTAAAACGGATGACTACTGTCCTTGTGGTTGTGGACCAACTTACGAAGATGGCTCACTACAGCCCCATAGAAAAAAATCTCACTGCCAAACAGACCACGAAGTTGATGATCCAGAAAATTTTCTGACTACATGGAATTCCAGATGATGTGGTCTGTGACAGAGAGGTCCAGTACACCTCAAGGTTTTAAAGACAATTCTGCAGGGTCTGCATATTACCGTAAAACTCTCCTTTGCTTTTCATCCACAGATTAACGGCCAGACGAAAAAAACAAATCAGACTTTGGAGCAATATCTCTGGTGCATTATCTTCCATCTACAGGATGATTGGGTGGATTTATCAACAGCAGAGTTCAGCTACAACAATGCTCAACACCGTTCAACTGCCCAGAGCTCATTTTATTCCAACTATGGTACACATTCTGTCTTTATGCCTGGCCTCCCTATCAACACTCCAGTCCCATCGGTTAACTATAGACTGACGGCGTTAGCAGAAATGCAGAAGCAACTAAAAAAACCTAATAGGAAACCCAGAATAGCTTTAAGAAGGTGTCTGACCCTCATCGCCAAGCAGCTCCTACCTTCCAGGTTAGAGAAAAGGTGTGGTTAGCCTCCAAGAACCTTAAGGTGCAAGTGCCCTCTCCCAAACTTCAGGAAAGAAACTAGGGACCTTTCCCAATTGCAGAAAGGGTCAGCCGCAGCCTGAGGATTCATCCTGTGTTTCACGTTTCCCTACTAAAGCTATATCATCAGAATACTTTTGTGGGAAGACATCAACCACCTCCTCATGTGAAAGTTCAGGGCCAGGACGAGTTCATGGCAGAGAAGATTCTAGACTCCAGACTTCAGAGAGGTAAAATACAGTACCTTGTGACATGGCAAGGGTATGGGCCAAAGGAGAGCTCCTGGCAGCCAGAGAAAAATGTGCATGCTCCGAGAGTCACACAGGAGTTTAACAGGAGATACCCTGTAACCTGGGATGTCCGGAGACCATCCTCAAGGAGGGGGGCTACTGTCAGGGCTCGAACCCACCTCTTGTTTTCCAGTCAGCAGCTCTCTCCGCTAGGTTTTCCAGGACATGAACAGTTCCCTCGCTGAAACCTAGCCTTTTTCTGTATTTCCCAGTTACCTAGTTCCTGCCTCCTGCTCCTGTTCCTGATTGCACTTCCTATATAAGCCTAGCCCTGCCATTCCTTCAGTGCGTCATTATTGTGCTCTACCACCTTGATCAAGGTACTCTTCCTCCTGCTCATCTGCAATTGTACCGATACCTCCTGCTGTTAATCTCTAGCTTCAATTTGACTAGGCTTCTGTCTCATCCCAATTGTACTGCATACCGATACGTCCTGCTACTGACCTGTGGCTTCCATTTGACTACACTTCCATGTCAACCCATTGTACTGCATTCCGTGACTTCTCGATAATGACTCCTGGCTTACTTGACTACTCTCCAGTGCCCAGCTCGGCTACTACACCTGGGCTTCAATCCAGCGGCTGAAAGACATTACAAATTAAGTAGTTCCTCAGCATTTTTTTTTTAAAACTAAATAACCACAATTTTAATAACCTCTCTGGGTACTGTAGTCCCCCCATTGCAGCTGAGCTCTGGGTCACGGAGGGGGCCATGCTGGCTTTCCCCGCCTGCAACATGCAGATTGATGTCTATCTTCCTATAAAAAAAAGGGGAGGGAGCCATCAGTCTGCAGGATGTGGGAGGGAGAAGCCAGCACGGCCCCCTCCGACTCAGAGCTCAACTCCAAGCCAAACTTCATGAACCGGTGACCGAATTCCTTTCGGGAGCAATTGTAGCCTAGACAGGGCATCCACTTTGACATGACTGATGACTACTGCTGTAAGGTCATTTTTGTAACTGTCTGCTGACTTGTACTATATTTGTCTCACAGCTTTTGTATCAGGATGAAGATCTGACTGATATTAATACTACAGAAACAAATGCGAGGTGCGATCAGCGGTGTAAAGAGGGGATTCCTACAGGTAACCGCCCAGGTGAGTAGTAACCACTAAATACAGCAGAGAGGAGTCACAGATTCTCCTCGGTCACATTCTTATCTCTCAGCTGTGAGTGAATGCGGTTTCTTAGAATCCCACTCCCTTACATTGTACTGTATATTATACATTTCCGCAGTGTGTAATCTCACCGTAATAGGCCGCCTGCACGTGGGCGGAAATCCTGCGGGATTTCCGCCGCTCAAAGCCTGCATAGGAGGCATACAAGGAACCCATGGGGCCCCAGAGCAAAACCCAGAATGCCTCCTCCCTCCCCATGGATAAATATAATATAATATGTTTTTCTCTCTAGGCCCAGACTGCCACTAAGATTTCTTGCAGCCAAAACTTGCTTCAGCCCACTCCCCCCAGCAAGCTGCTGCTGCCGCCACTAGTGAACTTTTCAATGCCCCCCCAATAATATGCCCACTGTGGTCCCACTGCATAGCTATGTCCCACGTTGTGATCTCACTTTATGGAATAGTGCCCCTGCTGTGGGCTCAGTTAGTAATGTGACTCCCTTTGAGGTTTGAATTAATTATGTGACCACACTTTTTGCTCTCAATTAGTATTATGATCTCCCTCTGTTCCCCTAATCAGTGGCATAACTAGAGTCATATGGGACCCAGAATAAAGTTTTAAATATCAAAAAATATCCTTCCATATCATGTTCATCTCCAAGTGGCTTCATCATCCTCCCATGTCCCCAAACAACTCCCATCATTCTCCAAGATCCTGCAAACAGTCCTTATAATCCCCCAAACAACCCCAATCCTCATGTACCTAACCAGCCCCCATCATACTCCACTCTCCCCCAACAGCACCCATCATCTTCCATTGCCTCCGTCATCCACAGGTTCACAGTGTGACCTTGCTTCTTTTCCCCAGCGCCGTCACTCAGACTGCAGTGAACGCCGGAGCCGGGGAGGGAGGAAGGAGGTCACTCTGTCAGCCTGTGAGAGAGAGCGGGACATGGCAGTACCGTGAATAAGACTGTCCGCACTAGTAGCAGCAGGTGACGCCATAGCTTTAAGAGCGCTAAACTAGGTGGCCGTAAGATTGTGCAGTTGCCACACGCCTCCCCGCCCCGGCCTAGTCCTAGTCTGATGTGACAGCATATAGAATTATTGTATGTACTAAGCTGTCTTATAGATGAGCAGTTCTACATTGACTGTACACTGTGTGTTACTGACATCCGGCTTCATGGGAGATTTTATATGAGTTCTTTATGGAAAAAAAGAAACTAATGTTGGTGCAGAAATGGCCGAACTCCATCTGTATGGAATATACTATTTCTGTAGCTTGGGCTCGGAGATCTATCAGGGACCGGAAGCCGGGACTTGTGGAGGACTCTGCTGCAAGTTAGTTTCATGCTCCTTTTACAGATCCCCCAGGATACCCATGTTATTGATGAAAGTCCTGTTAGTTACTTGTAAGTCCTGATTCACATCTGTAGTTTTTGTTGATGTTTTCTGCACTGACAATCTCTTGGTATTTAAGTGAGCTGCAAACCAAGCAACTTCGATTATAGAGTGATTCTCACTCACTTGCTCTGTCAGGACCCGTAATGCCTATTTTGAGTGATTACTGTCAGCCTGTGTAAAAGCACCATTAGATGATGATTACATTTTGCTACATGACTTGTTATTTGTATAGAAATGTTATAAAATAGCAGTATCATTTATAAGGTTTATAATATTAAAGAATAATCAGCTTTACTCTCTGCAGATGACGGTACCGGGAGCTCAGAGGGATGTCTGATATCTGCAGATACTAAAGCAGAGGATTGTGGTATCACACAAGATACATATGAAGAACCTGCCATTATCCCAGATATCTCCTCAGCCCTTCACAGCAAAGATCCATCATTCAATCTTCCTATACAGGTCCTATCGTCTGATTTATCACAGACTGATAGGCAGGAGAAATGTCTCAGAAGGGGAGAACATCAAAGAGCTGACACAGGGGAGAAGCCGTATTCATGTTCAGAATATGGGGAATGTTTTACAGAGGAATCACATCTTGTTAGACATCAGAGAAATCACACTGGAAAGAAGCAGTTTTCTTGTTCCGAATGTGGAAAATGTTTTGCAGGGAAATCAAAGCTAGTTCAGCATCAGAGAATTCACACAGGAGAGAGGCCGTTTTCTTGTTCAGAATGTGGGAAATGTTTTGCATTCAAATCAGTCCTTGTTGATCATCAGAGAATTCACACAGGAGAGAAGCCATTTTCTTGTTTAGAATGTGGGAAATGTTTTTCAAGGCAATCACAGGTAAGTAGACATAAGAGAATTCACACACAAGATAAACCATTTTCTTGTTCAGAATGTGGGAAATGTTTTTTAAGCCAATCAAACCTTATTAAACATCAGAGAAGTCACACAGGAGAGAAACCGTTTGCTTGTTCAGAATGTGGGAAATGTTTTGCACAGAAATCAGACCTTGGTAAACATCAGAGAATTCACACAGGAGAGAAGCCGTTTTCTTGTTCAGAATGTGGGAAATGTTTTATAGTGAAATCAGACCTTGTTAAACATCAGAGACGTCACACAGGAGAGAAGCCGTTTTCTTGTTCAGAATGTGGAAAATGTTTTGCAGTGAAATCAAGGCTAGTTCAGCATCAGAGAAGTCACACAGGAGAGAAGCGGTTTTCTTGTTCAGAATGTGAGAAATCTTTTGCATTGAAATCAGTCCTTGTTGATCATAGGAGAACTCACACGGGAGAGAAGCCATTTTCTTGTTCAGAATGTGGGAAATCTTTTTCAACTAGTTCATACCTTTTTAGACATCATAGAATTCACACAGGAGAGAAACCATTTTCTTGTTCAGAATGTGGGAAATGTTTTGCACAGAAACCCGTCCTTGTTAAACATCAGAGACTTCACACAGGAGAGAAGCCATTTTTTTGTTCAGAATGTGGGAAATGTTTTACAGTGAAATCAGACCTCATTATACATCAGAGAAGTCACACAGGAGAGAAGCCGTTTTCTTGTTCAGAATGTGGGAAATGTTTTACATTGAAATCAGTCCTTGTTGATCATCAGAGAAGTCACACAGGAGAGAAGCCATTTGCTTGTTCAGAATGTGGGAAATGTTTTTCAAGGGAATTAGATCTTATTATACATCAGAGAAGTCACACAGGAGAGAAACCGTTTGCTTGTTCAGAATGTGGGAAATGTTATGCAGGGAAATCAAAGCTAGTTCGGCATCAGAAATGTCACACAACAAAGTAGCCATTTTTATGTTCAGAATGTGGGAAATGTTTTAAAGTGAAATCATTTCTTGTTGATCATAAAAGAATTCACACAGTAGAGAAGCAGTTTGTATGTCCAGAATGGGGGAAATGTTTTACTTAGTAATCATATTTACTGCTACATCAAAAAGTACACACAGGAGAGAAGCCATTTTTTAAAATTTGTTTTTGTCAAACCATACAAAAAATGTAAAAGGTAAAGTGACATGTGCACAAAAGGGGAAGTTATTTGCATCACTAAATGATGAATAAGAAATGTATGTAATTATCAATAAACATTTGTAATCCAGAAACAAATAGTATCCAGATAACTCATACACAAGAAAAGGGAATCAATTTAGAGCAGTAAGTGCTGAATAAGAAATGTATGTAATTACTGATAAACATCTGTAATCCAGAAACAAATACTATCCAGATAACCCGCCTTTATATCACCCGTGTACATAGAATATTTCACACTGATACATATAACTGCATCTCTGTGCTGGATTATGGTTTTCTCCAGCAGGTTTCGGGGTATTTTGTAGCTTCCGAATTGTATAGAGTGCACACATCATCGACCAGATCAGACACAAATGCTGGTCTAAAACCGGGAGAGTCTCTACAATGTATAAAGGCTCAGGCTTTTTATTATAACACATGATAACCGCCCTTTAATGGGCGTGCAACAGATTACATCAGTAACATATAGGATTCTCATTTTTTGGATCATATAGAATCCCCCCCCCCCCTTCCTGCCCACCTTCTCTCAAGTCCAATGTATAAGCAAGTCTTTGTCTTACGTACTTTCAGTTTTGAGCACATGTTTGTATCTCTTTGTTGTGAGCTGGATTATGGAGAAGTTTCTGTGTGGAGGATGGGAAAGGACTGGGGAAACACTCAGTATTGAATACAAGCAATAACAACACTGTGATTTAACTCTTTCCTTATGCAGCAGAGTTCCACATTAGGCTGAAGTCACAAAACACACATAATACGTCTAATTTAGTACAAATCGATAGACATTTTATACTAACTAATCATCATGTCTATCACAATCCCCCCTTAAAATGTCTATCCTCTAACTCTCTATCTAATTTTCACAGTTCTCTGCGCATGAGCCTATAACTGGAGCGCGTTGAAGGTTCGTTTTAGGGTCTTCAAGGGGGTGTAGGAGTTGTCCACTCCTTCTGGGGATGCATCCAGCGAACTCATTGTGGGAGCGGCTTTTCCAGCATCAGTTTCACATTTCTCTCTGACACGGGATAACACAGCGGACTAGAACAGAAAATGTAATCATCAGTTCACATACGACAGCGACGCCCGTCTGTGCCAGGATCCTTTACCACCCGCTCATCCATGGCGAGTGCTGGTCCCAAAGGTTAGCTCTTTTTAGTTAGTGCGGTCAGCTTCTTAATGGCAACTGCGTCTTTACCCGCGGGTCACGTGTCGTCTGGGATGTAGGTACAACAAGTCTCCCCTATCATCTTACAGACACCCCCTTTTTAGCCAAAATCATATCTAAGGCCATTCTATTTTGAAAAGTCATAGTCGAGGTAGGTCCTATTGGTCGACTAGTCCCTATAAGGCATCTCTAGTGTAATTTATAAACCGCTGCTAATTATAATAAACATAATTAATCCAGTCAACGTTTATTTACCATAATGATCAGGAAAATGGACTCGAATCTAGTTTTAACTTGGTCTCTATTTTTTTAAAACTCGTCAGGTACCCCCCTTGGCTATCCTATGACGTCAATGTAAACTACCACCAGGGGTCTCTCTTCTTGCTCTAGTATAATGTTACAATACTAGTAGCGTGCACAGGTACGCACAGCCTGGGACTCCCTAATCTTCACCCACACCAATGTCCCTCCTGGAGATAGTCCGGATGGTGAACACGTCCAGGCCGCCTGCACTGACCCTACACTACCTAGTGACAAGACTGGAAGGAACCGCCGTACCAATGCGGAAAACAAGGATAGACCAACATAACAGGATAACCACAAAACACAGACTGAGTTGGATCGAGATAGAGTAACTATTGGGGGTAACCTCATTATCCTCAATGTTGTCTGACAGGATGTGGAGGAGCATAAGGGCTTTACTAAGGCACACTCCCCTGTCCAATTACCCTCCAGGCGGGTCCTCTACCTCATGTCTCCACAAAACCAGTAAACGTCTCCTAAGGACTGAACCTGATTCTGGATCCATTCCCCTCCTATCGTACCGTAGGAGGAGCAATACCCATTGGTGAGTTCCCCAAAAATCTCCCTCCACCCTGCCTATTTGCCTGGCAGGTGTAGTTTCCAGGGTAGTCAGTAATACTCTCTCCGGTGCAAAACACTTAAGTAGTTATAGAGTATTCCTTCTTCCACTTCTCACGGACAGTGTAATTGGAAATGTTCGTGAAGAGACTGATAAACCACTCTTCAGCATCTACAGGGAAATTTAGGGGGACCATCCCCGAGTGTAGTCGGGCACTACTGCACACGCAACAGTTAGACTTGTTGCTCCTGTTAGCATTGTACCTCATCAACTCCAACCAGAGATTCTGGTCAGATTAGCCAGTCGCTACTGTCAAGGTGTCCTCAAAAGGTAGGGTCGGCTATGATCATCATGTTTGTCAAGGTCTTTATCTTACGGCGGAGGGGGTTAATTATGGGCACGGGACTAATTATGGGCACGGGACTTCCATTCGGGTGCATCTACCATATCCCTTATTTTAAACTTCCCTAAGGGATCTGTCCTCCCGTATCGGTATGTCCCCAGACTGTAAGTCCCCTGTCCCCCCCCCCCCCATCCCCGTCCCCCGGGCTTGGGATCTCCCATGGTTAGTCTAAAAACCGCATTAAAACCAAGCAACATACTAAGTTCAGCCTTCCAATACCTGCTGTCCTTATTATTCTCAAGGAGGGTTATACGACTGATTAGGGATTTCCCGCTCTTATCTTTCTTATTTAAGGCACTTCGCGGTTTATAGGACCAGTCTATTCCTGTGTTACATCCCACTAATCCCCAATAATGGCAGTCTTCTCCCCAGACGTTATCAGTGGCGCAAACATATTGTATTCCCCGGGTATGTAAGTCATATAACCAGCTGGACTGAGCTAAATCTGGCCTGCAGTGGGATCTTGCGCCTAGACACGGGACCACAGTACAATAGTCGAAGGAATATGTGGCTACTTGAGCATTGGACGAGTTATACTAGAAGGTAACCATACCCTCATATTCTTCCAACTAAGGATTCCAGTTGCCACCCTCCTCTCTCACTAGCCCTAACCAGAGTAATGTCCTTGGCACAACTAAGACTGGTCTCCCGGATCTGAAGCTTTCTTACAGTATGAAGCATGGATCCATGTAAGTCTTTCGGCTAGTTTCACAGCTGTGGCAGTAGTCAGAAGCACCTGGTAGGGGCCATCAAATCGGGGCCTAGGAGGGTGCTTCCTGGGGAACTTCTTGACGCACACCCAATCCCCAGGCTACAAGATATGTGTCCCAGTGTCTGCCTCTGAGTCTGGAAGAGAACACCTGTGCATAGGCTTTGGTTAGTTCTTTAACAACGGAAATCACATACTTAGTCAACACATCAGATTGTAATTGTAACTACTGAGGATAGTAACGACCTAGCCTTGGGGCTAGCCCAAACAATCTCGTAGGGAGATAATGCATGATCCCCCCTGGGTTCATATCTAACACTGTATAAGGCTATTGGATGGCAGTCTTTCCAAAGTGGTGTCATTTTTAAGTATCATACTTTTTAGCGTGCCACTACGTCTCTCCACCTTTCCACTACTCTAAAAATGGTAGAGTATGTAAAAGGCCTGGGATACACCCAGAGCAGACATGACGTTACATTCACCTGCGAAGTTTATACCTCTGTCTGACTCTGAATCACTTCTGGTACCCCATATTCACAGTTTACCTCGTTCATGAGCTTCTTTGCGGTTACCTACTTGTTTGCCTTGGTAACAGGGTCGGCCTCCAACCTGCAAAGACATCAACAACAACAAGCACGTATTCATACTTCCCAACAAGTGGGAGCTGAACGTAGTCAATTTGCAGTCCCTGAAATGGGTAGAGTGGTCCCGGCAAGTGTGGTGTGGCAAATTTACTTCTGCCCTGACTCACCTATGGCATAGATCATGCTAAACTGGACAAATGATGCAGCAGCTACAGAGAACCTAGAAGTCGCCCGTCCTCTTTCAAGCGTCGTCGTCATTGCTGCTTTACTAGGTGGGTCTTTCCGTCCATCAGCTGGGCCATCATGGGATACAGGAACTGTGGTGGGCAAGTGCTGTTGACTGTTCACCACACGCTGTCCTGTTTCTGCTGTTCCCATATTAGTCCATTTATCCTTTCCTTCCTTACTGGCTTGTAACTGTAAAAGTCTTTAGCATATCAAAGTCCAAATTTTGTCAATGTCCAAAGTTTTTACCACTAACTCATGCCGTCAGTATCTTTTCTTCTTTCTTCCACGGCTTGAGGGCTGCTGCCTTTGCTATGCTGTCAGCGAGGGTGTCGTCTCTCGCCTCTCCAGTGTAGGAATCGGTGCGAACTCTCAACTTTGTCAGGTAGAAATAGGGCCTCCATGCGACTCTGTACCGCTGCACCATTCTCGATTGGTTGTCCTGCTAAGGTAAAAAAACTGTCTGGCCTTCCATATTGGGCCGTAATCATGAGCTATGCCAGATGCATACCAGGAGTCAGTGTAAAGGATTGCCATCTTACCTCTCGCCACTCTACTCGCCTCAGTGAGGGCCTTCCATTCCGCTTCTTGTGCTGAGACATGCGAAGGCAGAGCTTCTGCTTCTAGGACATCTTGCTGTGTGACCACTGCATATCCGATGTGGAGTCATCAATACTCACCCTGGTACCATCTGCAAAAAGCTCAACATATGCATTATCAACAGGGGTTCCGGTAACTGTTTGCATACCTGCAGTTTCTTACTGTATTAGTACTAAATAATCGTTTTGTTTTTTGTTTTTTTTAAACCCAATAGCTGATCTACAACACCTAGATCATCTATGACCCAGATCACCTATGCCTCCCCCCTTTTGAACCGGAATACTCAATGGAAAAAAGAGTAATTGCGTTCAAACTAGTACAAGTTGAAAAAGGAAACCAAGAGGCACAAAAACAAGCACTTTGTAGGTCAAGGTGACATTGTATGCAGCGAAGTCTGAGCGAAAATATCCTTTAGATTTTTTTTTTCAGGTCGCAGTTAGCATTTTTTAACACAAGGGGGCGCAACACAAGTCAAATTTTACGTCACCCAGTGTAATAGTATTTCAGGGAACGTCCAGCGTTTAACTTTCACTCTCCTGTCGGAATATAATTATAGATTCAGTGTAGACTGACACTAGAATATACAAAAGACTTAGGGAAAAAACTAAAGAATACGGATGAATTAACATCCTACTCTGGGCAATTTAGTCCCTCTTTCTTCACATAAAAAGTAAAATTACTTCATCAAATTGCGTGAAAAAGTTTGCTGGGTGACTATAGGGAAATTATTCCATCTGTAGGAGCCTTCCGTAACATCATCTGTCTGAGCATCCATTGGAGAAGCGGGCAGTGGAAAACAGAGCCCCTGGGAACATGAGAGAGCGTCCCCTGTCAAGTGCAGCAAAATGGCCGCCAGAGGCAGAAAGGGGCGGGGCTACAAATCTCCCAGGTGAGGCAAGATGGCTGCCGGAGGAATGGGCGGGGCCAGGAGCAGCAGCACTTCCAGGTGAGGCAAGATGGCCGCTGGAGGAGGAAGGGGCGGGGCCAGGTCCTGTCCCGGATGGGGAGGGACCGGAAGTAACATCACACACCCTGAAAGTGAGCACATGGGGGGAAGTAACTTCAGGGTGGGGGGAAGTAACTTCAGGGTGGGGGCAGGGCTCACCAAATTTGCTGCAAAGTCACACTATGTGGGGTTGTAAACATTGCAAGCGCGGCCGCCATTACAGGGAGGGGCTGTAGTCAACACAAAGGCATTACATTGTTCATTAGCAATACACATACCCCACTACATGCTTTCCTCTCTTGAATCTCTTAACTACGTTATACCAAAGAACTAGCTAAAACACCTTTCTTTCTGCTGGGCTTCCTGCTCATCTTCTGAAAACTTTCTACAATCTATCTTACCATACTCATTTCTGCTTATCTGTCCATAACCTGACATTTCTTTCTGCAACTTTTCCTGGTCCTTTTCTTTGTAAAACGCTTCTACGTGTTTTGCATATTCCAAAACATCCTGTACTGATCCCTCATTCTATTCTACCTGCTTATTCTATCCTATCCGAAGTTTCTGGACACAGAAGTGTTCCTCTTGTAAAATCTGCTTTCTTCAAATCCTTCCAATATAACCTCTCTTTCCCACTCAGATTACAATGCACATTAATTCTACAAAATACAAGACAACGGGAACGGAAGGGTTAATTGGGAAATGCTTTAGTGGCTTAACTTCAGTCCACTCTCTTATCAGCAACCCTCCTCCAATAATAAACACTGCACATTCTTTAAATTAAACGTCTGAAACACACAAAGACTTATTATTTTCAATGACCAAGAGTTTCTGGAGACGTCAGCCGTCACAAAGCACGGCTATATTCCTGCGTATATACCTTTTCACATATGAGAACATAACACGCTCAATCATAAAGGTAAATATGCGTATCATAAATCTTCCTAACCTCACACTAGTTTACCTAGGAGTAAGTGTCTCTCTCCGGCGTGCTCCCTCAGACTTAAATAGCCGAGTCCGCCCTTTTGACACATTAACCCTCACAGAATTTATCTCTTGGTCTTGTATACACAATTTTTAACCGTCTCAGACATAGCAGCCACAGCATACAAAATACCCCTAGACAGGTAACATGGTGATAATCGGGTGGACAGAACTAGAGTTATTACCTGCCTTTCAGTGAAGGTCTAGTCTGGATCAGATACAGGCAGTTTAGCAGTTGGAAATCAGCTCACAACGGTAGATTTTACATAAAGCAATCTTACCGTGTTCTGTAGATTTTTGGGCCCCTGAGTTCCGCATGCTATCTGCCGGTCTCTATACGTTCCAGGCTCTGACCTCACAGATCCACCCGCCCACCCAGTGACGCCAATTTGTGCTGGATTATGGTTTTCTCCAGCAGGTTTCGGGGTATTTTGTAGCTTCCGAATTGTATAGAGTGCACACATCATCGACCAGATCAGACACAAATGCTGGTCTAAAACCAGGAGAGTCTCTACAATGTGTAAAGGCTCAGGCTTTTTATTATAACACATGAGACCCGCCCTTTAATGGGTGTGCAACAGATTACATCAGTAACATATAGGATTCTCATTTGTCGGATCATATAGAATCCCCCCCCCCCTTCCTGCCCACCTTCTCTCAAGTCCAATGTATAAGCAAGTCTTTGTCTTACGTACTTTCAGTTTTGAGCACATGTTTGTATCTCTTTGTTGTGAGCTGGATTATGGAGAAGTTTCTGTGTGGAGGATGGGAAAGGACTGGGGAAACACTCAGTATTGAATACAAGCAATAACAACACTGTGATTTAACTCTTTCCTTATGCAGCAGAGTTCCACATTAGGCTGAAGTCACAAAACACACATAATACGTCTAATTTAGTACAAATCGATAGACACATTATACTAACTAATCATCATATCTATCACAGTCTCTAAACTTGTTTCTAACTGTTCATAAAAGATTACTTGTATAACTTACATGTTTGTGTTTGGGCCGATCTTTCTTCTTCCTTTCGATATTTTAACAGAACTGATGGAGATGATCCTTTCATTTATGATAACCATAAGAACCGTATTCCACCACTGAGCCCAGCAAGGGCGTCTCCCCTCCATCTCATCACTATAGGGTCATATACTAGGAAGAGTCGCACACAGTAATATACAGCTGTGATCACATGGGAAAGGTTCTACAACTTCAGTGTAACATATCAGACTTTATTTATACAGGACTATACAACTTGGGGTACACAGCCCGATAACTCATGGGTCCTACGCAGTTCATGTTCAGGTGAGCTCTTAACATGCCAGGTTTCAAGAGAGCCAAGAGTTTTATACATAAGTGACAACTTGGGAAAGTTGCTGAGACATAATAGTCCATATTGGGGTCAAACATTTACAGATCAGGTAGATACTGCCAACAGAAATACATAAGATCTTAAATCGAGCCTTGCTAACCATTTTCTTTCCTGCATGGTTCAGGTAGCCGGCTCAAGTTTGACTCAGCCTTCCATCCTTCTGAGGTTGGGAAAATGAGCACGCAGCTTTGGTAGGGGGTAATAAATAAATTACATGAAAGCGCTGCAGAATAGGTTGGCGCTATACAAATACCAAGATGTATTTTATTTTTTAAAGCCAAACAGAACCCGGGCACACATCACCGTAATCCTGTAAGACTCATGTAGCAAAGGTTTTTTGTGCCAATCACCTCCATAAGAGTTCAGATTAACTCATTTAATGGCTATAATGTGTAAAGAAGATGTATTGAAGGAAGGGTTTTGGATGAAATGTTGTGATGTGTCATTCAGCCAATATGTGTTCTTTGTATTTTATAGGCATTACAGGGTTAATTTTCCCTCCTGGGGAGGTGATTGGCACAGGAAACTATTGGTACGTGAGTTTCCTGGATTATGGAGTTGTGTGCCCGGGTTCCGTTAGGCGTGAATGCTAAGTATGATCTTGTGTATTTGTACTGACAATATCTGCCCAATCTCAGATTTATATTTTCTGTGGTGATTGAATGTAAATGTTCGCACCCTGATATGGACTATTGTGCCGGACCGGCTCTTCCAAGTTACATTTTTGAAACAACAGAATGAACCTAATTCTTCTTTATTGATTTAATTAAAACAGCCAGTATTGACGGGTTTCGGAGACGCAGCCCCTTCCTCAGAAATCGCTGGGTAAAGTACAAAGTCCAATAATTAAGATAGGAGAACAAATAGAGTAAAAGTACCGTATATACCGGCGTATAAGGCGACGGGGCGTATAAGACGACCCCCCAACTTTCACCTTATACGCCGGTAATACAGTGGAGAAAAAAAAAATCATTACTCACCTCCCCCGGCGTTCTGTCGCGCTCCGGCAGGATGTCGCTCGCTCCTCGTCCCCGGCGCAGCATTGCTTTCTGAATGCGGGGCTTGAAATCCCCGCCTCCAGAAAGCTAATACACATGCCGTCAGCCAGTTACAGCCATTCAATGACATCATTGAATGGCTGTGATTGGCTAAAACACACGTGGCTTCAGCCAATCACACTATTCAATGACATCATTGAATGGGTGTGATTGCTAACACACGTGCGCTTTCAGCCAATCACAGCCATTCAATGCTGTCATTGAATGGCTGTAACTGGCTGACGGCGTGTGTATTAGCTTTCTGGAGGCGGGGATTTCAAGCCCCGCATTCAGAAAGCAATGCTGCGCCGGGGATGAGGAGCGAGCGACATCCTGCTGGAGCGCGACAGAACGCCGGGGGAGGTGAGTAATGATTTTTTTTTTTACACTTTTTTTTTTTGTATTACCGGCGCATAAGACGACCCCCGACTTCAGAGCGGATTTTTCGGGGTTCAAAAGTCGTCTTATACGCCGGTATATACGGTAATAATGAGAGAAAAAAGAAGAGATGCATAAAAAGTACAAATCATCAGAGGAGAGTAAAAGTAACAAACAGACTATATGCTCAGGGGTTTACCATATAAATTTATATAGTGTGATTTGGTAAACAGACTAGTAGTATATATAGCTCATGAGTAGAGAAAGGAGAGTTTGTAAGAGTGACAGTAACAACCTAAGTCAGTGGTGGTAAACCTATGGCACGCATGCCAGAGACAGCACGCATAGCCCTCCCTGCTGGCACGCGCCACTGTTGGACGCTCACCATGATAGTGAAAACTGGCAGGGGTGCTACAGCTCCCCTACTGGTATTCACTCAGTGGCGCTGATTCCGGTGCACGCCGTGACTTCAGTGTGCACCCAGGATTCTCCTCCCCCTTTCCTGATGTTTCCTTTTAGGTTATGCGATAGCAGGGCAGGAGGTGTCTGGCAGTACACACTGACGTCACAGTGAGCACCTGGGATTAGTGCCAGCAGCAGCGTCATGCAGAGGAGCAGGAGGGGGTAAGTATATGTCAGGGGTGGGGGGCACTGTTACTACTGGGGGCCGCTGTGCGATGTCACTATTACTACTGGGGGCTGCTGTGCAATGTCACTATTACTACAGGGGGCTGCTGTGGGGTGTCACTATTACTACTGGGGGCTGCTGTGGGGTGTCACTATTGCTACTGGGGCTGCTGTGGCATGTCACTATTACCGCTGGGGCCGCTATGTGGGATGTCACTATTACCGCTGGGACCACTGTGGGATGTCACTAGTACTGCTGGGACCACTGTGTGTGGTCACTATTACCACTGGGACTGCTGTGGGAGTTTATTATTACCGCTGAGCCTACTCTGGGGTATCACTATTACTACTTGGGCCACTATGGGATGTCACTATTACCACTGAGGTCACTGTGAGATGTCACTATTACTACTGGGGGCCGCTGTTGGGGTCACTAGTACTACTAGATCCACTGTGGGGTGTCATTATTACTACTGGGGCTGTTGTGGGATGTCACTATTACCTCTGTGGCCACTGTGGGGGGGTCACTATTACTACTGGGGCTGCTGTGGGGGGGTCACTATTACCACTGGGGTCGCTGTTGGGAGGGTCACTATTACCGCTAGGGCCGCTGTGGGGGGTTCTCTCTTTTACCCCTAGGGCCACCGTGGAAGGTCACTGTTACCGTTGGGGTATATTTACATGTGGCGGAAATGCTGCAGAATGTCCTCAGTGGAAGTTTCCATTTGCAAATTCTGCAGCATTTTCATATCCAAAAAGCTGTCAAAATCTGCACAGTGTCTATTTTGAAACAGCCCTGTCCTTTTTAGAATGACAGATGTAAAATTATATGTCGTGATAAGCCCCGCCCCCTGACATGTTGGCTCTTTGCGATAAGTGAAATCCTAAAAATGTCAGGGAGAGCAGCAACCGATGGCGCGTGTCACAGAAGGGTTCTGAGGACCTCACCGGATAAAAATCCAATAGTCATCTTTATTATAAAAGCAACTCCATTAGCAAATCACAAAAGCTGCGACGTTTCGTCCTGTGCAAAGGACTTTGTCAAGCATGCTTTATCTCCCTGCCCTATCTCCCTACCTCCACAAGCCTTAGTGCTTTGGTGTGCTGCTGAGACCTTTCTGCTTTTCTCTGCGATAAATAAGTGGGGTTAGGGTTGCAGTTTGGGCACTCGGTTTCTAATAGATTCACCATCACTGACACAAGTTCACACATAATAATAAATACAGTTTATGAACCGGGTAAAAAGTTGAATAAAAAATATATGCAATATGTAATTAAAAGCATATTTGTTACGATCGTGTGGGCAACCAAGCCCGGGAGCCCACACGATCGCACCCAAAAATGGGAAATGGAATGGATGGGATGGACACACACAGGTAGCACCAGGGTCACACGGGATTCACACAGGTTTCAGGCAACTGACCCTGTCGTACCGGGAGGAATGGCATGGCCCTACCTAAGCGGGGACATTGCCCCAATAAGGGCAGCCCAGCGGTCTTCGGAACTCGGCCCTAGCTGATCCTAGGAACCACGCCACAGAACAGGAGGCATACACATGCTACAGGACAGAGACAGAACCACAGGATGCACAGAGCCAGAACACAGAGCATACAGCAGCCAACATGCAACTACCAGTAACATGATAAGCTGAATATAAATACCAGGTATTAGTTGACATGTTGTACAATATGTGAAAGCTAGTGGGCCACTTCACGGCTGCTGGTTATACCGCTAGTCCCTACACTAACCAGGAGTCCAGCAGAACCGGACAGAGTTCACACAGAAAGCTGAAACAGGACAGGACACAGATAGCAGGTTACACAGCAGACTGACAAGAAACTGACAGAATTTAAACCTACAAACGGACATGAACCAGCAAGACAGAAATCACTAGCAAAGCTTCCAACAGGACAGAACAGAGCACTGGACACACAGCCAGCTGCATCAGGAACAGGACAGAGTACAGGGCACACAGCAAGACAGACTCCACTCAGAGATCACATGCACACAGAAGGAACTCACCGCAAGTCTATGTGTCCTCATACCGGGGGGGGACAGTCAGCTACACAAGCTGACATAAGGGAGTGTCCAGTTACACCAACTGACACCCAGAGTAAGACATAAGACTTCTGGAGGCTGCACCTCTACAGGGGGAAGGAAAAGGGGGCTGCATGTACTGCAGACTAGGACTACAGGTGTCCAGACAATCTTGGGGAAGCAGAGCCACACAATAGACTTACTTGCAAATACAGATCCGAGTGGGAACAGGACAGACCATGACTGATAACAAGTTACAGGACACAGAACCAACATGATTACTCAACCTAGGGGACCCAGCCAGAGACTGACAGGAGCTGGGTTATATGTGAGCACAGATCAGGAGATTGGCTAGCCGGAAGTACCACACCCAGCCAGCTCAATTAACCCTCAACCACCTGACTGTGCTGCTAGGAGTACATAGTACAACAAATCCCAGCAGCACATGTAACAATATTGCTGAATGACAGCTGAGAGCTGCCCCTGATTGGCCCTGCGCTGAGCCAATCAGAGGCAGCACTCACTCACCCATTCATGAATTCATGAATGGGTGTGAGTGAGAGCTGCCTCTGATTGGTCAGGCTGTGACCAATCAGAGGCAGCTCATTCAGCAGGCAGGGATTTTCAATCCCCGGCTGCTGAATACTACTCACAGCTGTTCAGAGCAGTTCAGGAGGACTGCTGCCGTGCGCTGAACTCCGTCTGCCGGGACCAGGTGAATATATATATATATTTTTTTTTTTACACATTTCTGGATGAATTGCAGGGAAGGGCTTATATATTTAAGCCCTTCCCGAATTTCCCAGATTTTCACAAATGAAAACCTTAGCGAGCATCGGCGATATACAAAAATGCTCCAGTCGCCCATTGACTTCAATGAGCTTCGTTACTCGAAACGAACTCTCGAGCATCACTGAAAGTTCGACTTGAGTAACGAGCACTCGAGCATTTTGGTGCTCGCTCATCCCTAGTAATAATACATGGCTGAGGAAGAGGAATCGGCAATATATATTATCAACAACTAATGTACCTAGCAGCAACAATGGAGATGCGCGAGTAAATACATACTATTAGAAAAAAATGCACCAATAATGGACTCCACAGTAAAATATCAATATTTGCAGATGATACAAAATTATACAAGATAATTAATACAATGAAGGGCAATATACGGCTACAAAAGGACCTCGATAAACTGGGTAGAAAAATGGCAAATGGATTAATGTAAGGTTATGCAAATGGACAGGAGAAATGGACGTCATCAATATACACTAAATGGGGTACTGCTACAGAAAAGTGATATGAAAAAAGACCTGGGGGTACTAGTGGATTGTAGATTTAACTGGAGCAATCAATGCCAGTCAGCTGCTGCAAAAGCAATTCAAGTGTTGGGGTGCATTAACCTCTCCAGTGACATGCTTCAAAATTTTCCGGGACGAGCTCCACTGCCCATAGTGATATAGCCCAGAAGATTTCCAGGCTATGTTTCACAATGGGACCTGCAGAACAGAATGCCATAAGCTGTGGCATTGTGCTCTGCCTGCACAGACCCACAGAGAACAGTGCAGGACTTTAAAAAAGAAGCAGGAAGATATAACCGATCTGCCAGCAACTTTCCACTTCTTTTTTTTAAACTCCTGCACTGTTTTGTTTACAGGTTGCCACGGGGACCATCGGCTTGTCAGAAGCCGGACGATCATCCCCGTGGCAGGAAGAGATGGTGCTCTGATCTCTACTGTTTAACCATTTACATGCCACAGTCTGTGCAACCGCAGCATGTAAAGGGCTGACTGAGAGAGGGGACGCCCTCTGTCAGAGGATAGCTGGGCATCAGCTCTTACAGCAGAGAATGGAGAAAACCTCTGATCTCCACTGTTTAACCTTTTACATGCCGCAGTTTATGCGACTACAGCATGTAAAGGGCTGTCACCATCAGACCCCCACAATGTGATCAGGGGGTCCTGATGGGTCTCTGTGGCACCCGGAGGCTTGAATATAGCCTCTAGATCTCCCAGCCTAGGCTATGACGGTCAGTGAATGCAGGAAAAAATAAAAATAAAAAACATGCCAGAATTACAGATTTTGTTAATTTTGCCCCTAGAAAAAAATGGAATAAAAAGCAATCAAAATTTTACATGTTCCTAAAAATTAGAAAAATGAAGACTATAGTTCTTCCCACAAAAAACAAGGCCTGCTAGAGCTCTGGCAATGGAAAATTAAAAATAATATGACTCTTGGGAAAAATGTTGCAGTGCTTGAGAGGGTTCAAAGAAAGGCAACTAAATTAATAAACGGAATGGAAGGACTGGAATACCCAGAGAGGCATCAAAACTGGGATTGTTTACCCTGGAAAAAAGATGGCTAAGGGGCAATCAAATAAATATGTATAAATACATTTGGGGACAATACAAGGATCTTTCCCATGATCTGTTTATACCCAAGACTGCAATGGTAACAAGAGGGCATCCGCTACATCTAGAAGAAAGCAGGTTTCATCACCAACATAGAAGAGGGTTCTTTACTGTAAGAGCAATGAGAGTGTGGAACGCTCTGCCTGAGGCCATGGTGATGGCTAAATCCAAAGAGGAGTTTAAGAGTGGAGTAGATGTATTTCTAGAGCAGTATGATATTACAGGTGTGAGGTACTGCAGTTGCTGGAGATCTGTTCTTTAAAAATATCTGGGCCTGGCTTTTTTGGAATGGATGGCAGGTTGGTAGTGGGGCCATCCATTCCACCTCCTCCACTCCAGGGTGTGGGCGAGCTCAATCAGCCCAGGTGCTGAGGCTGAGCCAGATCAAGTGTGCACATAAATAGCAGGTGCACGGACACAGGGGAGCTAAGATGGCTGCTGGACCCTGGCAGCCTGTGTGACCGGATGGAGATAGAAGCCCTGCTGTGCGCTGCACCTGCTAAGTGCGAGCTGATCAGGCCGGGGCGGCCTGACAGCTGGATTTTGGACTATTCTTTGTTTGCCTGAAGCTAAGGTCGGACTTGACTATTATTTGTTTGCCTGAAGCTAAGGTTGGACTTTTATGTTGCTGTTATAAAATAAACGCAGGTCACGCCTGGTGTTCCGTCTCCGAATATCGCTAAACCCACACGCTACTGAGCTGTCCTCCCACATATGGTGTTTCGGATGCAGGCAACGAATTGACACCGGCGGCTAACACTGCATGTCCTGGGTAAAAGCCGCTGGTGCCCTATCGAAAAAGACTGCAGCCATGGAGGACCTGGTGCGACAGCTGGTGCAGATATGTTTACAGCAACAAAACGCCCAGGCAGAGGCAAGGCAGATGCAACAAGAAATTAATCGCCTCCTAATAGAACAAATGGCAACACTGCAAGAGGCGGTGGTGATACAATGGCGGGCGATCACAGCAAGTCAGAGCACCCACCCCCAGGGGGCCCAAGGAAGACAACCATCCCCAAGGGCCTCGGTGCAAGCTGTGCTGCAGAAGATGACCGCTGCCGATGACGTGGAAGCCTACCTTCACGTCTTCAAGAGGATTGCGGAACGAGAAGGGCTGCCCTTGGAGCAGTGGGCAAATGTCGTGGCCCCTTTTCTGTCGGGGGAGGCCCAAAAGGCCTATTACGACCAGAGTGAATTGGACTCCCATAACTACACCAAACTGAGGGCTGAAATCCTGGCATGATTGGGAGTGACCATACAGGTGCGTGCAGGCCGGGTACATGCCTGGAGGTACTGGGAGAGCCTACCCCGCTGTCCCAAATGCATGATTTGATACACCTTGTCTCCAAGTGGCTTCAGCCAGAGGACTGAACTCCTGCGCAAATGGTGGAGTGGGTCGTGTTGGATATCTTCCACGGTTCCTTGCCACCTGCGGTACAGCGTTGGGTGGACCAGGCTGGGCCGACGGACGCCAACCACCTCGTGAACCTGGTTGAGAGGTATTGCGCCACGGAGGAATTGTTACAAGCCTCTACGAGACGGGGCCGCGCCAGAGAGGAAAAGGGTCCTCGTCGAGATGGTAAGACTGTACCATATTCTGCTCCAGGGGGCCTGTGTGGAAGAGGGGAGGGGGCTCAGGAGGCGAGCTAGCAGTTGGCCCACACCAGGGCGCTCGCGAGCGGGACCCCGGACGCCTACAGTGCTGGCGGTGCCACGAATGGGGCCATGTTGCGGCACACTGCCCAATAGGCTCCGAGCCCATGGACTGCAGCTCCGGGCGGAGGGTCTCCCTATACATACTCCCCGTGGTAGCCGCCATAAACCTGTCCGCGGATGAGCCGCAGGTATGTTCGGTGAACATTGGGGACTTCCTGGTACAGGCTCTGTTGGACTCCGGGAGCCTTGTGACCCTAGTACATGGTTCGTTGGTGAACTCAACCTCCTACAATGGAGGCCGAGTGGGTGTACTGTGCATCCTAGGGGACACTTGGGAATACCCCACTGCTACCGTACCAATAGCCACCCCTTGCGGCACCACTACCCACGAGGTAGGAGTGGTTAAGTCCCTAATGCACGAGGCTATAATCGAAAGGGACTTTCCACTGTTCTGGGCCTTGTGGAGGAAAAGAAAGGACTTCGGACAATAAGAATGTGGTTAATAATATTGCGTGTCAAGAGGTAAGCCCTGAGCCGTATGACCCGGACACGGCTGGGCCTGCAGTCGGGGTGACCATCAGTGACGATGATGATTGTCCCCTAGCTGTACTGGCTGGCGACACTGAAAGCCTGGCAGACGTTCCTGCCATGCCGGAACTTGAGGTGTCCCGTGAAAATTTTGGGCCTGCTCAGCTGAAAGACCCAACGTTGATCAGGGCCCGTGAGGCCGTAATAAAGGTAAAGGGGGTACCTCAAACTCCAGGTGGGACTGAAGTGTACCCGTATATGGCTGTTAACAATGACATGTTGTACCGAGTGGATAAGGTGCGCGGGGAATAACTGGAACAGCTAGTTGTACCCCAACCCTATCGCCGGGTAGTTCTCGACCTGGCTCATAAACATGTGCTTGGAGGTCATCTGGGGGCTGAAAAAACTCGCGAACGGGTGTTGCAATGGTTCTATTGGCCCGGGGTACCTGAGGAGGTTAAGCGGTATTGTGCCTCATGCCCCATATGTCAATTAATGGCCCTCAAACCTCATTTCTGGAGTCCATTGGTGCCCTTACCCGTTATCGAGGTACCCTTTGACCGGATTGCCATGGATATAGTCGGCCCAGTAGTGAAGTCTGCTAGGGGACATCAGTATATACTGGTCATTCTAGACTATGCCACGCGGTACCCGGAGGCAATTCCCCTGAGAAACACCTCCTCCAAACTCATTGCCCGAGAGCTGTTCCAGATGTTCTCCGGCACCAGTATTCCCAAAGAGATCCTTACCGATCAAGGAACTCCGTTTATGTCAAAAGTAATGAGAGGGATGTGCAAACTTCTAAAAATTAAACAACTGCGTACCTCAGTATATCAACCGCAAACTGACGGCCTGGTCGAGAGGTTTAATAAAACTTTGAGGAGTATGTTAAAAAGGGTGGTCAGCCAAGATGGGAAGGATTGGGATTGTTTGTTACCAGCCTTGATGTTCGCAATACGTGAGGTTCCCCAATCCTCCACAGGTTTTTCTCCGTTTGAACTGCTGTATGGTAGACACCCATGCAGTCTCCTCGACCTCGCCAAAGAAACTTGGGAAAGTGAGCACACCCCCTACAAAAGTGTGGTAGAACATATTTCAGTAATGCAGGATAGGATAGCAGCTGTCATGCCCATTGTAAAGGAACACTTGGAACAGGCACAGGTGGCACAGAGTCGAGTCTATAACAGGTCGGCCAAAGTCAGAACCTTTTGCCCGGGAGATAGGGTGTTAGTTTTGGTGCCTACAGTAGAGAGCAAGTTCTTAGCCAAATGACAGGGGCCCTATGAGGTGCTGGAGTGTCAATTATAAAGTGTACCAACCTGGCAGGAGGAGGCCGGAGCAAGTATAGCATGTGAATTTGCTCAAACCCTGGAAAGAACAAGAGGCTCTGGCAGCGGTAAATGCACCGAGCAGCCAGGTTTTTGTGAAGTCCATGGACAAAGCTCCTGAAGTAGCTATCTCAGGGTCCCTATCTAAGGTACAGAAACAGGAGACAAAGGAGTTGGTACTTCGAAACACGGATGTGTTTTCGGAACTACCAGGGCGTACGTAAGTAATCAAACATGACGTCATCACGGAACCCTACGTAAGGGTCTGGGTGAAACCCTACAGAATTCCTGAAGCACGTAGACAGGCTTTATCAGGGGAAGTAAAGAAGATGTTGGACCTTGGGGTCATTGAAGTGTCAAAAAGTGAATGGTCTAGTTCCATTGTCCTGATTCCTAAGCCCGATGGCACCTTGAGGTTTTGCAACGACTTCAGGAAGTTGAACGAAGTCTCGAAGTTTGACTCCTACCCGATGCCACGAGTAGATGAGCTAATAGAAAGGCTAGGACATGCTCGGTTCTTCTCTACCTTAGACCTGACTAAAGGGTATTGGCAGGTACCACTTACCGACGAGGCCAAAGAAAAGACTGCCTTTTCTACTCCTGAGGGACTCTTCCAGTATGTCTGCCTACCTTTTGGGCTACATGGAGCACCAGCTACGTTCCAAAGAATGATGGATATCATCCTGAGACCTCACCGTCGGTATGCCTCCGCCTATCTGGATGACATCATTATATTTAGTACTGACTGGGAGAGTCACTTGGCCAAAGTACAGGCGGTAGTTAATTCCCTCATTGATGTAGGATTAACGACAAACCCCAAGAAGTGTACGTTGGGAGTGGAAGAAGCATGTTATTTGGGGTACATAATAGGACGAGGAGTTATTAAGCCCCAAATCAATAAGGTAGAAGCCATCCAAAACTGGCCCCAACCATTGACCAAGAAACAGGTGAGGGCGTTTCTAGGGATTGTAGGCTACTACGGCAGGTTCATCCCTAACTTCGCCACCATAGCAGCGCCCTTGACAGAGCTAACAAAGGGAAGAAGTTCCACCATGATTAAGTGGAATGACGAGGCCGAGCAGGCATTTCAGAAGTTAAAGACAGCCCTGTATAGAGAGCCGGTCTTAATTGCTCCCGACTTCAGCAAAACATTTGTAGTACAGACAGATGCGTCTGATGTAGGTGTGGGGGCTGTCCTTTCCCAAGCGGTTAGGGGCGAGGAGCACCCAGTCACCTACCTTAGTAGGAAACTTACCCCCGCAGAGAGAAATTATAGCATTGTGGAACGAGAGTGTCTGGCGATAAAGTGGGCTTTAGAGTCCCTATGGTACTATCTGCTTGGACGACATTTCAGATTGGTGACAGACCACTCCCCGCTCACCTGGATGAGTCAGGCCAAAGAGCGAAACGCTCGGGTGACGAGGTGGTTCCTTTCGTTACAAAACTTTAAATTTAATGTAGAGCACAGGGCTGGAAAGCTACAAGGAAATGTCGATGCGTTGTCCCGAACCTACTGCTGGGGGGGGGAGGGGAAACTATGCCAGGTTTGGCCTGTGGAATTTCTGGGTGGTTCATCCAGTCTTTGTAGTGATGAAAGCAAGTGTACCTGATTTAAGGAGACGTTCACAGCTGTACTATCATCCGAGTCCGCTTTATGCCCACAATTGCTGAGGGTGTAAGGAAGAGGCCGAGGTCCTAGGGGGGGCACAACTGTGCCATGTTTGGGCACTGTCATTTCTTCATGTGTAATACGGTCTTTGGGTTTCATGGGCTCGCCTATGCTGTGGGTACTCAAAGGTTTCCTAGCGCAGTGTTCAGCTATCTGACACATACACCAAAGGAATTGTGTGGGGACACATGGATTTCCCATAGTTATGTAACTCACTGCACACTGGGTCAACCAGGTGGAGGCTGGGACCGAGCCTGACCCAGGGCTTGCTCTCGTGCTTCCCACACAGAGTATTGCAGGTTCTACCTCGGTCATGGTTTCTTGGGCTTCTTATGCCACCTCCTCCTCCTGCTTGGGGTCTGCGGATCAGCGTTGGTCTGCATGTATTATCTCTCTTGCTACAAAATACCAGTTATCCGAGATACTGGATTGAAGCTTTCACAAGAAGCGTTAGTGATTTCATGAGACTTTCACAGGGTCACTGTATACCTGTGGTGGCTACTTTTGCGACACCTCCTGCTTCAAACCAATCTTTGATTTTAGTATGCGCTGCTGCATTGTGGAGTAGAAATGTGTAGAAATGCTGTCACCTGAGTCCCCTTTATACCCACGTTTGGGGCTCCTGATAATTTTGTGACGGAGGTGGCACAGGATTGGAATTATGATCGTGCGTCAATTTATCAGCAATTCTCATCAGCTTTGTGGGCTATCACCCGCAATTTCAAAGAGGGTCGCTGCCTGGCCCTGCCAACCCTCTGCAGTGTGTGTCTCCAGTTCCTCCTCATCGCAGACGCACTTATAAATAGACATGAGGGTGGTGTAGCTATCAAGCGAGAGTTTGTTTTTAGGTGTTTCACAAGAGCTTATGAATCCATCTGTATCTCTGACTTCTGGAATTATAGTCTTGGGATATTAATGACATGACTATATATCCCTAATACTATTGGGACTTGACCATTCTTCAATTTTTTGAAGTGTCCCTCTGTATACTAATCAACTGTATACCAACTGACCTATTGGTGACTATATGCACTACTTATAATTATCACCCGGCTATCCAGCTATACTTTACTGACTGAACGCCGAGTAGTCTCACGATCAAAAATTAGAGACTTGTTGTATGGAAAGGATATTGTAGCATCCTTTGGTTTTTATGTTTTGTGTGTAGAAATTAGCCCGTACATGTTTTTAAAGGTTCTTAATAAAGAATTATTATTTTAGTCTATATCTGTGAAGGGCATAACCCAGGAGAAGAGGCAGCGGTGTCACCCACAGGCAGTGATTGTCTCTGGTTGCAGGTAGTGTGGTGCTTAGCTAAGATGTGCCAGCGCGTGTGCCTTGCTAATGATGATCTGTCCCAACTAAATTTTTAGGGGGGTGATTGCCAGGCTCTTGCCCCCAATTTGGCTTAATAGTGCGACCTGGGAGCCTCAGATGCATACATGCATGCTGCCCCTGCCCTTCCCTATCCGTTTCTGTGGTGTTTCGATGACTTTCTGATGTTTTTAGGTGTTTCACAAGTCATCACCTATGCGGAGCATTGGTCAGCTTGAAAAATGCCCGAGTCTCCTATTGACTTCAATGGGGTTCGTTACTTGAAATGAGCTCTCGAGCATGGTGGAAAGCTTGACTCGAGCAACGAGCACCCGAGCATTTTGGTGCTCGCTCATCTCCACTCTTTACTTTTCCTATTTAAGACCTAAAGAATGGTTGTGCCAAAATTCATGTTTCATATACAACACCGGAAAGTTAGAGAATTAGTGTTGAGTCAGTCAGTGAGGGCTTTCAACATCTCTGCACCCTTCCTCCAAAACATCACTGACTGTCTGTCCGCTGTCTCTAACACTATGTCCTCTCTCTACCTAAAACTAAACCTCTCTAAAACTGACCTGCTGGTATTTCCACCCTCCACTAACCGACCTCATCCTGACATCTCCATCTCAGTGTGTGGTGCCACCATAACTCCCTGACAACATGCCCGCTGCCTTGGGGTCATATTTGATTCTGATCTCTCTTTTACCCCCTACATCCAATCTCTGGCCCGAACAGGTCAGCTGCACCTCAAGAACATCTCAAGAATCCGCTCTTTTCTCACCGTGGACACGTTAAAAACGCTTACTGTTGCCCTCATCCACTCCCGGCTCGATTATTACAACTCGTTGCTGATCGGCCTCCCCTGCACCAGACTCTACCCTCTCCAATCCGTCCTAAATGCGGCAGCCAGGCTCATCTTCCTGTCCAGCCGCTACTCGGACGCCTCTGCCCTCTGCCAGTCACTGCACTGGCTGCCCGTTAAATACAGAATTCAATCTAAACTCGCTACTTTCATCCATAAAGCCCTCCACAGCGCAGCGCCCCCCTATATTGCCTCCCTCATCTAAATCCATCAACCAGCCCGGGCTCTCCGCTCTGCTAATGAAACCAAACTGAGCGCCCCGTTAATTCGAACTTCTCATTCCCTCCTCCAAGACTTCTCCAGAGCAGCACCGGTCCTCTGGAACGCACTACCAAAGGCTACCCGAGCAATCCAGAACTCACAGAACTTCAGGTGTGCTCTAAAAATGCACCTCTTCAGGGAGGCATACCGCATTCCCTAAACAAACCCCTCTGTACTCCGCCTGATAACATGCTCCCTGACCTACTGACTGCAATCCCTGCTAGCCATCATAAACCACTCCTGCAGTCATACCGATTCTGCCGTCACACGGCTAAATGTCTGACCATTGTCTATGTGTATATCACCCCTCACTCTCCACCCCGCCATACCGTGCACATCTCCAGCCCTTTACCTTCTGTATCACCCCACTATTTGTAGTATGTAAGCTCGTTGGAGCAGGACCCTCACCCCTATTGTTTACATCAACTGATTACTATGTAACCGTGGTTCTGTAATGTTTGTACTTTTGTCTTTCTGTATCCCCCCTGTCTATGTAAGCGCTGCGGAATATGTTGGCGCTATACAAATAAAGTTTATTATTATATATATATATATATATATATATATATATATATATATATATATATATATATATACACACAGTGGTGGTGCCTTGACATAAGAGTTTAATTCATTCCGACACGGAGCTCGTAAGTCCAAAAACTCCTATGTCAAGGCATTGTTCCCCATTGAGATGCCATTAATGAGTTCCAATGCATTTCAATGGGGAAACGAACTACAGGTTAAAAAAAAAATCACCACCTCCGGCGTTCCCCGATGATCTGCGGCGCTGCTGCAGGCTGTCACTCCCTCCTCCATGCCGACAGAGCATTGCTATACACACATATATATATATAGGCTGACATTAACTTTGTTTTTGTAACGCGATTGTCAATAGGACTTTCTAATGTTAAAAACGCAACACACCAAAAACACAAGTGTGTGGGGGCCGTAAGGGTCAAACAGGAAAAGGGTGTGGAGACATAGGGGGTCTTCTCACAACCCTTCAGGCTGCTCTATTTGGGAAGAGACGATACCATCCCCCACCCCTAGGTGTCTCCATGCACTTTTTGGGTGCTCTCCTTTATGGAGAGACACAACATCCCTCCTTCCTCCATCCCAGTCACAGCCCTCCCAGCAGCCTCCTCTTCTTCTATCTCCATAGACTTGCATTATTAGTAAGCTCCTCCCCTTCTAGTCATGTGACCTCACCACCATGTGACTTCCTGTCCTCAGACCTCCTAGGAGCCCCTCCATTCCAGCATCTACCCTGGTGGAGGTACGGGAGGGCTGTGAGACCTTCTGTCATCAGCAGGCCGTATGATGGGTCCTCATGAAGGAGCCGGCGCCCCTTGGTGGATGATGGGAGTCGCTGCTGGGAGTTACCAGCTGTAACCCTTTCACTGCCTGAGAGGTGACATGTGCTCCTCACACAGCAGGGGGGACAATTAGGAGTTTAAGGGTTAATCACTGTAACCCTGCACTGGCCACTGAGTCCTATAGGAGCTGTGAGGAAGGGGCCCACTGAGGGATCTCCGACAGACGGCAGCTCAGGGGCTTTCTGCAGTGACAGGAAGAAGGCAGCACGTTGTCATCTGTAGGTCGGTGTGAGTCTCCCACACAGGGAGGCGCCGTCTATGGAGAGCAGCGCCATTGTTTATTACATTCACTGCAAGTCAGAAGTTGTAGAAGAGGAGAAAAACCTGCGGGAACGTCCGGAGCGAACGCAGAAATTGTAGGGAGAAACACGGAGGATCCGCCGGTGAGCGACATAACTCTATCCGCCATCTAGACCATAGAAGATGTGTGATGTCACCGGTCACTATTATGTCACTACTGTCACCACTATCTGATGTCACCGGTCACTATTCTGTCACTACCGTCACCACTATCTGATGTCACCGGTCACTATTCTGTCACTACCGTCACCACTATCTGATGTCACCGGTCACTATTCTGTCACGACTGTCACCACTATCTGATGTCACCTGTCACTATTCTGTCACTACTGTCACCACTATCTTATGTCATCTGTCACTATTATGTCACTACTGTCACCACTATCTGATGTCACCAGTCACTATTCTGTCACTACCGTCACCACTATCTGATGTCACCGGTCACTATTCTGTCACTACTGTCACCACTATCTGATGTCACCGGTCACTATTCTGTCACTACTGTCACCACTATCTGATGTCACCGGTCACTATTCTGTCACTACTGTCACCACTATCTGATGTCACCGGTCACTATTATGTCACTACTGACACCACTATCTGATGTCACCGGTCACTATTATGTCACTACCGTCACCACTATCTGATGTCACCGGTCACTATTATGTCACTACTGACACCACTATCTGATGTCACCGGTCACTATTCTGTCACTACTGTCACCACTATCTGATGTCACCGGTCACTATTATGTCACTACTGACACCACTATCTGATGTCACCGGTCACTATTATGTCACTACCGTCACCACTATCTGATGTCACCGGTCACTATTATGTCACTACTGACACCACTATCTGATGTCACCGGTCACTATTATGTCACTACCGTCGCCACTATCTGATGTCACCGGTCACTATTATGTCACTACTGTCACCACTATCTGATGTCACCTGTCACTATTCTGTCACTACCGTCACCATTATCTGATGTCACCGGTCACTATTCTGTCACTACTGTCACCACTATCTGATGTCACCTGTCACTATTCTGTCACTACTGTCACCACTATGTGATGTCACCGGTCACTATTCTGTCACTACTGTCACCACTATCTGATGTCACCGGTCACTATTCTGTCACTACTGTCACCGCTATCTGATGTCACCTGTCACTATTCTGTCACTACTGTCACCACTATCTGATGTCACCGGTCACTATTCTGTCACTACTGTCACCACTATCTGATGTCACCGGTCACTATTCTGTCACTACTGTCACCACTATCTGATGTCACCGGTCACTATTATGTCACTACCGTCACCACTATCTGATCTCACCGGTCACTATTATGTCACAACTGTCACCACTATCTGATGTCACCGGTCACTATTCTGTCACTACTGTCACCACTATCTAATGCCACCGGTCACTATTCTGTCACTACTGTCACCACTATCTAATGTCACCGGTCACTATTCTGTCACTACTGTCACCACTATCTTATGTCACCGGTCACTATTCTGTCACTACTGTCACCACTATCTGATGTCACCTGTCACTATTATGTCACTACTGTCACCACTATCTGATGTCACCGGTCACTATTATGTCACTACTGACACCACTATCTGATGTCACCGGTCACTATTATGTCACTACTGTCACCACTATCTGATGTCACCGGTCACTATTATGTCACTACTGTCACCACTATCTTATGTCACCGGTCACTATTCTGTCACCACTATCTGATGTCACCGGTCACTATTCTGTCACTACCGTCACCACTATCTGATGTCACCCGTCACTATTCTGTCACTACTGTCACCACTATCTGATGTCACTGGTCACTATTCTGTCACTACTGTCACCACTATGTGATGTCACCGGTCACTATTCTGTCACTACTGTCACCACTATGTGATGTCACCGGTCACTCTTCTGTCACCACTATCTGATGTCACCGGTCACTATTCTGTCACTACCGTCACCACTATCTGATGTCACCGGTCACTATTATGTCACTACTGTCACCACTATGTGATGTCACCGGTCACTATTCTGTCACTACTGTCACCACTATCTGATGTCACCAGTCACTATTCTGTCACTACTGTCACCACTATCTGATGTCACCGGTCACTATTCTGTCACTACAGTCACCACTATCTGATGTCACCTGTCACTATTCTGTCACTACTGTCACCACTATCTGATGTCACCGGTCACTATTCTGTCACTACTGTCACCACTATCTGATGTCACCGGTCACTATTCTGTCACTACCGTCACCACTATCTGATGTCACCGGTCACTATTCTGTCACTACAGTCACCACTATCTGATGTCACCTGTCACTATTCTGTCACTACCGTCACCATTATCTGATGTCACCGGTCACTATTCTGTCACTACTGTCACCACTATCTGATGTCACCTGTCACTATTCTGTCACTACTGTCACCACTATGTGATGTCACCGGTCACTATTCTGTCACTACTGTCACCACTATCTGATGTCACCGGTCACTATTCTGTCACTACTGTCACCGCTATCTGATGTCACCTGTCACTATTCTGTCACTACTGTCACCACTATCTGATGTCACCGGTCACTATTCTGTCACTACTGTCACCACTATCTGATGTCACCGGTCACTATTATGTCACTACCGTCACCACTATCTGATCTCACCGGTCACTATTATGTCACAACTGTCACCACTATCTGATGTCACCGGTCACTATTCTGTCACTACTGTCACCACTATCTAATGCCACCGGTCACTATTCTGTCACTACTGTCACCACTATCTAATGTCACCGGTCACTATTCTGTCACTACTGTCACCACTATCTTATGTCACCGGTCACTATTCTGTCACTACTGTCACCACTATCTGATGTCACCTGTCACTATTATGTCACTACTGTCACCACTATCTGATGTCACCTGTCACCATTATGTCACTACTGTCACCACTATCTGATGTCACCGGTCACTATTATGTCACTACTGTCACCACTATCTTATGTCACCGGTCACTATTCTGTCACCACTATCTGATGTCACCGGTCACTATTCTGTCACTACCGTCACCACTATCTGATGTCACCCGTCACTATTCTGTCACTACTGTCACCACTATGTGATGTCACCGGTCACTATTCTGTCACTACTGTCACCACTATCTGATGTCACCAGTCACTATTCTGTCACTACTGTCACCACTATCTGATGTCACCGGTCACTATTCTGTCACTACAGTCACCACTATCTGATGTCACCTGTCACTATTCTGTCACTACTGTCACCACTATCTGATGTCACCGGTCACTATTCTGTTACTATTGTCACCACTATCTGATGTCACCGGTCACTATTCTGTCACTACCGTCACCACTATCTGATGTCACCGGTCACTATTCTGTCACTACAGTCACCACTATCTGATGTCACCTGTCACTATTCTGTCACTACTGTCACCACTATCTGATGTCACCGGTCACTATTCTGTTACTATTGTCACCACTATCTGATGTTACCGGTCACTATTCTGTCACTACTGTCACCACTATCTGATGTCACTAGTCACTATTCTGTCACTACTGTCACCACTATCTGATGTCACCGGTCACTATTATGTCACTACTCTCACCACTATCTGATGTCACCGGTCACTATTCTGTCACTACTGTCACCACTATCTGATGTCACTAGTCACTATTCTGTGACTACTGTCACCACAATCTGATGTCACCGGTCACTATTCTGTCACTACCGTCACCACTATCTGATGTCAACGGTCACTATTGTCACTACTGTCACCACTATCTGATGTCACCAGTCACTATTCTGTCACTACCGTCACCACTATCTGATGTCACCAGTCACTATTCTGTCACTACCGTCACCACTATCTGATGTCACCTGTCACTATTCTGTCACTACTGTCACCACTATCTGATGTCACCGGTCACTATTATGTCACTACTGTCACCACTATCTGATGTCACCTGTCACTATTCTGTCACTACTGTCACCACTATCTGATGTCACCTGTCACTATTCTGTCACTACTGTCACCACTATCTGATGTCACCGGTCACTATTATGTCACTACCGTCATCACTATCTGATGTCACCTGTCACTATTCTGTCACTACCGTCACCACTATCTGATGTCACCGGTCACTATTATGTCACTACCGTCACCACTATCTGATGTCACTGGTCACTATTCTGTCACTGCCGTCACCACTATCTCATGTCACTGGTCACTATTCTGTCACTACCCTCACCACTATCTTATGTCACCGGTCACTATTATGTCACTACTGTCACCACTCTCTGATGTCACCTGTCACTATTCGTTCACTACCGTCACCACTATTTGATGTCACCTGTCACTATTCTGCCACTACCGTCACCACTATCTGATGTCACCGGTCACTATTCTGTCACTACTGTCACCACTATCTGATGTCACCGGTCACTATTATGTCACTACCGTCACCACTATCTGATGTCACCGGTCACTATTCTGTCACTACCGTCACCACTATCTGATGTCACCGGTCACTATTATGTCACTACCGTCACCACTATCTGATGTCACCTGTCACTATTCTGTCACTGCCGTCACCACTATCTGATGTCACCGGTCACTATTCTGTCACTACTGTCACCACTATCTGATGTCACCGGTCACTATTATGTCACTACCGTCAGCACTATCTGATGTCACCGGTCACTATTCTGTCACTACCGTCACCACTATCTGATGTCACCGGTCACTATTCTGTCATTACTGTCACCACTATTTTATGTCACCTGTCACTATTCTGTCACTACAGTCACCATTATCTGATGTCACCGGTCACTATTCTGTCACTACTGTCACCACTATCTGATGTCACCGGTCACTATTATGTCACTACCGTCACCACTATCTGATGTCACCGGTCACTATTCTGTCACTACCGTCACCACTATCTTATGTCACCGCTCACTATTATGTCACTACTGACACCACTATCTGATGTCACCGGTCACTATTCTGTCACTACCGTCACCATTATCCTATGTAACCTGGCACTATATTAGTTTTGATGACCTCTCTGGGGATTGTATTTTGCCCTTTTCATTTATTTCTGTAGTTGCCCGTCTTTGCACCCGCTCAAACTCTGATACATCCTTTTTGAGTATAGGTTTCTAAAACTGTCCACAATATCCCATGTGTGGTCTGACCAATGAGTTGTAAAGATGAAGAACAATGTACTTGTCATGCGCCCGTAGACATGTTTGATGCACCCCATCATCCCATTGCCTTGGCAGCAGCTGCCTGACACTGGTTGCTCCATTTTAGTTCATAGTTATCTGAATTCCCCAAGTCTTTCTTTAAGCCATAAACTTCATATGTTTCTTTACAAGTTGTTTTGGTGGCTTTTTATTATACAAAGATGGTCTTTCTGACTTTGTTTTTTTCAAATGGAGAAATCTCTAAGAAATGACCCCAAAAATGTTTGCTCTATTTTGTTCAGGAAAATGCCATCCAGATCTCATTATTGTCAACGGGGTCTGTCCAGCGGTATCCAAGTTCGGCACGTGCTTGATAAGCCGGTTCCATCAGTTTAGTTGTTGAGCTTTGAGGTCAGAACTTGTTGGGAGGATTCTGCTGCCGATGTCATACATACATCCCAACACGCATGTACATTGCAGACATGTATATTGTCACACATACATCCCAACACGCATGTACATTGCAGACATCTATATTGTGCTCTAAAACACTGCAAAAAGCGGCTCTGAACTTGGAGAAGAGTCAGTGGGGCGGTCGCTGCTGACTTCTCCCTGCCTGGGTCAGCTATCAGTCCAACTGATCCCGGTGAGGAGAACCCTGACGGGGTTTTCTGTGGCCTGTAGTTCGCTCTTCGTAAACCTCCTAACAGGTTCCCTTTAACCCTTTCCAATCCACTGTCTGACCTCTGAAGGCATTCTGATTGAAGCCTGTACAGCTCCGATGTCAGAAGACGTCCGGCAGAGTATTCTTTCTGTATATTACTGGCAGCTCTGTTGTCGGGGGGCCGCTCCAGCATGTTCCATACCGCAGTACTGGCTCTAGCCAGCAAACGGCACCATTATATAATGGCAGAAAGAGAAAGCCCCCTAGGAAACCCTGAATCCAAAATTGGATTGCAAAGGGTTAATATCTCCTTAAAGACGTTTTCCCATGACTTGCTTCACAACCACCCGGTACTTCCTGGTTGCTGTTGATCAAAACGTGACTGCCGCAGCCAATCACTGGCCAATGACTTTTTCTAACCAGTGATTGGCTGTAGCAGTCACATGTCCCGGTCAGCAACAACCAGGTAGGACACAGGGGTTGTGAAGCAATTTTAAAGGGGTTGTCTCGCGAAATCAAGTGGGGGTATACCCTTCTGTATGGCCATATTAATGCACTTTGTAATATACATCGTGCATTAATTATGAGCCATACAGAAGTTATTCACTTACCTGCTCCGTTGCTAGCGTCCCCGTCTCCATGGTTCCGTCTAAATTCGCTGGCAGCTTGCTTTTTTAGACGCGCTTGCGCAGTCTGGTCTTCTCCTTTCAGCACGAGCCGCTTCAGTGTGCTCCCCGCTACAGCTCTTCTGCGCATGCGCAGACGAGCTGTCACTGCTCGGGAGCGCGCTGGAGCGGCCATTCTGTACCATCGTCTGTTAGAGGAAGGTGCAGAGCCGCCCAGCCGAGAAGCCGCCCAGCCGCCCAGCCGTCCAGGTAAGTGATGGGCCGGGGGGGGGGCTGTCGCTAGGCCGGGGGAACTGTCGCTGGGCCGGGGGGGGGCTGTCGCTAGGTTGGGGGAACTGTCGCTGGGCCGGGGGGGGGGCTGTCGCTGGGCCGGGGGGCTGCGCCGGTTACCTGCTGCCTGGCGGTGGGTGACTGTGTGCCGTGGTCGGCCGCGTTGAATCCAGGGGTCCGGTCGGCGGCTGCGGGGCGTCTGGTTGTCAGGGAGACACAGCTGGTAGCGTCTCGGGAGCGCGCACGTCGGGCTACAGCAAGCGAAGGGAAAAGAGCTGGTGGCCATCTTGGGAAAATTTTTATAAGCTGCTGAAACGCTGGAACTGTAAGTACAAACCAGCTAGAAAAGTCATTTACATGGGTGATTAGTAATGTATGCTTAATTAGGGGGACTGGGCAAAAAAAAAATTCACTGCTTCCTCGAGACATCTCCTTTAAGCAATGGGAAAACACTTTTAAATGTTTCCACTTTTTGTCTCTAGAAAATGTATAATTTTTTTGTGGTTTTTACATTAGTTCATATTATTTCCATTCAGGTCTCTAAATGATTGAATTATCAAAGATGGAGAAGGACAGAAACAAGATGGCAGAGAGTGTGTTAAATCTCACCCTAGATATACTTTTCCAGCTTACTGGTGAGGTGAGAGATTCTGATGATGTCACATCACATCATTATTATCCATGGTAATAACAGATGATGTCACTGGAGAGGGGAGAGATGCTGATGATGTCACTGGAGAGGTGATGGACTCTGGAAATGTCTGTAGTGATATTTAATAATGTCTGCCCATATACAGGATTACACAGTAGTGAAGAAGACCTCTAGTGATGGCTGTCGGGCTCCTGTGTGTGATGGATGGGAAAAACCCCTGAGCCCAATCCCTGTGCTACCACCTCACCCCCTGATACATGAGGACATCAATGTACAGAAGATTCTAGAACTCGCCAACAAGATGATTGAGCTGCTGACTGGAGAGGTGATGCTGCAGGGAATGCTGGGACATTATACAGTAACAGCACTGGAGGCTTCTGGGTAATGACAGTATATTGTGTTGTCAGGTTCCTATAAGGTGTCAGGATGTCGCTGTGTATTTCTCCATGGAGGAGTGGGAGTATTTAGAAGGACACAAGGATCTGTACAAGGACACCATAATGGAGGACCACCAGCCGCTCCCATCGCCAGGTAATAGACAGGACTAAATACACGGGGACTTTATTATCTGCATGTAAAGAATGACTTCAGTGTCTGTCTGTGTTTCCTGCAGTTCCATCCAGTAAGAGAAGCCCACCAGAGAGATGTCCCCGTCCTCTTCTTCCACAGGACCATCAGGTAGATGGAGATGTCCCTCTGATCTGTAGAAGGCTGTGAAGCTCTTGTCTTCAGTCTTATTAGATGTCTTCTACTTATGTGATGAGGCCGGTGGAGATGGCAGGATTACCGCTGACCAGAGATATCAGATCAGTTGTGTCAAACTCATTTTCACCGCGGGCCACACCAGTCTTATGGTTGCCTTCAAAGGATCGATTGTAATTATAAGACTGTATAGTAATAGTGACCCCTGGTAGTAATAGTATACCCTATATTGGCCCTAGTAGTTATAGTGACCCCAGTAGTATTACAGCCCCCCATAATGGCCCCAATAGTAACAGGGTCCCTCATTAGTGGCCCCAGCAGTAATAGGGACCCCCTCTATTGGCCCTTGGGCAGGCAACATGTCTACAGGCATTCCACTCACCTAGCCTGCAGCTCTGGTCCACCAAATGCTGTTTAGTCTGTGACCTCTGACTTCTCCCCTTGGCGACTGCGCTGCGTATGGGATGGCACACGCAGACACTATGGGGAGTCAGAGGTCACGGTCTCAGCAGCAGCTACCGCCGCCATGCTGTAGGCTGGGTGAGTGAAATGCCTGTTAGGTTGCCACACAGCCGTTGGGTCACATAAAATGAAGTAGTAGGCTGGATTCGGCTGAGGGACCTTAAGTTTGACGTGCGTGCATTACATGAAGGCTTTGGGAAAGAATGATGAAGGTCCGCTTTTGCTAAAACTTGATCATTTTAATGTTATAGTTCCACAATTCATCAGGCTGAAGGTAAACAATGAAGTTGAATTGTGAACCCTGTAATACATGCAGGGAACATCTCTAAAGCTGAAAACATGGCTGACAGTTATATAATAGAAAGACAATGTTTATAGCTTTACCTTGAAATGCCACTATGGCAAATACACATCTTTCCATCAATGCACCCCTCATCTGATTGTCTGTTATCCTCTGAATGTCTTCTATGTGTATTGCGGTCACTTCCATACAGTGCAGACTCCTTTCTGATGCTTATCAGGCACCATTTTGATGTTTACATTTTCCCTGCTTTCTCTTTCACTTTTCTGAGCTATGAATGCTGTGATGCATCAGCACAACATGACATGAGCAGCTATTGTCAGTACCATCTCTGCCTGCTAGGAGGTATTATCAATCACATCTGTAGTCACCTAAATAAGCTACAGGACCATGAGGTAGATGGAGGTTTTAAAGATTTTATACACACACATAGAAGCAGGGTAACCTAGCCCAAAGGCAAACTAATTAGAACTCTCATAAATAATAGCAGAGGGCAGTCAGCTGATGAACCTACTGGAAATGGGAGGAGGTAGCAGGAGGAACTAATAATACAATGAGCAGGACCACTGTGCAGGGGGTGTCAAGTCCTACTATTGTCAGAGCGAGAAGAGGGGGGCAGAAAGTCAATGCTACACCACCACTAGAGAGCACCACTCGGTGGTGGAGGAGGAATGATTAACCCCATCAAGGTAGATATGTAACTATAAAATCTGCTTAAGCCGTATCTCGCCTCCAAAAACCATAACATCACAGGCGATGCATAATGAGGGTTACAACCAGGAGAATTAACCTGCCTTAGCAGTTACTGAAGTAACACCCCTGAGTAGTTGCTCCAGAGATGGCAGACAGCTCAACCAAAACATTTTACTCATAAGCCTTCCTTCCATTCCGAAACACAGACATAACACAACACAACTTCTCCTTTGGTGTGTGATGGTTGGCCACAGCTTTATTAATTATGGTAAAATTCCAAACTTCAAACATAGAAGAACTCCTATAGATCTCATAACATTAAACCACGTGTGGAGCTAAAGCCATATGCCAGCCATCAACTCCAACAGGCCGCCTTCCAACCATCTCCCAGTATCACTCACCGTGGAGGAGCCCATAAATGTCTATACTGGCCTCTGACCACCATCCAACAAAAAGAGAGCCTGCTCCATCCCATCCTAGAACCCCGACAGCAATATGCAAGTTGCCCAGGAACCAATAGATGGCTGCCGAATATCTAAAAAAGGAACAAAACATTAGATCAACAGCTCTGTTGGATATAACTCGCAATGCAAGAAGACCCCCATCTCCATATGTGTTGGACCTCAGTATTTTCGCAAACGGTTCATATCAGCCTGGGTGTAATACCAAGTTGTGTTACTGAATGGTCTCATACATTCAATGATCTTGTTTGCATCTGGAAACTTCTCTATAAAGGCCGCCATTTTTAAAAGAATTTAGAAGCTTGACATTCTGCACTCTTCTCCGTCTCCGATCTTTCCATTCGCAAAAGATGCCTTAACCGTTGCAGTATATCTGACATCACCGGGGGCTTAGCTTGCAGCCAATTAATCGGCAAGCATCTTTTACTTACTTAAAGAATAGCGGGTAACATATTAGAATTTTTTGTCTGATCAGTCAGAGAGTGAAATATGCAAACCTGTGGTGTTAACTGTATAGTCAGTCCCCCAATCTCGCGCACCAGTAGTTGAGTCTCTGACAAAAATGATCTTATTTTGGGGCAATGCCAGATGCCATCTAAGAAGTCAGTTTTTGGTTGAGAGCATCTGGGGCATGCCTATAGTCTTTCTGGACCCCTGGGGTGTGGAGGGACATCAAAACCATATATTGCGGCATGTAGTATTTTATAGAATATTTCCCACCATCTGAGGTATTTCCCACCATCTGAGGTATTTCTGAGTCCCCGATTTCCCGTATCCATCGCTTGAACAACCAAGATTTATACTGTGTTTTCCCAACCCTCCCTAAATCTCAAGTACAAATCTGAAATCGAGTGCCTCTATGTAGAACTTCTAATAAGTAAATCAATACTTGCAATCACTGCCAGTTATTGGTTTCCCTCAGTGTGCTAGCTAGTCTGCCTCTGTTGGTCTCCTGCTTCTGTCATCTTGTCTGCTATACTTTGCTATTACCTGCCAGGTTTTTCCATCTGCCTCAGTTCTGCTCAGTATTGTTCGTGTTGGTTATTTACATCTGCCTTTTCTGTCGGTATTCTACCCTTTCCATCCAGTTACGCCAGCGTCCCTTTTTGGTCCCTAGTGAAAGTTGGAATCGCCGCCCAGTTGCCCGCCTGGGGTTAGCCAGGAGTGGAGGCAAGCAGGCAGGGACAGGGGTTGCGGGTGAGATCTAGTGCACCTGGGCTGGCGTATCAAGGGGAATATACCGTAACAACATCATTTATTTTTTTGGAGTGTGAGTGTAATTTGCTCAATTAGTCTTTCAAACCTGATATATTTGATGCATCGAACAGTCCTCTTGCCAAATTGGCCATCACTTATCCTGTCTTATTCCCAAATTTGAATAACCGAGCCTCTTTACGCGAATATGATAACTGTTCTAGTTTTTTTAGCCATATTACATGCAGTTCATTAATCTTTACCCATTTCCTATGCGGACTTGGCCCTGATTGAAATACAGTATATGCCTTGCGCAAGAGTGCACTAAAATGATCTATATTGTCCTTGATGTTCCTTTTCAGTGAGACTGCATACGAGATCAGTCTTCCCTAAGGACCGCTTTAGCTGTGTTCCATAATAATTGAGGACTATCAGAGTGCGTCTCGTTATCTGATATAAATTCTAACCACCAGCCCCCCAACAATGATTCATGTAATGACAGTATCACTGGGGCGGGGTCTGAAATCACTAAATCCCCAATGTCGGTTTTAGTAACTCTAGAGAGCAGGTTAGGAGATACAAGAACATAGTCGATTCTGGACCAGGAATCGTTTGCATGGGAGAAATGTGTGTATTCTCATCCCTCCAGATTAAATTCTTGCCATATATCCTTAAATTGATGAGCTTTGTTAACATTTTGAAAGGTGCTGTCGTGGCATCTAGGAGTGTTTCCGTTTGCTGCTTGACTACGGCGGTCCTCTATTACATTTAGTACTGAATTTAAAATTGCCTCCTACCAGTTTAAGAGCACCCGTGTCTGTTAACCGCTTTTTTTTTTTTAATCTACCATGTTTCCCTATTGAGCCTCCTTTTTATCATACCGCAAAACACAAACTTATGCGATGCATTTTTAATAGAGATGAGCGAACCTACTCGGCCACGCCCCTTTTTCGCCTGAGTGCCGCGATTTTCGAGTACTTCCGTACTCGGGCGAAAAGATTCGGGGGGCGCCGTGGGTGAGTGGGGGGTTGCAGCGGGGAGTGGGGGGGAGAGGGAGAGAGAGAGGGCTCCCCCCTGTTCCCCGCTGCTACCCCCCGCTTCGCCACGCCTTCCCTTGCTCCCCGGCACCCCCGAATCTTTTCACCCGAGTACGGAAGTACTCGAAAATCGCGGTGCTCGATCGAATAATTACTCGAAACGAGTAGGTTCGCTCATCTCTAATTTTTCACATTAGAAAGTCCTCTTGACTTTCGCATTAAAAAATCACAATAAAAAACACAAGAGAAAATTTCAGGTGGCAGGGATGTTTTGCAAGAAAAAAATCTCTGACGCTCAAAAATTGCGGCAAAAAGGTAACGATTTTGCTGCGATTTTTCACAAGGCAATATCACGGTCACCAGTGTGCTGGAGCCCTAAGAATGGGACAAGCATTTTTCTCCTATTTGTCGGGCAGTCAAAAATTCAGACACCGACTTGAAAGAGCAAGGAAGCCCAGAAATGCTGCAACTAGACAACCATGAGCCTCTCCCACATTGATCTGTATTGGAATGACTATCCCTAAGCCTCTCCCAAATGAATCTGTGTTTGACCAGCTAATGCCACATCCTCACTGACATAACACTCACTTGCCAGGGACAAAAAGTGTGTTACATAGTGTCATGTACTGAAAAACTTTTAAAACAGAGTAACCAGAAAAAAAAACGACATTCCACCATCTTCCGGTTCGTTTCTACAGACCACAACCTGCAACAAAAGTGACATGATTACTTTATGATACCAAACTTATATTGATTTTTTTTTTTTACTGTACTATTTTCATTTTTTTCAGACATTTAATTTTTTTCAATTATTTACTGCCGCCATCTTCTGCGCGCAATAACTTGTTTGATTTTTTAGCCCACTAAGTTGTTCACGGGCTCGTTTTTTGCAGGACGTCCTGTAGTTTGCATTGGTACCATTTTGGAATACATATGACTTTTTTATCGCTTTTTATTGCATTTTTTTTACTGGGAGGCAGAAAAAAACAAAAAGTGCATTTCTGCAGTTCTTTATTTTTTTTTCGGACGACGTTCACTGTGAGGGGTAAATACTGCATTTCACAGATATATCAGATTTTTATGGACGCAGTGATACCAAATATGTATTTTGTTTCATTATTTAGATTCTTTTATTATAAATATGGCAGAGGGGTTTTTTATTCTTTTTTTAAATAGTAAAACTTTACTAATCTTATTTTTCCTTTTTTTCTTAGCCCCTTAGCTTTGTTTGCTCCTGAAGTATGATGTAATGCCTGGGTGGTCACTGCTGGCACCAGATCTTCTGTATATTCTTTCCATCTCTTCTTAATATCCTGCTAGTCACTGATTTCATTTAATGGTCCTTGATGGCTGCTTGGCGGACGTTGAAAGGCTTCTTCACCTGTTTCACAATGACAAATAATTCCCTGATGTGACCCTTCGTATAGGCTAATTCAAGGAAGTTGTTCTTGTCTTTAGTGGCTTCTCTTTGGAAGCTCTACCTCTGTTTCTTTGTTTTAGTCCAAGGCTTTTGACTGCATTGAGCATAATAAGCTTTGGAAAGCACTTAGGGAGGTAGGAGTACCAGCACACTTGCTCACATTGATCAGGTCCCTCTACAGCAATCAAGAAGCCACAGTGAGAACCAACTATGGAAATACAGATTGGCACAGGACAAGGATGCATCCTCTCTCCTTTTCTTTTCAACCTCTATGCTGATGTGATCATGAGTTGGCTGGTCTTAAATGATCAGGGTATTGGGTTGAAAATATGACCCTGGTAGCTGAGACGCTGCTCCTGAAGCTAAAAGAAGAAAGTGAGCAGATGGGACTTCACCTGAAGATTAACAAGACAAATATCATGGCCACTGCCAACAAGGAAGTCCATATAAAGGTCAACAACAAGGAAATCAAAGCAGGAAATAGTTTTGTATTTCTTAGTTCCCTTATTGACCATAGAGGTAGCTCGACATGTGAGCTTAAGCATCGATTAGCATTGGGGTGTACGACCATGGTGAGTATGGACACAATATGGAAGTGAAATAATATCTCAGTCACCATCAAACTAGGGTAAATCCCAGCCATGGTCTTCCTGATTGCAACATATGGCTGTGACACGTAGACAAAAGAAAAATTAACATACTTTAGCTACAGTGTTGGAGAAAATGTCTATGGATCCTTTAGACAGCTAGGGTCACCAACAAAGCTCTCCTGGACATATTAAACCAACGGTGTCCCTAGAAGATCATGAGACTGACCTACTTTGGACATGTGATTAGGACGAATTCACGGCGAACTCGCCTGAAAAAGAAGTGCTACTTGGAATGGTCAGTAGTAAAAGGAAGCATGGAAGACAAAAGACATGTTTGCTGGACACCATCAAGAAGGACATGGAAATGGACATCAGGCAATGGATGCAGCTGCAGAAAATAAAGAAGCATATCAGTGATTGACAAAGTGCTTAAATACCTCCAAGCTCTTATGTATGTGTCCAATTTAATGTTAACACTATTTATATGCAAGAGGCCCTGGAAGACTCATTGGGCAAAACTCTCACTTTGCCTGAGGTGAGAACCTAAGACAATTCCCTTGAACCTCTGAATAACTCAGGGTGATAATCCTAGTTCATTCCATAAAGAAATACACCTTCACATGGATAGCCTCAGTAGCCAATTAGAAATTTTATTACTCGGCCTTCCCCAAGGACCCCAATCATGTATCAAAATTGAGAACCAAGACCCTCTATGGTCAAGACACCAAAAAGCTAATGGTTAGTATTTGCTCTCTATAGCCAGCATCATTGAGTTCCGCTTGTCTCAATCAACCTCACACTCATATGTCTAAAACATTAAAATAGCAGCACATAAAGAAATAAAAGATCTCACTTTCCAGTAAGAGATTCCGCCTCCTGAGGACACATGGAACACAGCTTTGGGCAGATAGAGATAAAGCTAGAGAAATGTCTGTGGGAACCTCCAAGTAATTTCAGTAGTTAGAACATAACCCTCTGGGACAAGAGGTTTCCTTTTGGACATTCTATAAACAGATAACTCAATAACAAACCAAGATAAGTTCACACAGACATATGTTGAGGTTACGTAAGAACTCCTTACTAAATCTTCTCACCACTAAGAGCGAACTAGGAAGAAATTGAAAGGGAACTCCTAGCATCATGGCGATCAGAATGTGAGTGCCAAATGCCTGGAGTAGGATGCCTGGACCAGATTCATGAAATTTGACTTGCAGATGAGCTCGAAGTCACAGAGCTCATCTGCAAGTCAGCATACAGAGTGATGGCTATCAGTCTGCATGATGTAGGTGGGGAAAAGCCAGGACGGCTCACCTCCATGACTCATGATTCTGTCCATGAACTTCGTGGCAGAATCCCTTTAAGGAGCAATTGTAGCCTAAAAAGTGCATCCACTTTGATGTGACTCTGATAACTACTGCTGTCAGGTCATTTTTGGTCATTGTGATAATTAATGATCTTTTTTTTTTAGTCAAGTAAAACATTTCACACAACTGTCTGCTGACTGTTACAATATCTGTCTCATAGACTTTGTATCAGGATGAAGATCTGACCGATATTAATACTACAGAGACAAATGTGAGGGGCGATCAGCAGTGTAAAGAGGGGATTCCTACAGGTAACCACACAGGTGAGTAGTAACCATTAAATACAGCAGAGGAGAGCTGACTATTTCTCCATGTAACATGGGATGGAGCATGCCTTTAAGGCTAATAAGGGCCTGCAACCACCAATCTGGGGGTAAATTTGAATGAAAAAGGGTGTTGCCTTTAAGGGTAAAAAGTGAGGAGAGTGGAAGGGGTGACAGATTCTGCAGGAGGGCCCCAGTACATGCAGTCTGAGGAGAATCTAATGCTCCTCTATGTGTATACATATTTAATTCCTCATATTTAATTCCATGACTTCATAAAATCACCTGTGCGAACAGGTAAACACCAAGTTAACTCGAGTGAAGCCGGATATATCAGCTAGACACAAATATGTATTCAGTCTCTGGTTATTTCCTGTGGATGGTTCCAGCAGGGAAAACCCACCAGAGAGATGTTCCAGCCCTATATATTCTCAGGACTGTCAAATAGAAAATGTCCCGGAGAACCAGCAGGTAGATGACGCTGATGTCTCACCAGAATCTGACCATAAAGTGATGGAACTTGTGTGAAAATCTGATTGATATTAAGGTTAAGGTTAAAGACAAAGCAGAAAAGACATATAATGGCTGATCAGCAGTGTAAGGAGGGGAGACGTCATTGAAGGTGACCTAGAGCCCATCATCTGCTCATCACATGCAGATAATCTATTCTGTCACTGTGTGTTTCCTACAGATGGACTCATGGAAGGAAACCCATCAGAGGAATGTCCCAGCAGTTTATATTCCCAGAACAGTCCAGAAGAAAAGCCAAGTGTCCCAGAGAACCAGCAGGTAGATGAAGCTGAGATTTCTTCAAATCCTCTATAGATGGTAATGCAGCTTTCTACTAAACTTTTCTACGGTCTCTTTCATGTTGATGGCTATGGTAGGTAGTGGTGTCTGGTTTCATGAATCATATTATTGCATTTCCACCTTTTTGGACATCCAATTTGCAATTGAGATTAAGTGTGGAACAAATGTAAAGTTCTTCAGTGTAAATCACAGACTAACTGCACGATTGCAACCAACTGGTGCTAAAGCAAACAGAATATTGTCATGCACTGAATGAAGCATTAAAGGGGTTGTCCTGCGGCCAAAACGAAAAATTTTTCACACCCTAGTCCCCCATGTTAAGCAAGCATCACAAACTACCCATGTAAATCGGTTTTTTAGAGCGTTTCTACTCACCATGAAGCTGTTTCATGAAGTTATAAAAATCTTCTTCCAAGATGGCCGCCGTCATTTCCCAAGGTGCACCGCTGGTCTTCTCCCATGGTGCACTGTGGGTCTTCTCCCATGGTGCACCGTGGATGTTCTTCTTCAGTCTGAGCTCCACTGCCAATTACAGCCACCTCATTGGCTGATCGGCACCACGTGACGGGGCGGAGCTACGCGATGATGCTGAGAAGGGGGAGAAGCCAGGAGGCAGCTCGTGAGCCTGGACCCTCCAGAAGAGGATTCTTCTCTGCGCAAGCACGACTGTTGCGGCAACCAGAGGAGAAGTTTGCTGGTGGCCATGGAGACGGGGACGCCAGCACCGGAGGGGGTAAGTATATAACTTCTGTATGGCTCATATTTAATGCACGATGTATATTACAAAGTGCATTAATATGGCCATACAGAAGTGCTGAACCCCACTTGCTTCTGCGGGACAACCCCTTTAAGTTAGTTATTGTAAGAGTTGCAATCAAAATGATTCAACCCACATTGCAGATTAGGTACATTTTCCAAATTTAGAAAGCTTTTTGTTTGCTTTTTGCAATCAAACAAGAGGAATGTAAATTGCTCAACACAACTAAAATAACAAGTGGTCTCTGACTTCTCCACAAAATGCCAGACATTTGGATCAGGTGTGCTTGAGATAAAATAGATCAAATATCTGGACTGGCAAGAGCTTTGCTGACTGTGATGTTTGATTACATGTTAGAAATACCGATAAGTGAAGAGACTGGTCTAAAAAGGTAAAAGAAACAATCATTGCCTTGTTCAAACAAGGAAAGGGGTGCGAAAGATACAAAAGTATTGAATGTTCCTAGAGATATAGCTGGATGCAAGTTCAATGTTACAGGAACACTGGCTACACTATCCAGACATGGCAGAAAGAGTCGTCACTGGATACTGGAGGAGGCAGTTGGTCAAAAACCCTTCAGTGGCTGCAAAAGACCTGCAGCAAGATCTGGTGGCAGCAGCACTGAGGCTCCTGTTTATATAGTAAGATACATACTAAAAGCGGAACTCCAACATGTCCACCTCTACAGACCCAAAAGCATTCAACTTTCATGAGACTTTCAAGAAAATAGTGAGTATAACAATACCAAATACATCTAATAATAGTATTTTTGGCTGAAAAAAACACAGTTGTTTATTCAGTTGGGTCTATGACACCAAATGTTGATCCAGAGAAAGACAAAAAACCCTCAATGAGTTATAAGCTAATTTTCCTCATTATAGGGCAAAATTTTCTGGCAATCAGAACAATTCCAAAATCACTAACACTTCTGAAGTAATCGGGGATATAATATGTAATATTATTAGACTCCAAGTTCATCTAGTACTCTTAGTGAGTTCTCCATTACCACATCCTCCGGCAGAGAGTTCCATAGTATCACTGCTTTTACAGTAAAAAAATAAGCCCTTCTATGTTGGTGTAGAAACCTTCTTACCTCTAGATGTAGTGGGCACCCCCTTGTTACAGTCCTGGGTATAAATAGATGATTGGAGAGATCTCTGTATTGTCTCCTGATATATTTATAAATAGTAATTTATCAGGGCTCGAACCCACGACCAAGAGAAGGGTATTGGTATACAATGGGAGATTGAGGGGCTACAGAGGCAGATCTTGAAGATGTGCAACTCTGCGCCAGAAGTCTGCATGCTGCTGCCAGGTGACCGTCGCTAATATTAGGGTTTCCTAAATCAATGCTGTTTACCAGTTACTGGAAAAAGGTATTCTTTATTATTAACCTCCTCACTGACGAGGAGCTTGACTGGGCCTTGCTATACATAGAGACTGTCAGCAAACTCCTCAACAGGCTCAACACTTTCATGCCCACTATGGGTCAAATCTTCGATGATCCAAACCGTTGTGCCATGGCTGATGGGAGGTTGCATGGCCCACGACAAGGGCAAACCTTCTATTGCAGAATATACGGCAGAATTCCATCGCTGGGAAAATGACACACTCCTGCTGCATAGCAGAACGATTTTCGCCGGGGTTTATCTGAGTGGGTAAAAGATGAACTTACCAGAGTGGAGACTCCTGATAATCTGGAAGACTTTATCCAGTTATGCATTCAGATTGACCAGATACTTTTTGAGCAGTGAAGGGAGAGATTGATGTTTGCGGACACCAGAACCCAGAACCCTTTCAGTCAACCCACACTTAGTCCCCACCAAAGGACTGAAGCCACCCAAACCTATTCAGGTAGATGTCATCCGCAGACCTCTCTCTATCACAGAAAAAGAAAGGCGCTGGGCTGAAAAATCTGTGCATCTATTGTGGGAGCTTGGGACATTATGGCCTAAACTGTTGAAGCAAGCCCCAAAGGACTCTTGCTTTGCCCCATGCCAAGTCAATGGTCAATCCAGCCATCATGAAACAAGGGGATGCTATCCAAAACACCTTTGTACCAGTAATTCAGCATGATATGTTAACCCTTCCCCCACTCCACCATTTTGTCCTCTCAGGCGATTAGAAGACTCAGTGCTCAGCAGTGTTGGATTCAGGAGCGGGTGGGGAAGTTCATTTACTTAACATTCGCTCGTGACAAGGACATTGCAACCTGACTCCAGTCCATACCGATCAATATAGAAACCGTGGGTGGGTCACCCTTGTCTTCAGGCCCATTCGCACAGGAAATAATTGAGCTGGAGCTCCACATGAACCCTGACCACCACGAGACAATCAGCTTCCAGCTCATCTCATCCCCCAAGTTTCCAGTGATTCTCGGGATCCCCTAGTTTTCTACTCCTAATCCCTCTTTCAACTGAGAAACCAGGACCATTGCCTTCCCTTCAGAAAACTGTAAGGAAAACTGGTTTTGGGACAGATGGCACCATCTGCCCCTAAACCAGTGCAAGACCTCGAGGACAGTCAACAGGACCTAGATAAATTACCAGTTCACTACCATATGTTTAAGAATGTTTGCAGCGAGAAGAAGGCTGACTAGCTGCCACCTCACCGGCCATACGACTGTACTATTGAGCTGCTCCCTGGTTCTTCTATTTCATTTAAGCGTATCTTCAACCTCACAGAACCAGAGTTAGGGGCCCATCAGGAACATCTGGATGAGAATCTAGAAAAAGGCTTCATCCAGCCATCTTCCTCTCTGGCAGGAGCACCCATTTTCTTTGGTAAAAAGAAAGATTCAACTCTTTATACGTACATCGACTACCCGTAGCTAAACAAGATAACCATTAAGAATCGCTACCTTCTCTCATTAATCCCAGAACTGTTGGAGAGCCTTTGGGCAGTCAAGCTCTTTATGAAACTGGACCTCAGAGGAGTATATAATCTGGTGCGGATCCGGCCCAGAGACAAATGGAAGACTGCCTTCAGGACAAGATATGGACAATTTGAGTCCTTAGTGATGCCGTTCGGTCGTTGCAATGCTCCTGCTACCTTCCAGCCCTTTATCAACGGTGTGTTTCAAGACCTGTTGGATCAATTTGTAGTGGCATATCTCAACGACATCCTCATATTCTCTGACAATTTGGAGGAACATTGTGGACACGTTCAGGTGGTCTTGGAATAACCTCTACATCAAGTTAGAGAAATGTGAGTTCAGACAGACCCAAATTTAATTCCTGGGATACATTATCTCCCCAGAGGGCTTAACTATGGATCCCAGGAAGATGAAAGCCGTCCTGGATTGGCCTATTCCAAAAAAATTGAAGGAAGTACAGCACCTGATTGGTTTCGTAAATTTCTACCTAAAATTTATCAAGGACTTCTCAAAAGTCATCTCTCACATTACCTCCCTCACAAAGAAAGCATGCATGTTTTCCTGGTCCCCAGAGGCTCAAAATGCTTTTGAGAAACTAAAGACTGTATTTACTTCAGTACCAATACTGATCCACCCAAAACCCAGATCTATCTTTTGTCATGGAGGTGGACTCCTCACGACTTTGCGGTGGGAGCCATTTTGTCATAGTGAATGGGAGATAAGCTGTAACTACATCCTTGCGCATTTCTAACCTACATGTTATCACCCGCAGAGATAAACTACAATGTTGGGAACAAGGAGCTTCTGGCCATCAAAGTAGTTTTCACCGAGTGGAGACACCTCTTCGAAGGAGACCATCACCCAGTGATGGTTCTTACTGACCATAAAAATTTAGAGTTCCTCTGCACTGCCAAGAGGTTGTCTGTGAGACAAGCATGATGGGCCTTGTTCTTCTCCAGGTATAATTTCATTGTGTTCTACTACCCTGGTTCCCGAAATGGCAAGGCAGGTATATTGTGCAGGATTTGTGTAGAGTCTGAAGAGAGGGCAAATGCGACACAATTCTGTCCCCAAGAAATTGGGGAGCATCTTACACTCTGAAGACCTAACAAAGATTTAGGGAGAATACAAAAAAGACCCATTCTTGAGTTGTGCTTCAAAGGATGGGAAGCTTTTCTTTACAGAAGGGCTTTGGTGGCGAGAACACCAACTGTATGTTCCCGAGGCTGGTTGACTCGAAGTCCTTAAATTAGTCCACGATTCCATGCTGGCCGGTCACCTGGTGGTCACAAAGACTTCAGAACTTCTACTTTGTTCCTTTTGGTGGCCTGACTGCAGGAGGGATGTGAAGAAGTATGTAATCTCTCTTGCAAGGTATGTGCTCGGAACAAGACGCCATGTGCTCACCTGCTGGGCTTTCTCCAGTTCCATTCAGGCTATGGGGATCTATATCCATGGACTTTATAGTTGATCTGCCCCCCCCCTTAAAACAGATGACTACTGTCCTTGTGGTTGTGGGCCAACCTACGAAGATGGCTCACTACAGCCCCATAGAAAAAATCTCACTGCCAAACAGACCATGAAGTTGATGATCCAGAAAATTTTCTGACTACATGGAATTCCAGATGATGTGGTCTGTGACAGAGGGGTCCAGTACACCTCAAGGTTTTAAAGACAATTCTGCAGGGTCTGCATATTACCGTAAAACTCTCCTTTGCTTTTCATCCACAGATTAACGGCCAGACGAAAAAAACAAATCAGACTTTGGAGCAATATCTCTGGTGCATTATCTTCCATCTACAGGATGATTGGGTGGATTTATCAACAGCAGAGTTCAGCTACAACAATGCTCAAGACCGTTCAACTGCCCAGAGCTCATTTTATTCCAACTATGGTACACATCCTGTCTTTATGCCTGGCCTCCCTATCAACACTCCAGTCCCAACGGTTAACTATAGACTGACGGCGTTAGCAGAAATGCAGAAGCAACTAAAAAAACCTAATAGGAAACCCAGAATAGCTTTAAGAAGGTGTCTGACCCTCATCGCCAAGCAGCTCCTACCTTCCAGGTTAGAGAAAAGGTGTGGTTAGCCTCCAAGAACCTTAAGGTGCAAGTGCCCTCTCCCAAACTTCAGGAAAGAAACTAGGGACCTTTCCCAATTGTAGAAAGGGTCAGCCGCAGCCTGAGGATTCATCCTGTGTTTCACGTTTCCCTACTAAAGCTATATCATCAGAATACTTTTGTGGGAAGACATCAACCACCTCCTCATGTGAAAGTTCAGGGCCAGGACGAGTTCATGGCAGCGAAGATTCTAGACTCCAGACTTCAGAGAGGTAAAATACAGTACCTTGTGACATGGCAAGGGTATGAGCCAAAGGAGAGCTCCTGGCAACCAGAGAAAAATGTGCATGCTCCGAGAGTCACACAGGAGATACCCTGGAACCTGGGATGTCCGGAGACCATCCTCAAGGAGGGGGGCTACTGTCAGGGCTCGAACCCACCTCTTGTTTTCCAGTCAGCAGCTCTCTCCGCTAGGTTTTCCAGGACATGAACAGTTCCCTCGCTGAAACCTAGCCTTTTTCTGTATTTCCCAGTTACCTAGTTCCTGCCTCCTGCTCCTGATTGCACTTCCTATATAAGCCTAGCCCTGCCATTCCTTCAGTGCGTCATTATTGTGCTCTACCACCTTGATCAAGGTACTCTTCCTCCTGCTCATCTGCAATTGTACCGATACCTCCTGCTGTTAAGCTCTAGCTTCAATTTGACTAGGCTTCTGTCTCATCCCAATTGTACTGCATACCGATACGTCCTGCTACTGACCTGTGGCTTCCATTTGACTACACTTCCATGTCAACCCATTGTACTGCATTCCGTGACTTCTCGATAATGACTCCTGGCTTACTTGACTACTCTCCAGTGCCCAGCTCGGCTACTACACCTGGGCTTCAATCCAGCGGCTGAAAGACATTACAAATTAAGTAGTTCCTCAGCATTTTTTTAAAAAAACTAAATAACCACAATTTTAATAACCTCTCTGGGTACTGTAGTCCCCCCATTCCAGTTAATACTTTAGTTGCCCGCCTTTGAACCCACTCAAGCTGTGATATGTCCTTCTTGAGTACTGGTGATTAAAACTATCCACAATAGTTCATGTGTGGTGTAACCAGTATCTTGTAAAAAGGAAGAACAATGTTCTCGGCATGTTCCTCTAGACCTCTTTTGATGCCACCCATGCCTTTTTTGCCTTGGCAGCGGCTACCCGACACTGGTTGCTCCAATTAAGTTTACAGTCAAGTAAAATCCCCAAGTTCTTCTCCATTTTAGTGTTACCCACTAATTACCAATTTAGTCTGTAATGGTGACATGTATTTTCCTGCCCATTCAGATAATCATAACCGTTACACATGTGAGTCTTAATATTAGGAACAGTGTCAGTATAAAAACATAACTGAATTACATTTCAGATAACCAAGACTAGTAAACCAAGACATATACACTACCGTTCAAAAGTTTGGGGTCACCCAAACAATTTTGTGTTTTCCATGAAAAGTCACACTTATTCACCACCATGCGTTGTGAAATGAATAGAAAATAGAGTCAAGACATTGACAAGGTTAGAAATAATGATTTGTATTTGAAATAACATTGTTTTAACATCAAACTTTGCTTTCGTCAAAGAATCCTCCTTTTGCAGCAATTACAGCATTGCACACCTTTGACATTCTAGCTGTTAATTTGTTGAGGTAAGCTTGTGAAATTGCACCCCACGCTTCTAGAAGCATCTCCCACAAGTTGGATTGGTTGGATGGGCACTTCTGGCGTACCATACGGTCAAGCTGCTCCCACAACAGCTCAATGGGGTTCAGATCTGGTGACTGCGCTGGCCACTCCATTACCGATAGAATACCAGCTGCCTGCTTCTGCTGTAAATAGTTCTTGCACAATTTGGAGGTGTGTTTAGGGTCATTGTCCTGTTGTAGGATGAAATTGGTTCCAATCAAGCGCTGTCCACTGGGTATGGCATGGCGTTGCAAAATGGAGTGATAGCCTTCCTTATTCAGAATCCCTTTTACCCTGTACAAATCTCCCACCTTACCAGCACCAAAGCAACCCCAGACCATCACATTATCTCCACCATGCTTAACAGATGGCGTCAGGCATTCTTCCAGCATCTTTTCATTTGTTCTGCGTCTCACAAACGTTCTTCTTTGTGATCCAAACACCTCAAACTTGGATTCATCCGTCCACAACACTTTTTTCCAGTCTTCCTCTGTCCAATGTCTGTGTTCTTTTGCCCATCTTAATCTTTTTCTTTTATTGGCCAGTCTCAGATATGGCTTTTTCTTTGCCACTCTACCCTGAAGCCCAAAATCCCGCAGCCGCCTCTTCACTGTAGATGTTGACACTGGTGTTTTGCGGGTACTATTTAATGAAGATGCCAGTTGGGTACCTGTGAGGCGTCTGTTTCTCAAACTAGAGACTCTAATGTGCTTATCTTCTTGCTTAGTTGTGCAACGCGGCCTCCCACTTCTTTTTCTACTCTGGTTAGAGCCTGTTTGTGCTGTCCTCTGAAGAAGTAGTACACACCGTTGTAGGAAATCTTCAATTTCTTAGCAATTTCTCGCATGGAATAGCCTTCATTTCTAAGAACAAGAATAGACTGTCGAGTTTCAGATGAAAGTTCTCTTTTTCTGGCCATTTTGAGCGTGTAATTGACCCCACAAATGTGATGCTCCAGAAACTCAATCTGCTCACAGGAAGGTCAGTTTTGTAGCTTCTGTAACGCGCTAGACTGTTTTCAGATGTGTGAACATGATTGCACAAGGGTTTTCTAATCATCAATTAGCCTTCTGAGCCAATGAGCAAACACATTGTACCATTAGAACACTGGAGTGATAGTTGCTGGAAATGGGCCTCTATTCACCTTTGTAGATTTTGCACAAAAAACCAGACATGTGCAGCTAGAATAGTCATTTACCACATTAGCAATGTATAGAGTGCATTTGTTTAAAGTTAGGACTAGTTTAAAGTTATCTTCATTGAAAAGTACAGTGCTTTTCCTTCAAAAATAAGGACATTTCAATGTGACCCCAAACTTTTGAACGGTAGTGTAGGTTATAAATCCGGGATAATTATCTCCATGGTAATCAGACAAGTGTATTTCTTTTATCTTTCATTTCTGTACTAAAAAACACACTTAATTTTGAAAACAAGTGTTTGTTATTCTGCGGATACTTTGTTGTAAAGGGACGACCTTTATAAAATCCAGCAGTGTGAAGCACATTATGATCATGTAGAACCAAATACAGCTACACAATACTAACCTTTATAGAATGAAAGGGCTTCTGTCACCGGGTTCATGAGGTTTGGCTTGCAGCTGAGCTCTGGGTCACGGAGGGGGCTGTGCTGGCTTTACCCTGCCTGCAGCATACAGTGATGGCTCTCTTCCTATACAAAAAAGGGGAGGGAGCCATCAGTCTGCAGGATGTGGGAGGGAAAAGCCAGCATGGCCCCCTCTGACTCAGAGCTCAACTCCAAGCCAAACTTCAGGAACCGGTGACCGAATTCCTTTAGGGAGCAATTGTAGCCTAGACAGGGCATCCACTTTGACATGACTGATGACTACTGCTGTAAGGTCATTTTTGTAACTGTCTGCTGACTTGAACAATATTTGTCTCACAGCTTTTGTATCCGGATGAAGATCTGACCAATATTAATACTACAGAGACAAATGTGAGGGGCGATCAGCGGTGTAAAGAGGGGATTCCTACAGGTAACCGCCCAGGTAAGTAGTAACAACTAAATACAGCTGAGAGGAGTCACAGATTCTCCTCGGTCACATTCTTATCTCTCAGCTGGGAGGGAATGCGGTTTCTTAGAATCCCACTCCCTTACATTGTACTGTAGATTATACAATCCCGCAGTGTGTGATCTCACCGTAATACTCTTCCAGTTGCCATAAATGGGCACAATTGGGAAACAGATTCCGAGTAGTTTCATCCTAATATAACGTCTGAGCCGATTATAAGGGGGTTGGAGATAAAGTAACGGCTTACAGATGTGTTTTCTAATGGTTTCAAAGAGTTTGTTCAGAATCAGGAAGAGTCAGACCGCCATCAGGGCAGAATAAATGGTTACAGAGGCCCCCGCTGACTGCTGGCTGCTGCCTGCCTGTCAATAAAGATGTCAATATGTCCTGAGCCCAGTCAGTGATCGCCAGCACTCTGCACACTAGCTGTAGGAATTATATCTCGGGGGGGTTGGATCCCTTTAAGGAGCCCCCCAGTGGTCAATGACAGGTTACTCTGCTTCCCGCTGGCCATTCTGCTCATCACCTCCCACTAAAGACTCAAACCCCATCCCCCACCCGTCCCCTGGGGCTCTCATTAATCTCATTATATAGGAGCCCAATATATCTCATGGCAGCTCTGTGTAATGGTCAGGGGCTGGCTGGCAAAATTTAGCCTGTAGGGCAGGAATATATCACATGCCAATGAGTAGCGGCCCAACATAGGGGTGCGTTCACACACAGTGGGTTTTCTGCATCTTATTTCACATATCAATCTTCACCACTAGCGCATATTTTGATGTGGATCTGCATCAAACTTCGCTCCTTCAATTGAAATGGTGAAATCAGCTGCAGATCTGTGGTAAAATCCACATCATATAGTGTGGACTTTGATGCAGATTTTGGTGCGGACCCGCAGCAGGATCTAACAGTGGAAACCTGCAATGCAGTTGACCACATAACATACTGGCATAATTACATGACTACTGACCGCAGTCGGTGAGCACAGTCTGGTTGTGTGTGACCGGCCACAATGTGTCCTTTCATCCTTCTTTATCTAACAGGAATTGGAGCCGCAGAACCAACCTTAGTACATGAATACAGCACCAGGACCAAGGTCATAACATAATTACAGCACCAGAACCAAGCTTAGTGATGCACATAGATGCAATACCAGAACAAAGCTCAGTACATTAATACAGCACCAAAGCCAAGCTCTGTGCACTTATATAGTACCAAGAACTGTGTTTCCACTTTATATGACTATTTTCAGACGAGCGCATTAAGGGCACATTTTACAAATGTGTCCCAGCTCGACTGCAGGTCTACAGACCAGAGCTTGCAGTATGACAGTCAACCATGAAGTAAGCTAGCTGCAAGTATTAACCGGGGCATACAAGGAGCCCATGGGGCCCCAGAGCAAAACCCAGAATGCCTCCTCCCTCCCCATGGATAAATATAATATATGTTCTTCTCTCTAGGCCCAGACTGCCACTAAGATTTCTTGCAGCCAAAACTTGCTTCAGCCCACTCCCCCCAGCAAGCTGCTGCTGCCGCCACTAGTGAACTTTTCAATGCCCCCCCAATAATATGCCCACTGTGGTCCCACTGCATAGCTATGTCCCACGTTGTGATCTCACTTTATGGAATAGTGCCCCTGCTGTGGGCTCAGTTAGTAATGTGACTCCCTTTGAGGTTCGAATTAATTATGTGACCCCACTTTGTGCTCTCAATTATTATTATGATCTCCCTCTGTTCCCCTAATCAGTGGCATAACTAGAGTCATATGGGACCCAGAATAAACTTTTAAATATCAAAAAATATAATTCCATATCATGTTCATCTCCAAGTGGCTTCATCATCCTCCCATGTCCCCCAGACAACTCCCAACATCCTCCATGATCCTGCAAACAGTCCTTATCATCCCCCAAACAACCCCAATCCTCATGTACCTAACCAGCCCCCATCATACTCCACTCTCCCCCAACAGCACCCATCATCTTCCATTGCCTCCGTCATCCACAGGTTCACAGTGTGACCTTGCTTCTTTTCCCCAGTGCCGTCACTCAGACTGCAGTGAACGCTGGAGCCGGGGAGGGAGGAAGGAGGTCACTCTGTCAGCCTGTGAGAGAGAGCGGGACATGGCAGTACCGTGAATAAGACTGTCAGCACTAGTAGCAGCAGGTGACGCCATAGCTTTAAGAGCGCTAAACTAGGTGGCCGTAAGATTGTGCAGTTGCCACACGCCTCCCTGCCCTGGCCTCGTCCCAGTCTGATGTGACAGCATATAGAATTATATGTACTAAGCTGTTTTATAGATGAGCAGCTCTGTATTTGCTGTACGCCGTGTGTTACTGACATCCGGCTTCATGGGAGATTTTATATGAGTTCTTAATGGAAAAACAGAAACTGATCAACGTACAGAAATGGCCGAACTCCATCTGTATGGAATATACTATTTCTGTAGCTTTGGTTCGGAGAGCTATCAGGGACCGGAAGCCGGTTTCATGCTCCTTTTACAGAACCCGCAGGACCCCTATGTTATTCATGAAAGTCCTGTTAGTTACTTGTAAGTCCTGATTCACATCTGTAGTTTTTGGTGATGTTTTCTGCACTGACAATCTCTTGGTATTTAAGTGAGCTGCAAACCAAGTGACCGATTAGAGAGTGATTCTCACTCACTCTGTCAGGACCCGTAATGCCTATTTTGAGTGATTACTCCAGCGACTGTCAGCCTGTGTAAAAGCACCCTTAGATGATGATTACATTTTGCTACATGACTTGTTATTTGTATAGAAATGTTATAAAATATCAGTATCATTTATAAGGTTTATAATATTAAAGAATAATCTGCTTTATTCTTGGCAGATGACGGAACTAGAAGCTCAGAGGGAGATCTGATATCTGCAGATTGTGAAGCAGAGGATTGTGGTATCACACAAGATACATATGAAGAACCTGCCATTATCCCAGATATCCCCTCAGCCCTTCACAGCAAAGATCCATCATTCAATCTTCCTATACAGGTCCCATCTTCTGATTTATCACAGACTGATAGGCAAGAGAAATGTCTCAGAAGGGGAGAACATCAAAGAGCTCACACAGGGAAGAAGCCGTATTCATGTTCAGAATATGGGGAATGTTTTACAGAGGAATCACATCTCGTTAGACATCAGAGAAATCACACTGGAAAGAAGCAGTTTTCTTGTTCCGAATGTGGAAAATGTTTTGCAGGGAAATCAAAGCTAGTTCAGCATCAGAGAATTCACACAGGAGAGAAGCCATTTTCTTGTTCAGAATGTGGGAAATCTTTTTCAACTAATTCATACCTTGTTAAACATCATATAATTCACACAGGAGAGAAGCCATTTTCTTGTTCAGAATGTGGGAAATGTTTTTCAAGGCAATCACAGGTAAGTAGCCATCAGAGAATTCACACACAAGATAAACCATTTTCTTGTTCAGAATGTGGGAAATGTTTTTCAAGCCAATCAAACCTTATTAAACATCAAAGAAGTCACACAGGAGAGAAACCGTTTGCTTGTTCAGAATGTGGGAAATGTTTTGCACAGAAATCTGACCTTGTTATACATCAGAGAATTCACACAGGAGAGAAGAGGTTTTCTTGTTCAGAATGTGAGAAATGTTTTATAGTGAAATCAGACCTTGTTAAACATCAGAGAATTCACACAGGAGAGAAGCCGTTTTCTTGTTTAGAATGTGGAAAATGTTTTGCAGTGAAATCAAGGCTAGTTAAGCATCAGAGCATTCACACAGGAGAGAAGCCGTTTTCTTGCTCAGAATGTGGGAAATGTTTTTCAAGGCAATCACAGGTAAGTAGCCATCAGAGAATTCACACACAAGATAAACCATTTTCTTGTTCAGAATGTGGGAAATGTTTTTCAAGCCAATCACACCTTATTAAACATCAGAGAAGTCACACAGGAGAGAAACCGTTTTCTTGCTCAGAATGTGGGAAATGTTTTGCACAGAAATCTGACCTTGTTATACATCAGAGAATTCACACAGGAGAGAAGAGGTTTTCTTGTTCAGAATGTGAGAAATGTTTTATAGTGAAATCAGACCTCGTTAAACACCAGAGAATTCACACAGGAGAGAAGCCGTTTTCTTGTTTAGAATGTGGAAAATGTTTTGCAGTGAAATCAAGGCTAGTTAAGCATCAGAGCATTCACACAGGAGAGAAGCCGTTTTCTTGCTCAGAATGTGGGAAATGTTTTGCACAGAAATCTGACCTTGTTATACATCAGAGAATTCACACAGGAGAGAAGAGGTTTTCTTGTTCAGAATGTGAGAAATGTTTTATAGTGAAATTAGACCTTGTTAAACATCAGAGACATCACACAGGAGAGAAGCCGTTTTCTTGTTTAGAATGTGGAAAATGTTTTGCAGTGAAATCAAGGCTAGTTAAGCATCAGAGCATTCACACAGGAGAGAAGCTGTTTTCTTGCTCAGAATGTGGGAAATCTTTTGCACAGAAATCAGTCCTTGTTGATCATAGGAGAATTCACATGGGAGAGAAGCCATTTTCTTGTTCAGAATGTGGGAAATGCTTTGCACAGAAACCCGTCCTTGTTAAACATCAGAGACTTCACACAGGAGAGAAGCCATTTTTTTGTTCAGAATGTGGGAAATGTTTTACATTGAAATCAGACCTCGTTATACATCAGAGAAGTCACACAGGAGAGAAGCCGTTTTCTTGTTCAGAATGTGGGAAATGTTTTACAAGGAAATCAGCCCTCGTTGATCATCAGAGAAGTCACACAGGAGAGAAGCCATTTTCCTGTTCAGAATGTGGGAAATGTTATACAGGGAAATCAAAGCTAGTTCGGCATCAGAAATGTCACACAACAAAGTAGCCATTTTGATGTTCAGAATGTGGGAAATATTTTACTTATTAATCATATTTACTGCTACATCAAAAAGTTCACGCAGGAGAGAAGCCATTTTTTAAAATCTGTTTTTGTCAAACCATACAAAAAAATGTAAAAGGTAAAGTGACATGCACAAAAGGGGAAGTTATTTACATCACTAAATGATGAGTAAGAAATGTATGTAATTACCAATAAACATCTGTTATCCAGAAACAAATAGCATCCAGATAACCCACCTTTATATCAGCCGTGTACATAGAATATTTCACACTGATACATATAACTGCGTCTCTAAACTTGTCTCTAACTGTTCATAAAAGTTTACTTGTATAACTTACATGTTTGTATTTGGGCCGATCTTTCTTCTTCCTTTAGATGATGTTTCCTCAGAACTGATGGAGATGAGGGAGAGCTGGTACCCATTATGTGTATAAGTAGTGAGGGGGGAATCACTGCCGATCCCGGACTTTGTGGAGTTTGTTAGGACATTTTTTGGTTTTGAGAATGATCCTTTCATAAATAATAACTATAAGAATCGTATTCCACCACTGAGCCCAGCAAGGGCGTCTCCCCTCCATCTCATCACTATAGGGTCATAGACTAGGAAGAGTCGCACACAGTAATATACAGCTGTGATCACATGGGAAAGGTTCTACAACTTCAGTGTAACATATCAGACTTTATTTATACAGGACTATACAACTTGGGGTACACAGCCTGATAACTCATGGGTCCTACGCAGTTCATGTTCAGGTGAGCTCTTAACATGCCAGGTTTCAAGAGAGCCAAGAGTTTTATACATAAGTGACAACTTGGGAAAGCTGGTCGGCATAATAGTTCATAACGGTTGCAAACATTTACAGATCAGGTAGATACTGCCAACAGAAATACATAAGATCTTAAATCAAGCCTTGCTAACCATTTTCTTTCCTGCATGGTTCAAGTAGCCGGCTCAAGTTTGACTCAGCCTTCCATCCTTCTGAGGTTGGGAAAATGAGCACCCAGCTTTGGTAGGGGGTAATAAATAAATTACATGAAAGCGCTGCAGAATAGGTTGGCTCTATACAAATACCAAGATGTATTTTATTTTTTAAAGCCAAACAGAACCCGGGCACACATCACCGTAATCCTGTAAGACTCATGTAGTAAAGGTTTTTTGTGCCAATCACCTCCATAAGAGTTCAGATTAACTCATTTTAATGGCTATAATGTGTAAAGAAGATGTATTGAAGGAAGGGTTTTGGATGAAATGTTGTGATGTGTCATTCAGCCAATATGTGTTCTTTGTATTTTATAGGCATTACAGGGTTAATTTCCCCTCCTGGGGAGGTGATTGGCACAGGAAACTATTGGTACGTGAGTTTCCTGGATTATGGAGTTGTGTGCCCGGGTTCCGTTAGGCGTGAATGCTAAGTATATGATCTTATGTATTTGTACTGACAATATCTGCCCAATCTCAGATTTATATTTTCACTTTCTGTGGTGAAAGTAAATGTTTGCACCCTGATATGGACTATTGTGCCGGAGCGGCTCTTCCAAGTTACATTTTTGAAACAACAGATTGAACCTAATTCTTCTTTATTATTTACACTGGGAAGAGCCCACTAACTAATTTTAAACATAAAATATAACTTTTATTCAGTCTGTTAAAAATTGAGCTCCCTGACAAACATACACAGATATATATCAATCTAAATGATCAATTTACGATCAGTAAAGTATCAACACTGTAGTTCCAATATCAATAGATTCTGTTGGTGGACAAAAAGTATATAAATTATGCACGATCAACTTGTTTTTGTGTATCGTGCAGAAATTAATTTATTCTCCCACAGTCGACGCGTTTCTTCAGTCACCTCCAACCTGTGACTGATTCATCAGGATGGGGAGACAGTATATTACAGAAATAGGTCCACTTTGATGATGGATAGTGAGGATGTATTAATGTACTGACAATACTTATCAAAAACTCCCTTTTTTTTTTTTTTTTTTTTCCCCTTGTGGATTTTTATATAGTACGGGAGTTTTCTTTTCCCCAAAATTTGATGATACTTGTGTTGCAAATGGTCTGAATTATGATATTAGTTGGTTTCAGCTCAGTACTTGAAGTATCCAGCCCAGATTGATTTAGGTTTAATCATGGTTAACGGATGCCACCCGAGCTAAATCTCTAACCACATTAATGATATCATTCAGGAATCATGTGGTTACGATAATACACGGACTGGCATCCAACTGATGTATGTATCTTCACTGTGACTCTGTTAGACTAATGGTCATCAGTGTGATCTTATTCCATAAATTATTCTAGTAACTTACTGGGGTACTTCTGTATAGCTGTCCCTGATGTTTGTTTATAAACCATCAGTAAGTAGCTAACAGATGTTACACAGCTACTTGAAATGTTTTTATATAGGCGGTCATAAACACAGTTGGGCCTCAATATTATGAGCCCATTGATAAACTGTGTTATCATTAGTGTCCTTAGTGCAGCTTTAGGTTAGTCTAAGTCAAAAGAGCTAGATACTTTGGCTCAATTGCAGTGACTGAACACTAAAGCTGACTTAGTTTGCTGCCCAGATCACTAAAGAGACCTCAGTCGGTCTGTCAGTTTATTGTGGGACATTGATCCCAGCGGTTGCACATGCTGTGCTGTGGGGGAATGGTTGGAGGGTGCTATCAGATATCACATCCGATTCCAGTACTATGTTACAGCTCTCTTTAGTGATCTGGGCAGCAAACTAAGTCAGCTTTAGTGTTCAGTCACTGCAATTGAGCCAAAGTATCTAGCTCTTTTGACTTAGACTAACCTAAAGCTGCACTAAGGACACTAATGATAACACAGTTTATCAATGGGCTCATAATATTGAGGCCCAACTGTGTTTATGACCGCCTATATAAAAACATTTCAAGTAGCTGTGTAACATCTGTTAGCTACTTACTGATGGTTTATAAACAAACATCAGGGACAGCTACACAGAAGTACCCCAGTAAGTTACTAGAATAATTTATGGAATAAGATCACACTGATGACCATTAGTCTAACAGAGTCACAGTGAAGATACATACATCAGTTGGATGCCAGTCCGTGTATTATCGTAACCACATGATTCCTGAATGATATCATTAATGTGGTTAGAGATCTAGCTCGGATGGCATCCGTTAACCATGATTAAACCTAAATCAATCTGGGCTGGATACTTCAAGTACTGAGCTGAAACCAATTAATATCATAATTCAGACCATTTGCAACACAAGTATCATCAAATTTTGGGGAAAAGAAAACTCCCGTACTATATAAAAATCCACAAGAAAAAAAAGGGAGTTTTTGATAAGTGATTAATACATCCTCACTATCCATCATCAAAGTGGACCTATTTCTGTAATATACTGTCTCCCCATCCTGATGAATCAGTCACAGGTTGGAGGTGACTGAAGAAACGCGTCGACTGTGGGAGAATAAATTAATTTCTGCACGATACACAAAAACAAGTTGATCGTGCATAATTTATATACTTTTTGTCCACCAACAGAATCTATTGATATTGGAACTACAGTGTTGATACTTTACTGATCGTAAATTGATCATTTAGATTGATATATATCTGTGTATGTTTGTCAGGGAGCTCAATTTTTAACAGAGTGAATAAAAGTTATATTTTATGTTTAAAATTAGTTAGTGGGCTCTTCCCAGTGTAAATAATTAAGTTTAAAAAGAACCCTACTGTCACAGTGATTAGTAATTCTTCTTTATTGATTTAATTAAAACAGCCAGGATTGACGGGTTTCGGGGATGCAGACCCTTCCTTAGAAATGGCTGGGTAAAGTACAAAGTGCAATAATTAAGATAGGAGAACAAATAGAGTAAAATAAATAATGAAGAGAAAGGAGAAGAGATGCATAAAAAGTACAAATCATCAATGGAGAGTAAAAGTAACAAACAGAATATATGCTCAGGGGTTTACCATATTAATTTATATAGTTAGTGTGATTTGGTAAACAGACTATCTATATATATAAAGCTGAAAGCCCTCACTCACTCACTCACTGACTGACTGACTGACTGACTGACTCGCCAAAAGTTCTCCAACTTCCCGATGTCGTAGAAACATGAAATTTGGCAGAAGCATAGATTATCTCCAAAATAGTAACAGCTAATGGGTCCCAACTCCATTATTCAATTCTATGCGCAAAAGAATTAGCGTCCAAATTTTACGTGCAGAATCTAATTTTCTCACTTTATGGTGTCATAGAAACGTGAATTTTGGCACAAGCATTGATTACGTCATAAATAGGAAAAGTTCATAGGTCCCAACTCGATTATTCAATTCTAGCGCAAAAGAATTGGTGTCGAAATTTTACGTGCGGAATGTAATTTTTTCACTTTCCGGTGTCATAGAAATGGGAAATTTGGCACGAGCATTGATTATGTCATAAATAAGAAAAGCTAATGGGTCCCAACTTGATTATTCAATTCTATGCGCAAAAGAATTGGCATAGAAATTTTACGTGCAGAATGTAATTTTCTCACTTTCCGGTGTCAGAAACGTGAAATTTGGCACGAGCATTAATTATGTCATAAATAGGAAAAGCGGGGGCGTGTCCTAGCAAGCAAGGAGTGAGGACGCACCGTGCTTCGCTCCTCCACAAAACCTCTGTTTTCAGCCCTTTTTTGGCCCAAAGCAGAGACCCAAACAGGATCAGACTGTGACACAGCACCTGGGGACCCACCAGAACTCGCCCCGAGGCGATAGCTCACCCAGAAAATCTCTGCCGCCGGGAAGGAGCCGGAGAACCGCGGCCCAGCACAGCAGCCCCCCACCCGACGGGACCCGCGCTCAGAGACACTTGGCGGGGAGCACCTGCGGAGCCCCAGACAAGGGAGAGCGGCATAAGGTACTTTCACCCTGCACACAGAGAGGAGGCTTCTTCATCCTCAGAGCCCTCGCTCCTATTGCGACTCCCCTGAAGCCACACCGCCCCGCTGCCAACCTGCAACCCGACTGCGCATATAATTAATCTCCCGCTGGTCTGGTCCCTCCTGCTCTGTGGAAGTGACAGTCTGCAGGATACTACAGGCGGGCACGTCTGGAGACCGGTGCTCAGCTCCTGTCCCTCCACGTGGCAGCAGCCACCTTGCCCCCCTCCCCGAAGCAATCAGGCTGCCCAGTACATAAATAAAAATAAAATAAAAGGAAGCTGGAGAGAAATCCCCATCCCCAAAGCAGTACTTACGATTGCAGGAGCCCAGCAGCACAGCGGAGATTCTCCGGGACTCTCAGACCACGGCAGGCTCCTTAACAGTCACTGCAATTCATCCTCTATTGCACCACAGCACCATCTAGTGGCCAAAACGGGCAATAGCAGGCTCGGAATTCCTGCTTATTCCTCTTTCAAAATACATTGCAGCAGTCTCATCTCCCGCGTAAACCTACACATTAAACTCCCAGATCCGATCTGTCTTGCACTACTGAGAGGTTGTAAATCGAAGAAAAGCTCTGCTTTAATTTTTTCTGAATTGGTAAATCCAGCTCTACTCTGCAACAATTTTTTCCGAACAAAAGGGGACTGCTACCCGAATATTTACATTACAATTTTTTCAACTCTTTTAAAGGAGTGTATAAACTTACTGTCTCAATTTTTTTCCGGTTTCTCTGATTTTTCAATTTTTATGGAACTTGCAGAAATGAGTTCCGAACTTGAACAATTCTAGATAATATAAAGACTACCTAACTAAAAAGTTAATTCTCGGAGGGGGCGCCTGACCGCGAAGAGTAATGGCTCTTTGAATCCAGAGCCTCGTTACAACGGCACAACCCGGGACCCATATCAGCAGCGATCCTGAACAAAATATGGTCAAGACAAGCAAAGAGAAAGGGGGAGATCTCCAGGTAACCCCCCGTCCAGTCAGAGGGCAATCGGACCTACAAAGGTTCTTAAAAGACAGGACCGCCCGCTCTCCTCATGCAATAAACAAGACGGCTTCATCTCAACAGACAACAGCAGCAATGGCAGTAGATAGAGAAGCTGAAGACTCCTCAGAAGGGGAGGATGAGGGGAGAGTCTCAAGGGGCTTCATGAAAGAGCTAATGTCATCAGCCCTTCGCCCGGTAATGGCGGATCTTAATGAAATCAAGGAGGAAGTCAAAAGCATGGGGAGGAGGATAGATGATCTCAAATCATCGACATCGTCCATCACAACTCACTCGTTGGAACTAACTCAAGTAATTAAAGACCAACATAATCACCTGAACAAAGTTCTTATTTTACAAGAGGACTTAGAGAATCGTAATAGACGCAACAATGTACGTATAAAAGGTCTACCAGAGTCCTGGGCCGCAGAAGCTCTGAACAAAGTCGCATCAGAAATCTTCGCTTCTCTCCTGGGCCCTGAAAGAGCGACTACCATTATTGTGGAACGCATCCATAGAGCGTTGAGACCGACTCCAACAAATACAGAACCCCCCAGGGACATAATTTGCAAACTATTGTCTTTTCCGGATGCTCTGGCGGTTCTAAGAGCAGCAAGAAACAACCAGGACTTACAATACGGAGGAGCTCCTATTCAAATTTACCAAGATCTGGCTCCATCCACACTGATAAAAAGACGGGCACTACGCCCCTTACTGGACGCTCTAAGACTGAAAAACATCAAATATGCATGGCTATTTCCCTTTGGCTTAGGCTTTAGCCACAAAGGCAAACGTTTCAACATCCGTTCGCCAGAGGAATTACAGAACTGCTGGCAGCATCTAGAAATCGAGCTGATAGACTTACCGGGCTGGCTGCCTTTACCGGACTTACCAACCTTTACACATCTCTCCACACAAGAGACCTGGCAGCTGGTCAGAAACCAAAAGTCTCCCAGAAGCAAAAAGAAGAAGAGCAGAGAAGAAGTAACGACGAGTGACACTTGAACTCAAACCACCAATTGCCCTGCTGTACCAAGCTTGACCATTACAAATGAACTGTACATTATAACCAACTACACTCCAAAGAGGAAGCTAACTTCTTAAGGTTGTATAGACAGTCATGTTTGCTAACAGGTTTTTCATATTAGAAATTTACTAGGACCACACATGTACCATGTTAGTTTCCCACATGATTATAGTAGACTTACTCTCTAACGGAGTAAACACAGTTAAATTGGGTCCCCACAGTGCCTGTACCGATCAGGCTACGCTCCCTAAGAGCACACACACAGTTCGGAGTATTGTACTCCTCTTACCCCCCTCACACCCACCTATATACGGTTACACACCCCCACGAATCTTTAGAGGAACCGGAGGAAGTTTTTGCCCCCACATTTTAGCTACACCCTAAAGAAGAACTAAAGAGGGTGCCGTAGTTCTATATATTGATTGATTGAAGGTTACATATTTCTTTCTTCTTTTCTTTCTTTCCTGTTCCGTTTCCCTTCCTTTACGCCACTTTCCTATTTGTGCCCCCCCCCCCATCCCCCCTTGACTTCCCTCGCACCCTCCTGCCCTTGCTGATCACCCCGGAAGGACTCCCTTGGGTAAACCGAAGGTGAACCCTGAATATAGCAAAATCTCATTGTAAACTCTGCTTTCAGTACTCCGAGAGAAGGTCGAGGATCCTGCCGGAAGTCGTTCATCAGGACACTAAATGGAAGCCACCCGCATCACCACGTTCAATGCCCGGGGCCTGAATTCGCCTCTCAAGAGACACAACCTTTCTCACCTGCTAAAGAGGTATGGCACCAAGATACTCTTCCTCCAGGAGACTCATTTTAAGGGCAACAAACACGTGACACTCCCTGGGAAATTCTTTTCACAGGAGTTCCACAACACACATCCTACATCAGCCTCAAAGGGGGTCTCCATTTTTATCCACAGGTCCATCCCATTCAAATATGAAGCCCAATATGCAGACGGTGAAGGGAGAGCTCTCTTTATAAAAGGCACAATTAATAACGTGAAGTTAACCTTCGCAAATTTATATGCCCCCAATTCCGATCAGGTCCCATGGTTAATAAAACAATTAGAAATCCTCAAACAATTTGCAGTGGGCCAGGTCTTTGTGGGAGGGGACTGGAATTTAACTCTGAATCCAGCGTTAGACGCATCGACGGGTCGCTCTCAGGTCCCAAAGAGGAAACTTGGAGCATTGCTCCGAGCCCTCCAGAACTTAGAAGTTACAGATGCATGGAGATGCCTACACCCGTCTACAAAGGACTACACGTTCTTTTCAGCCGTACACTCCTCTTACCAGAGGCTTGATTATCTATTTGTATCTTATTCCCTACTTCAACAAGTGGAAAAAGCCCATATAGATATTATGACCATCTCGGACCACGCCCCAGTACATATCGACATCAGACCCCATAAAATAGAGCCAAGAGAGTGGAGATGGCGACTCAATGAGTCGCTATTAGACTCAGTCGAAGAAAAGTCACGACTATCCGAATCTATAGAAGAATTTTTCAAACTAAACACTGTAGACGAAACAGAAATGCCAATAATTTGGGAAGCCCACAAGGCCTATACAAGAGGCCTCCTTATAGCTCTAGGGACAAAAGTGAAAAAACAACAACAAAGGGATATTGATAATAAACTAAACCAAATCGCAAAACTGGAGCAAAAAGCAAAAACCTCCCAGCCCAAAAAAGAAATGGAGGAACTAGTTGTCCTGAGACGGGAGTTAAAAAATTGCTTGGAGGCTAGGTTTAACAAGCGACGCTTATATTTCAAACACACAGTTTATGCTCACGGCAATAAAGGGAGTAGATTCATGTCAACTCTAATTAAGAAAGCCCGCGCCAGAAACCATATAGCAGCGATACAAACACAAAAGGGTGGGGTGGTCTCCTCCACCAATGATATAGCTAACGAATTCCAGAAATATTATTCTGAATTATACGATTTGCATGGTCGGGGGAAAAACCCTATCCCACAAAAAACAAAAGCCGAAATAGACAACTTCCTGAGTACCCTTAATCTTCCCAAACTTGGCGACACAGAAGCTAACACCTTAATAACTCCAGTCACAAGCACAGAAATTGAATCGGTTCTAAAATCTTGTCCAGCGGGGAAAAGCCCAGGCCCAGATGGCCTATCCTTAGCCTATTATAACTCCTTTAAGGAAATACTGATTCCTCGACTTAGAGACCTATGTAACACGCTCCTTCTGGGGAAGCCCCTACCTAAACAATCCCTAGAAGCGCATATCACGCTACTACATAAAGAGGGGAAAAACCCTGAATTATGTGGCAGCTATAGGCCTATCTCGCTCATCAATGTAGACGTGAAGATATGGGCTAAGGTGCTGGCCAAAAGACTAGAGGACTTCATCCCCGAACTGGTTAATAAGGAACAAGCAGGATTCGTTAAGGGAAGAGAGGGAAAGGACAATTGCTTCCGACTACTTCATGTGGCAAAGTATGCCCAATCCCGCAATATCCCTTTGGCCCTGGCGGGGACCGACGCTGAAAAAGCGTTTGATAGGGTGAGCTGGACCTACTTAGAGGCGACCCTCAGACATTTCAACTTACCACCTCCCTTCATTACTTCAATCTTCTCCCTTTACTCTAGACCGTACGCAAGACTAAAAATAAATGAAATCTTATCCCCCCCATTTGACATATGTAACGGAACCCGTCAGGGATGCCCGCTATCCCCCTCTCTCTTTATCCTCGCATTGGAGCCCCTGCTTCAGAGGGTGAGACAGGACCAGATCATTAGAGGACTGGAGATAGGCTCCAACACCATATCCACCACTGCGTTTGCCGATGACGTCATGTTTGTAGTCACAGAACCAGCGAAAGGGATCCCTAGACTTGTCTCGCTCCTGGAGGAGTTTGGGACGCTATCAAATTTCAAGGTGAATTTCTCAAAGTCAACAATCTTAAACATCTCCATCCCTAAGCACCAATATGACCTCCTACAGTCCAGCTCACCCTTCAAGTGGTCCAATTCTCATATCGACTATCTGGGTATTAAACTCACCAAAAGGGCTAAAGATCTATACACCTTCAATTTCCTCCCCTTAATTACTAAAATCAGCGACATACTCCACTCATATGACTTGCCCCCAATCTCTTGGTTCGGCAGAAAAAATATCCTCAAATCTTACGTGCTCCCGATAATTCTTTACAAAATACGTATGCTCCCAATTTCCCTCCCAAAATCCTTCTTCAAAGCCATTAAAAAAGCTTTTTCGGACTATGTATGGAGGCATAAGAGACCGCGCTTGGCTCATAGTTTAATGATAAAAAAACGACACGAAGGCGGAATGGACCTACCCTGTGTCGAAGACTTTTACAAGGCAGCACAACTAAGCTATTGGATGGAACTTAGCCATCCCATAAAAGACCCAATCCTATTTTTACTAGCAGAGGGAGTATACGGGCACTCTCTGACGGAAGACCTGTGGCTCCCAACAGGACTTAAATCCAGGAAGCGTATCCCAGAACCTCTCCTACAGGGCCCTAGCGAGACCTGGGAGGGACTTCGGACTACTTTGGCGCCAATCCCTTCCCCCGTGATGCCCATACGCACGATACACAAGCTATTAGACATACCCCCAGACTCAACAACCACTAGTATCTGGAAGAAATTCCAGGGAATCACTGTAAGGGACCTTCAAACCCAAGCCCACAAAAAACCAGCAGAAATATTACAGAACCTCCTTCCCCAACACTCCTTCTCAGTTTTGCAAAAAGCCCATGTAATAAAAACCATAGAGAAATTCCTGAAAACATATAATTCCACCAGACCCAGGACTGCCTTTGAGGAAGTCTTGGAAGAAATATCACCAGAAAAGAGGAAACTAAGATAAAGAAGCGCTTTATAGCTCCGGCCTCTCCCACAAAGACGGCCTTTCTTTTGTCATGGGAAAAAGACCTGAATATTAATCTCACCTCTGATGAGGTGAGAGTGATAATGAAAATGGCCTTTGGACTCTCTCCCTGCGTGTTAATACAGGAAAACCATTATAAGCTATTAGTTAGATGGTACAGAACTCCACAGTGGCTGCACGCATACAAGCTAGCACCCCATAATAAATGTTGGAGATGTGAGGCCGCCGTGGGCTCCTTCCTACATATCTGGTGGGAATGCCCGATTATAGTCCCCTACTGGAAAGAAGTAGAGAAAAGCCTACAAAACATCTCCCCAAACTTAACACTGACAGTCGACATCATTTTCCTATGGAGACCATCCAGCAGCTTCCACCCGTTAAAAAACAAATTAACAGCAATATTGATAGATGCTGCAAAAGCTCTGATTCCATTATTGTGGCTCCAGAAAACCTCCCCCACATTGAATCAGTGGAAAGAAAAAGTAGACTCAATTTGTAACCTAGAAGAACTAGCGAGCCGGGCCAAAAACGATCGGGATGGCTTTGTGGAGATGTGGAGCCCCTGGAAAGCTTTGATCTGAGTCATTTGAGGAGGGAGAGGTCTGGTGTCGGTGCTTCCCTCTGACGTGTGGCGTTGAGGTGAAACCCCGGGCAGTGAGCGAGTGAGGAGGAAAGGAAACAGAGAGTGATACTAAGTAAGGTGCTTGTACCACATATTCCCCTCTCCCCATCCCCCACCCTCGACCACCATTTCCCACCCTCCCGTCTGTACGTCCCCCCTTACACCTACCCTTCTCCCTCCCCTTTACTAAGATGTTCTTTAATTCTATATAAAAATCTCTGCACTCTCTCAGACTCTAAACAAAGGAAGATATATATCTGTAGCTCTGTGCAGAGACCGCAGTTTAAAGTTAGACGTTAAATGTTTGGCTTCTCCCAAGGATGGATCGACAATGTAAACCATCGTTTATTATGCATTTTTCAAGATCTATTGTTATATGACATGATATGTGATGTAAAGCCTGAAAAAATTCTAATAAAAATTCAGATATTAAAAAAAAAAAAATAAAAAAAAAAATAAAATAAATAGGAAAAGCTAATGGGTCCCAACTCCATTATTCAATTCTATGCGCAAAACAATTAGCGTCCAAATTTTACGTGCGGAATGTAATTTCTTCACTTTCCGGTGTCATAGAAACAGGAAATTTGGCACGAGCATTGATTATGTCATAAGTAGGAAAAGCTAATGGGTCCCAACTCCATTATTCAATTCTATGCGCAAAAGAATTAGCGTCCAAATTTTACGTACATAATCTAAATCTCTCACTTCCCAATGTCATAGAAACATGAAATTTGGCACAAGTATTGATTATGTTATAAATAGGAAAAGCAAATGGGTCCCAACTCGATTATTTAATTCTAAGCACAAAAGAATTAGTGTCCAAATTTTATGTACGTAATCTAATTCTCTCACTTCCTGATGTCATTTTATATAAAGGAAACGTCGCATGGTTGCCTCCACGTGGTGTTTCCTGGGTAACGCAGAGAACTATGCAAAATGGTGAACATATGTTTTTCCTCAGTATCTCTAAAGTAACCACGACTTCATAAGATTTTCCGTGTGAACACCAGATAAACACCAGTACCAAATTAACTCGGGCGAAGCCGGGTATATCAGCTAGTTAGTATATATAGCTCATGAGAAGAGAAAGGAGAGTTTGTAAGAGTGACAGTGACAACCTAAGTCAGTGGTGGTGAACCTATGGCACCTCCCTGCTGGCACGCGCCACTGTTGGATGCTCACCATGATAGTGAAAACTGGCAGGGGTGCTACAGCTCCCCTGCTGGTATTCACTCAGTGGCGCTGCTAGCGGCGCTAATCCCGGTGCACACTGTGATTTCACTGTGCACCCAGGATTCTCCTCACCCTCTCCTGATGTTTCCTTTTAGGTTATGTGATAGCAAGGCAGGAGGTGTCTGGCAGTACACACTGACGTCACAGTGTGCACCTGGGATTAGTGCCAGCAGCAGCGCCATGCAGAGGAGCAGGAGGGGGTAAGTATTTGTCAGGGGTGGAGGGTACTGTTACTACTGGGGGACGCTGTGGGATGTCACTATTACTACTGGGGGCCGCTGTGTGATGTCACTATTACTACTGGGGGCTGCTGTGGGGTGTCACTATTACTACTGGGGGCTGCTGTGGGGTGTCACTATTACTACTGGGGGCTGCTGTGGGGTGTCACTAGTACTACCGGGGGCTGCTGGTGGGTGTCACTATTACCGCTGGGGCCGCTATGTGGGATGTCACTATTACCACTGGGACCACTGTGGGATGTCACTAGTACTGCTGGGACCACTGTGTGGGGTCATTATTACCATTGGGGCTGCTGTGGGAGTTTATTATTACCGCTGAGCCTACTGTGGGGTATCACTATTACTACTTGGGCCACTATAGGATGTCACTATTACCACTGAGGTCACTGTGAGATGTCACTATTACTACTGGGGGCCGCTGTTGGGGTCACTAGTACTACTGGATCCACTGTGGGGTGTCACTATTACTACTGGGGCTGCTGTGGGATGTCACTATTACCGCTGGGGCCGCTATGTGGGATGTCACTATTACCACTGGGACCACTGTGGGATGTTACTAGTACTGCTGGGACCACTGTGTGGGGTCACTATTACCACTGGGGCTGCTGTGGGAGTTTATTATTACCGCTGAGCCTACTGTGGGGTATCACTATTACTACTTGGGCCACTATAGAATGTCACTATTACCACTGAGGTCACTGTGAGATGTCACTATTACTACTGGGGGCCGCTGTTGGGGTCACTAGTACTACTGGATCCACTGTGGGGTGTCACTATTACTACTGGGGCTGCTGTGGGATGTCACTATTACCTCTGTGGCCACTGTGGGGGGGGGTCACTATTACTACTGGGGCTGCTGTGGGGGGTCACTATTACCACTGGGGCTGCTGTGGGGGGTCACTATTACCACTGGGGCCGCTGTGGGGGTTTCTCTCTTTTACCCCTGGGGCCACTGTGGGGGGTCACTGTTACCGTTCTGGTATATTTGCATGTGGCGGAAATGCTGCAGAATGTCCTCAGTGGAAGTTTCCATTTGCAAATTCTGCAGCATTTTCATATCCAAAAAGCTGTCAAAATCTACACAGTGTCTATTTTGAAACAGCCCTGTCCTTTTTAGAATGACAGAGGTAAAATTCTATGTCGTGATAAGCCCCGCCCCCTGACATGTTAGCTCTTTGCGATAAATAAGTGAAATCTTAAAAATGTCAGGGAGAGCAGCAACCGATGGAGCGTGTCACAGAAGGGTTCTGAGGACCTCACCGGATAAAAATCCAATAGTCATCTTTATTATAAAAGCAACTCCATTAGCGAATCACAAAAGCTGCGACGTTTCGTCCTGTGCAGAGGACTTTGTCAAGCATGCTTTATCTCCCTGCCCTATCTCCCTAGCTCTACAAGCCTTAGTGCTTTGGTGTGCTGCTGAGACCTTTCTGCTATTCTCTGCGATAAATAAGTGGGGTTAGGGTTGCAGTTTGGGCACTCGGTTTCTAAAAGATTCACCATCACTGACCTAAGTTCACACATAATAATAAATACAGTTTATGAACCGCGTAAAAAGTTGAATAAAAAATCTATTCAATATGTAATGAAAAGCATCCATGGAAGCGAGAAGAAATGAAGATGTAGCAATATGCATAAAAATGTTTAAATTAAAAGCAAATCTAACACATGGCGTAAATGAGATGACGGGTAAAACAAACGGTATGGACCGATTAAACATAAATGAATAGAAAGATGATTGAAGTGCCTACAGGGGGGGATTTGGAGAGTTGGAGGGTGCAGCGCTAATTGCTGGATAGTGTTGTGCCAATAACAAGTGAAATGAAATAGAAAAATTACTCTGCTTACCGGCGGCAGCAGGAACTGAGTCCTAGCGCACTGTCAGCCCTCATTCACACAAGCGCTCTTTCAGCGCAGTATAGGCGTGTGAAAAGATCGCGCTCACGGGGGATTTCCAGGTATTTTAATTAGCTGTGAAATTGCGCATTCATACGATCGGAGGTGAGTGGTGCGTGTTATCCAGCTCTCATAAAAGTCTATGGAAAGCACGCACCAAAGATAGGTCAGGTCTAGAGATGAGCGAGCGTACTCGGAAAAGCACTACTCGCTCGAGTAATTGGCTTTATCCAAGTATCGCTGTGCTCGTCCCTGAAGATTCGGGTGGCGGCACGGAGCGGGGAGCTGCAGGGGAGAGCGGGGAGGAATGGAGGGGATATCTTTCTCTCCCTCTCTCCCGCCCGCTCTCCCCTGCTCCCCGCTGCGACTCACCTGTCAGCCGCAGCGGCACCCGAATCTTCAGGGACGAGCACTGCGATACTCGGATAAGGCACATTACTCGAGCGAGTAGTGCTTTTCCGAGTACGCTCGCTCATCTCTAGTCAGGTCCAATATTTTCTTGCACCATTGGCCTTATATGTGAGCTTTGCAGTCACATGTCTTATATCCGATTGGTGCGAGCTTTTTGTGCTTAAATTCCTTCATGTGACCGCTTCTAATAGGAAACCATTGGTTCTATTAGACGGGATCTTTTCACGTGCCTATGATGCTCTAAAAATGTACTCGTGTAAACGAGGCTTTAGAAAGAAGAATGAGGGGTGTGGACTGGATAGCCGGGGGGGGGGGGGGGGGGGGGGTGTTATATATTACTGGCAGTATCAGCGGGAAATGTTCTTGTAAGGAGTGCACATGTACAGTTGGGTGCTTGGAGACTAACGAGCCGCGGTCCTATGGATAGTAAGCATATATCTAGAGATGTACGAGATAAAGGGCTCTGATTCATTGGAGGAGTGTGCTAATCAGCCGGTAGGGTTGGAAGTAAGGAATGCATGCTAGCTGGGCAGCGGAACCAGCAGATAATTTATGAGCTGAAAACCGGTAGTTCGCTCAAAAAATACTCTAATTGTTATTGGATTTTAAATGTTTAAACAATTTGTAATTAAAGGGGTTGTCCCGCGGCAGCAAGTGGGTCTATACACTTCTGTATGGCCATATTAATGCACTTTGTAATATACATTGTGCATTAATTATGAGCCATACAGAAGTTATTCACTTACCTGCTCCGTTGCTAGCGTCCTCGTCTCCATGGTGCCGTCTAATTTTCGGCGTCTAATCTCCAGATTAGACGCGCTTGCGCAGTCCAGGTCTTCTGCTTTTCTCAATGGGGCCGCTCGTGCCAAAGAGCGGCTCCTGGTAGCTCCGCCCCGTCACGTGCCGATTCCAGCCAATCAGGAGGCTGGAATCGGCAATGGACCGCACAGAAGAGCTGCGGTCCACGGAGGGAGAAGATCCCGGCGGCCATCTTCAACCGGTAAGTAAGAAGTCACCGGAGCGCGGGGATTCAGGTAAGCGCTGTGCGGATTTTTTTTTAGGTCCCTGCATCGGGTTTGTCTCGCGCCGAACGGGGGGGCTGTTGAAAAAAAAAAAAACGTTTCGGCGCGGGACAACCCCTTTAACCCCTTAATGACGCGGGCATTTTTCTTTTTCAATTTTCGTTTTTTCCTCCCCCCTTTAAAAAAATCATAACTCCTTTATTTATCCATCCACGTCGCTGTATGAGGGCTTGTTTTTTGCGGGACGAGTTGTATTTTTCAATGGTGCTATTTAAAGTACCATATAATGTACTGAAAAACTTTTAAAAAATTCTAAGTGGAGTAAAATGAAAAAAAAACGACATTTTGCCATCTTTTAGTGCGTCTTGCTTCTACGGCGCACAAATGGCAACAAAAACGACATGATAACTTTATTCTATGGGTCGGTCCGATTACTACGATGCCAAACTTGTATAGGTTTTTTTTTACTATACTCCTCTTTTTTTTTTTTAAAGACATAAAATGTTTTTCAATTATTTTCTGCGGTCATTTTGTGCGCGCAATAACTTTTTTATTTTTCCATCGACGTAGTTGAGCAAGCTTTCATTTTTTGCGGGATGTCCTGTAGTTTCTGATAGTACCGTTTTGGAATACATACGACTTTTTGATCGCTTTTTATTGCGTTTTTTCTGGGAGACAGGGTAACTAAAAAAATGCATTTCTGGCGTTCTTCATTTCTTTTTTCGAACGACGTTCACCGTGCGGGAAAAATTATGTGGTACTTTGATAGTTCGGACTTTTACGGACGCGGTGATACCAAATACATATTTTTAATTTATTATTTAGATTTTTTAATAATAGATATGGCAAAAGGGGGGTGATTTAAACTTTTACAACTTTTTTTTTTTTTTCAATTAAAAAAAAACTTTATTGATTTTTTTTTTTACTTTACTTTGAAGTCCCCCTGGGGGACTTTAAGATGCGATGCTTTGATCGCTCCTGCAGTATGACGTAATGCTATAGCATTACGTCATATTGCTTTTTGACAGGCAGCCTATGAAGCCACCCCACGGGGACGGCTTGATAGGCAGTCTGCTAAGGCAGCCCTGGGGCCTTTCATTAGGCCCCCGGCTGCCATGACACATGCACGGCTCTCCCGATCTCACCGCGGGGGGGCCGTGCGGGACCCCCGAACATCGTTTGGGGGATTTAAATGCCGCTGTCAGAATTGACAGCGGCATTTAAATGGTTAATAGCCGCGATCGGCCGCGCGGCCGCGATCGGCTATTGCCCGCGGATGTCAGCTGTTATAAACAGCTGATGCCCGCACTGTATGAAGAGAGGTTGCATCGCAACCTCTCTTCATACATACCCCGACGCTCCATGACGTACCAGGTACGTCATTGGTCGTTAAGGGGTTAAGGTCTCATCTCCACAGGCAGATTTTATTTGCGGAATCTGCGTGGGTACCCCACATGGAAGAACTGCAGTTCAAGCCCCCCGTAGGGAAGCATGGGCGTCCGCACCTGAATTAACATATGCAAATTTGTATTGCAGAATTTTTGGCATGTAAAACAAATCGCAGCATGCTCCATTTTACCACGGATTCCATGCGGACGGGCTCCATAGATGTCTACAATCCGCAGTGCATTCACAAATCCAATGCATATGTACTGTGGATATGAAGGTGGAGATCAGGCAGGGAGGTGGGGAAAAGGCAGGGTTTCTAGAGACAAACAAATCCCGCGGCCATCTTAGCATCATGTTTAACATGGAGGGATTAGTAGTCCTGATGCAGGACTTTCCTGCTATCTGGGACACGAAGGATGCCTCGTTTCATAATAAAAATCGGAAGCAGCGTTCGTGGGAAGAGCTGGCTGCGCTGATATATGATGATGAGTGGTCAACTGGCACCATAAATAAAAAAAGGGAAATGTGTAAGTACCGACTTCCCCTTCTCAACATGCTTTTTCTGGCAGCCCTTGCATACAGACAAGCATGCACACACACGCACGCAGACAAGGTTTATTTTTGCTTCTATGCTTTGTTACGGTGGAGGAACTCAAGCAGAAGTGGAGGAGCGCTCGTGACTAATTTCGGTAATAATACATGGCTGAGGAAGAGGAAGCAGCAATATATATTATCAACAACTAATGTACCTGGCACCAACAATGGAGATGCGAGAGTAAGTACACGCTATTAGAAAAAAATGCACTAATAATGGACTCCACAGTAAAATATCAATATTTGCAGATGATACAAAATTATACAAGATAATACAATGAAGGACAATATACGGCTACAAAAGGACCTAGATAAACTGGGTAGAAAAATGGCAAATGGATAAATGTAAGGTTATGCAAATGGACAGGAGAAATGGACGTCATCAATATACACTAAATGGGGTACTGCTACAGAAAAGTGATAAAAGACCTGGGGGTACTAGTGGATTGTAGATTTAACTGGAGCAATCAATGCCAGTCAGCTGCTGCAAAAGCAATTCAAGTGTTGGGTTGCATTAACCTCTCCAGTGACAGGCTTGGAAATTTTCCAGGACTAGCTCCACTGCCCATAGTGATATAGCCCAGAAGATTTCCAGGCTATGTTTCACAATGGGACCTGCACAACACAATGCCATAAGCTGTGGCATTGTGCTCTGCCTGCACAGACCCACAGAGAACAGTGCAGGACTTTAAAAAAAGAAGCAGGAAGATATAACTGATCTGCCAGCAACTTTCCACTTCTTTTTTGCCATGGGGAACATCGGCTTGTCAGAAGCCGGACGATCATCCCCGTGGCAGGAAGAGATGATGCTCCAATCTCTACTGTTTAACCTTTTACATGCCGCAATTTATGCGACCGCAGCATGTAAAGGGCTGTCACCATCAGACCCCCACAATGTGATCAGGGGGTCCTGATGGGTCTCTGTGGCACCCGGAGGCTTGAATATAGCCTCTAGATCTCCCAGCTAGGGCTATGACGCTCAGACTCAGAGAATGCAGAAAAAAATAAAAAACATGCCAGAATTACAGATTTTGTTAATTTTGCCCCTAGAGAAAAAGGAATAAAAAGCAATCAAAATTTTACATGTTCCTAAAAATTAGATAAATGAAGACTAGAGTTCTTCCCACAAAAAACAAGGCCTTCTAGAGCTCTGGCAATGGAAAAATAAAATTAATACGGCTCTTGGGGCAAAATGTTGCAGGGCTTGAGAGGGTTCAAAGAAAGGCAACTAAATTAATAAACGGAATGGAAGGACTGGAATACCCAGAGAGGCTATCCAAATTGGGATTATTTACCCTGGAAAAAAGACGGCTAAGGGGCAATCAAATAAATATGTATAAATACATTTGGGGACTATACAAGGTTCTTTCCCATTATCTGTTTATACTGTGAGACGGTGACCGGCAAGGTGCTGGAGGGCAGGTATGTGTCGCCTAGGATGCTCTCCTATGAGACTTTGGGGAGCGCTTGGGCAGATACGTGCCACCGAGCAGCCTGGGCTCGGTGGAGGAAGCCGGCAGTATATTGTTAGTAGCATTAAGCCACTAACACGTTGTAGTGAGTAAGTGGCTCCAAGCCGCATAATCCGGGCCGACTTTTCCTGGAGTGACCAAAGTGAAGGGTGGGATGGTCACTCCCACGTACCAGGTGGGGCTGGTACCAGGCCTTATAAAGCCTGGGCCTACAGGGCCTAGAGGGAGAGCTGAGACCTTTGCAGGTCTGAGAGTCCTGGCTGGCTGTGTGCAGGAGCCATTTGTTTACCAGTACGTAGACAGGGAAGCTACATGTTTAGTAAGTGCTCGGACGAGCAGGATTTACGTTATGTTTGCCTGATGTTAAGGCCTGCATTTTGCTTTTGTTTGCTTGGAAATAAACCCAGGCAAAGCCTGGACTAAAGACTTTATCCTATGTGTCACTGTCTCTGACTGCTTATGCCCAGGTTGCTACCGATCCTAAACGCTAATCCCTCACAATACCCAAGACTGCAATGGTAACAAGAGCGCATCCGTTACGTCTAGAAGAAAGCAGGTTTCATCACCAACATAGAAGGGGGTTCTTTACTGTAAGAGCAGTGAGATTGTGGAACTCTGCCTGAGGCTATGTTGATGGCTAAATCCAAAGAGGAGTTTAAGAGTGGACTAGATGTATTTCTAGAGGAGTATGATATTACAGGTGTGAGGTACTGAGGGGCGTTGTGGTGGACGGTCGCTACGTCGCCCCTAGGTTCCGGTACTATGCATAAGGGGACTGGAGGAAGGTCATGTCCCGCTCTCAGAGACGTAAGAAACCAGGAGCGTAATATAGTCTCCAGCAAGCAGTTGCTGGAGATCTGTCCTTTAAAAATATCTGGGCCTGGTTTTTTGGAATGGATGGCAGGTTGGTAGTGGGGCCATCCATTCCACCTCCTCCACTCCAGGGTGTGGGCGAGCTCAATCAGCCCAGGAGCTGAGGCTGAGCCAGATCAAGTGTGCACATAAATAGCAGGTGCACGGACACAGGGGAGCTAAGATGGCTGCTGGACCCTGGCAGCCTGTGTGACCGGCTAGAGATAGAAGCCCTGCTGTGTGCTGCACCTGCTAAGTGCGAGCTGATCAGGCCGGGACAGCCTGACAGCTGGATTTTGGACTATTATTTGTTTGCCTGAAGCTAAGGTCGGACTTGACTATTATTTGTTTGCCTGAAGCTAAGGTTGGACTTTTATGTTGCTGTTATAAAATAAACGCAGGTCACGCCTGCTTTTGGACTGCATCCGCTGGTGTTCCATCTCTGAATATCACTAAACCCACATGCTATCGAGCTGTCCTCCCACATATGGTGTTTCGGACGCGGGCAACGAATTGACACCGGCGGCTAATAATGCATGTCCTGGGTAAAAGCCGCTGGTGCCCTATCGAAAAAGACTGCGGCTATGGAGGACCTGGTGCGACAGCTGGTGCAGATATGTTTACAGCAACAAAACGCCCAGGCAGAGGCAAGGCAGATGCAACAAGAAACTAATCGCCTCCTAATAGAGCAAATGGCAACACTGCGAGAGGTGGTGGTGATACAGCAGCAAGTCAGAGCACCCACCCCCAGGGGGCCCAAGGAGGACAACCATCCGCAAAGGCCTCGGTGCAAGCTGTGCTGAAGAAGATGACCGCCGCCGATGACGTGGAAGCCTACCTTCACGTCTTCGAGAGCATTGCGGAACGAGAAGGGCTGCCCTCGGACTAGTGGGCAGATGTCGTGGCCCCTTTTCTGTCATGGAGGCCCAAAAGGCCTATTACGACCTGAGAGAATTGGACTCCCATAACTACGCCAAACTGAGGGCTGAAATGCTGGCACGACTGGGAGTGACCATACAGGTGCGTGCAGGCTGGGTACATGCCTGGAGGTACTCGGAGAGCCTACCCCCACGGTCCCAAATGCATGACTTGATACACCTTGTCTCCAAGTGGCTTCAGCCAGAGGACTGCACTCCTGCGCAAATGGTGGAGTGGGTCATCTTGGATATCTTCCACGGTTCCTTGCCACCTGCAGTACAGCGTTGCGTGGGACAGGCTGGGCCGACGGATGCCAACCACCTCATGAACCTGGTGGAGAGGTATTGCACCACGGAGGAATTGTTACAAGCCTCTACGAGACGGAGGCCGCGCCAGAGAGGAAAAGGGCCCCCGTCGGGTTGGTAAGACTGTACCATATTCTGCTCCCAGGGGGCCTGTGTGGAAGAAGGGAGGGGGCTCAGAAGGCGAGCCAGAGGTTGGGCCACACCAGGGCACTCGCGAGCGGGACCCTGGACGCCTGCAGTGCTGGCGGTGCCACGAATGGGGCCATGTTGCGGCACACTGCCCCCTAGGCTCCGAGCCCATGGACTGTAGCTCCGGGCGGAGGGTCTACCTGTACGCACGCCCCGCGGTAGCCGGCGAAAACCTGTCCGCAGGTATGTTCGGTGAACATTGGGGACTTCCTGGTACAGGCTCTGTTGGACTCCGGGAGCCTTGTGACCCTAGTACATGGTTCGTTGGTGAACTCAACCTCCTACAATGGAGTGGGCGTACTGTGCATCCCCGGGGACACTCGGGAATACCCCACTGCTACCGTACCAATAGCCACCCCTTGCAGCACCACTACCCACGAGGTAGGAGTGGTTAAGTTTCTAATGCAAGAGGCTATAATCGGAAGGGACTTTCCACTGTTCTGGGCCTTGTGGAGGAAAAGTACTTCGGACAATAAGAATGTGGTTAATAATGTTGTGTGTCAGGAGGTAAGCCCTGAGCCGTATGACCCGGACACAGCTGGGCCCGCATTCGGGGTGACCATCAGTGACGATGATGATTGTCCCCTAGCTGTACTGGCTAGCAACACTGAAAGCCCGGCAGACGTTCCTGCCATGCCGGAACTTGGTGTCCCGTGAAAATTTTGGGTCTGCTCAGCTGAAAGACCCAACGTTGATCAGGGCCTGTGAGGCCATAACAAAGGTAAACGGGGTACCTCAAACTCCAGGTGGGAGTGAAGTATACCCGCATATGGCTGTTAACAATGACATGTTGTACCGAGTGGATAAGGTGTGCGGGGAAGAACTGGAACAGCTAGTTGTACCCCAACCCTATCGCCGGGTAGTTCTCGACCTGGCTCATAAATATGTGCTTGGAGGTCATCTGGGGGCGGAAAAGACTCGCGAACGAGTGTTGCAATGGTTCTATTGGCCCGGGGTACCTGAGGAGGTTAAGCGGTATTGCGCCTCATGCCCTATATGTCAATTAATGGCCCCTAAACCTCATTTCAGGAGTCCATTGGTGCCCTTACCCGTTATCGAGGTACCCTTTGACCAGATTGCCATGGATATAATTGGCCCAGTAGTGAAGTCTGCTAGGGGACATCAGTATATACTAGTCATTCTAGACCAGGGGTGGGCAATTAATTTTCCCATGGGGCCACATGAGAAATTGGAATGGTTTTAGAGGGCCAGACCAACATACGAAGGCTCCATGCACATTGCTATGCACGCCTATCAAAAAAGCCTCTATCAGGATCTCCGATCTCCTGCAGCCAACAATCAGGTTCTGTGAGATCTCTAGTAGAGGCATACGTGTGGTGTCATCTGTATATGTCAATCATCCACGCATCTATATTTGTTCAAATAGCTGATTGGTCGGGCTCCTGAACGACAGACCCTGGGGGATCAACTATTGATGACCTATCCTGATGATAGGTCATTAACCCCTTAATGACGCGGGCATTTTTCTTTTTCAATTTTCGTTTTTTCCTCCCCCCTTTAAAAAAATCATAACTCCTTTATTTATCCATCCACGTCGCTGTATGAGGGCTTGTTTTTTGCGGGACGAGTTGTATTTTTCAATGGTGCTATTTAAAGTACCATATAATCTACTGAAAAACTTTTAAAAAATTCTAAGTGGAGTAAAATGAAAAAAAAACGACATTTTGACATCTTTTAGTGCGTCTTGCTTCTATGGCGCACAAATGGCAACAAAAACGACATGATAACTTTATTCTATGGGTCAGTCCGATTACTACGATGCCAAACTTGTATAGGTTTTTTTTTTACTATACTCCTCTTTTTTTTTTTTAAAGACATAAAATGTTTTTCAATTATTTTCTGCGGTCATTTTGTGCGCGCAATAACTTTTTTATTTTTCCGTCGACGTAGTTGAGCAAGGTTTCATTTTTTGCGGGATGTCCTGTAGTTTCTGATAGTACCGTTTTGGAATACATACGACTTTTTGATCGCTTTTTATTGCGTTTTTTTCTGGGAGACAGGGTAACTAAAAAAATGCATTTCTGGCGTTCTTCATTTCTTTTTTCGAACGACGTTCACCGTGCGGGAAAAATTATGTGGTACTTTGATAGTTCGGACTTTTACGGACGCGGTGATACCAAATACATATTTTTAATTTATTATTTAGATTTTTTAATAATAGATATGGCAAAAGGGGGGTGATTTAAACTTTTACAACTTTTTTTTTTTTTCAATTAAAAAAAAACTTTATTGATTTTTTTTTTTACTTTACTTTGAAGTCCCCCTGGGGGACTTTAAGATGCGATGCTTTGATCGCTCCTGCAGTATGACGTAATGCTATAGCATTACGTCATATTGCTTTTTGACAGGCAGCCTATGAAGCCACCCCACGGGGACTGCTTGATAGGCAGTCTGCTAAGGCAGCCCTGGGGCCTTTCATTAGGCCCCCGGCTGCCATGACACATGCACGGCTCTCCCGATCTCACCGCGGGGGGGCCGTGCGGGACCCCCGAACATCGTTTGGGGGATTTAAATGCCGCTGTCAGAATTGACAGCGGCATTTAAATGGTTAATAGCCGCGATCGGCCGCGCGGCCGCGATCGGCTATTGCCCGCGGATGTCAGCTGTTATAAACAGCTGATGCCCGCACTGTATGAAGAGAGGTTGCATCGCAACCTCTCTTCATACATACCCCGACGCTCCATGACGTACCAGGTACGTCATTGGTCGTTAAGGGGTTAATAGTATTTCCCTGAAAGACCCCTTTGAGGCTGCATTCAGACGAACGTATATCGGCTCGGTTTTCACGCCGAGCCGATATACGTTGTCCTCATGTGCAGGGGGGGGGAGACTGGAAGAGCCCAGGAGCAGGAACTGAGCTCCCGCCCCCTCTCTGCCTCCTCTCCGCCCCCCTGCACTATTTGCAATGGGGAGAGGTGGGCCGGGGGCGGGGCTACATACCGAGAATTAGCTGCTTCCCGTTGCTGACACCGGACTCTTTGCGGGCCGGTCCGAGCTATTCTGCGGGCCGGATGTGGCCCGCGGGCCGTGCTTTGCCCAGGTCTGTTCTAGACTATGCCACGCAGTACCCGGAGGCAATTTCCCTGAGAAACACCTCCTCCAAACTCATTGCCCGAGAGCTGTTCCAGATGTTCTCCTGCACCGGTATTCCCAAAGAGATCCTTACTGATCAGGGGAATTCCGTTTATGTCAAAAATAATGAGAGAGATGTGCAAACTTCTAAAAATTAAACAACTGCGTACCTCACTAAATCATCCGCAAACTGACGGCCTGGTCGAGAGGTTTAATAAAACTTTGAAGAGTATGTTAAAAAGGGTGGTCAGCCAAGATGGGAAGGATTGGGATTGTTTGTTGCCAGCCTTGATGTTCGCAATACGTGAGGTTCCCCAATCCTCCACAGGTTTTTCTCAGTTTGAACTGCTGTATGGTAGACACCCACGCGGTCTCCTCGACCTCACCAAAGAAACTTGGGAAAGTGAGCACACCCCCTACAAAAGTGTGGTAGAACATATTTCATTAATGCAGGATAGGATAGCAGCTGTCATGCCCATTGTAAAGGAACACTTGGAACAGGCACGGGTGGCACAGAGCCGAGTCTATAACAGGTCAGCCAAAGTCAGAACCTTTTGCCGGGGAGATAGGGTGTTAGTTTTGGTGCCTACAATAGAGAGCAAGTTCTTAGCCAAATGGCAGGGGCCCTATGAGGTGCTGGAGCGCATAGGAGAAGTCAATTATAAAGTGTACCAACCTGGTAGGAGGAGGCCGGAGCAAGTATACCATGTGAATTTGCTCAAACCCTGGAAAGAACAAGAGTCTCTGGCAGCGGTAAATGCGCCGAGCAGCCAGGTTTTTGTGAAGTCCATGGACAAAGCTCCTGAAGTAGCTATCTCAGGGTCCCTATCTAAGGTACAGAAACACGAGACAAAGGAGTTGGTACTTCGAAACTCGGATGTGTTTTCAGAACTACCGGGATGTACGTCAGTAATCAAACATGACCTCATCACGGAACCCTACGTAAGGGTCCGGGTCAAACCCTACAGAATTCATGAAGCACGTGGACAGGCTATATCAGAGGAAGTAAAGAAGATGTTGGACCTTAGGCTCATTGAAGTGTCAAAAAGTGAATGGTCTAGTCCCATTGTCCTGATTCCTAAGCCCGATGGCACCTTGAGGTTTTGCAACGACTTCAGGAAGTTGAACGAAGTCTCTAAGTTTGACTCCTACCCGATGCCACGAGTAGATGAGCTAATAGAAAGGCTAGGACATGCTCAGTTCTTCTCTACCTTAGACCTGACTAAAGGGTATTGGCAGGTACCACTTACTGACGAGGCCAAAGAAAAGACTGATTTTTCTACTCCTGAGGGACTCTTCTAGTATGTCTGCCTACCTTTTGGGCTACACGGAGCACCAGCTACATTCCAAAGAATGATGCATATCATCCTGAGACCTCACCGTCGGTATGCCTCCGCCTATCTGGATGACATCATTATATTTAGTACTAACTGGGAGAGTCACTTGGCCAAAGTACAGGCAGTAGGTAATTCCCTCAGGAATGCAGGGTTAACGGCAAACCCCAAGAAGTGTACATTGGGAGTGGAAGAAGCATGTTATTTGGGGTACATAATAGGACGAGGAGTTATTAAGCCCCAAATCAATAAGGTAGAAGCCATCCAAAACTGTCCCCAACCACTGACACAGAAACAGGCGGGGCCGTTTCTAGGGATTGTAGGCTACTACGGCAGGTTCATCCCTAACTTCGCCACCATAGCAGCGCCCTTGACAGAGCTAACAAAGGGAAGACGTTCCACCATGATCAAGTGGAATGACGAGGCCGAGCAGGCATTTCGGAAGTTAAAGACAGCCCTGTGTAGAGAGCCGGTCTTAATTGCTCCCGACTTCAGCAAAACATTTGTAGTACAGACGGATGCATCTGATGTAGGTGTGGGGGCTGTCCTTTCCCAAGCAGTTAGAGGCGAGGAGCACCGTCACCTATCTTAGTAGGAAACCTGCCCCCGCAGACAGAAATTATAGCATTGTGGAACGAGAGTGTCTGGCGATAAAGTGGGCTTTAGAATCCCTACGGTACTATCTGTTTGGACGACATTTCAGATTGGTGACAGACCACTCCCCGCTCACCTGGATGAGTCAGGCCAAAGAGCGAAATGCTCGGGTGACGAGGTGGTTCCTTTCATTACAAAACTTTAAATTTAATGTAGAGCACAGGACTGGTAAGCTACAAGGAAATGCTGATGCGTTGTCCCGAACCTACTGCTGGGGGTGGCAACTAAGCCAGGTTTGGTCTGTGGAACTTCTGGGTCGTTCATCCAGTCTTTGTAGTGATGAAAGCAAGCGTACCTGATTTAAAGAGCCGTTCACAGCTATACTATCATCCGAGTCCGCTTTATGCCCCCAAATTGCTGAGGGTGTAGGGAAGAGGCTGAGGTCCTGAGGGGGGGGGGGGGGGGGCGCAACTGTGCCATGTTTGGGCACTGTCATTTCTTCATGTGTAATACTGTCTTTGGGTTTCATGGGCTCGCCTATGCTGTGGGTACACAAAGGTTTCTTAGCGCAGTGTTCAGCTATCTGACACATACACTGAATGAATTGTGTGGGGACACATGGATTTCCCATAGCTATGTAACTCACTGCACACTGGGTCAACCAGGTGGAGGCTGGGACCGAGCCTGACCCAGGGCTTGCTCTCATGGTTCCCACACAGAGTATTGCAGGTCCTACCTCAGTCATGGTTTCTCGGGCTTATTATGCCTCCTCCTCCTGCTTGGGGTCTGGGGATCAGCGTTAGTCGGCATGTATTATCTCTCTTGCTACAAAGTACCAGTTATCCGAGATACCTGATTAAAGCGATCACAGGAAGCGAAACGAATTTCATGAGACTTTCACAGGGTCACTGTATACCTGTGGTGGTTACTTTTGCGACACCTCCTGCTTCAAACCAATCTTTGATTTTAGTATGCGCTGCTGCATTGTGGAGTAGAAATGTGTAGAAATGCTGTCACCTGAGTCCCCTTTATGCCCATGATAATTTTGTGATGGAGGTGGCATGGGATTGCAATTATGATCGTACGTCAATTTATCAGCAATTCTCCACAGCATTGTGGGCTATCGCCCGCAATTTCAAAGAGGGTCGCTGCCAGGCCCTTCCAACCCTCTGCAGTGTGTGTCTCCAGTTCCTCCTCATCACAGACGCACTTATAAATAGACATGAGAGTGGTGTGGCTATCAAGCGAGCGTGTGGCATGAGGCCAGCTAAACGCTGCACAGGGAAATATTTGAGTACGCTGTGGACGCAGGGTCGTGCGGGGGGGTTGGACAGCAATGCCAGCATGTAACCCTGGAGAAGAGGCAGCGGTGTCACCCGCAGGCAGTGATTTCCTTGGTTGCAGCTAGTGTGGTGCATAGCTAAGATGTGCCAGCGCGTGTGCCTTGTTAATGATGATCTGTCCCAACTAAATTGCTAGGGGGGTGATTGCCAGGCTCTTGCCCCCATTTTGGCTTAATAGTGGGACCTGGGAGCCTCAGATGCAGCCATGCATGCTGCCCCAGCCCTTCCCTATCCGTTCCTGTGGTGTTTCCATGACTTTAGGTGTTTCACAAGTCATCACATATGCGGAGCATCTGTCAGCTTGAAAAATGCTCGAGTCCCCTATTGACTTCAATGGGGTTCGTTACTCGAAACGAGCTCTCGAGCATTACGAAAAGTTCGACTCGAGCAACGAGCACCGAGCATTTTGGTGCTTGCTCATCTCTACTCTTTACTTTTCCTATTTAAGACCTAAAGAATGGTCTGCCAAAATTCATGTTTCATATACAACACCAGAAAGTTAGAGAATTAGTGTTGAGTCAGTCAGTGAGTGCTTTCAGTATTATATATATATATACACATAGACACACGCACAGTGGTGCCTTGACATAAGAGTTTAAAGGGGTTGTCTCGCGGCAAACATCAAAATTTTACCTTACCCCATTCCCCCTGTCACCCCCCTGGCATAAAATAGCAATTTAAAGCGTTTTTTAAACCGCTTGCTACTTACCGATCTGACGAAATATGAAGTTTTAAAAATCTTCTCCCTCAGATGGCCGCCGGTCCTTTCCCAGGGATGCACTGTGGTTTTCTCCCATGGTGCACCGCGGGTCTTCTCCCATGGTGCACCATGGGCTCTGTGCGTTTCATTGCCAATTCCAGCCTCCTGATTGGCTGGAATCGGCACACGTGATGGGGCGGAGCTACGATGATGACGCGGTGACCAGCTCTCCGGCACGAGCGGCCCCATTCACCAGGCAGAAGACCGCACAGCGCAAGCGCGTCTAAAAACGCCAGAAGACATCAGAATTAGACGGAGCCATAGAGACGTGGACGCCAGCAACGGAGCAGGTAAGTGAATAACTTCTGTATGGCTCATATTTAATGCACGATGTATATTACAAAGTGCATTAATATGGCCATACAGAAGGGTATAACCCCACTTGCTTTCACGGGACAACCCCTTTAATTCGTTCCGAGACAGAGCTTGTAAGTCCAAAAACCCCTATGTCAAGGCATTGTTCCCCATTGAAATGCCATTAATGAGTTCCAATGCATTTCAATGGGGAAACTAACTACAAGTTTTAAAAAAATCAATCCTTACCCACCTCCGGCGTTCCCCGATGATCTGCGGCGCTGCTGCAGGCTGTCGCTCCCTCCTCCATGCCGACAGAGCATTGCTATACACACACACATATATATATATATATATACACTAGCTTACCCGTCGCGCGTTGCTGCGAAGACAGACATACATACATACATTCATTTGTTTTTATATTTCTAGATAACAACCAATCACAGCGCAGCTTTCATTCTGCCTCAGCAATATAACAAATAGCAACCAATCACAGCGCAGCTTTCATGTTACCTCAGCAGTGTAAGAAATACCAACCAATCACAGCGCAGCTTTCATGTTACCTCAGCAGTATAAGAAATAGCAACCAATCACAGCGCAGCTTTCATGTTACTTCTGTGGTATTATATATAGCAACCAATCACAGCGAAGCTTTCATGTTACCTCTGTGGTATAATATATAACAACCAATCACAGCACAGCTTTCATGTTACCTCAGCAGTATAATATAACAACCAATCACAGCGCAGCTTTCATTTTACCTCAGCAGTATAATATATAGCAACCAATCACAGCGCAGCTTTCATGTTACCTGAGCTTTATAATATATAACAACCAATCACAGCACAGCTTTCATGTTACCTGAGCTTTATAATATATAACAACCAATCACAGTGCAGCTTTCATTTTACCTCAGCAGTATAAGAAATAGCAACCAATCACAGCGCAGCTTTCATGTTACCTCAGCAGTATAATATAACAACCAATCACAGCGCAGCTTTCATGTTACCTCAGCGGTATAATATATAGCAACCAATCACAGCGCAGCTTTCATGTTACCTCAGCAGTATAAGAAATAGCAACCAATCACAGCGCAGCTTTCATGTTACCTCAGCAGTATAATATAACAACCAATCACAGCGCAGCATTCATTTTACCTCAGCGGTATAATATATAGCAACCAATCACAGCACAGCTTTCATGTTACCTCAGCATTCTCAATATCCAGCAATTGTCTTGTGATACGTTCGGCGGATGCATCATTTTGTAGTTGAACACACATCCCGTTGCTCGTAATGCCTTTTGCTTTTGTGCTTGAGATGGAAATCAAACGATCTTTGTCTGGGGGGCATAACTGTCGACGACGCTCGCACACGCAGCACCTATGGTAGGATAGATGTACTATGCCAGTAATCTTCCCAGGAGTGTACTCAACAACTTCCCAAAGTTTCATGGCGATCGGATGAATGGTGTAGTAATGCATAAAGGACAGACAGACAGACAGATATACATTTATATATAGAGAGAGGACATCAGGAAGTGAGAGAATTAGATTCCGTACGTAAAATTTGGATGCTAATTCTTTAGCGCTTAGAATTGAATAATCGAGTTGGGACCCATTAGCTTTTCCTATTTATGACATAATCAATGCTCGTGCCAAATTTCAAGTTTCTACGACATCGGGAAGTGAGAGAATTGGTGGCAGTGATGGAAATCGAACGATCTACGTGGGGGGGCGTAACTGTCGACGACGCACGCTCGCACGCGCGCCATTTATCATAGAATAGTTGTACTATGCCAGTAATCTTCCCAGGAGTGTACTCAACAACTTCCCAAAGTTTCATGGCGATCGGATGAATGGTGTAGTAGCGCGTAGAGGACAAACACACAGACAGACACGCAGACAGACACGCAGACAGACACGCAGACAGACAGAAACACACGCATACATTCAATTTTATATATATAGGCTGACATTCACTTTGTTTGTTTTTGTAACGCTGCGTTTTCTGGTAACGCGATTGTCAATAGGACTTTCTAATGTTAAAAACGCAACACACCAAAAACACAAGTGTGTGGGGGCCGTAAGGGTCAAACATGAAAAGGGTGTGGAGACATAGGGGGTCTTCTCACAACCCTTCAGGCTGCTCTATTTGGGAAGAGACAATGCCATCCCCCAACCCCTAGGTGTCTCCACGCACTTTTTGGGTGCTCTCCTTATGGAGAGACACAACATCCCTCCTTCCTCCATCCCAGTCACAGCCCTCCCAGCAGCCTCCTCTTCTTCTATCTCCATAGACCTGCATTATTAGTAAACTCCTCCCCTTCTAGTCATGTGACCTCACCACCATGTGACTTCCTGTCCTCAGACCTCCTAGGAGCCCCTCCATTCCAGCATCTACCCCGGTGGAGGTACGGGAGGGTTGTGAGACCTTCTGCCATCAGCAGGCCGTATGATGGGTCCTCATGAAGGAGTCGGCGCCCCCTGGTGGATGATGGGAGTCGCTGCTGGAAGTTACCAGCTGTAACCCTTTCACTGCCTGAGAGGTGACATGTGCTCCTCACACAGCAGGGGGGACAATTAGGAGTTTAAGGGTTAATCACTGTAACCCTGCACTGGCCACTGAGTCCTATAAGGGCTGTGAGGAAGGGGCCCACTGAGGGATCTCCGACAGACGGCAGCTCAGGGGCTTTCTGCAGTGACAGGAAGAAGGCGGCACGTTGTCATCTGTAGGTCGGTGTGAGTCTCCCACACAGGGAAGCGCCGTCTATGGAGAGCCGCGCCATTGTTTATTACATTCACTGCAAGTCAGAAGTTGTAGAAGAGGAGAAAAACCTGCGGAGCGAACGGAGCGAACGCAGAAATTGTAGGGAGAAACACGGAGGATCCGCCGGTGAGTGACATAACGCTATCCGCCATCTAGACCATAGAAGACGTGTGTGATGTCACCGGTCACTATTCTGTCACTACTGTCACCACTATCTGATGTCACCGGTCACTATTATGTCACTACTGTCACCACTATCTGATGTCACCGGTCACTACTGTCACCACTATCTGATGTCACCTGTCACTATTCTGTCACTATTATGTCACCGCTATCTGATGTCACCTGTCACTACCGTCACCACTATCTGATGTCACCGGTCACTATTATGTCACTACCGTCACCACTATCTGATGTCACCTGTCACTATTCTGTCACTACTGTCACCACTATCTGATGTCACCAGTCACTATTATGTCACTACCGTCACCACTATCTGATGTCACCTGTCACTATTCTGTCACTACTGTCACCACTATCTGATGTCACCTGTCACTATTATGTCACTACTGTCACCACTATCTGATGTCACCGGTCACTATTCTGTCACTACTGTCACCACTATCTGATGTCACCGGTCACTATTCTGTCACTACTGTCACCACTATCTGATGTCACCTGTCACTATTCTGTCACTACTGTCACCACTATCTGATGTCACCGGTCACTATTCTGTCACTGCTGTCACCGCTATCGTATGTCACCGGTCACTATTCTGTCACTACTGTCACCACTATCTGATGTCACCGGTCACTATTATGTCACTACTGTCACCACTATCTGATGTCACCGGTCACTATTATGTCACTACTGTCACCACTATCTGATGTCACCGGTCACTATTCTGTCACTACTGTCACCACTATCTGATGTCACCGGTCACTATTCTGTCACTACTGTCACCACTATCTGATGTCACCTGTCACTATTCTGTCACTACTGTCACCACTATCTGATGTCACCGGTCACTATTCTGTCACTACTGTCACCACTATCTGATGTCACCTGTCACTATTCTGTCACTACTGTCACCACTATCTGATGTCACCGGTCACTATTCTGTCACTACTGTCACCACTATCTGATGTCACCTGTCACTATTCTGTCACTACTATCACCACTATCTGATGTCACCTGTCACTATTATGTCACTACTGTCACCACTATCTGATGTCACCGGTCACTATTCTGTCACTACTGTCACCACTATCTGATGTCACCGGTCACTATTCTGTCACTACTGTCACCACTATCTGATGTCACCTGTCACTATTATGTCACTACTGTCACCACTATCTGATGTCACCGGTCACTATTCTGTCACTACTGTCACCACTATCTGATGTCACCGGTCACTATTCTGTCACTACTATCACCACTATCTGATGTCACCAGTCACTATTCTGTCACTACTGTCACCACTATCTGATGTCACCGGTCACTATTCTGTCACTACTATCACCACTATCTGATGTCACCAGTCACTATTCTGTCACTACTGTCACCACTATCTGATGTCACCGGTCACTATTCTGTCACTACTGTCCCCACTATCTGATGTCACCGGTCACTATTATGTCACTACTGTCACCACTATCTGATGTCACCTGTCACTATTCTGTCACTACCGTCACCACTATCTGATGTCACCGGTCACTATTCTGTCACTACTGTCACCACTAACTTATGTCACCAGTCACTATTCTATCACTACCGTCACCGCTATCTGATGTCACCGGTCACTATTCTGCCACTACCGTCATCACTATTTTATGCAACCTGTCACTATTCTGTCACTACTGTCACCACTATCTGATGTCACCAGTCACTATTTTGTCACTACTGTCACCACTAACTTATGTCACCTGTCACTATTCTGTCACTACTGTCACCACTATCTGATGTCACCGGTCACTATTCTGTCACTACTGTCACCACTATCTGATGTCACCGGTCACTATTATGTCACTACAGTCACCACTATCTGATGTCATCTGTCACTATTATGTCACTACTGTCACCACTATCTGATGTCACCGGTCACTATTCTGTCCCTACCGTCATCACTATTGTATGCAACCTGTCACTATATTAGTTTTAATACGCTCTCTGGGGATTGCAGTCAGGCCTTTTTATTTATTACTGTATGTGCATGTTTTTGCAGCGGCTCAAACCCCTTTGCCTTGGCAGCAGCTGCCTGACATTGGTTGCTCCACTTCAGTTTATAGTTTGGCACATTCTTTATAGCAGGTTCCAGTATTTTGGTTGTTCAGCTTCGAGGTCAAAACCTGTCCGGAGGATTCTGCTGCCCGATGTCACACATACATCCCAACACGCATGTACGTTGCAGACATCTATATTGTGCTCTAAAACACTGCAGCTCTTCAGAGAAAACACTGGAAAAAGCAGCTCTGAACTTGGAGAAGAGTCATCGGGGCGGTCGCTGAGAACTTCTCCCTGCCTGGGTCGGGTATCAGTCCAACTGATCCCGGTGAGGAGAACCCTATCAGGATTTTGTGTTGCCTCTA